>NC_142149.1:25063972-25709806 GCF_024610735.1 Ursus americanus
AATGACATAAACTTAAAAGGCATTCTTTTTTTTCAGTCTTTATTAGTAATGTTCATTTTGCTACTCTTTAAGATTTTTCTCCTAGTTACGAGTAACTGACAAAATACATAATTGAGTTGCAGAAAATGAAGGTAATTGAGTTACTATCCTTGTGACACAACATTTTAACTATTTAATACAAATCTGTATGGTATGTGAAAGCTTGAATATTTGTTTCTTATTGGTAATACGTTTTATTATCTCTTCAATAGGCAGCTGGCCCAACAGGCAAAAATGAAGAAAAAATTCAGGTTCTAACAGATAAAATTGATGTACTCCTACAGCAGGTAAGAATTGTGTACATGAGTAACAAAATATTTGGGATAGACATTGAACCCAAGAGGGTAAAAGGGTGGCGAATACATACATGTAAAGGTGCTCAGAGGCCTTAGTCATTAGGGAGACACTTAGTGTACATCTGTCAGAGTGGCTAGAAGAGAAAGACCATACCGAGTGTTAACGGAGATGTGGGCAAACTGGTACTGTCCTACACTGCTACACTGCTGGTGGGGTGGGAAACGGTATAAGCACTTTGGAAAATCGTGTTTCTTAAAAAGTTAAAAAAGATCCACCATGAGTCATTCCAGTCCTAGATACTGACCCAAGAGGAACAAAGTGTATGTTTACAGAGTTGCATTACCAGTGTTCACAGCAGCTTTGTTCATAATTGGCAAAGTCCTGAAACTGGAACCAGTGCATATGTCTGTTGGTAGGGGGTGGATAAATGCTGTGATGCAGCCGTGCTGTAGGCTACTGCTCGGTAGTTCAGTGTATCACCTGCACGTAACACGGGGGGTGAATCTTAAGGTAATTAGGCTGAGTGAAAGAAGCCACACTAAAAAAAGAAATACGTACGTAATTCCATTTATATACAATTCTGGAAAATGCAAACTGCTCTATAGTGACAGATCAGTGGTTGCTCGGGGAGGAGGTACTACAAAGGATATTTGGGGTGATGGATGTTTGTTCTGTAGATGAAGGTGTTAGTTTCATGGTTGTCAAAACATCAGATTGTGCACCTTAAAAGTATGCAGTTTATTGCATGTCAAATACACTTCATTAATGCTGTAAAAAAATCAAAAGGGTAAATTTAACCCAAAGCACCTTCAGTAAACAAAACCAAACAAAAGACCCCAAACCATGAAAATGCTAATGAAGCTTGGGAAAAAACAGAAGAATACTTGGATAGTTTGGTTAGAAAGGAGTCTTGACTGCTTTGTGGGTTTTTTTGTGTTTCTTTCTTTCTTTCTTTCTTTTTTTTAAATCTTGCTTAGATTGAAGAATTAGGATCTGAAGGAAAAGTAGAAGAAGCCCAGGGAATGATGAAATTAGTTGAACAGTTAAAAGAAGAGAGAGAATTGCTTAGGTCTACAACCTCGGTGAGTAGCAACCTCATTTTGATTTATCCAGGCTGTTCACTGTGAATTATTAGGACCTATTCCTATTTGAGAATCTGTTTGTTTTCTGATGTCCTAAATGAAAAGTCGGCAGACTGTATCTTAAAGAGTACACAGTAAATACTTACGGTTTGTAGTCCACGAGGCCCCTGGCAGCTACCAAGCTCTGCCTTTGCATTATGAAAGTGTCTTTGGATAATGCATAAACAAATGGATGTGGCTGTGTTCCAGTTAAACTTTGTTTACCAAAGCAAGCTTCTAGCTGCTGCATGTCAACCCATGCCTTAGATCATGACTATTCATTAGGGCCTGGGTTTTACTTTTTTCTTTACGTGTTTTTTTTAAAGATTTATTTATTAATTTTTTTAAAAAAGATTTTATTTGAGAGAGAGAGCACGAGTGGGGGTAGGAGCAGAGGGAGAGGGAGAAGCAGACTGCTGAGCAGAGAGCTCAACATGGGGCTTGATCCCAGGACCGTGAGATCATGACCTGAGCTGAAGGCAGACGCTTAACTGACTGAGCCACCCAGGTCCCCTAGATTTATTTCTTTTTAGAGAGAGAACATGATGAAAGTGGGGAAAGAGGGAGAGAAGCAGACTCCCCGGAGAGTGGGAAGCCTGACACAGGGCTCGATCCCATGATCCTGAGACCACGGACATCAAAAGTTGGACATGACTGACTGAGCCATCCAGGCGCCCCCTTAACTTTGTTATGATAAATTACCCCATACATACTTACCTTAGCTCAAAATTGGTATACCCTTCTACTTTTTTGTATTAATTAGAGAATGTGATAGATGTTTTGGATATTGATGGTAGACTGTAATTCGCCACTGGTTCCCAAATATTCAATAGAATATGTACAGATTTTGCTCAGTAAGTTCAGTTCCCTAAACATTTTAGGGTTAAAATTTTTTTTTGAAGTAAGCTCTATGCCCATTGTAGGCTTGACCTCAAAACCCGAGATCAAGAGTCACATGCTCTACTGACTTGGCTAGCCAGGCGCCCCTTGAAAAATATTTTTAATATGGAGGCCACACCTTTAGCCTGTTGAAACTTAAGAAATGAGTTCGGGCTAGAACAGGTAGCTTTGTTAACATTTTCCAAGATGGTGTGGGCAGTTCATTGGCTGTAGTTGAGTGGTGGGGTCTCAGCACTTCCTTGTGGTTTGGAAAGTTGCCTGCTGTTGCCTTGCTTCCCTGCTCTAAAAGTTGACCAGTTGCTGCTCAGTATTAGGGCTTTGGAGAAATACACAAAATTTGAAAACTACTCTCAGTTGTAAGTGCTTTTTTGGATTTTGTTTCTTTTGTCTTCCTCAAATACTCTTACAATAACTGATTTATCATTTCAGACGATTGAAAGTTTTGCTGCCCAAGAAAAACAAATGGAAGTTTGTGAAGTGTGTGGAGCCTTTTTGATAGTAGGAGATGCCCAGTCCCGGGTAGATGACCATTTGATGGGAAAGCAGCACATGGGCTATGCCAAGATTAAAGCTACTGTAGAAGAATTAAAAGTAAGCTGCTTTCAAGTATGCACTTTAGCCACAGCTAATACTCTACTTTAGTATGGCTAAAAGTTGATCACATAGAGATGTAAGCCTCTTGTTGATATTTTGCTTTATGTGTTATTTGAAACTGTGATAATCCCCATAAAATTTTGCTATTCATCAGATTATCAGAGGGCTTTATTTTCTTGACTCTTTTGTGCTAGGAATTTGGGAGAAAGACTGTCCCTGAGGACTTAGTCAAGTAACAACATCTTGCATATAGATATGGTATTGTAATTTCTACATTTTTCTTTTAGGGCATCAAATTCCATACGTTGATCTCCACATGCTTTGTATTTTCCCATTGTTTCATAGTGTCTTTAAGGGTATACTTGTATAAAAATCATACTTGCTTTCTTTTAGGAAAAGTTAAGAAAAAGAACTGAAGAACCTGATCGTGATGAGCGTTTAAAAAAGGAGAAGCAAGAACGGGAAGAAAGAGAAAAAGAACGGGAGAGAGAAAGAGAAGAAAGAGAAAGGAAAAGACGGAGAGAAGAGGAAGAAAGAGAGAAAGAAAGGGCTAGGGACAGAGAAAGAAGAAAGAGAAGTCGTTCACGAAGTCGGCATTCAAGCCGAACTTCAGACCGAAGATGCAGCAGGTCTCGGGACCACAAGAGATCACGAAGTAGAGAAAGAAGGCGAAGCAGGTACATAGAGCACATGAGACAGTGCCTGGCACGTAGCGAGGGTGCGGTATGCAATTGCTGGTGTTATTTCCTTGGTCCTTGGGAAGCTCCTAAGTATTGTCAAGCACTAGGATGGATTATGAGAGTAGAATCAGTAAGCCAGTCCATCTTCAAGGCAACTTCTTTGCTATTTCCCACCAGCCCGAGGAGGTTTGATGCACTCTTCTTAGGAAGTCCGTGGGACCAGATGGTCTCTTTAAGTGCATCTCTTCGCACTGATTCTAAGAAGGCATTTAAATTATAAGTTATTTTGAAAATTACCTACTTGTTTTGGATGACATCACGCAGAATATAAGAACTAAAGTGTTTCGTAACTAATTCTTTTAAAGTATGAAAAATGAAATCAGCTTTACTGTTTTAGTGGTGGGATTGAGGAGGAGTCTTAAAGAGCATGATGATAGGGGCACCTGGATGGCTCAGTCGCTTGAGCGTCTGAATCTTGATTTCAGCTCAGGTCATGATCTCAGGGTCATGAGAACTCTGATCTTGCATTGGGTTCTGTGCTGGACGTGGAGCCTGCTTAAGACACCCCCCCCCCCCAGCCCGTGTGCTCGCTCATCCTGTCAAAAAAAGCCATGATGATGACTATCTTAGCACTGTTTGAAAAATTGAAGTTAGATTTTTAGTAATGTCCAGTTCTTAAGATTTCTGCTGTAGATATGTATGAGTTGTGGATTATAGTCATTTGCCTTTTAAAGGGTTTTTACTTAATCTTGTTAATTATTGAACAGTGTTTAATTTTTGCAAGGTTTTTTCTCATTGTAATGTCAGCTGAAGTTGCTTTCCTTTTGTTTTCAATGTGAAGAAGTAGAGATCGACGAAGAAGCAGAAGCCATGATAGATCAGAAAGAAAGCATAGATCTCGTAGTCGGGATCGAAGAAGATCAAAAAGCCGGGATCGAAAGTCCTATAAGCACAGGAGCAAAAGTCGGGACAGAGAACAAGATAGAAAATCCAAGGAGAAAGGTTAGTTTATGTGAGAATTTAACTGATTAATAGGAGACTATTTTCACACTCTTCCCCCCCCCCCCTCACATTTCTTTGGACATAGGCAGAGTTCCATTTCAAGCTGTCTTTTTTACTTCCTGCAAACACCATTCAGTAGGAGATGGGCAGTATTTTCCCCTTTCCTGCTCTGATTTGTGAGAATGACAGTTGACCTGGTGTTCTCTTAGAACATGTTAAAACCACATTCTTCAGTTGTTCACCTGAGGGTTTATCGTCTTGATTCTTCCAAGTATTGCATTACCTTTCAGGGTTATTAGGCTGTAGAATTTATTAACTTGTTTATTGGCAACACTTTTTTATCTGCTGCGTGTTCCATAGTGTGTCTTGCAGAGTGAGTGTGCTGTGTTGCATTGGTCCTCATGTGCAGCCTTCATTTACCTGCATAATTAACTCTGAGTTTGCGGAAGTTGAATCCTTTACTCATGTCTTAACCATGTTTTCTATTGAAACAACATACTCTTTCCTTTGTACTTCCCCTTTGGTTTTGGGTGGCATTCCAGTGGCTGGAATGCACTGTTCACTGCACTATTAATGGACTTTTTCATTTTGTCTTTGGCATGTTTTCACATGGATATTCTCATCTTTTAGCTTAGTCTTTACTGAAAGATAATTTTTTTAAATCATCAGGGTCTCCTTTCTGTATTTTCTTTAGATTCTTCGAACATCTTTCATTTTATATTGACTGGGCCGTTCTGCTTAGCATGGTTTTTAGAAATGAGAGCAAGGGCTGATTTGGGTTTCTCTTGGCTCTGCGTGTCCCATCCTGTTCTGCCTGTCTGTGTCCATGTCTGACTACCCGACATACGTGCTGCTGTGTTCGCGTTTATTAAACTGGACTTTCATGTGACACTCATTTCTTATTTTCTTTTATGGAACTTTTTTTTTTTTTTTTAAGATTTTATTTATTTGACAGAGATAGAGATAGCCAGCGAGAGAGGGAACACAAGCAGGGGGAGTGGGAGAGGAAGAAGCAGGCTCCCAGCAGAGGAGCCTGATGTGGGGCTTGATCCCGTAACGCCGGGATCACGCCCTGAGCCAAAGGCAGACGCTTAACCGCTGTGCCACCCAGGCGCCCCTATGGAACTATTCTATGGTATTTGTGAGCTTTTTGGGGGCCAGACGCGGGTTTTTGTTAGACTGAGTTAGAGAACTAGCAGTGCAAACAGTGGACGTATTTTTTTGGTTTTACACTTTCATTTTTCCTCACATAGGTGTACCTTTTCTTTCAAAAAATATTTACATATATTGGGTTTTTTTCTACAACATGGAGCAAATGTTAAAAAGTAGGAAACAAGGGCAGTTTTTTAAATTTACTGTCACAGGCTTTAAGTTTAGAAATTACTTCCGTGATTCAACAGGCAGTTTACAAAGGATTATTACCTGATTTTACATTAGTTTTAGAGTTTCACCTGTTTTTTGCAAGACTTTTTTTATGTAGTGCATCTTTCGGGTGATGGGGCCAGTCTCAAGAGCCAAATAATGGATGTCAGAGATCAAATTAATCACTTCTCTTTGAGAATTAAAGTTCTTTGCTATATCATACTTCACGGCACGTAAAATAGTTGAATTGGTTCTTGGGGACAAAAGCTAGCTGGCCGTCATAACTGGGCTCAACAACGAGCAGTGGCCTGACTAAAAACAAGACATGCTCGTGTAATTTCTGGGTAGAGCAGAAAGATGTCCTGAATTGCTTAGCTATAAAAAATCCTAATTGTGATAATGACGTCATAAAATTTAGTAAAACTTTTGCTTAAGTAAATAAGCTGCGTTGTGTTTGGATTATGGACAAACGAGATTTTCCTGGTGAGGTATGGAGGAAGAAGAGAAGATGTGATTCAGAGAAAGCTCTGCATGAGGTCACCTTGAAAGATCGGGAATGCATTATAGATTTGTCTTAAACTTGGGGATCTCTTTTAGAAGTGATACGATTTACTGGCTTTTGAAAATGCCGTGTAGCCGTTCAGGCACTCCTAGGTATATAGATGACTGAAGGCCTGAACTCTGAGCAGGAACAGCACTTGATAATGGCACGAGTAAGCAGAGTTCACTACTCCAGGTGCTGCGATGGAAGCACTTCAACTCCACAGCGAAAAGTGGTTTCTTCCACAGACCTGTATTTCTTAACACCAGCCAATTTAGGGTTCTCTCTTTGTCAAGAGAGTTTCCATTTTTAATCCATAGCCCTGAAATCCACTACACTTTGTGGATGTCCTTAGGACTATTAAGATCTACCATATCTACATAGGGCAGAAGATAAGATTATTGGACTGACTACTAGTCCTCTACGGGGCAACAAGACGACTCTTCTTCATTGAAGCTACCTGTGCACCGGAGAAGCCCATAAGGCACAAAGGGAGGACTTTCCCACAAGGTCAGTTAGAGCACACTGTACTGGCACAGTTCTCGTAAGTCGACGGACAGACATGGAGCAAGTCCCGCAGTCAGCTATTTGGACAGTGCTTCGTATGCTTTTTGCAAGTCTTACGGACTGAATACACTCCTTCACATACGATCTTCAGTTCTCCCATTCTTGAATGAGTGCCCCTGCCCCTGCCATATTTTGTTTTCATTACCATCCCTCTCCCAGTTGCTTGCTGTTGTGTCTTAACAACTTTGTCCAGGATCTGTAGAGGGTTGTGCTTCTCTTAAATCGTCTTTCTGTCTTATGAACTACTCTGCTAGACCAGCTATTCTTAACATAGTTTTATGGGGAAAAATAATTTTTCCACAAAGTTTGTGGTTTGCATTAACATTTTCTGTAGAACTCTTTTGTTAGGCAATACTTGGAACTAAAAAAGCTGGAATATACTTAATCCATGTACCACTTTTTACCCCTAGTCTGAGGTTTACCATTTCAGGGAAAACAGTAGGAGAAAAAGTTGAGATTTACTTTTTCCATTCTTTATTCGCAGTTGAGTTGAATTTTAATTTTCTCCTTTTGGAAAAACAACTCTGAGATGGCGTATATATTACTTTTCTTAGCAAAGCACCAAAGTTCAGTACTTGGATTGAGGTCTGAGATCTACTTTCTTTTATTGGGCTTGCACCTCTTAGGTATTCAAATATGTACATATGTAAGTAATCTTTTGCATTAAAAAATCTATAGTTGGAGAAACATGCCTATTAAGTGTTCAGCTTTTTTCACCTTTTGCAGTTACTGTTTTTACTTTTTACCTTTGTAATTTACTTCATGTGAACACAGTTTTTGTGTACTATCTTCATACCTTTTCCATTGCTTTTTGATATTCCATACCCGAAATGAAACTTAAATCTTAGATCCTGCAGGGATTTGGAGTTGCCCGTTCTTAGTAGCTTCTCACCAGTTGGAGAGAATTTGCCTACTGTTTTACCTTTTGCTTTCTCTCAATTCCCTGTACGGCCCTCTCCCTCCTTCATAACTTACAGATTTTATCCCTTTAATAAGATTCACCAAACTATGTTACTCGCACTCTGTGGGAAATAATTGTCTTTTCATCTCTCAATTGTTTCACTTTTCAAAATGTCATGTATGTATTGTATTTTACTTTAAAATCCACGATCAATGTCTTCTTTTATGGCAGAAAAGAGGGGATCTGATGATAAAAAAAGTAGTGTGAAGTCCAGTAGTCGAGAAAAACAGAGTGAAGACACAAACACTGAATCAAAGGAAAGTGATACTAAGAATGAGGTCAATGGGACCAGTGAAGACATTAAATCTGAAGGTGACACTCAGTCCAATTAAAACTGATCTGATAAGACCTCAGATCAGACAGAGGTAAGTGTATTGTTTCTCACTTTGATTAGGGCTTTTTGTTACTGTTTGACAGTGCAGCGTAAGTATGCACAGATGAAGATGGAGCTAAGCCGAGTAAGAAGACTTACAAAAGCATCTTCTGAAGGAAAAGACAGTGTAGTCCTGCAAAACATTTTGAGGTACATTGTTTTGTCTCAGCTATTTTGTAGCAGACTCGTGCCCCCATTAGTGTGCCTCTTTGGAAATTATTGCCCACGTTTGTAATATAGTCGCCATTGAAAAGTTAATTATCCTTTTTTTTAGGGATTTTGCTGTCATTTCTTTTTTTTTTTTTTCTTTTTTTTAATAAAAAGGTTGAACTGTTTTTTTTTTTCTTTTTGGTATTAAGTCCATCTTGTGTTGGTACATTGGCAGAGACATATGCTTTAAAAACTTAAATATTTCTGAGGCACATGTTGGACTACTTTGTTTTAATTAAACTGCTAGTATTTCTTTGTCAAGGATGTTTCTAGTTTTTTGCTTTATTGCCTTGCATTCTAATGCAGTTTGTTCTGTAACTCGAGAGCCAGTAGCATTGGATTGATGGAAGTGTAGGGTTTATGAATTATTGCAGCTGACTACCATACCTCACACAGCGTTGGTGTTGTGAGCGGCCCATGAAAAGCCAAATTAAAAATCAAGGATTCAGTCAAACTAAGCAGGTACTCATGCCAGGTACTCCTTTCTCTACCCACATCCATGTTTGAATGCTATTGCCTGTGATCTTTACGCTTAACTGTTGTGTATCTTTTTTGTTCTTTACAAGAAGCACAGAGGGGTTTTTTGTGTATTGCGTGAAAACTTTTAAATCAAATGTTAACAGAATGGAATTTTTTTTCAACTGTATGTAGGGATGCAGTGGTGCCCAGAATTAGATATCTTTAAAGAATTTTAAATACAATAAACACTTCATATTATTCGCCTTGTTACATTCAATGCAATTCTCAAGTCTTTAAGAGGTATGTGTTTAATATTTCCTACGGTGTAGGAGCGTTTGCAGTCAGCCATAGGCACGTAGGAGTAGTCACTGGCTGATAACGTTTAAAGCAGCAGTGAGTAGCGAGGATAGACACCTTCAATCTCTGAAACACGAAAGAACCAATGAATCGTATAGAATGAATTTGGGTTTTTAAAGAACTATTAAAAGTTAGGTTTTATAAGAGTTCTTAAAACCTATAAACTATTCATTCTTTGGGCTAGTGGCTTGGGATAAAATAAATAAATGAAAGGGAGTACCGATTAGTTGGTTTTGTCAATGGCTTTCTTCTTCTAGGACAGCAGTATAGTGTCCGTGTGTGAGCCATTCACACATAGGCAAGCATACACAGGCACAAGGCTTTAAGTCCACACTGATGCTTGAGAATTAAGAAGAATACAAACATTCCATGTACATATATTAATTAGCAGTTAGTGACTGGGCCAACACTTAGTCATAAAAATTTGCCTTTTACATGTTGTCTAATTATCATTTTTCCCCAAATTTTGCATTGTAGGACTACTGTTCGAAGATTTTTGGAAGAAAACTGAAAACGACATAAAGTGAAGATCGACATTAAAATGAGGTGAAAGAAAACTATAGTGGCATAGAAAAAGTATAAAGCTCAGTTAGTTGTTTTTTGTTTTGTTTTGTTTTGTTTGTTTTTTTGTTTTTTTATTAAAAATTAATTCAGGACTGATGTGACCTTACCAGATTTCAGAACGTGTGTTGATAGTATATATATATATATATGCCACTGAAAACTTAGGTCCTGTATCATATTTTTTTTCTTTAAGACTTTTTAAGAAATATTACCTAAACATGTGGCTTGCTCAGTGTTTAATTGCAAGTTTTCATTCTTGGACTTTGAAAACAGGTTAAACGTTAGTATTTGTGTGAATCAGACTAAGTGGGATTCCATTTTTACAACTCTGCGATACCTAGCCTTTGGATTTAGAAGTGAAAATAAAGTATCTCTGACTTTCTGTTACAGATTTGATTGTCTCTGTCATTGAAAAGTTTTAGTATTAATCTTTTTCTAATAAAGCTATTGACTCTGAACTAGTCCCTTGTTTTAAATATGAGGTGCACTGTTACTAGAGGTGTTGGTGTACAGTTTTATCTGATTGTTCTGTTTAAGACTAATTTTTATAGAATTTTCGCAGTTTAAATGTTTAAATAATGGTGCTTCAATTTTGGGTGGTTATGAATAAATTTGAATTCTGCTTTTAATAGCAAAGATGTACAGTGAACTAGAATATATTTTTACATCCCCTGAGAGATTCCTTTAGTAGTAGAAAATTCAGACTATCCTTCTGATGGACACTATCCTCCTCTAGCTATGAGAGAATGATGTAGAAGAGCGTTCAGGAACTTTTAACTAGCTTTTGGTCTTTGTTTTAAATCCTGTATCAAGATTTCTTTTAATCTGGTCTTGTCAGATTACAAATGTATTCATTTCTGTGTGTGGGGTGTGTAGTACACATAATGATTTATTTCAAAAACTGATGCTTAAGCAGGTGATTTTTCCCCCCACATACAGCTAATTTGGCAGCATGTTTCTATCTATAGGCAGCTTTGGCGACTGTGTAAAAGTGTTCTCTCCAGCTACATGTGTCATAGCAGTTCTTTGTGATTTATAGTTTTCAAGTCTTGCTGTCCGTTTATAGGTAGTGAAACCAAGTAATTGGGTTAAATGACTTATGCAAGGTCACATGGCTCCATGTGGATAGCGAGCTAGCCTGTGGAACCTGGGTCTCTGCCTCTCGGTCCAGTGCCTCACTGTTAGGCCACTGTATTCCGTGTAATGGGCGTGGTGAACTGTCAGAGAATGTACTAAAATACCCTCCACCGAGCTTTGGAAAGTAATGAAGCTGCCACCTCAGAGGTGCTCGGTGTGAGATCACACTGGGAGCACAGAGCGCTCCTGGCTTCCTAGCTGATCCAGGAGATCGCAGCGGGAGGTGAAGGGTTATCTCTGCCTTCGTCAGGATTAGGATGAGATGGCGAATCAGTCTCACACAGGCAGCCAAGCATGGCTTTGTGTAGTTTGACAAGATTGCGGTTGCAAGAGTAAAGGACTTAAAGTGCTAGTTTGCCATATTCTGTTACTCGGTATCAAGAAGAACAGAAAACAATTGGCTGAAGTATTAAGGCACTAAGTTTATTAAGGAATTAAAATGCCAGATTTGTTCTGCCTCAGCTCGAATTAGTAACTAATTTCAATGAGGTACAGTAAACGAGTTCATGAGAAGTCGTCATCGTCTTCGTGATTCTGCGGACACTTAGATGTGTTCATCATGATTGAAGCTCTGTAGGATTTGAGGGAGACGCCTGGCCTCTTCGTGTGGCCATGACTAAGGTCTGGTTTTAGTTGGGGGTCAAGTTGGGTTGCCCTCAACACCCAAAATTTAATCAGCTCAAGAGGAAATGAGTTTTAGCAAATTCATAAGAACCCAGTATAGAGGCTGTGTGCTAATTGAATTTACTGTGAGAAATACACATTTCTGCCTTTAGGGCCAGACAGTTGTCAAGATGGTCAGTGTGTATTTTCTGTGTGAAAAGCCTTTAAGGGGCACCAGATTTTATTACTCAGAAGATTACTTGATAAGGTTGGAATGGATTCAGAGGAATCAAATTTTTTCAGAGTTTTATTTTGGAAAACTTAAGACCTACATAAAAGTAGAACAGTATAATTAGCCTCTATTAAAACTCAACCACTAGTAAGACTCAATGGCCAGTCTTATTTTATATGTGTATATGCATGTGTGTATGTATCCCCTGCCTCCTATCATTTTCAGGCAAGTCTCAGACACACCTTTAATCTGTAAATATCTCAGCATGTATGTTAAGAAATTAAAACAAGTTCATTAATGAAAATAAATGGGATGAATGTTTAATTGGCCGGAGTCCTCAACTGTAGTACTGGTCTGGTAGCTTACTTTCCATTGTGTGTCTCAAGGGGACCAAGTAATGAGTCTGCTGCTCTGGCACCCTCCCCTCTGCCATGTAGGAAGACTCTAGCATCACCTCCTGTTTTGTTAAGGCATTTTTCCTTCGAACAGATAACAGTATATTTATAGTTGACCCTGGAACAATGAGGGAGGTGAGGGGTGCCAGCCATCCTCCCACCCCCCCATTCAGTCAAATCCATGTATACTTGACTTCCCCAAAAGTACTAGTAGCCTACTGCTGACCAGAAGCCTTACCTATAACATTGTTAACATGTATGTTGTATATGTATTATGTACTGCATGCTTACAATAAAGTAAGCTAGAGAAAAAGTGTTAAAATCATAAGGAAGAGAGAATACATTTATAATAATCGGCTGTAGAAAATCCCTGTATGAGTGGACACATGCAGTTCACATTCATGTTCAAGGGTCAGCTGTATTTTTCAGTTTGGATTAAGACCTATTTCTTGCCTTCTTGAGGTTATAATAAGCCAGTCATATTTCAGCTTAGATATTTATCTCCTGTCCTTATACATTCCACCATAGGCAGTCTGTCTGGTGTCCCCAGTATATAGTTAGTGTCACAGAAGACAAACCACCCTGTTTCCAGGGTCTGAGAACACTTGGACCACATACAGGTTGTTAGCCACCTTCTGATTAAAGTTTCTAGAGATGTTACAACAGAAAAATTTAGGGTGGGAGTTTTTTGAGCTTGCATCCATTCCGTGCTTTTAAAAATGCATTTTAGATGGGCTGTGTGAATATTTTTAAACATTATTCTAAAGTGCATGAAACAAAAGGAAAACACTCGAGAATTTATTGTGTATATTATCTGTGGGATGGGACTTCTTTCAGGGCCGATTTTCAAGTGTGAGTTCAGACTGATTTTTAGTTGTTTATGAAAGAACCCCAAGGACTACTTTTAAAGAATTTTATGTTACAATTGTAATGCTTGTACGTGGTTCAAAAAACAACAGTAGAAGTGTTAAGTGATCTCTCCCTTTTCCTGTCCCTCTGGTTCTTCTTCTCCAGGAGCTACTGTTAACAGTTATTCTTTCTGGAGGGAGGTGGGTGGTGGGGGCTGTAAGCATATATGTATAGACCTTTTTTTATATATGAAGTACACCATATGTTTTGAATCTTGCTGTTTTCACTCCGTATATTTAGAAACATTGAGATGTAGGAGACCGCCCTTTTAAGTTTTAACATGTAGTTTTTAAAAATACATTTCAAGTAAACCAAAGCGGAGAAGTCAATGTGTTTTTCATTGTTGTATCAGATTTTTAAATTTCCTACTTTGAAAATGCAGTTTGAGAGTCATAGTTGATCTGTTTCTTCTCCTCAGCCCTCCCAAGTAGCTCAGTTGTCAACAGATTTAAGAATGTTTAGGAACAACAGCTTTGGAAGTAGTTTGGCATAAATGGCCGTGCCCTAATTTCTTGTGTGGCTATTCCACTCCTAGATACATACCCTAGAAAAACTCTTAACACGTGTTTTCAGGAGATGGATGTGAAAATGTCACAACAGCGTTGTTTGTAATAGGAAGAAAAGGAAAACAAGAATAAACTGGAAAAACCCCACCTGTCCTTCAGTCCACTGGGTAGATTCTGTGGCCTATTCCCGCAGTGGAATTGCACAGAAGTCAGCCACAGCTACACGTGTGAACACGGATGAATCTTGGAAAAGCAAGTTGCATAAGAATACATCCACTATGGTTCCGTTTCTGTGAAGGTCAAAATCAAGCTGTTAAATCTATGGCAAATGAAAGAAAAGCAAGAAAATGATAACTTGGAGTTCAGTGTTACCTCTTGCATCGCAGGGAGAGGAGACCGTGGAGGGCAAGGAACAGCCTTCAGAGGAACTGCTGACGATGCTTTGTTGCTAAAGCTGGGTGGGCGGTTTCTTTTTTAAACTGTATGTTTATGTGCTTTTGTATGTATGATATTTCTTAATAAAATTTAAATTTAAAAAATGGAACACGGTCTTTTGGTGTAAGTAGTGACTAATAAAATAGACTTAAAAAGCATACTGTATTTAATGAAATTTACCGTCTTGTAATTTCTGGCAGGTATAAAAGGTATGGTTTCTTGAGCGCCAAATTTAGGGCCTTAATTGTAGTTCTTTAGAAGCAAGAAGTAGGGCGTAAGTGTATGTTTTCTTTGTGATCACTTATTTTTATCTTTACATACTTGTCATTTGGGAGTTGGGTGTCAGCCAGGGAGCTGCTGCTTTTGTCCTGCTGTACGTTTCTTGCAAATTCATGCCCTTCCAGAAAGGGAACTGCTGGGTGAGAAGAGCAGTACACGTGGCTGGTGGTCAGCACATCCTTGCCCTGTTCAGACTAGACCGTTGAATCAGAGGGGCTGTTCCATTCTGGCCTTGTTCTGTTCTCATGAGGGGCACCGTGAAGTGAGCTCTCACTTTGGCCGCACATACACTAAAATTGGAACGATGCAGAGAAGACGACCATGGCCCCTGCGCGAGGAAGACACACGGATTTGTGAAGCGTTCCATATTTCTGTGCTTGCTCGCTCTCTGACAAAATTCTGGAAAAAAAAGGGAAATTGAAAGTAGGAATGTGCCTGCAGGTGCGTGCAATTCACCTGTATCCACAGTGGACTCTTAGCCCCAACCGTGGTCCCCAGGCGAGCCTTTAATCCCCCAGCGGAGCTTAGGGCTTCACCCTGGCTTCATTCCGTGCGGCCCTGAGTACTGTTGTGCCAGGTGCTGTTGGGATAACCTTGGATAGATCAGTGAGCAGAATAGGAACAGCAACTTCTCCAGGCCTGTGAGCTGTACAGGAGGGACTGAAGTGGGGGTGTTATGTTACCAGTCACCTCGTTATAAAAACATTAGGTTGTGAATGACTAAGAATTCTAGATCATTCCATCTTTTTGTTTTAACCATGTGTTCTGGAACCTTTCAGGATAAGCATCCTAGTACCTCATTCATTTCAGCCACTTAAAAATCTTAAAATGACATTAAGTTGGCATAAAATCAGTGGAATTGTACCTTCACAAATTAGTTTCCATAGTCTGCATGAAGTATAAATTACAATGAGAATTACTCTTGAAGTTCCAATTTTTACTCAATCTTCAGCCTTAGACTATTCGTGTTATAGGAAATAAGTTTCTGTGATTTTTTTTTGTTTAAACTATGTTCATTGGAATGGCTATTTGCTCAACAACCTGGTGATAAGTTGCTGCCCTCGTCGAATTACCATAATTAATCATGAGGCAGCGTGTAGGTGCTGTTGCTGTGACAGTGCAAGGTTTCCTCCCAACATTTTTTTCAAATTGATTCTACCGTAGTAAAGATACCACCTAAAACCTCACTTCTCCACAAAGGGTGATTTGGGGCCATTAACAGCCAGTCCTGAGCTCCTTCCCAAATTTTCCTTATTCAAAACAAAATTGAGAAAACCTTGGAATTGGCACTTGGGGGTTGTCATTGTTCACAGTCCTGTGGCACTGCCACGGTACTACGTGAATTGGCTTGCAGTAGGGGCTGTGCTGTCGGAAAGACCTGTGACTTGCGTGCTGAGCTTAAGTTTCGAGTGGAGGTGCTCCCACCCTAGAGGTCCGTGGCTGCTGAGCAAGTGGAAGGTTGAGGTCTCATGTACTCATCTTTTTTTTTTTTTTCCAATTTAAAGATCTTATGTATTTGAGAGTGCGTGCAAGCAGATGGCGGGGGGTGGCAGGGAGCAGAGGGATAGGGACAAGCGAACTTGGCGCTGAGCGTGGAGCCCAACGCAGGCCTCGATCTTAATGATCCTGAGATGACCTGAGCCGAAACCAAGAGTCGGATGCTCAATCGACTGAGCCACCCAGGCGCCCTTCATATTTTTATGAATGGAATGGTACATCTGTTTAAAACCTTGCTCTTTGGACAGTTGGGCGAGGGAAATGGTGTAGTGTTTGTCCCCCACCCTTCATCAAAGCTGAGGTTCTGAATTTGCAGAGGCGGCATGGTGGCCCAGTACGTGCTGGGGGAGACAAGACACTGCTTGCCCAGAAGGCGCTCTGGTATTTTATAGCTCAGTTCCATGAATTAGAGTCCAGGAGTAATGGCTGTGAAGAGAAGTGACAGTGTATGGGGTTAAGTGGGTAAATGGGGTCAAGATACCTGAGTGCTTCCAAAGTACCAGCAGGTTGTTTTTTTTTTTTTTTTTTTTTTTAGATTTTATTTATTTGACGTGCAGCAAGAGAGGGAACACAAGCAGGGGGAGTGGGAGAGGGAGAAGGAGGCTTCCCGCTGAGCAGGGAACCCAATGTGGGGCTCGATCCTAGGACTCTGGGATCATGACCCGAGCCGAAGGCAGAGCCCAACACTGAGCCACCCAGGCGCCTGGTACCAGCAGTTCTTAACTAGAAGTTTGGGTGAGTTGACCCAGAAGGATTCTAGGTAGTGTGATAGGAATCTAGCTTTGAGCTAGTTGTTGGTTAGAGTGCCGACTTTGTTTTTTTCATCTGATAAGTAGAGTTGAGTGCTGTGGGCTGTGCCTTGGCTGTTGTACAAGTTGTGTGTTCAAAATGGCCTCAAAGGTAACTCGAGGCTATTAAGTCTTGCCATTTTATAGGCAAGTTAAAGTGTAAATAGGAAGTGATGGTGTGACATGCTTTTATTTTTTTAAAGATCTTTTTTAGAGAGCACGGGGGGAGGGTCAGGGAGAAGAGAATCTTAAGCAGACTCCACACTAAGCAAGGAGCCTGATGTGGAACTCAATCCCAGGACCCTGGCATCACGACCTGAGCTGAAACCAAGAGTTGGACGTTTAACCGACTGTGCCACCCAGGCGGCCTTATGGTGTGACATGCTTTTAAAAGTGGAGCACTGGGGGGCGGGGCACCTGCTGGCTCAGCCAGTGGATCCTGTGACTTGATCTGGGGGTTTTGAGTTTGAGCCCCACGTTGGGTGTAAAGATTAAAAATAAAGTCTTAAAAAAAATGGGGCACTGGTTGAACCAGTGTACCAAGGGGGTCTTGGCTTTCCCAGTACTCTCTGCTTACCCTGCCCTTTTTGGAGTTGACATGAACAGACCTCGGCTACTTGTCCTGACTGAACCTTAGTATTTACCTATGGCTGATCAGGATTGGGGCACAGCGCCACAAAATAAACTTGCTATGATAAGTATCATCCTGCACAAATTTTTTAAAAAGATTTTATTTACTTGAGAGAGCCCGAGCAGTGGGGAGGAGCAGAGGGAGAGGGACAAGCAGACTCCCTGCTGAGCAGGGAGCCCAACGCGGGGCTCGATCCCGGGACCCTGAGATCATGACCTGAACCACCCAGGCGCCCCGCACAGTATTTTAAAATAGCTCTATTTGTCAAAGCACTTTTTGAAATTTCTCCCTGCCCAGAGAAGTTTGAGACGAAACAGTTTTCCAAAGTATACACATGAAGTGAGCAAACCGGTTACGTGATTCCGGGGTTTCATTTCTGGGCTTTTCTAATAGGTCAGTTTTGCGGCATTGCTGTTGTAGCAGGGCTTCTCTGTCAGGGATGGTGTGTATTCTACCAATTCAGAGCTCCCGTGTTTCATTAGGATGAGTTCTATCTCCTGGAAGTCCCGTAGTCTTCGAATGTCTTTGTCCTTAATATGTAAAAGAAGTTATACAGTGGTTTAATGGTAGCATGTGAAATTATTAAGATTAAAAAGTCCCAATGGCCAGCATCTTGGGTTCTTGCCTAAACTCAGGGTATTTTTTTTTTAAGATTTTATTTATTTATTTGACAGAGACAGCCAGCGAGAGAGGGAACACAAGCAGGGGGAGTGGGAGAGGAAGAAGCAGGCTCCCAATGGAGGAGCCTGATGCGGGGCTGGATCCGAGAACGCCGGGATCACGCCCTGAGCCAAAGGCAGACGCTTAACGACTGAGCCACCCAGATGCCCCAAAACTCAGGATATTTCTGTATTGGTTTCTCTGTCATGGTAAACTAAGGTAGCAATTGAGAAGTTGTTTTTTTTTTTAAAGATTTTATTTATTTATGTGACAGCCAGCGGGAGGGAACACAAGCAGGGGGAGTGGGAGAGGAAGAAGCAGGCTCCCAGCGGAGGAGCCTGATGTGGGACTCGATCCCGGAACACCGGGATCACGTCCTGAGCCGAAGGCAGACACTTAACCACTGCGCTACCCAGGTGCCCCGAGAAGTTTGTTTCTTTCATTCATTCATTTTTTTGGGGGGGGGGGTCTCTGTTCCAGGTTCCTAAGGGGACTGACTATAGTCCCAAACTGATGCAGCGTAAGAAAAGGACTTTTTTTTTTAAAGTAATAATTATAGCTCTCATTTATTAAGAAGTTAGCATGCACCAGTAATTGTATACACATTGTTTCAAATCCAGGAAAGGGCATTTAAAAAAAAAATCTAGAAAATACGATCACCCTGCCATTCCTTTACAAAGACTATACTACTAGCCATGACACCAAGGAGAATTGTTAAAGGCATTTTGAAAGCTTTTAAAGAAATAATGCCCAAAGAAATGAGATTTTTCTTCTGAAATTAGAGAACTGTATTTTGAATCTGGAAAATCTATAAAAATGCAACACAGTTTTACCAGATTACAGAGGCTGAACTGTTGTGGGCAAATAAAGGTGGGGTAATCTGTTCCTTGCCGGAGACCAGCCCGCTTTGCAGCCAGGTTTGCAGAGATGGAAGGGGCCAAATGCATTGAACTGAGTCTTCCACTTAGGCATCAGTTGTAATTCAGACCATTTTAAAGGGTTTATGAATTTAGGTGTGCAAATCGGTAAAAGCACCAGATTGAAAATTACTTAGCTACCATAGCTGCCCTGCAGCCCACATTTCCCAGGGTCTTAAATTTGTTTTTGCATTAGAAATGCAAAAGCTAAGTGATGAGCTTCACAGAACATTAATTTCGCCCACTTAGAACCCCGAAAACGTCTGCATTTAGATACTTGCAAGCCCTACCTTTCTGAGCAGTGTGTTTGGTAGCTTTCTGATTGTCTTCACTTGCTCCGGTTCAATCCCCAGTTCCGAGCAACTGACTTCTAGTAGATTCTGGTAACTGAGCTCTCCTCTGTTCAGTTCAACTTCAATGAAGTCATTTTCTCTGGGACTCTGGATTCTGACTTTAAGCACCAGCTCGAAATCCCCTGCAAATTCATTCGTAAAAGAAAGAAAACACCCGATGTAAAGCCTTTCAGTTGACAACATCATCCATTCTTACAGCACAGCGTGTCCCAAGAACTGCATAAGAGGTGGTCACCGAGCTTTTATTGGTGTCTAGGAACTTCAGATTATCTGAGGCTTTTCTTGGGGTGCTGGGCAAGCTCTGGGGTGTATGCCCCATTATACTCACCAAAGAGCTTGCAGTTTGAAGCCGGACGGGGATTGAAAAAATTAATAAGATTTAAATGTATCACCCTCGAGCCGTACATGGTAGGTGTTTAAACTTGTTTATTTGAAAAGCTTCAAGGAACTGTTGAGCCCTGGGGCCCTGTATCCTTGAGAAGCTGTGGTGTAGACGTGCAGACGATTCCCTGTGATTCCTACTGCACCCCTCCCCAGGACTTCAAGGTGACAGGCCCTGAGAAGCAGGAGAATTGTACCATCTTTTGTGGGGGGACAGAGGTGTCGAGGGAGTCTTCACACTCGCTGGCCTAAGGAGTGTTGACTGAAGGTAGAAGAACCCGAAGGGCGTGTTTGGCTTTGCCACGGGGCCCCGGGGCTGCGTCCTCACCTGCACGGGTGTCCTCAGGTTGGGCACCCCCTGGGTCCGTTGGCGGCTGTGGATTGGGGCCTCGTTTATGTTCATCTGGGAGGGAATTAGAACAAGAAAGCGTTGGGGCGCCTGGGTGGCTCAGTCAGTTAGGCAGCTCCTTCAGCTCAGGTCATGAGCCCAAGGTCCTGGGATCCAGTCCCATGCCAGGCTCCCTGCTCAGTGGGGAGTCTGCTTCTCCTCTGCCTCTGCCCCTTCCCACCACTCGTGCTCTCTCTCTCCCTCATAAATAAAATCTTAAAAGAAAAAGAAAGCGTTGAGAAACGGCAGCACCTCAGCATTTGGCTCTCAAACAGGGACAACGGTGCCCCCTCCCCACTTCCTGCTCCCCAGTTCCGCCTCCTCCTCGAGGGAAAAGCCAAGTCACGAAAAGGGCAGTAATTATGTTCCGACTTGAAGAGTCATTTTCCTTCATCATGGCCCAAATCGTGAAAAGGAGCTGAGACGCTATTTTTAAGTGGTATGTAATCTGGGGAAGAAATATTTATAATCTGTGTACTTAACTCAAGTTTCTACTTAAATATTTTGGGCACTGAGTGCTTCGTGTCCCCAATTCTTGAGCAGAGTCCCTTTATAAGGCATTTTCTCAACCAGAAGGAAGGCAGAGGACAGTGAGCATTAGAGTGCTTTCCAAGGGCCAGGCCTCAGGATCCGCCCTGCTCCCTGAGAGACTGTGCTAAGCCCTGGGGTCAGGATTCAAGCCACCACCCCAAAACCTAGAGCGGTCTCTGTCCTAGAGCTGGCAAACTAGAGGAGAGAGAGATCCTGACCCAGTGACCTCAAGTAAATGTGAAGTTACAGGCGTGGGGCTGGCGAGGGCCAGAGACACAACAGCATGAAAGCATGGGAAGGGGTCAAGGAAGGGCGCCCTCAGGGCTGGGCGTTGAGCTGACATGGAAGGATGAGTAGGCTTAACCAGATCTAGAGGGAAAAAGAGGAAGATGAGCACCCCAGGGCTAGAAACAGCAAAAGGAACCGTGTGTGGATGGAGTGGAGCTTTTGAGGAAAGAAGGCATCTAACATGGCTGCTGGGCAGAGAGCGTGGCAAGACGGCGTGAGGTGGGCCTGGCAGCCGCCGGACTGTGCGCTTCCAGGCCGACCAGTTCGGTGGACGCTCGTCGTGTGAAGCGAGATACACTCATTTCATAAAAATACATAAAGTACAATTTCAAAGACAGGAAAAAAATGTAACATATTTACTTTTTAATATCTGTTTTATGTTGAAATGATAATTTTGATATATTGAGTGAAGTAAATACATTAAAATTATTTTCACCTGTCTTTTTAAAAATGTGGCTAACAAGGAAATTTTTAAATATGTGGTTTACATCATGTTTTTATTGGAAAGCGCTGGCCCAGGTGAAAGGTTTTGGTTTTTATCTAGAACAACACCAAGCCATTAGTTCTCAGCCCAAGGTGTCATAATCAGATTTGCATTTGGGAAAGAAAAAAAAAAAACCAAACCTCACTGTCCTCAAAAAAAAAAAAAAAATCCTGTGGGGTGTTGACATTCCCATTTTCAGATAAGAAAATGGAGGCTGAAAGGTGAAGTAACTTGCTTGAGCTTGCCCCGTGAGTACATGGCAGGACCGGGATGTGACCAGGGCTAGTGACATCAGCGGAGCCCAGAACAAAAGGAAGGTGTGCAAAACGGCTTCCCCAAAGCCGCACCCCTAACCCACGGCAGATGGGTGACCCCCCGGGAATCAACCTCCCACCTGCACCCATCTGTACCTGGATGGGGGTGGGGGAGAGCTCCCTGCCTCCTCACTGCCTGTCGCCCTGGAACATGCCCCCCTTGTCCGCCTCAACTCCAGCTCTTGCTTGAGTCCCTGCCAGGGGCCGAAGGAGACAGCAGAACTCTGGTGGGGAAGGGGCGGTGGGCTGGGAGTGGGGCTGCGCACACACGTGGGTCAAGGCTCCCAGCTCCCAACGCCCCAGCACGTGCCCCACTGTCCCGGCTGACTTCACTCACAAAACAGACTCCAAGATAAAATTATTTAAAATGGGGCACCTGGGTGGCTCAGTCAGTTAAGCGTCTGCCCTGGGCTCAGATCATGATCCCAGGGTCCTGGGATTGAGCCCGACATTGGGCTCCCTGCTCAGCAGGGAGTCAGCTCCTCCCTCTCCTTCTACCTCTCCCCCTGCTCGAACGCACGCGTGCTCTCTCAAATAAATAAAATCTTTAAAAAAAATTGTTTAAAATGTCAAGCCAGAGACCACAGCGCATTTAATCCCAAGTGTGGGACCTTTTCTGAATGTGGGACTCTGCACAGCTGCTGCGATCACAGGCCCAAGAAGCCAGCCTTGCTTCTGGCTCAAAAACTACTCTCTCCGCACTGCCCAGTCCCTCCCCAACCCCTCGCAAGGCAGCGGGATCTGCAGGCTCCTCCTTGCCCTGCGCTCTGGGCCACGGAGCAAGCCGCTCTCCCGGGAAGCCCTGCAGAGTCTCGGGTACCCAACCTGAGATGATGCCCTCCCCCACTCACCCCACGCAGACAGCGCAAGGAACCTCCCCCAGCCCCGCCTGCCACAGGTAATAGCGTTTTCTTCTCTGATGAACCTGTCAGATGAAGATGCCCCGCGTGTGCTCCGGGTCTGGCAGAAGTCAGAAAGCACGCCCTCTGAAGCCAGGCAGACTTGGGTTTGAAGTTTCCCTCGGCCACAGTAGCAGTGACTCGTTAGACAAGTTACTTAACCTCTCTGATCTGGAGAATGGGGTTAATAATCTCTACCTCGCAAGGTCGTAAGAAGCAAAGAAGTGCGCGCCGGTAATCGGTAATCGCGGGCGGCTACTGTTCATCCTCACGGCTGCGGATACTTGCTTCCCCTAAAGGACGCTCGGTCTGCTCGCTCTGCTCCCGACTCCACCTGCGGCAGAGCTGCGAAGGGCCACTGCCCTACCGGCTGCAGCATCCTCCCTGCACCTTCCTTAGCCCCTCCCAAATGCTTGAGGACCACGTGGGAAACAGGGCTTCCAGACTCACCTGCCGGCTTCTCCCTCCTGTCCTGTTGGGGTTCGGCCATGGGTCAGCTCTGTTGTCCGTCAGGTCAGTAGCCCCTCTCGCATGGAGGCACAAGCTCCCAGCTACACAGGAACCCCTCTGAAAGCTCAGTGCCTCTGTGTGCAGTGAACCAGCGATGGGGTCTGTCACTGGCCCGGTGACATGGGGTGGGGGGGGCTGTTTTATAGATGGACAAAGTAAGACTCCTGGGGGTGCCGCAGGATGTGCAGGGGACGACGCAAAGGAAGTTCAAGGCTCCCTCCTCCCTTCTCAGGCTGTGTCCAGCAGGTGACACCAGTGGGAAACGTGCCCCCAGGGGGCTCAGCCCCTGGCACCCAGCTGGACCCAGGCTGGGTTCGCCCTCCTTGGAAAAGGTTAGCAGCTCCTGCGTCAAGGATAGGAGGAGCCAAACACTTAGTTTCTTGGATCGAACAGGCTCTCTGTCCTCCCCAGTTCTCTCTCCCTTTTTTCCCAACCCTTTCCTCAGCAGCTGTGAGGGCCAAAAAAGCAGGAAGACCCCAGCCCATACCTGGGAGACTCTGTCTTGGCCATGATCCCAGATCCCTTGATTTCCAACATAAAAATGGAGATGGCTGGGGCTTGGAACGGGAGGTTTGAGGAAGAGTGCGTGGGGCTGGGCCAAGCCCCGGAAAGGGCTGCTGCTGCCTCCAGGGGGTGCAGAGGGATAGGAACCCCCGGATAGGTCCGGGGATGGGTCTCACATTTCATTCACCCCTCCAGGGACAGAAGACAGGACAAACGGACAGGGCCTCAGAAAGCTGGAAAGGGCCAACGAGGTCACAGCTCACAGGTTCTCAAACTTAACTGTGCATTGGAATCACCCAGGGAAGCCCTAAAACCTGTGGGTGCCTGGGTCCCACAGAGTTGGTCTGGAGTGCCGTCTGCGCCCTGGAGGTGTTAAGAGGGTCCCCAGTGGATCTGAATGCGTGGCCCGAGTTGAGAACCACTGATTTGATCAAACTGCTTAAGGGGCAGATGAGGGAACAGAACGGAGACCCAAGGAAGGGAAATGCTCACCGATGGGCTCCTGGGCTGCCGGCCGCAGGCCTGGGGCTGGCTCAGGGTGGCCTGGTCACCAGCCTGACGCTGTCTCCCCGGCGTGCAGCGGTGCCCTTTCTGCCAGGAGTGGAGGAAGGTGGGGTCCAGCAGCGGAGAAAGCAGCAGGGACCCGTGTGGCCTCAGCTCCTGAGAATGGGGAGGAAAGCGCACTTTGGCCGGTGGGGCCGCTAGGGTGTGGGCAGCCATAAAAAGAGCCAACTGGCACCTTGCACCTGGATGGGTGGGGCCTAGGGGTGCACAGGAGCCGGAGGTGAAAAGGCTCGGACAGAGGGCTCTGTCCATTTCCACTCACTCGCTGCTCCGCCCATTCATTCACTCGCTCCCCATTCAGGGATTCATTCATTCATGGAGTCCCCTCACTTTTTCTTCTCATTTTGGGGTCTCTCTCTCTCTTTTGTCTTTTAATTTATTTTAGTTAATTTATTTTTAAAGGTTTTTTTTAAAAGATTTTATTTATTTGCGAGAGACAGAACACAAGTGGTGGGGGGAAAGGGAGAAAGGGAGAAGCAGACTCCTCACTGAGCAGGGAGCCCAATACGGGGCTCGATCGCAGAACCCTGGGATCATGACCCGAGCCAAAGGCAGATGCTTAACCAACTGAGCCACCCAGCTGTCCCTATTTTTAAAATTTTTTTTACGTTATCTCTGCATCCAACGTAGGGCTCCAATCAATCGACAGCCCCAAGGCTGAGAGTCGCACGCCCTGTTGACTGAGCCAGCCAGACGCCCTCCCCCCTTTTATTTTTTAACTTTTTTCAAGCAAAGTATTACATGCTCTAGTTTAAACAGTTTAATGGTGCTCAAAATCAGGGCCCGCTAGCTAGGAAGAAGGCAACATGCTTGGTGGGGAGACAACCACACAGGCCTGGGGGGTGGGCTTTTTCATCCATTAGGCTGGCACCTAGTGGGTTCTTTTATTTATGTCTTAGCTTCTTTGTGTGGGAGGGTAGCTTTTTAGTTTTAGCTGCTTTCCAACTGACCTGAAAGTTGCAGGAAAGAGTTTATACCCTTTAGCAATGGTTCACATTTTGCCACCTTTGCTCTAATATTCTTTCTAAATATGTATAGACATATATATGTATATATAATACACACATATACACATGCACATTTCCCCCCCTCAACCATTTGAGAGTAAGTTGTAGACATCATGTTCCTTTATCCCTAAAGACCTCAGGCTGTATTTCCTAATATCAAGGATATTCTCTTCCATATCAAGATGCAAGGATCTGGACACGGTGCCTGGGTGGCTCAGCCGGTTAAGTGTCTGCCTTCGGCTCAGGTCACGATCTTGGGGTCCTGGGACCGAGTCCTGCATCGGGCTCCCTGCTCAGCAGCGAGCCTGCTTCTCCCGCTCCCTCTGCCCCTCCCCCCACTTGTGCACGCTCTCTCTCTCTTAAATAAATAAAATCTTAAAAAAGAAAGCTGTAAGGATCCAAATCGAGAAACCTAACACGGACATAATTCCATTACCTAAACTGCAGTCCATACTCAAATGTTATCAATGAACCCACAATACCCCTGTTAGTGTTTTTTTTTGGTTTTGTTTTGTTTGTCCTGGTCCAGGATTTAATTCAGGATCCTGCACTGCATTTAATTTTTTTTTAAAGATTTTATTTATTTATTTGTCAGAGAGAGAGAGTGCGCACAAGCACGGAGAGCTGCAGGCCGAGGGAGAAGCAGACTCCCCCTGGAGCGGGGAGCCTGACATGGGGCTCGATCCCAGGACCCTGGGATCATGACCTCAGCCGAAGGCAGGAGCTCAACCCCCTGACCTCCCAGGTGTCCCTCGTGCACTGCATTTAATATTCACGTCTCATACATTTCTTTAATACAGAATAGTTCTTCAGCCTTTGTTTTCATTGACATTTTTGAAGAGTCCAAGCCAGTAATTTTGTCATTTGTCCCGCAGCTTGTTTTGTGTGATGTTTCCTCACAATTGGATTCAAATTAAGCCCTTTGGCAGGAATGGCGCCGCAGAGCTGGCCCGTCTTTCTTACTGCATCACACGGAGGGGGCGGGCGCGTGGTGGTTGTCCCATCTGAGGGGATGGTGACTTCAACTACTTGGGAGAGGAGGTGTCTGCCAGCTTTTCCCATTGCAGGGTTTGTTTTTTTCCCTTTGCAATTCATATGTATTTTATGGGGAGATACTGTGAAACCGGATTTTTCAAATCTTCACCCCTTAGTATTAGAATTCATTGAAGATTTTGGCTTGAATCAGTGGGAACTTGTAATGATTGCACAATGGTGAGTCTCTAATTCCATTATTCTTTTTTTTTTTTAAGATTTTATTTATTTATTTTATTTGGCAGAGAGAGAAAGAGCGAGCACCCTTGCACCTGCACGAGTGAGGGAGGGGCAGAGGGAGAGGGAGAGCGAGAATCTTCAAGCAGACTCCTGGCTGAGTGTGGAGCCCGACACGGGGCTCGATCCCAAGACCCTGAGATCACGACCTGAGCTGAAATCAAGAGCTGGGACATTTAATCAACTGAGCCACCCAGGGGCCCCTAATTCGATGATTCTTTCTACATAAATATTTGGTATTCTTATTGTAAGGAAGAGCTTTCCTCTCATTCATTCATCTGTCATCAGCATGGACTCAGGGATTCTTGTTTTATTCACTGGGTTATAATCCATTACTATCATTTTTTAAAAATTTTTAAATTTTTTATGGATTGGTTTTAAAAGATTTTATCTATTTATTTTTATTTATGTTTTAGAGGGAGAGCAGTGGAAGAGGGAGAGAGAGAACCTTAAGTGTTGGTTAAGATTCTCCGTGCTTGATCTCATGACCCTGATATCGTGATCTGAGTTGAAACCAAGAGTTGGACGCTTAACCAACTGAGCCACCCAGGCGCCCCAAAAGGTTTTATTTTTTATAAGCTCTACATTCAATGTGGAGCTTGAACTTGCAACCCTGAGATCAAGAATTGCACACTCCACTGACCGAGCGGGTCAGGCGCCCCTCTCATTATTTATTTTGATGTTCGAATGATCCCAACTTTATACAGTATGTGCTTCCAGCTGTTTCCCACATCCTGTGATGTATCTCCATTATTTTATGGGCACTTTCTTAATTTTTGGCACATCCAGATGTTCTGGGCTCAAGTTGTTAATTTCCCCACCCCAGCCCTGGAATCCACCACTTCTCTGAGGAGTCAGGTTCCTTCTAGTTGGGGGAAGAGCTGTACTCGTTCCTACAGGGAGGCCAAAAAGAATGCCTCAGGGCCCTTTGAGTGGACAGAACTGGAACCACACGTACACGCATATGCATAGACATCTGTCTCTATATCGAAGACCACAAGTTCATGACTGAGACTTCCAACGACAGCCCCCAACCACAGGGCTCTCCCCGCTTTCTTCAGTTCCGTATTACAACTCTCTTCCTCAACAGCGGGAAACCTGGCTCCTGACCCCTTACATATATTTACTTCTCTGCTGATCCCACGGCACACAGAAAGTGGTCCCAGGGCCACTCATCTGAAACACAGTTAGGTTCATTGTCTGCGTGTGCGTTTTAGAGTTCTTCCCAATCCTCGTTGATACTTTTTTGAGTATGTAAAATGTGAATGTGGTTCTGGGCGCCTGGGTGGCTCGATCGGTTAAGCGTCCGACTCTTGGTTTTGGCTCAGGTCGTGATCTCAGGGTCATGAGATCGAGCCCCACGTTGGGTTCCGTGCTTGGTGGGGAGTCTGCTTGAGATTCCCTCTCTCCCTCTGCCCGTACTCCCTGCTCTCCCTCTCTCTTTAAAATGAAATAAATAAATAAAATCTTGAAAAAACCTGGACATGGTTCTAAGAGTTAAAATTATGCAGAAATTTGTATTCATAGAGATGTCATCCAACATTTCCACCCCTTCCATTTGCGCTCCTTTATTTCCTGGAGGAAACTAATCTTCTTAGTTTCTGAGCTATCCTTTCTAGGTTTCTTTTTGGAGAATTCACCAGTTGGATGTCTATTTCCTTACTATTTATTTTTCTTACAGAAAAAGGTAGCACATACATTCTTCTCTACTTTGCTTTTTATTCACTAAACAATCCATCTGGAAATTATTTTATTGATCTCTTTATTTTTAAAGATTTTATTCTTAAGTAATCTCTACACCCAACATGGGGCTTGAACTCACGACCCCAAGATTTAGAGTCACGTGCTCTTCCAACTGAGCCGGCCCGGCGCCCCTGGAAATCATATCAGTTCATAGAGTTCCCCCCGTCCCCGGGTGAGTATTCTGTAGTCTAGTCAACAACCTGCCTACATCCAGGTATTCAGCGTACTTCCAATATTTTGTGATCACCACCAATGCCATAATTAGTAATCTGCCTATGTATGTTTTTTTGGTGAAGGTATATATTCTCGATAAATTCCTAAGAGGTAGGATCGGTGGATCAAAACTAAATGCATATGTCGTTTTGCTAGACACAACCACATTTTCCTCCATTAATACTTAACCCTTTCGCATTCCCATCAGCCACCTGTACGAGCGCTTGGCTTCCCCATGGTCTCCCAAACAGAGTGCTGTCAAGATTTGTTATTTCTGCCAGACAGTAAGAGATGGAATGTTGGAATGTAGGTTTTATGGTTATTGAGGTGAGGCCAAGAGCTCAGGAGACCACTAACACCGGAAGGACAGTGCTACTGAGAATTCCCAAGAGGAAAGGGAGGGCCGCACGGGGCCAGCCAGGGGAGCACCAGGGTCAGGAGGCAGGCGCAGCAAGGGGGACATGTAGACCAGAGCCTTTATCGCATGGCAAGCATGGCTAGGCAGGTTTAGGTCCAGCACATTTCTGGGCTCCGGGGTGTAGGGGGAGCGGCCTAATTGTCTGCTCCCCAGACCCAGATTGATTAGGGCAGCTGGAGAGTGGCCCCGAGGGTGGGAGCTTGATACCCTGCAGCCTCCTCATTCTTCTGTTGTCTGGGCTTTATCATTTACTAGGTCTTTCTCATGGTGGGGAGAGTCTCCCCCGGTCTCTTGCACACAGTGAGTACGGCATAGGCGTTGGCTGTCTCTGTCTGGACTATGTTCACTCTACAAACATCCTTAAAAATCTTGGAAGGCAGAGATAGTGTCTCTCTCTCCAGAGCAAAGGGCGGGTTTCTTTACTGCCCAGTATAATAAAGATAATGACTCCTTTGGGGGCAAAGGTCAGGCGGGTCTACTGACCATTGTAAAAGATGCTGGTTCCCTGAGGTTGGGGATCCCCCTTTGTAAGCTGCTTTATTTTTTTAATTATTATTATTATTTTAAGTATTCGTGTATATTACTTTGAAAAAAAAGAAGACTTTTAATGGCTGAGGAAGGTATCAAGGTGGGCGGTCCAGATGGCAGCCTCATGGAGCGTCCCCTCCCCACACCTGTGTGCTGCAGAGAAGACAGTGGGGGCTCCTGGGACCCCCAGAAGACCCAGGGGTGTTGTGCCACCACTGGACCTGAACAGACCTGAGGCTGCAAGGGAGAGGGAGGCTAAAACCACACGCATGCCCTGTGCTTACCCTTCAGGGCCCAGGCAGGTGCACCCGGGCTGCTCACTCCTGGACGCACCCGCTCCTGGGAGGTAAGACTGTGGCCCCACTCCGTAGTACTTGGCCCTTAGTAGGCCCTCATAAGGATCTGTCAAATCAACGAGGAAAAATCCATGCTGGCTTCTAGGATTGGAGACCCAGCTAAAAATTCATTTGGGCTCTCTAAAAAGGGTGTGGGCGCTGGGAAGGGAGGGCTGAGAAGGGGGTGGATGAAGGAGTCATTATTACTTGTGAGTGCAGGCCATCGGTGATTAACTTCTCCCTGAGCCTCAGTTTCTTCATTTATGCAATGGGCGTTACTCGTGATTCCATCTGTTCTACTTGTAGGGACAATTCAAGGGTAGAATATGCAAAAATACCTTCCATATCTGTTGTTGTCTCTTGTCACCGCTGGCTGGGAGTCCTGGTGGCCCTAAGCCAATTCCCACGAAGGCCTGGGGTACACGCTAGGGGGCAGGAGGTGCAGGGGCCTTCATATACCCGAGGACCCTTTACCTGCAGGCCCCGCCTCCCCTCAGCTGTTTTGCGTTGTCTTCTTCTTGGGGAGAAGGGGCACTATTGTGGCCATATAGGCTTTTCTTTGGTCTTGGAATCAGCAAGAAGGCTCCCTGGAGAAAGATGCTGACTTTGTACGGGACAGACCTTTGGGAGATTTAACTATCTTGTGGTGCTCCAGCCCCAGGGGCGGGTGGAGAGCCGCGTCCCCGGGGTGGTTGCAGGACAGGGGATTTGAATTTAGGAAGCGGGGAACAAGGGCCAGTCCAAGAGCTTAGCTCGGCAGGGCGGCAGGATGGGCTATGACAGAGCCGTCACAGGACAATGTTCAGCGGGTCAGAAGACAACTCCAGGCCTCTGTGGGCTTCTCCCCTGGTGTGGCCGCTGCTGCATTTCTCTTGGGTCCTGGGTGTCTTCCTCACCCCAGGAGGTTCGGATAAGCAGCCGGAAAACCTAGGGGTGAGCGTCCCGGCACCTGCCCAGCCCACCTGCTGGTCTGAACTGTGGGACTCGCCCTGCCCGACTCCTGCCCTCCCCTCTGCATCTGTGCGTGTCCTGGTTGCTGCGGTATTTGTTGTTTTTTATCAACAAAGTTATATAACACTCCTGGGTTAAAAAAAAAAAAAGTCAAAACCTCAAAAGCCTGGAAAGTGCAAAATTCAGTCCTCCCGGGCACCTCCCAGAAACCTTGGGGTCCCACGAAGACATTTCCTCTGCCTTATTCCCTGATGCGTGCCCAGGCCATAGGACAGACTGGTGCCTGGGACCCCTGCCCCAACCCGGTGCCCAATGTTTGTGGAATGAATGAAAGAATTATGCATGAATCAGCAGTTTGGGATGAGTTTTCTCATGTCTTTTTCTATGTGCATAGCTGCATAAACATACTTAGAAAATATATGGCATCATGGTGTTAGTGTGGTTCTGAACTTTGAAAAACACTGACACAATTCCTTGTGGGTGTTTCTCCCTGTTCCTTTACACCAGGCTTTCTCAGCTTCCGCACCATGGATACTCAGGGTCGGATCAGCCCTTGTTGGGGGCAGTCCTGTGCCAGCAGGATGAGAAGCACCCCGGGTTTCCACCCCCCACCATAGGGTAATACTAATAAAGGTTTCCCGGTGTCATCAGATGTCCCCTGGGGGGCAAAATTGCCTCTGCCGGAGAACAACAGATGCATACACCTACTTCCACCCTTGGCTGTGTCTCAGAGTGTTCCAGAACGTGGCTGTGGAATTTTTTAGCGGATTTGTCAACCAGGCGGAGCTGCTTCCAGTCCCTTGCACGAGGCCCACCCGAACGCTTGTGTGTTTCTGCAGGACACTTTTCCGAAGTGGGATTGCCGAACGGAAGCCAGGGCACGCTTGCGCGAAACTGTGCCCTTTGTGGGCACCGGCCCTTCGGGTTCTGTTCTCTTGTAGAATCGTGTGGACCGTTCCTTCCAGGAAAATGTGGAATAACAGCAGTCAGCACGAGGAGCCCCCTTTTGGCTCTGACGTTAGCAGTGTCCTTGGAAAAAAATCTGTTACAGTACAGGTATGTATGCGTACGTTTTATATATAAATGCATTTTTCAAGTGCTCTGCCACGGGGTCTCAGTGTTCTCTCTGAACAAAAGGTTGTTTATGAGAAAGCATTAATGTTCCTTTTTTTTTTTTAAAGATTTTATTTATTTATTTGACAGAGATAGAGACAGCCAGCAAGAGAGGGAACACAAGCAGGGGGAGTGGGAGAGGAAGAAGCAGGCTCCCAGCAGAGGGAGGGGATCAGGCCTGGGATCAGGCCCTGAGCCGAAGGCAGACGCTTAAGGACTGAGCCACCCAGGCGTCCCCCACATATAACTTCTGAGAAGCATGATTCCTTTTCTTGTTTTCAAATATCTGATCTGTTAAGGGCTGAGAGGTATTTCCATTTGTCAATTTTTCTATGCATTTTCTTTTTTTTTAATATATTTTTAAAAGATTTTATTTATTTATTTCCGGAGAGAGAGTGAGCAAGAGAGAGAGCACAAGCAGGGAGAGCAGCAGAGGGAGAGGGAGAGGGAGAAGCAGACTCCCCAGTGAGCAGGGAGCCAGATGTGGGGCTCCATCCCAGGGCCTGATCATGACCTGAGCCTAAGGCAGACGCTTAAACGACTGAGCCCCCCAGGCTCCCCTCCATGCATTTTCTACAGTTTTTCTTTGTATACGTTTTTTACTAACAGCTTTATTAAAATATAATTCACATACCGTAAAATTTCCCCGCTTAGAAATGTACGATTCAGGGTTTTCAGTATACTCCCAAGGGTGGGCAACCATCACCACAGTCTTATTTCAGAACATTTTCATCCTACAAAAAGACACGCGGGACCCATGAGCAGTCGCTTCTCGCTCTCCCAGCCCCTGGAGACCGCTAATCTGCTTTCTGTCTCTATGGGTGTGCCTATTCTGGACATTTCTTTTAAGTGGAGTCATGCGATATGTGGCCTCTTGTGTCTGGTTTCTTAAATTTAGCGTAAGATTTTCAGAGTTCATCCAGATTAGAGAATGTACGCGCTTCATTGCCTTTTATTGCGGATTAATTTTGCAGGGGGTGGAGATGATACATTTTATTCAGCACGTGATGGGCGTTTGGGCTGTCTCGGCTGTTGGGCTGTTGAGGAAGGCCGCTGTGCTCACCACTCTACCACCGGCACCTGTGAGGTCTCAGCTGTGATGAATAATGCTGCTGTCCACGTTCCGTGAAAGTTTTTGCGTGGACACGTGTATTTTATGTTATTTATTTATCTATTTGAGAGTGCGTGCATGTGTGTGCAAAAGGGGCTGGGGGAGGGGCAGAGGGTCTGGGAGAGACAGGACCCTAAGCAGGCCTAACCGATTGAGCCAGTAAGGTGACCCCCCCCAATTTTTTTTTTAATTAAAAAAAAAAAGAACAAAACATGGGTGTCTAGGTGGCTCCGTTGGTCCAGCACCGACTCTTGATTTCGGCTCAGGTCACGATCTCAGGGTCGTGAGATCGAACCCCACCCTGGGCGTAGCGATTCTCTGTCTCCCTGTCCCTCTCTTCCATCTGTGCATTCATGTGCGTGCTCTCTCTCTCTCAGAAAACGAATTTTTCGGGGCGCCTGGGTGGCACAGTCGGTAAGCGTCTGCCTTCGGCTCAGGGCCTGATCCCAGCGTTCTGGGATCGAGCCCCACATCAGGCTCCTCCGCTATGAGCCTGCTTCTTCCTCTCCCACTCCCCCTGCTTGTGTTCCCTCTCTCGCTGGCTGTCTGTCAAATAAATAAATAAAATCTTAAAAAAAAAAAAGAAAACGAATTTTTCTTTTTAAAATCTCATTTGAGTGTATATACAGCAGTGGACTTGCCCGGTCGTAAGATCACTGTATGTTTCACATTTCATGGAACTGCCAGCCTGTTCTCCAAGTGGCCACTCCATCTTACAAGGCTACTGTCAATGTCAAAGGGTTCCTATTTATCCACATTCTCGCTCACTCGTGTTCACACTTATGTTGAGCCATTCTAGTGGGTGTGAAGTGGTCATCCGCTGTGGTTTTGCCTTTCCCTAATGACTATTGACCTTGAACATTGTTTCATGTTCTTGGCCATCGTGTATCTTCTTTGGAGAAATGGCTACCCAAATTCATTGTCCATTTTTAAGTTGAGCTGTCCTTTCATTGTTGAGTCGTAAGAGATGTTTGCACACATTATGAATACAAGCCCCTTATTATCAAGTATACGATTTGCAAATATTTTCTCCCACCCTGTGGTTGGCTTTCACTCTCTTTTTTTTTTTTTCTAAAGATTGTATTTATTCATTCGACAGAGAGATAGAGACAGCCAGCGAGAGAGGGAACACAAGCAGGGGGAGTGGGAGAGGAAGAAGCAGGCTCATAGCGGAAGAGCCTGATGTGGGGCTCGATCCCATAACGCCAGAATCACGCCCTGAGCTGAAGGCAGATGCTTAACGGCTGTGCCACCCAGGCGCCCCTGGCTTTCACTCTCTTGATGGACATATGTTTTTATGTTGTTATTTGGTGCCCAGTGTGTCCTCTGGGCTCTTATCCGCCTCCGCATTATAAAGAGATCTGCTTTGTCCCATGTAATTCTTTCTGAGTTGAATTCAACTTTAATCTTCAGGTCATGACCTTGGTTTTCTTTTGGTTCGCATGGGCCTGTGTATCTAAGCATATGGCCAGCGCTCAGTGAAGGTGGCTTTCTTTCCTGCTGTCTGTCCTCAGAGAATGCCCCTCCCCAGACCTGGTCCCCCTGGAGTAGCCACTGTTGTCCAGACCGACACTGGGCCTGTTTCAGCGCCTCCTCTGAGCTTCCCCCCTACTCCTGCTCAGGGCCCTGGGCGCGGTCGGAGCCACCGAACTGCTGTTCTCGTCATGTCCACCAGGGGGCGCCCCGCGCCTGCCTGAGTGCCTTCCAAGAACCTGCGCTCTCCTTTACCTCGTCCCTCCCAGGCCTCCCATCTCCCAGCAACACCTTCGGGTTTAAAGCCCCAGAGCAGTTTTCCCGGTTGCTCGAGGAGCCCACTTCTGCAGCTGCCACGATGAAAACCGTCCGTGGGAGATCAGCCCGGTGCACCCCACTTTCGTGCCATACCTGTGTGCCAACCAACAGTGTTCTCACCTGTAGAATGGGAATAATTTCTCACCTTGCTCAGAAATAACATGGACAGCGCCTAGCATGGTGCCGGGCACACAGTGAGGGCTTAATAAAAGCAAGGCTTTATAGCAAGGCTTCAAAGTTCGACGAATGTCTCCACACTCTCCTTAAATGAGCCACAGGAAGATCTGTCCACCCTTTTTTCTCTTGGGCAATGACTGTGGTGGGGTTGCTCAGGTGGGATACTTTGTGGGGGGAGGGACTTTGCAGTCAGACGTGGGGACATTTTTATTTTCCATAACTGACTTTATTTTTTAAAAAAGATTTTATTTATTTGAGAGAGAGAGAGAACAGCATGAGTAGGGCGAGGGGGCAGAGGGAGAGAATCTCCAGCAGACCCCCTCCCCCAACACTGAGGGCAGATCCCTACGCCAGGGTCCATCCCAGGACCCCAAGATCACGACCTGAGCCAAAACCAAGAGTGGGTGGTTTAATTGACTGCGTCACCCCGGCGTCCCTCCATAACTGACTTTAACTCCCGTCTCAGTTTTTCCTGTTGCATGCTGCAGAAACATTTTCTTGAAGAATTCTGGATTTCCTCAAGTTTCCCTTTCTCCCCAGGGCTCCAACTCGTGCTGTCAGTAGGAGAGGGCTTCTGATCTCGGTCACTCCACTGGCCTTGATCACGATGGGCTTTGGTCCCGTTGGCCCGTGTTAACTGGCGTGTGTCGGGGCTGGTGCCCACCCCTGTTGGTGCCCACACCTGCCAGCATTCACCAAGAAGGCCTGCGCTCCATCCAGCCTCTTTTGTCATTGTATTCTGCAGACTTCCGGCCTCTTCGGGCCCCAGAACCCTCTCTCAGCCGCTTCGATGGGAAACCGGGGAGGGGGCCAGCTCAGGCCCTCTTTGCCCAGGCAAGCCACGCTTCACTTGTAAATACATGTCGGGCATTCGGAGTGGGTGGCCCCTCCACGCCCTCACCCAGGCAGCGGGCCCTCTCTGCCTGAGTTCTGCGTGCCCCCCACTCCCACCTAGAGAATGGGATGGAATGGGAGTGGGGGGCGGGGAGAACACGCTCTTGCAGGGTTACATTGCTTCTGAGGCAAGGACCTTGGCTTTGAAGCTCAAGGTTCAATACCTAGCTCCTTTCGCTTCTCTCCCCGTCTCCTGGAACAGCCCTGCCCTGGAGACATCCCGGCTACTGTTTGCAGCGGGGCAGGGTGGGATGACGTACCAGCAGACGCCTGACTGATATTTCCAAATAGCAGCCCGCCACACCTCTTCCCCTGCGTTCTGGGCACTCTGAGTGCTGTACAGACTGACTCACGGTCCGTAGCACTCCAGGGAAGTCCTGTGCTCCTAGTAATGTGTAGGGTGGAGTCGACGGGGACGGTGGAGGTTGTCTGAGGGTTGGTGCTCAGCGCCTTTTGGGAGGGTGGACGAGTCAGAGTTCCTGCTTGCAACAACAGAAAACAACTCGAGTTAATGACGGCCTGAAAGGAATTTTCTGGATGGATGATGGGTGGCCCATAGAATCACAGGGTAGGCTGGAGAGCCAGGATGGTCATTTGGGCAGGAACGCAGAAGGCCAGGAGGCAGAAGCACGGGGAAGGACTAACGAGAATGACAGCCAGCCCCTACCCCTTGGTGCCCTGACACCAGAGGAGTGACATCTCAATGGTCCCAGCTTCTCCGTGACCCTCAATCAGTGACAAAGTCCTGGGTGGGATGAGTCCAGTTGAGTGCCCAGGCTCTCTCCGCAGTGATCTGGGCGAGGGAGTCTGGCCCCACTGGTCTTACCCTGCTTCCCGCCCCTCTAGGGATTCATGCTCCCCCCATGGGTATTTGGAAGCTAAGCAACCAAAAACAACAAATGCCACACATCTCTCTTATTTCCCCAAATGTGCCTTTGCCAAAAGGCAGTTTCAAACCTGCCTCATCTCAGCAGTCTGGTACCTGGAGTGCTGTTTGTTTATGCCACTCGGAGAGCTGGCCAAATATAGTTAAATCATGTAAACAGACTACGTGCTTCTAGATAATTCTTACACCAGGCTAGCGGAATAGCTAACGCTTATTGAACAAAGGCCTGGGCACGGAGCTCAGTGCTTTATGTCAATGATCTCATTGGGTCTTGCCCTTAAAGTTGCCGCCATGTTTTCAAGGAGGAAACTGAGGCTGCATGGTTCAGTAGGTTTTCCAAATTCACACGGGTTTAAATGGGAAGAACAGAGACTTGAATCCAGGCAGCCTGTCTCTGGAGCTTGGCTAGGAAGGGGCCCTGCTCTCTGTGGTCCAGTGGAGACAGACATCAAACCAGTAAGCACAGGGTTATGTATGTTATTACAACGAGCACCGGAAAGGGAAAGAGCAGGGTGGAAGGAGGAAGAGTAACAGCGTGGACAGTCTACAAAAAGGGGTGAATGGGGGGGGGGTCCCAGGAAGGTCTCTGTGCAGTGCTTTTAAGCCATGACCCCACGATGGAATTTAGCCAAGCAAAGACCTAGGAGAAAGATACAACAGCACGTGCCAAGGTCCTGAGGCAGGGGAGAATTGCATGTGTTTGCAGACTAAAAAAAAGCCCAACGCAGCTGGAAGGGAGAGTGGAGAACTGCTGGGCGGGACCTCAAGGCTGTTCAGGCAGGGTCTCTGGGCTGTCTTCAGCTCAGAACTCCTGTCGTATCTCACGGACTCATCCGCACCTTCAGTCCCTCTGCAAATCCTCTAAGCGCACAGCTTCCAGCACAGCGGGAATCCGGCCTCTTCTCCCCACCTCCACGGTGGCCACCCTGGTCTCAGTGCGATGTCCCCGGCCCCCTGGTTTCCCAGCTCCGCTTCACCTTGAATCTGCCTCCCAGCAGCACTAAAGGAATCCGTTCAGATCCCTAAGTCAGATCACATCGCCTCAGCATCTCAGTTCACTCAGAGGAACAGTCGGCGTCTCCCAAGAGCTCACAGAGCCCTCCATGGTCTGGTCCGCGTGAGCTCCCTGCAGCTGTCCCCCTCCTCACCGGGCTGCAGCCACGCCGGCCCTTTGCTCTCTCAGACACACCAAGCAAGCTCCTGCCTGGGGGACCTTTGCACTGGCTGTTCCCTTGGCCTGGAATGTTCTACCCCCCACACACCCACAGGTCTCTCATCATCCCGCAGGCTTGCCCGGGTGTGTTCTCGCGGCACAGCAGGGGGCACGAGCAGAGGGAAAGGCCCGGGTCTATGCTCCTGTCTTGTTTGCCAGAGTCCTCCTGGCCAAAATGCCACATGGCTGAGCCAGATTCCAAGGGGGCGGGCACTGGGACCACAGATGGCCCAGTGCGAGGAGGCAGGGAGGGACGACAGCGGGGGTGGAGGCTCTTGTGCACTTGACCCGAACTCCGAATCCCACTCCTCCCTCACCTAACTACTGTCTATTGGGCATTTGCAACTGGGGACAGAACAGCACACAGAGCACCTGTGTTTTATGCTTGAGAGGTTATGACACACAGTAAATGCAGAAACAAAGTCTGGGAGGTGCTATGAGAGTCGGGAAGCAGGGATGAGCCCTGTTGTAGACAGAGCAGCCAGAGAAGCCCTTGTAATGAGATGTTTGGGCTGAGACTTAACAAAGTGAGAGTGTGAGCTGCAGGGATGCGTGGAGCTGAAGGTTCCAAGCCGGGGCAATAGCAGGTGCAAAGGCACGGGGGCAGCATGTGAGTGATGCGTTAGGCATGATCGTGGAGCAGCGAGAAGCCCGGGAAGCTGGAGCAGAGCGTATGAAGCAGAGAGAGGGAGGAAGCAAGACTATGGAGATAACTAGGGCTGGCCACGTGGGGCTTTGTGGGTCTGGCGAGCACACACACCTTCCAGGTGTGAAGGGAGCTGGCAGAGGGTGGCCAGCAGGGGGTGAGGCCATCTAAATTTCCCTTCCTGCAGGCCACTCCATCAGGGAAGCCAGGGGCCCTGTGGGAGATTTTTGCGTTTGTCAAGGGGAGTTGGTGGTGGTGGTGGGCCATGGGAGATGGTCGGAGTCAGGGTATACCTGCAAGACAGCATTGGAGGAAAGGGAGGCAAGAGTAAAGGAGGACCGACATTTTGCTAAACAGATGGGTAAATGGGGTCACTGTTGCTTGGATGAGAGCCAGGAGAGGGGCTCAGTCTTGGATATGAAAATTCCCTGGAAGCAAAGGGTCTTTGGGAATGCAGAGTGACAGAGGGGGGAGGTGTGGAGGCTGGGGGAACCCCACCTTCCATGGGGGAAGCAAGAGGCCATCAGAGTATCATGAGCCACTAAACCCGTCCATCCATCCATCCATCCATCTACCCATCCACTCACTCATCAGCAAAAATTTATTGAGCGCCAAGGAGAAACCAGACACTTGCCTGGATGCTGGGGAAGCAGCGGAAAAGAGAGACACTGTTATCACTCCGGTTTGGTACCTTGCTTTCTAGTGGGGAGACAGGCTGGTGAATAAGCCCACACTTGTGTGAGATAAGATCGTTTCAGAGAGGGATGGGTGTCACAGGGAATCTCTGGAGAGTGGCAGAGAGTGACCAGGGGAGTCACGATTAGACAAAATGGTCACCCAGGCAGCGCTGAGGACCAAACCCAGATTCTCCAGGAGGACCCTGGCCCAGTTTGGTTTCTTTTTGTCCCTCAAATGTCGTGAGCAGGGGCAGAGGAAGAAGTGGAGCTGCGGTGACCCTCAGGGGTCTTTGGGAAGGGCTTGCCCCAGAGGAAGCCTCTCTGTGAAGTTTCCTTCTGTGAACATGTCCTGGGTATCAGGCTGTGGGAACTAGCCGTCTCTGACAGACAGAACAGGTGAAAATGAGAGGCTAGGGGACAGAACCCGTGAGAGGTACTTGGCTGCATCCCTGCAGAGCACAACAGCTCAGACCATGGTAAAATTCTTCCCTGAGTGTGCAAAGGGGGCCGCTCCCCTTGTACTGGTTTGAGAGTTTCTGCTATGCAAAGAATTTTCTTTGTGCTTCCTGGAGGTTTATCCTGCAAAGAATGGGGGAGTGGAGCAACGGGTCTTTGGAGGTTCATAAACCAAAGTTCCCACCTCAGTTCTGCCATTGCATAGATGGGTGGTCCCAGGTGACAGGTCTGTGTCCTTTGGGGACAGCACGGAGTTCATACAGGGGAGTGGTTTAGGCACACCAGATTTTGAAGAAGCCAACTCCGGAGCCCTGCATGCCAGCTTTAGAGCAGTTGGGGTCCTTGCCACAGGTCACGAGGCTAATGCAAGTGCCACAGCAGGGTCCAGAGAAGAGGGGGGCAGATTGGGGAGATGTAAGTTCCAATGCACGTGGAGAGCGTGGCCATGGGGCCGAGGGAATGGGAAGGTCACGGGCAATTGGGAGGCTTCTGGTTTGGGCCCTTCAGTGAATGAATTCTGAACTGCAGCGGGAGAAACAGATTTGGGGGGGAAAGAATCAAGGTCTGCTGGAGGATGTGGAGCGAGTGGCGTCGGGCACGGATCTGCAGCATGGAAAGCATGCTGAGTCAGAAGCCACATGGCCTGGAGGGTGTCTCCGGCGGGGACTGGCTGGGCGGTGACTCTGCCTCGTCCCCCTGCTTTCCGGGGGTGCGCTTCGAACACACTTGCCAGCCTCCCTGACGGCTGGGGGGCCATGTGGTTCAGTTCTGACCGATGGAACAAGAGTGACATCCTAATGGCCCTTCCAGACTCGGCCCTGGCCCCTCAGAGCGCCAGCTCCCCCCTGCAGGGCTTGGCAGACGTTTCCTGCAAGGGGCTGAGTAACTACTCTAGGCTCATACAATCTCCTTGGCACCGGGTCAGCTCTGCCCCTGGAGCATGAGAGCAGCCCTGAAGCCGTATGTAGACGGAGGGGTCTGGTTCTGCTGCAGAATCAGGCTCACCCCTGCTCTGCTCTTGTCTCTTTGTGCCGGGATCCTGAGGTGCAGGTCTCACTCAGAAGCCATGTGCTGAAAATGGCACTCCATGTGTCTGAGTCACTGGGGGACCGACTGCAAGGAACCCAGGGCCCTAACCCCTCCCCCCACCGCCTTTCTGCCTTTTAGGCAAGTAAAAACAAAAAATAGAGTGTGTTTGGCAAACGAAATTTGGGGGTTTCTCTCTTAGAGAAGTTAGTGTTACTCGAAGTATGACAGAAATTGGTACTAGGAGCCGGGTGTTACCATAACGAAAATCTACAGTGTATGGTATTGATTTGGGGTCGGAGTCTGGAAGGGAGGAGAAACAGCCTGTGCAGTGGCCTGAGGGAAGCAGGACCGCCGTCCTCTGAGCCTGTCGCTCCCGGGGAAGAGGCTGTGACACAGATTGTCACAGTGAGCCTGGGCTGTCACAGGCAGCATTTAGCAAGGAATTAGAAGGCTAAGATGAACCCAGGCCGGACTGGCTGATTTGCGAGCACAGCTAAAATGAAATAGAACGATTCCAGAAATGTGGGGCCTTGGTTGGGAAAGTCAACCGCTTCTAGATGCCAAACAGAAGGAAATCATATTGAACAAGGCTTTGTGCGGCAAAAGCCCATTAAGCCTCAGCCTGGTGCAGGGTCAGGCGGGGGGAGCGTCCTCCCTCCCGGCCCGAGTCTCAGGATCGCCGTTAGTACATTGAGAGAGGAGAGCCCGAGGCCAGCGAGCAAAAAAAAAAAAAAATCAGTCTGGAGAACTGTGTCTCAAAATGAATTTTGCATGTGGTCCCTGGCACCTGATGCTGGCAGGAAGGGACGAGATGAGGGGCCTCTTCAGCTTCTGAGGGAACTGTATTGTCTCATAAGCCAGAGACCTGAACCAAAGACAAGCCTTTAACCCTTTGGGCCTTAAAACTACCTTGGGGCCTCACAACTTTGACCAGCTGGGGCTGGAGGTGGCGAAGGAGGGCCCACCCCCAACACACCCACTTCAAATAGGCCGTTGGAGCAAACGGCAAGAAGCTCTGGAAGGTGGAGGCAGGGGTCCCAGAGAGAACGTCCTGCTCGGGGTTCCCCGCCCCCTCCCCACCCGGAGCCCCCCAGTGTTCAGATCCCCTTGGGATGTTGTTTGGTGCCTGCTCTGTCCCAGCCCTACTGTCCAATACTGTGGGGGGTTGGTGTGGGGGAGGGGAGGGCAGGACGCAGATAACTTGTCCTTTTAGTTCATCGGTTTCCAGATCACACGGATCCAGAGGGGACCCAGAAGGAGAACACGCCCCTCTGGGCTTCCCGGCCTGTGGCGCAGGTCTCAGGAGACAGGGAGGGCAGGGGACTCGGCTGTCTCTATGGGGAGCGATGAGTGTGCTCCGCGAAGGAGAAGAAGAGGGGAGTGGCTCGTCAGTGACCGGATGGAGAGCTCGTGGTGGGGACTAGCTGGCCGCCCACCCAACCTAAGCCCTCTGCTGCCAGTGACACCACACGACCTTGTCCCCTAGTTTCCTTGTGATTAGATGTGGCCATTGGCCGAGGGCTGAATGTTTGTGTCCCCCCCAGATTCATATGTTGAGATCCTGACCCCTGATGTGATGGAATCAGGAGGTGGGATGTTTGGGAGGTGATGGGGTCATGAGGATGGAGCCCTTGTGAATGGGGTGAGTGCCCTTAGAGAGAGACCCCAGAGGGCTCCCTGCAGCTCCTGCCGTGTGAGGGCACAGCACTTGATCTTGGCCTTGCCAGTTTCCAGAGCTGCGAGAATAAATGCTGGTTGTTTATAAGCCCCCAGCCTGTGCTATTTCGTTGTAACTGCCCACAGACTAAGACAGGCGGAGTTCTGGGGACGGAAAGTGGGTGGGAGTGACATATGTCTCATAAAAACCCATAAGACCTTCCCCGTCCTTCTCCGTGTGCTCTCCGAGCTGCTGGACACGGATGCCCAAGGCCACTGGGAAGCCACATGGTAAAGACGGCAGGGGCTGCTCCTTGATGGCTTTGCGGACCACGGTGCCAGTCGGATTTTATGGGGGGAAAAAAGTGCCTCTATTGTAAGACCTCGGGGTTGCGTGTCAGGGTGACTGGAATCACTTCCACTGAAACCAGGCCAAAGGGACGGAAGCAGAGAAGCCCGTCTGGGGAGAGGGCTTGTGCGAGGCGGGCAGGGAGCCAGGCGGGACCCTGGGGCACGCCAAGGGGGAGCAAGGCGGGTTGGGGGAAGGGAAGGGACACTCTTAAGAGCCTATTTTGCAAACAAGCCCTGGGTCGGGGGTGGTGAACAGGGTGAACCTGTGCGAGTCCCTCTCCTCAAAGGGTGTGGGACACAGGCCACCAGAACTCCGGAGCACGTGCGGGGTTGCAGGAGGGAGCCCGGGAAGGATGCTTGACGCCACGTGGGCCGTGTGCTGAGGGCCTCAGGCGCAGGGATTTGTGCAGGGGTCTTGACTTCCGGACCCCTCTGCAAACCAGAGAAAGGCTAAGGACCGTCCCCCCGGAGCAATGCCCGCAGCAGGCACGCACTCTTTTCCCGCTGCCCCGGTGCTCTCATAAACATCCCGAGGCCCGCTCAGGAGCCAGGGAAGGAGCCTTTGCTAACTTTGGTCAACTACCTCCCCCAGCCCTGCAGCTGGCTCAGCTTTGCAGGGAGGGAACGGACACACGGGCTGGAACTAGCTGGGAGTCCCACAGCTGGGAATGGGCAGAGCCTGGGTTTGAAGGCAAGTGCCTGCGACCCTCCTCCTGCTCTCTTTACAGGACATGATGGGGCCTCTTCAGCTGTCCCGAGGCATTGCCACCATGAAGAGGGAGGAGACGTCTGGGCTCAGCAGGTGGGCCGACGCAGGGGCCTCCGGTGCTGAAGCAAACCCAGGAGAGAAACTGAGGCTTGGAGACGGGCAGGGCCTTGCTCAGGTCGTGGTGGACAGGGCTGAGCTCTGGCCCACTGGAATCCAAAGCCCACGCGATGGGGCAGCAGTGAGGGGACAGCAGGTGGTCTGTGCAAGTGGCTGGGGCAGGGCCAGCCCTGGGCCCAGGGTGGCAGGCCGCAGGTGTGAGAAGACGTGGGCCCTGGCGTGCCCACTGCTGGCTTTCTCCTCTCCCTGAACAAGCAGTGGTCCGGGACCTGGGCTCCCCAGACTCTCGGCCTGGCAATTCCATTACTGGGTCTTTGCTCCTCTTGGCCTCACGAGAAGAACAACTGGGGACAGGAATGTCCCCAGAGGTTCCAAAAACCACTGTAGGTAATCAGAGACATCTCCCCCAAATCGGAGGCCTGCCCTCTGCCCTGCGTGTTTGCTCCAGGGTGCTGTAACAACCACACACTACGTGACTTCAACAAACAGAAATGGATCGTCTCACGGCTCTGGCGGCCGGAATCCTAGGTCAAGGTGCTGGCGGGCCGAGCTGCCTCTGAATCCTGCTGGGGAGCACTTCCCACTTCCTCGCTTCTGGGCTCCCGGCGGCACAACTCGGTCTCTGCCTTTCTGTGCGTCTCTTCTCTTCCTACAGGGACACCAGTCATCCTGCATGAAGGGCCACCCTACTCCGGTATGACCTCGTTTTACCTATTACACCTGTAACAACCCTATTTCCAAATGAGGTCACATTCCGAGGACTGGAAGTCAAGATGTCATCGTATCTTTTTGGGGACACAGGTCAACCCATACACTCCATGAGCTAATTCGGCCTTCCCCAGCAAGCCTCCACCCTGAATACCCTCTGGACGTTGGCATCTCCCTTCCCCCTCGAACCCCCCGCAACTGCGGACGCCGCTGAGCAGGGAGGCGGGCAACCACAGACCCTCGCTGCTGGGACAATGTTATGAGTGACAATGTGCTGGTAACACATAGGAGGGAGCCAGGGTTTGTAGCCTGAGCTTCCTGACCAACGGTCCCTGGCCAGCTGGCTTGGGGGGAGGCTGCAGCGGAGCTGGGTGCAAAGCCAGGTTCTAGCAGGCACTGGGGGTCTCCTCAGGGCCACCCCAGGGTCGGGCTCAGCTTCGTCATTAATTTCTTCCTGTGTTTTGCACCATTCACTCAGCAGTACCCCTGGGGAGACAAAAGCAAAGTGACAACAAGGAGAAACATTCACCGGAGGGAGGGCTGGGGGAGGGACCCCAGCTAGGCTTGGAGAGGCGGGGAGCTGTCCTTTGGGATGACTACTGAGGGGTGAATGGGGTTGTTCTGGAAGTCAAAGGAGTGGAGACCCAGGCAATGCTTGTGCCTTCAAGATGCGAATCACTCCAAAGGCAGGAAGAACCAAAATGAGGGTCGGGGCCAGCAATGTGGGGGGAGGTGGGGGGAGGAGAGAGGTAGGGCCAGATGAGAGGACTCCTGGACCCTGGAGTCCAGACTGAATCCTCTCTCCTCTTGGGCAATGGGATAGCATGCAGGGGTTTGAAGTGGCCTAAAGACTAGATCCAGTCTGTGAATTAGGTCATCCCCGCTGCTGTGGGCAAGCCGCTGGGCCCTGGGAGTGATCCGGGCGTCATCGGCTCGTCTGTGGTCATCAGCCCCAGGGAGAGGTGGGGTCATGTGGGGGATGCACAGAGAAGAGAAGAGGCCCAAGGATGTGTGTTTAGGAATGCCGGCATGGAAACGGAAGGCAGAAGAGGAGGGGCTGGCCAAGGAGGCTGCAGGAGTGTCTGGAAACCATAGCAAGTAGCATTCACAGGGTGCCTGGGTGGCTCAGTTGGTTAAACATCTGACTCTTGATTTCGGCTCAGGTCATAATCTCAGGGTTGTGAGTTCAAGCCCCGCACTGGGCTCCACTCTGGGCGCGGAGCCTAGGGAAGGAAGGAAGGAAGGAAGGAAGGAAGGAAGGAAGGAAGGAAGGAAGAGAAAGAAAGGCATTCAGAAGGCTGGAGGGGGCAGTTTGGGCACACGTGCTTGTCAGCAGCGTTGGAAGATGCACGCAAGAAGTCAGGCAAGGTAAGAAGTGAAACGTCTCTGGGCTTGACGATTGGGAGATGGGGGCAGAGTGGGGGTCAGAGCGGGGGTCAGAGCGGCCCGGCTTGTCACAGGCCACTGGCGGCTGGAACCTTGTCCTTGCACCGTTGGAAGGTTGGGGAACACCTCCTCGGAGGAGTGGGGCTCTCTGGCTGAGCAGGAGCTGCAGCTGCTTGGGGACTCCTGCTGTGGGCAGAGGCCTAAGCGTCCCGTCATCTCGAAGCCCGGAACCCGCCGCAGCAGCCAGGAGCCCCCAGTTACAACAGCAACCAAGCATGTGGCTACTGCGCCCCAGGCCTAACCCGCACCACTTCCCCCACTCCTGGAAGGCCGGAGTTCCGCACAGAGGTATTCCACCCCCCCCCCCCCCGGGTTGGCTGAGGCTCGGCAAGGTAGGCAAATTGAGCCGAGAGACCCGGCCAGCGAGCGGCCGAGAGGGCATTTGAGGTCAGGGCTACTCGTAGCCAAGGCTCTTTGGTGTCATCCTACTGTCGCCCCAACTCCCGAAAGACGTGGCTGAGATGTTCTCCTTGGTCATTGGTTGTTGGGTGGCGAGTAGTGGATGGGGGACGATGCGTGTCCCACCTGGGGTAGAAACCGTGACTTCGGGCGGCCTAACCTTCAGGGAAAGAGCCTCTGTGGGGCAAGTGGTATTGGAGGGAGGTTGGCGGGGGTCAAGGGGGAAGGAGGGGGTGCTCTGGGGGCGGTGACCTGGTCACGAAGGCAGTGCAGTGCGGGTGAGAGGCTCATCTGAAAACCCTTAGCCGTGGTACCCTAGAGGGGCTCTCACTTTGGAGTCAAGGTCAAGGGTCACAAGCGCTCGACGAGGTCCTACACGAAGGGCAGAACATCCAGAATCCGGGAGGGCCACTCAGAATTGCCCTCTGACGACCGAGCCCTGAGGAGCCAGCCTTCCCGGGAGGTTGGCAGGGGTGGGGGGGCTAACATCTCGTGGAACTTACAGTCTGGCGCTGCCTAGGAGCTCCCCCGTGGAGGCTGCCCGGTGGCTCTGGACTTGGGGAGCACGGACACAGCAAATAGCTGAGCCTCATATCCATGGCAACCACAGCTGGATGGTGCAACAGGGATGGCGAGCTGCTCTGCAAACTGGTGTCCTTGCCCTTCTGGGCACACAGCCAGACCGCATCCCACCTCCCCTACAGTCAGATGTGGCCACGCGACTGGGTTCTAGCCTGTGAAATATGCCCATTCTTCTAGACCTGCTGTAACTGTACAAGTCATCCTCACCTGTGTGGCTCTTCGCGCTCTTTCCCCTTGCATTACCGGATGTCAACACCAGGGCGATCTTGGAAGCCCCGTGGAAAGCGGCAGAGCCCAGGTATTTGGAGATCTCCACCTCCAACCAACCACCAGCACCCGGCCCACCTGGGACTGTTTATGTGAATGAGAAACGAACTCCACTGGGTTTCTGCCATTATCATCCTTGGGCTTGTTCACTGCAGCATTAACTCAGACTGATAATCCAGGGAGCCACAAAGCTTGCAGGCCACCAGATCGCTTAGCTCCTGTCCCCCCCAGCCATTCCGACACCTGCTCGGCACTTTCGGCTCCCAGCCTCGATCGGATGTGGAAATGTTCGGGAACACTGCCGATCACACTGGGCACAAGCCGAGTCATTTGCTTCGGGTCCCTGGGCTGTGGTCTGCTGTACCAGCGTGTGGAGCCGGGGCCCTATAAAATGGTCAGTCTGTCCTCTGAAGGTGGCTTGAGTTGCTCCTACCTGGGACCCTGACCTCAGCCAGGACCAGCTGTCTCCAAAGTGATGGCGCATCTGTGCTCGGATCCTGTTTGATCTTCTGTCCCCAGCACAAAAGACACCACTCTCGGTGGGGCTAGCTCAGAGAAAAGCAGGGGGCGCAGATGTGAACGGAAGTGAACGCATTTCCCAGACTCCCGCCCCCAGGGACCCATGGCTGCCACTTAAGGCCAGGCCTCTCTCCTTGTTGAGGAGCTTGGCTTTTGGGCTGTAGGGTTGCGGGAATGGTGATGGAGTTTCTCTCATCTCTGTGGATCCCCAGAAATGTTGGGGTGTCTGACAGAATCGACTCAAACTGGTCAAAACAGACCAAGGGGCCTCTGTCGGTAGGACGGTGGGGAGAGCCCCAGAGTGGCCACAGCCGGGGCATCTCTGAAGAGCGTGGCCTCCCGGGGCTCCCAAGCCGGCGGCAACTCCATGCCCACCCCATGGCTTCCAGCCCCAGCCGCTGAGAGGCGGGAGCAGAGCCGGTCCTGACGGGGTTGGCGTGGCCATCACCGGAGCCAGAATGGGCTTCAGCCTGAGTCCCGGCCTGACCCTGCAGCCTGGGCAGGGCTGGGTGAGAGAAATAAAAGCTTCGCTTTCACCAACATTCAGAAATAGCAAGAGGCACCTTTATTCTAAAACCTGTGTCTGCAGACAAAAGCAGACTGAATTACTTTCCTGCTTGATCTTTCTTAGTATGTGAAACAAAGGAACCTAGTTTAGATGGGGGGGGGGGGGGAGGAGAAGCATCTAGTGAGTTCCCCGAGCTGCTTTCTGTCTGAAGTGATTGACAATAGGTATAGTTCACGAACAATCTTTGCATCCTCTCCTATCCATGCTTTACGATTTCATGCAATTATCTAAACTGTGTTTTGCAATCTTGATATTTATAATGGTGACGATGGTGATGATAATGACGAATATTTTTATTGCTTCTAAGTTTCAGATACAGCTCTTCAGTGATGTCTGGTCCTTAAATCCTCAAAATATTCCTGCGAAATATGTAGGAATCCCTGCTTCTCCCATTTTACAGATGAGGAAACTGATGTACAGAGATATGAAGAATTGTATTTATAAAGGAAAAACAGGGGGCCCTGGGTGGCTCAGTCGGTTAAGCGTCCTGCTCTTGATCTCAGCTCAGGTCTTGACCTCAGGGTAGTGAGTTGAAGCCCTGCATTGGGCTCCATATGGAGCTTACTGGAAGGAAGGAAGGAAGGAAGGAAGGAAGGAAGGAAGGAAGGAAGGAAAGAAGGAAAAGCAGACTCTAGAAAAAAAATGACAACAAAAAAATTCTCATCTTTTTAAGTAGAGTGGTGGGACAGCAGTCAAAGTCTCTTAGTGATAGAGGCCAGAGAAGAGTCTCCTTTAACTGTCCTTGGGACCTTTGCCTGATGAGTCAGATAATCAGGGCTCTGTGGAGCCCGGGAGTTCATTAATATTCCCCAGCTTTTCCCATTAGCACAGAGTAAGCACACTATTTTAATAACCACAATACTGCTTTTTGGGGGGATGTCAAGGAAATTGCTTGGTCCATTGTTCCCTTATAAGAAGACTAAACAAAAGAAATTTCTATAATTGTCATTCTGCGCTTTTGTCTTGAAAGGGAAGACTTCTACTTTCTGATTTCACAACTCCTTACAAAGGGGAGGCGGGGAGGGTTGCTGATCAAAGGCAATCACGGGGGGTGGGGGAGGGGAATCCACCTTGAAAGTGTCAATACCGAGCTTCAGGCCCTGGCTGCCCCTGGAGAGGCCCTGGCGAGACCCAGCAGGGCCCAGGAGGGCGACATTTGGGACCCACGGGCCTGAGGATCGGCCGGCTGGCTCAGAAGCCACCCTGCCCCAGCCTGGAACTCTTTCAAGATCACACTGGACAGCATCTGGAAGGTTCTCTGGGTACATGGTGACCGATTGCAGGTCTGACGCTTAACCGACTGAGCTGCCCAGGCGAGTCTGTGGTTTAAAGCCAGGAGATTCGTAGCGATTTGGTAACAGAGCCACAGGAAATATGTGGGATGTGAAAAGACACGCTGTGGGGTGACATTAAGGCGGGACACTGCGCGGTGTTAGAGCAGGACCTGATGATCTGACGGTCTGTGGGTGGGCTGCTCTGGCTGGGAGGCGCCTGCATAGGAGCCATGACAGCGGAGAGGCGGGTGGAGGTGCAGATGCTGGTGGGCTGCTGGTTTGTCACCCCCATCCCCCGGTCCTCCTTCATCCTCCCACCTCTTCCAGAAGAGATGTAAGGATGCCCTCCCCCGCCACCAGGTTCTATTCCTCTCTCCTCCTCCACCTTCCTCCACTCCCCCACAGTTCCCCAGAAGCTGACCTAAAGCCAGGCTGCTGGGGTAGGGCGATGGGCAAGACGAAGATGAACAGGGTCAACATGGGCCATCGAGGAGCATGGTAGGGGATCCAAGGACCCTGAAGGGTGCCCTGCTTCTTAGCGCCAGGGCAATAGGCCCCGGGGGCAGACCTCCTCCCTACGCACTGCGCACTGCGTGCAGGCCTGCGTTCCCGTCCTGCATTCCCATCCTGCCCCTGCTAAGCCCACTCCCCCCCAGGGGGCTGTGGCGAGCCAGGCTCGCTCCCTCAAGAGTGGGGAGGGCAGGCCCTGAGGCCTGGGCTCTGCCCCTTCCCGCAGTGGTGGACCCGATGAGCGGAGTGCTCTCTGCCCCCCTTGACAGCCTCCTCCCACCCGCACCTGGCAGCCTGATCCCCCTCCCTGGGGAACGTTCCCAAGGCACAGATTCCTCAAGAAGGCACTCAAGGCTCATCTCTCCCAAGAAAGCTACCCCTGGGACCAGACTCGCTGACTGCGCTGGACCATTTCCAGTTCAGGGGGAGGTTTTGAGGAGAAACACTCAATTTTGGAAGAGCTGGGTCCACCTCCTAGAGAGAAAGGGCCGCGTGCTTCGGGCTGCCTCAGGGGGCCTCGGGGTGCCAGGCGGGGTGCAGCCGGCAGCAGAGAAAGTCTCTGGTGTACCCATCCCACACAGGCGCAGCTTGCTTAAAGCAATGCCTCCACTGGCTTTTAGAGAGAAAGGCAAATTATTTGTCCAACTCAAAGGCAGACAACTTTCATTTATTTAAAAATTCTTTCACGGCAGATTAGGGGTGCCAAGAGCGTGGGGAGGCAGGGAATGGGGAGTGACAGCTTTGTGGGTACAAGGTTTCCGTTGGGAGAGATGAAAATGGAACTCGACAGAGATGGTGCTTGCACATTTGTACTAAATGCCCCTGAATTGTTCACTTTAAAATGGCTATTTTTATGTCATGTGTGAATTTCACGTCAATTTAAAAAATTATTCTTTTTCTTTTCCAACAAAATTTGTCACGTGTTGACTGTTCCATGTACTGTTATATGTCATGGAGACATATTGAGAGGAAGATACATGAGATGCTGACCCCCCGTGAGATAAGATCTTGTGAAACATACAGACAAGGATAATACAGTGGTGAAGAACTGGGCAGAAAGGAGGTGACCAATGAATATTTGTTAAATAAAATATAAATGGATATGGGAGCTCGTAGGAGATCTATGTAACTCAGTTTGAGAAATCACAGAAGGCTTCCTGGAGGAAGTGGCATCTAAACCAAGACCTGACAGATGAGTAGGAGTTAGCTTGGCTGAGCTGTGCGATGTGCAAATGTCCAGGGTTGAGTGTGAGTGAGGCAGGTTCCGGGAATGGAGAAATATCCAGTAAGGCTTGGAACTACTGCTGGGGGCAGTGGGGGAGGACTGTGCCAGGAGGCTTGAGGAGAAGGTGGGAGCCAGCAGAAAGGCCTCAGAATTATGCTAACATTTGTTTGCCTAGCTTTCTTCCTGCCAACAGCACCTTGATTTTTCCTTTTGGGAATATATTTCTCCCCCATTCCCAGCCATATAGTAGAATCATTAGAAAATGATTAGTCTTGAGTATGTATTACTTTGTGTGAGTCAAATTCCTGACAGATAGATGAAACGGCGAGAGGTGCTGGGGGGGAGAGATGAAAACTGGTTACTAGCCATTTGCCAGCACTCCATGTCTGTACGGGGGAGACACTATCAAAACCGATCCTAAGACCCATTTTGTACACCCTTCTGAGCTCCCGGAGCATCCCTTCCCAGCCAATGCCAGAGCTGTTCCTTGAATATGGGGGAGTTCCAGCCCCCCCTTCCACCACGCAGGACACAGTCAGATTGGGGGTTTGTTGGGGATGGAAGTGTGGCAGTGTTTAACTCCAATCACAGTATTAGGGGAACTAAGCCAAGAAATGCATCAGGGTTCCATCTCTGCGAAACTGTTGGCAGAATACTGTAGAAAAGAGAAAATCGACAGAGCAGGAGTTGTGGGTATCTGGAATGACCTTCTGGAAGAGGAATGTGAGGTCTGGGTGCAGGGCCGCAGCGACGTTCAGGGTGGATGTCGCAGTGTGGTCAGAGGCTGGAGGACCGGGCGGGGGTCTTCACAGACCTTCCCTGAGAGACGCTGCCGAAGAAAGGCCATGGGCGGGGGGTATGTGTCTGCGGCATCCAACAAAGATATTTTTGGGATGGATTTGTCCTGGAGAGGGGAAGGAGATTTGTGAGTAAAATGCCGAGTTCCCAGGAAGTAATGTGACCTGCTGTTCCTGACGTTAGCTGTCCCCGCCCTTCTTACCGATGAAGCTCCGATTCTTTCTTGTGTCAGCAGTCCTGGGCTTTGTGGGCTCCTTCCCAGTGGGGGAATCATGATGTCTCACTCCTCGGGACAGTGATTGATTTAGGCACGGGACCTGAAGGGAGGGAAGCCTGTGGAGATGCCTTTGGGAAGGAGTTTCTCCTCTTCTAGAAACAGCTGTTGAGGGAAATGCCCCAACTCTTTCTGGGTGTGTTGGTCTCTGTGGAGGGTTGGAATGGTGGAAGCTACTTTGTGACCATGAGGAGTCAAGGCAACATGGCGAGGGCAGGTGACATCCCATCATATCCTTCATCGGAGCCATCCCTGGGGGACAGGGGGTGGGAAGAGGCCTAGAGGCCTTGGGGTTAGTCAAGGAAGGCTATGATTCCTCAGGACCGTGATGTTGAGGGACCTCTGAGGGGCCAGAAAGGAGATGAAACGAGTAGAGGAACCACTCTTGGCCAGGACGATGGTGTCGTAAACCAGATGCCTAACGAGGAGAACAGAGAGAAGTGGATAAGCAACGGGTATCTTGGAAGCAACTTGGTAGTCACCTGACTAGAGAGGATGAAGCAGACAGGAGTCACAGATGTCCCTATAGTAAGGGACACGCTCCTCTTCATCCGGACCGACCACACAGCCCTGTCCTCCACGGCTCTAGCCCATCTTTCCAGATACATCCTTCCCCCCTCACCTCCTGCGTCTCTAGAATCCAGTCAGCTGTGTGCATCTTTTGGTTTCTCACAGGTTCCTCTGCCCTCTGCCCTCAGCCTGGAACATTCCATTCACCCTTCCCTGCCAGACTCCGACTCACTTTTCAACCTTCTTCCTCCTAGGTGCTCGGGACAGCGCTGGTCTGGCTCACCCACCATCCTGGGCTTCCTCAGCGCCCCCCGCCCCGTGATGAACCCGAGTCCAGCCTGCTGCTCCCTCACGGCTCTGCAAGTGCCACCAGGACGAGGCCAGCTCCCGACAGCCCTGCCACGGCCTCCCAGGAGGGGACGCGGCTGCAGATTGAGTCCCTCACCAGCGGCCAATGACGCACTCAACCCTGCCCGAGTCATGAAATCTCCATCCCCCCCAGCGCAGATCATGGGGCAAGGAGGGGGTTCAGAGAGCTTCTAGTGGGGAGCCCATCACGGTGCTGGGATGGTGGTGCCCTTGGCAACGGCACAGAAATGTCCCCATACCTGGCCCTGCGAATCTCTCCATCCGACGGCTCCTGAGTGGCATTCTTGATAATAAACTGGGAATAGTAAGTAATCTATTTCCCTGGGTTCCGTGAGCTGTTCCAGCAAATTCTCAAATCTGGGGAGAGGGTTGTGGGAACCCCCCAAATTTACAGCTGGTCAATCAGAAGTCCTGGCATCCGGAGTGGGGGCCGTTCTGGGGGATGGAGCCCTTAGTCTGCGGGGTCGGACGTGAACTCCGGGTACTCAGTGTCAGAACCGAATTAAATTGCGGGAGACCTAGCTGCAGTGGTGATGGGGAACGGGTTAGTGGGGGGCCCTCCCCACACACATTTGGTGATGGAAGTGTTCTGTGGGTAGAAACAGACCACAGTCGTGGGTGACTGGGAGGCACCGGGTGCTCGTTGCTTCTCAGCGCCCTGGCTGCTGCCCTGGTTTGGGGGAACCAGACCCATCTCCAGGCTGATCTCCTAAGCTTCTGAGCTGACCAGGGGTGCCCAGCCCCGGGGGTTCTCACAGAACCACAAAGTGTCCAAAAATTGTGAGAAAACACACATAACATAAAAGTTACCATTTTACCCATGTGTCAGGTGTACAATTCAGTAGCATTTAGTACATTTACAGTATGGGGCAACCATCACCATCACCTGCTTCCAGAACATTTCCATCACCCCCGAAGGAAATTCTGGGCCCGTTAGCAGTCACTCTCCGTTCCTCCCAGGTCCTGGCAACCGCTAGTCTGCTTTCTGTTCCTTGGCGTCTGCTCTGGACATTTTATATAAATGGAATCACGTAGCACCGGACCCTGGAGTCCAGCTCCTTCTACTTAGCATAGTGATTTTATTTTATTTTATTTTATTTTATTTTATTTTATTTTATTTTATTTTATTTTTAAAGATTTTATTTATTTATTTGACAGAGAGAGAGACAGCCAGCGAGAAAGGGAACACAAGCAGGGGGAGTGGGAGAGGAAGAAGCAGGCTCCCAGCGGAGGAGCCCGATGTGGGGCTCGATCCCAGGATCCTGGGATCACGCCCTGAGCTGAAGGCAGACGCTCAACGACTGAGCCACCCAGGCGCCCCTAGCATAGTGATTTTAAGGTCCACCCCGGTTATAGCATGCATCGTGGTCTCGTGGTTGAGTGATAGTCCATCGCACGGCTAGACACCGCATTTCCAGATCTGTTCTTGATGCCACTGGAAGGGAGAAGAGCCTCCTTGCAGGGCAGGTGTATGCTGGGGGCTGGTGAATACAGCCAGGAGCACCATGACCCTGGAAGCACTTTTGAACCCTGCCGTGTCTCCTTCCCTTAGATGACTTATTCGAGCCTCCCAGGGGGAGATAGGAGGTCTCCTTGCCCACCAGGGGAGGCTGCCAGATCGGTGAGCCTTGTGTTCTGTCTGCAGTGTCCCTTCTGTGCCCACGTGGGGCTTCCCCACCCCAGCAGGGGGCGCCGGGACAAGTTTGGTTCTAGAAAGTTGGTTCCTGCCTAGGCTGCTGGTGAAATTCCACCTTGCAGTGTTTTTCTTCCCTTGGTTTACTTCTCAAATATTTGAGTGATCGAAACTTTGTCCTTGGGGAGTGCCAGGCTGCTTCTCGATTGTGGTCTGCAGCCAGGGGGAGTGTGTGAAAAGACCACTTCCCTTTCCCGGTAGTATCAGGACAAGCTCTGCAAGGCCTCCAGGCGATTCTTATGTGTACCAGGCTTGGGGTTCTCTGCAAGACCCTCCTTCAAGTTCAGGGCCAGAGGGGGACCGTGTACTTTCTGCAGCCGGTATAGGCCTATCTTCCAAATTATAGCTTCTAGGCTGAGAGCTCATGTATTCTTTTTATAAATCCAGCAAGGACACCAACCAGAGTGGTGTCTTATTCTGTGGGCTACGCCTGTAAAGTTTTATTCATCATTCAACAAAACTGTATGCGAGGCACCAGGCTAGGTGTGGGAGACACAGTGGTGACTACGACACAGTCCCTGCCTTCAAAGATCTGGAAGTCTGGTTGGGCAGACACGTAGTCACGTTGCAGCGTGATGACTGAGACTGGCAGGATGGCAGGACAGTTTCCCCAGGTCAGGGAAGCGTGAAGCAGAAAGCAGTTCTTTTTTTCTTTTCTTTTTAGAGAGAGAGAAATTGAGAAGCAGAGACCTACACCAATGCAGTCAAAGGCATTTTAGCATTCTAGATTTTTTTCCAGTCATGATTCAAGACATAAAAATGATAAGTTTGGAGGTGCCTGGCTGGCTCAGTCGGTAGAGCGTGTGACTCTTGATCTTGCGGTCAGGAGTGCAAGCCCCAAGTTGGGCATAGACCTTACTGGAAAAAAAAATAATAAACTTGGTTCTGGACATGCTGTTCAAGTCTTAGGCCAGAGAGGAAATATCTTCCCTATTAGTCCATTATGGAAGATGACCCGTAGATAAAAAGAACTGTACGAGCTTAGGTTAGAAGAAGGTGTCGGACTCTGGAGTGGGTTGTAAGCGGAATCGACTTCCTGTATGAGAAGACAACTGGCTAGACGCCTTTGGGGAACGAAGAATGTTTCTGGAGGTCTCAGGGTCTGCAGAGATGCCTCTGAAGTCTCCTGGCGAAGTCATGGTCATGAAGTCGTGGTGTGAAAGGCCATCTAGGCAAGTGGCTCAAAACCCTGGCTGAGCCTTCAGATTCGTCTGGGAGCTCGAAAGCTGTCACACCTGGGCCCCACTCCTGAGACTTCGAGTTAATTAGGGTGGCACTCAGGTGCTGGTGCTTTTTAGAGGCTCCCAGATGACTCCCCTGGGCAGCCAGCACTGAAAAGCCCTGGCTGTGGGGGGAGGGGCAGCGCGGTGCAAGAGGAGGGGTGGTGAGGACACACACAGCCTTGACACCACCCTCTGCACAACAGTGTGGGTAGTAAGGAGATGGGGGAGGGAGGTGGGTGGAAACAAAGCGGGGGGGTCATATCCCTAGAGCAAAGCGTCAGAAGGTCACGCGCTCCAGAGAGATGGAGAAAGCCAGGTTGGGGGCCACAGGCAGCTACTGGTGGCTTTGGTAGCAGATTCACTGGCAAAGTGCATGTGGGGAGCTGGATCGGAGCTTGTGGACTTGGGGGGGGCAGGAAAAGGGACATAGAAAATGCAGACCGACTTGGCAGCGATGAGAGGTAGGGTTGTGGGTGGAAGGGGAATGTGGGGTGGAGGGAATGTTTTCCTTGTTTAGGATGCGAGAGACTTGAGGGTGTCTGAATGCTAATGGAAATGATCCAGTTGAGAGGAGGTGTAACTGATGGCATCAAGTTGTTAAGAAGGAGGAAGGGGAAAGAAGGAGAGAAGAGGAGGGAAGGGAGAGAAGGGGAGGGAAGGGGAGGGAAGGGAAGTGGAGGGAAGGGGAGGGAAGGGAAGGGGAGGGGGGGAGAGGGAAGTGGAGGGAAGGGAGGGAAGGGAAGTGGAGGGGAGGAGAGGGAAGTGGAGGGAAGGGGAGGGAAGGGAAGGGGAGGGGGGGAGAGGGAAGTGGAGGGAAGGGAGGGAAGGGAAGTGGAGGGAAGGGGAGGGAGGGGGAGACATCCAGCACACCAGTGGCAGCATCAACCTTAAATCAATCGACGGACACCTCATCTGTTGTGACAAGATGGAAGATGGAGAAGATGGGGCGAGAGAGGAAAGTGGCTCACCTTCCAGGGTGGGTTCCAAGATCCCACATTCACACCGGTTTACTCAGGGATGGGGTTATTTACAGAGGTACTTGGCCTTGACACAAGCCCTCTCTCCACTTCTGCTCTTCCATGAAAACAGTCTGGTCCTTTCTCTTTCCTCTCTTCTCCCCAGTGGCAGCCAGACCAGGAGCCACTGTCCCAGGATGGGTTAGCTGGTAGAGGTCCCCACCATCCCCTCTTTCCCGCCCACCTTCTCCACCCGCTGCTGGGTGTCCAGTCAGTCAGCCCGCGTTGACCCGCGGCGCGCAGCCTGGGAGGACGCCGGGAGGTTGAAGCCCGCCCTGAGGCTCCCGGCCTGAGCTCCCCCCTCAGTCAGGGTCTACTTTACTAGGGGGTCTCTGCAGACAGAGAGGGGCTCGGGCACAGTCCCTAAGACACTAACATTGATGGACGCGGTACTGTGCTTGGTCCTGCCGGCCCTTGTCTTTTGTGTGTGCGGTCCCTGGCCGGGAAACCCCGAGGGGCGGAGGGTCCAGTCATGGAACCCTCATCCTGACACCCTAATACCCTCGCTCTCAGTTGGAGGGGTCTTTGCCCCCTCTGATCCTGGAGTACCTGAGGCCACATTGGGCAGACATGCAGACTCAAGGTCACTGTCCCTGGGTTTCAAGGTCACTGTCCCCGGGTTGGAACCTGACCGTATGGAGGAACTGACTCCCTTAAACAGGCATCCTGTGCCCCCTCTTCACCTTCTAGCTCACCCCCACTTCTCTGCTGCTGACTCCAGGTTAGGAACAGCACCTCCCAAGACTTCGGGGAAGCACCTCCCCTCTCTTCTGCTGTGATGCCTGCCCACGGCGCTGAGGCACCTTCCTCCAGGCCCCTCGCCGGCAGGAAGTTCTCCTGGTGGCTCCTGACAAATGCGCCTGGCCCACGTTCTGCCCCTATTCTGTGTCCAGCTGACCTCAGCCTGCTTCATGCTCCCAGGAGATTCCCAAATACTGACACGGTGAGTGGTTCTTACATGCTCCATCGCCGGCAAGCTAGAGCAGTGCCTACGCAATAGTCTCCTGGGGTCTACGCTCCACTCAGCTACATGCTGGGTTTGTCTCTGTGTGTCTGTCTGTTTTCTCAAATCCCCACCCCAACACCTGCCCAAACAAAATCCAAAGTGCAAAGGAAACATGTTTTTAAATGGAACGTAAAATCAGGGCCTCCTTCCTGGTGGTGGTGTAGACATTGCGTTAGAGACTCTCCCCTCTGAGTCGAGCCCATGGGGACTTGTGTGGACTCACTCCTCTCCAGTCTCCGGGGCTGTGGTCCAGTTCTGGAATGTTCCATATAGGTCGCCTGACACCTCACAGCTTGCTTGTGTGCTGCTCCCTCCTTGCCTGGCTGCCTATGGCTCATCGTTTGGTGTCCACACCACTTCGTCTGGAAGCCCTTCCCTGACCCCAGCTCTAAACTGGAAACGGGGTTCCTAACCCCTGATGCTCTTCCTTGGAATCTGAGCCAGCCAGGTGGTCTGAGTCAGCTCCAGCTGACCCCCTGCCCTGTGCAGGTGGAGAAATGGGCCAAGGAGAGCAGGCCGGCCTGGCCCAACTGCCGGGTATATCTGGCACCTCTAAGCACCCCCGAAATGTGCCATTTACATTCGTGTGAGCATTTGTCCAGGATCTGTCTCCGACCCCGGAAATTCCAAATCCGTGACCGACGAGGCCATTTCTTCCACTCCACCCGTCTCCCCAGGTCTAAGTACAACCCGGGACACACAGTGACTCCTCAGAAATGCTTGCTGAGTAAATAGTGAATAATCATCACCCAAAGGGTGACTTGGGTCTGTTGGCTTAGGGTCTGTTGAAGGTTAAAAGAAAAACAAAGGTTGTGAAACTCTGGTTTCAGGCGTGCTTACGCCTGTGTGTCTCCAATCACAACGAAGAACGTATTTCTTGCTGTGTGTTGCTGTCAGGACATCTGGGGACCCCGGCCGTGGAGCAGTTTTCTTGCCCAGGGGTCACAGATGGCAGGGAGGCTGGGTTCCAAGCAGCCTTTCCTCAGCGCCGGCCTCCGGAAAGCCTGTCCGAGGACAGCAACCCTCTTGCCCTGCGGGGTAGGTCCAGGCTTCCAGCCATTGGGCTCAGCTCTCGACTGCTCTGGCCATGCACATCCTGCTGGGTGTCTTTACTTTGAGACCGTTTTGACCATGGGTTTCTGTTAAAGAGGAAAACAAGGATGAGAACACAGTCCAGGGAAAGCCATGAGCCGAGGTGTTTTGCAGGAACTGAAAGGGGCGAGTCCCGGTGGGGGTGCGAATGAAGCTTTGACCTTGGCCTTCTGGAGCGGGTGGCATGGGCCCACAGGTTTGTATAGTGTTGATTTAAACAAGTCCCGTTGTCCGCTGGGCAGGAAAGTCTTCAGTGAGGTCCGGCAACAGCCTGGCCTCCGAGTCACTCCGACACTTGTCCTTCCTCAGCCTCGGCTGCCTGGAGGGAGTCGTGAGGAGATCTGCTGTCAGCCTTGACTGTCCCAGGCGAGGGCCGTCCCCCGTGGAGCACATTTCTTCTTCGCTTTGGGGGGCAGTCATGTAATCCTCCGCGTTCCCTTCCTCGCCTCCTTCCCCTTCCCCCCCTTCCCTCACCACTTTCATGAGCTGAGCGAAAGCATAGGGCAGTCCCCGGCCTATCAGCCTAGTCCCCCCCGCCCCCAGGCCACTTCCCTGAGGGCCCCCAGGCACTGACACATATGGGCCATGCCCAGCGCCCCCTCTTCTTCTCCGCCGTCCCTCCCGCCTCGCCCCAAGCAGACAGCCTGCCTCCCTCCCCACTACGTTGTATGAACCCAGGGCCTTCCTAAGGTTCTTCGCCCTCTCCCTCTTTGCCACATGGGACCTCACCACCTTCAGAGTCCCAGTGGCATAGCCTAGTCTTACCATTGAGTCCAAACTCCTCACCACAATCTCTAGACCCAACAGGGTCTAGCCCCCTCGGCAGCCTTGGCCACTGGCTACTTCTCTCTCCTTCTGCACTCCAGTCACACCAGCCTTGCTGCTGACCTGGTTAAGACCCTCCTCACCTCAGTTCGACCCTGCTTCCTCCGCTTGACCCACGCCTTCCCCTCCCTGGATGCCCCCGGCCTCCCGGCCTCCTTCCTAGCACGCACCACTCATAGTTATAAAATCCATGTTTCCCGAGTGCATGAGTGTTGCATGACAAACCCTTTCCCTGGGGCTGGCCCCGTACCCCCTCTAATCGTCGCGTGGTATGCGTGGTATGCTGTGACCTGCCCAGCAGTTCCGCTCTCACCTAAACCACCTTCCCACCACCTGCCTCCGTGTCTGGGGCTCCATCTTGATGCAGGCTTGTGACCGTGGACGTGCACACGCCCCCAGAGCTCTGCTCTCACCTGACACTGGCCTCCCTTCCTTCCTTAGGGCAGGGTTCCATTGTGAGATGGTCACTGTCAAGGTGGGCTAGGCCCCTTCCTAGGGACCTCCTTTGCTCAGCTTCTCCTGGGGGTCACAGTTGCGAGCAAGTTCTGTTTAACAAAAAGCGGGTCATATCCTCTGTGGGCAGAGCAGTCTTCCAACTTCCGCTTCCAGGGCCTTTGGGCCTGGCTCGGCCCCTCTTTATTGTAGCCTGCAGGTATCCCGCAGAACCACGGGGATCTCCGAAAACCCACATCCATCCTTACCTAACAGCCCATTGCCCTGCATAGCCATTGACTCCAATTCTAAAAGCAGAGGCTAGTTCACAGTGTAGACAAAACCAGGAGCTGCAAGAATGAGCCACCCCACCAGCTAGTGGGTCCCAGGAAAGCCTGCTGTGGCGGATGCCGTGGACGCCCTGCCCGAAGCCAGTGAGAACTCCCTGCTCCCCTGCGGCACAGCAAGGGCCATCACCCTCCGGACCCCATGCAGCTAGTCATGTGGGACGGTGCTGGCCCCTGTGTGGGTGTCCCCTCCCCGAGGAGACGCATGCAGTTCCACGAGCTTTGGCCCTTCCTCCTAGTCGGGTCCGGAACGAGGCAGTGTCTGGGGGGGCAGCCATCCCTGCTTGTAAGGGACAAGAGCCACGTGCTGAGGAGGACAGAGAAGACAGAAGCCAGGGCCCTGAGGACTTAGCCAAGCTGCCGGGGACTTCTTGCTCTGTGAGAATGGTCACCTAGGCATTGAAGCCACATGGGTCAGAGGCTCTGTGACACGTGCAGCTGGACGCACTCCTGACCGGCCGTTCCTTTGACTGGATCTTTAACCCTCCGGATTGTTGGGCTCCCGCTGACCAAATGCGTGTGCTCACACCTCCCCCAGACCTGGCAGTGAGAGCCGCCCACTGTCACTCCTCTGTCTCAGTTCACTGGCACCTAGATCCCCATGGGACTGGACCCTCACGCTGGCGGCCACCCTGGGCCTCTATTCCCCTTCCTGGCCATGGGGGCCCGCGTCTCTGCTGCCAGCCGACTCCGGGTCCCTGGCAAGATAAGCAGTGTCTTCAGGGTTCACTGTGTGGTCCAGGCGTGGGCTCCCAGAGGCCTACCCCTGGCCTCTGGACTGCCCTGCCAGCACTGTTCCTGGTGGTGTCCAGCAGTAGAGTTTCTTGGACATTTTGAGCAGAGAGAACGGCCTGAACGACGTACAGACAGCATGGTACCCACAGGTGAGCAACTGTTCTTCTCCACCCAGGACTAAGGTGTTCCCTGGAGACTGGACTTTCATGCTAAAACTAGGCCAGTTGCAGGCCAACCAGGACACCCTCGTGGGACATTGGGAGAATGCCAGCTGGACCAGCAAGGCGAGCTGTGAGGCTGGGGAGGTGGCAGGAGCAGATCTCAGAGGGCTCCGGAGGCCATTCAATTCCGATTGGGAAGGGCTTTGAAAAGTTCTAGGCAGGTGTATTCGTTTCCTGGAGCTGCTGTGGCAACCCGCCCCAGACACAGTGCTTAGACCAACAGAAAAGTACTGTCTCGCAGCTCTGGAGTCAGAAGGCCGCAATCAAGGGATCAGCAGGCTGCGGTCTCCTTGGAGCCCTTAGGGGAGGAACCCTTTCTTGCCTCTTGCAGCTTCTGGCGGCCGGGGCTCTCCTGGGCTTGTAGCCGCATCCCTCCCGTCTACCTCTGTCTACATGTGGCCCTCCCCTCTTCGGCATCTCAGATCTCCCTCCGCCTTTCTCTTATGAGGACAGCTGCCACTGGATTTAGGGCGCCCTTGGATAATCCGGGATAATCGCATTCCAAGATCTTTAATTTCCTCGGCAAAGATCCTTTTCCCAAGCAAGATCACATTCACAGGTCCTGGGGGTTAGGATACGGACATATCTTTCTGGGGAGCCATCATTCAACCTTCTAGAGCAAGGAACGTGACATGTTCGAGTTTGGAATTTGAAAAGATCGCTCTGGAAGCAGGGAAGAGCATGGTTGAAGAGGGCCTCGTGGAAGCCTGGGGAGGAGCCAGGGGATGCATGCAGGAAGAGCGGCATGGGGGGGGTGTGTGGTGGACCCCACTGGGGGCATCTTTCTTCTGCCTCCAGAGCTGTCCACATGATGCCCAAGCCTTCTCCAACCAAACAGCCCAGGGCTGCCCCTTGCAGACTCTAAGCTCCTTCTCACCCAGAGTGGCTGGCGGGGCCCAGGGGCGAGCATACCCTCCCTTGCCTGCCTCCAGCGGGTCTTCCAAGTTCTGGTTTCCTGCCCTAGGACAACTGGTCTCTCTCAGGTATGACTGACACCCAGGAATATTCACCCCTGCTCTGCAAGGGCACTGTCTGCTTGATGAGATCATCGATTCATTCAACATACACTGGTTGAGTATGCGCTCTCCGCCTGCCATGGGTTCGCAGCCTGGTCTGGGTGATAGATGAGGCATTTCGATGCCACGTAAACTGTGCCCAGGGATATCACAGGCATCCCAGGAAGGTCACGGGCTCAGGCCACACTCACGAAGGGCCTCAAATGTGGAGTTTTGACATTATCCCTGAACCAATTTATACCCACTCGAACAGCGATATGTCCTGACGGGGTGCAATGATTAAAACTTACCCCGGGTTTTATTTATTTATTTATTTTTAAAGATTTTATTTATTTATTTGACAGAGAGAGAGACAGCCAGCGAGAGAGGGAACACAAGCAGGGGGAGCGGGAGAGGAAGAAGCAGGCTCCCAGTGGAGGAGCCCGATGTGGGGCTTGATCACAGAGCACCAGGATCACGCCCTGAGCAGAAGGCAGACGCCTAACGACTGCACCACCCAGGTGCCCCTACCCCAGGTTTTATAACCGAGTTTTGGCCTTTTGTTTTGTTTTGCTTTTTCATTGTAAAAACAATACCAGGAACTCCCCAACTGAGAAGTAGCGAGGGCCTTCCTCAGCCTCTGAGATCGGGAAGGTCTCCTGAAAGGCTCGGGGCTTCTAGAATAGGCTGGGTAGGAGTTGGCCCGGAGAAGGGAGGGTGTCCATGGCTGAAGACGACATAGGAGGGGCTGAGGGGGAGAGATGGCGTGGAGCTTTTACAGATCTGAAAGAGCAATGTGGCAGCTTCCAGGGTTTGAGAGAAAGAGGAGCAAATGATAAGACTGGGGAAGGAAACTGAGGCAGAAGTTCGTGGTGGTCCAGGTTAAGTGCTTCGGTCTTCATCTCGAAGGCGTGGAGAAGCCTTAAGGAAGCCATCTTGAAGCCGGAAGTCTTGAAGTAACGGTCAGTCGGGAAAAGGCCTGTTTCTCGCCACCCCCCCCCCACCATGTGGGACCCCTGCAGCGGGGATTAGGAATGCGTCTGGTTTCAGAGCACACGTGCCCCCCCGCGCAGCAGCGTGCAGGTGAGCAGGGAGACCCATGGGTCTGAGACCTTCTCATTCCTCTCTCATCTGGAGGAAGAAAACCGTAAGGCAGAGAGGGAGGGAGCTTGTGGGTAGAGTAGCCAGAGGAAGCTTCCAGGATAGGGACGGTCTGAGCAGGAGGGAGGCTATGCCCCAGTGTGTGGCCTTCCCCCCTGAGCCCCCAGGCCTGGAAAGTGTGGAAACAGGGGCTGTTGCTCTCCCCCAGCAAAGCGGAGCAGGGGACCCACAGCAGCCCCACAGCCCTGGGGCCTTCTGGCTTCTTCACTCCCGTGTTTGTCTTGGCTGAGAGCAGCTCGGGGCTTTTTGAAGCTGAGTCTGTGAAGGCAAGGGAATCAGGACACGGGATCACAGAGGAGGGAGCTGGAAGGGGCCTCAGATGGGGAAGTAGAGGTGGTTGTGCAGTGGGTTGATGGTGGACCAGGCTGCGAATCCAGGACTCCTCACACAGTGCTCAACCTTAGTGCCACGAAGCTGCCCCAGTGGCTGAGGACTCTGACGCAGGGCTGAGATCCATTGAGCACTTGCTGCCCACCTTCTCCAGGAAGGCATCTGGGGGCTCACAGGTCCCCAGAAGTTGTGTCTCCTGTTCTTTCTTCAAGACACACAGATCCGTTCAGACACCAACCAGCTTCCAGGGACTCAGCCCCACCAGCAGGACTCCCCCCCCCTCCGAGCCCGGGCAGGGGTCTAAGGAGTCCTGGCTGGCCTAGGGGGTTGGGCCAGGCGCCACCACAGCCAACCCCGTAATTCTCAGATCTTGATTCAGTGTTGCCTCTCCCGAGGCCCAATGGGGACCCTCCCATGTCCTGCTCTGCACAGATGCTGACAAGTCACGTGTCCCACAGCTGAAGGCCTCCCCTGTCGGCCTCCACCATCTGCTGAGGCCTCATAATTATTCCAAAACCCGGTGGCGTCTCACTCTGAGGGGAGAGTTCACACAGCCCTGTAATGTAACCCAGGCCCGCGGCCGCTCAGGCGGGGGTCCCCAGCTGGGTAATGAGCTGCCCGCTTTATTGAATTCCCCGGCTTGGGTCTGACTAAAGGCTGCCTTCAGCCGAGGGAGTCTGGGCCTTCTGAGACCCCATCTAAGCACCCTCGCTGGGGCCTTCTTTCTCCCTAGCGCCGTGATTCTTGCTCCTTACATTCTTCCTTCTCTCAAATATGTTGAAATCAAGGATCCGGGCAAGGGGGCTCCCAGGAGGCTGGCCTCCCCCAACTGTTTGGGAGAAGGTGTAGCTGCCTGAGATCTGGGGGCCCAAGCAGGGTGGACCAGAACGGGCTGCTGGTTTGACTTTGCTGGGGCCGCCCCCCTGCAGAAGCAGGTCCTGCAGCTCCCACCCCCACCCCATCTCCCAAACCTACTGACTTTCCTCTCACCTCCCCTTTTTGGAGGCCTGGGCCCTGCAGAGGGAGGGCCTTGGCCAAGGAGGCCGCAGTGTGGGCCAGGTCTTTCCAACGGGGAGTGGAGGAAAGCGCCTTCTGGGCTCTGTCTTGCAGACTCCCGCTCAGGCTTCAGGACCCACCCCACCTCACGTCTGCAGCTCCGGGCCTCTCTCCCCTTCACTGCCCCCCCCAGCACTTGTGGGGGCCTCCAAGATGGACTTCACTTGATAAGTCATGTGTTTGCGTGCTGTGCTCTCTCTGTGGATAAGGACCGTCGTCTTCTCTGTATACCCAGAACGAAGCACATAGTAGGTGTTTTAAAAACCATCAAGTAAGGAAAGAGAGAGGAGAGGAGATGCTGCAAGAGGCAAGAGGTTTGGTCCATGCGTGAGCACCATGGCATCTGAGATGTTGGCGTGGCCTCACCGTCGTCCCCACCACGCGTGCGGCTGGTCTCCGGAGGGGAGAGGCCTGGCCGATCGGGAAAATGATGTCAGCTGTGTTGTCCTGTCCAGGCCCCAGTGGCTGGGAAGTTGTTTTGTGAAAGGTGAACCTGAGGTCAAGGGTCACCCAGAGTCCACTGCCCAGGGTCACTTCCTGCAGCTGCCCCTAGAGCTGGCCTTGAACCCAGCCTGGGGAGTGTGAGGGGGCCGTGTTCCTTCCACCTCCACGTTGGTGGGAGCTGGAGGCAGCTCTTCTGAGTCGAAGGCACAGCCCAGCCCTCTTGTGACCAAGCTGAGCCCGATGTCCCTGGGGAGGGGGAAAGGCAGGTGACACAGCTGAGTTCAGGTCACTTGCTCAGGTGACTCAGCCCCGGCTATGCTCCCCTGACACTCCTGCTGGTGGTTGGGAGGCCTGGGGGGGATGGTGGGAAGGGGCCGCAGAGCCCTCCTTCAGTACCTGGGCTCTGGTGAGGGTGGGGTGCCTGCCACCCTCCGGAGAAGACCGAGGCAGGGTAGCCTGATCTGAGGGGCTGTGGGAGGGGCCCAGGAGGAGACTTCAAAGCGCTCCCAGAACAGCTGAGAAACACGCTGGGCTGGCGCGGCGGCCAGCGGGGGCCTTTCTGGAGAGGCTGGAAGCGTGCATGGCTTGTGTGAAGAGCACAGAACTGGGGTCCGGGAGGGGAGGCTGGGAGCCGCGGGGCCCTGGGCAGGCCCAGCGAGCCTTTCTGTGACTCGGTTTCCTCTCTCGTACAACGGAGCTCCAGCGACATCTCCCGGGCTCCCTCCTGGGGCTGGCGGGAGGGTCAGTGGGACGATAGGGGTGAAAACGCTGTGTGGGCTCCGAGCCTTGATCAGATGTTATTTATTATTCTGAGCCGTGTTTTTGTGGGAGACTTGGAAGCGCCGAGAGGGAGAGCCGGGGTGTTCTAGGCCCCTTCTTCCCTGATGCTGTTTTGAAAGTTCTCAGGGTGGAATGGCCAGAAATGGGGCCCTGGGAGGGAAAGAGGCCCGTGGCTCTTGACAGGGCGGACGAGCTGGGCGGATGGAGGCCTTTTTCAGTCAACCCCGACGAGAGAGAGAGAGAGAGAGAGAGAGAGAGAGAGAGAGAGGAGCGGGTGGGGTGGAGGAGCTTCCCCTGTTTTTCTGCCTGTCCCCTGCCGCCCACCTCTGCTCTGCCCACCCCCAGGCCCTCCCATCACCTCTGGCGGTCTCAGGTGCCTCCCCAGAGATAAGCCTCCTCTCCCTGGACACTTGTCCTCACGTAACAGGGCTATGACAATTTTTCTTAGTCCTGCTTAGACATGTGTCACCATCCATTCCCCTTTGTGATTTCAAAGGAGGCTGCGCGAGCCGCATTCGTCAAACGCGGGGCTGAGGCCGGCTCGGAGCAGCTGGAACACGGGTTTATGAAATTACAGGGAATTCAAAGCAGCCGGCATCGCCCGCTGTCTGACTTCATTACCGGGCCCGGCCTCGGAGAGAAGTTTATTCCAATAATTTAGGGGATTAGGATCTGACACCCTTCATTAGCTCTTTGACATAAGCAGAAAAGACAAATCTTGCAGACTGACCCACACGATGGGGAAGAACTGGCGGAGGCCCGGAGAAGGCGACATGCCACCCCTCGGGGAAAAGTCTGGAGGGTGATCAGAAGTCTTGTGCGGCCTTTTCGGAGTCAAATGAGATGATGAACCCTAGCCCTTGAGGTGAGAGTGGACCTGGAAGAGAAGGGGCCTGGGTTCAGGACTCAGTTTCCCCACCTTTGAAATGAGAGCACTGCTGGGGGCTTCCCAGGTCCCTTCTGGCTCTGGCGTGGGCTGGACCTGCCCCATCTACCATCCCTGGGGCGCAGCAGCTCACTTACCACCCCTCGAACCCTCTGTGGTTCGGCCTTTAGAAGGCCATCTCTCTTGCAGGGATCGGTGTCCCCGCTCCCTCACACCCTCTGGTCAAGTGACCCCTGCAAATATGTTTAGCCAGCTCACTTTTCTGTGGTGTTTGAGGTACCTGACATTTCCTGCCACAGGGGGGAGAAACAGCCCCCACCCCCTCCAGCGGCAGCTTCTGCCTCTTTCCCTGCCCACACCCCCCATACGGCATGATGTTTCCACAAACTTCTTGTCTCTCCTATAAAACCAGAGTCGGAGCTGTACCTTGATAGAAGTTCTGACAGCCAGGTGGGCGGGGGTGGGGGTCCCAGAGGCCCCTGCCTGCACCCTGCAAGCTGGCGTTTCCCGTGTTAACGGTGGCATCCCATAGCTGTGCGACGGAGGTGAGTTGCTTAGCCTCTCTGGGCGTCTTTTCCTCCACTCTGCAATGAAGGTAGTTTGTCCTGAGGATGGAGAGTCGTGATGCATACAGAGAGCCCGGCACACACCAAGAGCCCAGTAAATATTAGCAATTAGGACGACTCTTCCTGCCCGCGGTGGCTGGCCTTGGGCGAGTCGCTGGCCCTCTCTGGCCCTGAACCTTCTCCTTTGTGAAGCGGGGGGGAACCCAGGGGACGGCCGAGGTGCCCGGCACACGACAGAGCTCAAGGCAGTGGCCAAGTGGTCGTTAGCGAGGGCGGCCTCTGCCCAGCGCCGTCCTGAGACACTTACCCCGGTAGGTTTTCTTGGAGCCGACGAGTGTGTCAATGGAGGAGCAAGGAATGTGATACGTCCCGGCAGCTGGGGGAGCCGGAGCATATCTGGTATGTGTCTCTGGAATGATTTGGGGAAAATTCACTGAAGTTGGAACTTGAGACGCGAACTGCGGGGGAACCGAGAGATAGGGAGCTGTCGCCGTGCACACGCACCCCCCGCAGAGGGACCTGGTGCGGGGGTGGGAGGCGGTGGACACAGCACAGCGCTGCTGCTTGGGCCCGCCCTGGAATGGCCGTGAACTTGTTGTTTTTCCACGTCATTTGCTCTCAAATGTACTATCGGGCCGGGCGATGCTAACCCTGTGGCAGCAGGTCCCTCCTTGTAACAAGCGATTGTGTGTTCTTCGGAGGTGGCCACGGGGAGGAGGGGGCCCGGCCCGAGGAGGTGGGGGAAAGGGAAACAAACTGCTCCTTTACAGGGAGCTTGCGTGTCCTGGAGCCAGCTCCCCCCCAAAGCACATGCCATTTCTGGCCCTTGAAGGGGTTAAAGGCCTCCTGGAGTCAAAAACAAGCAGGTGTCCCACCGTGCCAGATACGCCGCCTAAACCGCTTCCAGCTTTTTTTTTCCCCTTCTGCAACAAGTCTGTGATCAGCCACGGGACAGAGGAGCCAGCAGCCTGCCTGTGACAGGCATCAGGTTAGCTCGCTCCCACTCGGGTGGCGCGCCCAGGATATAAATCCAGCCTCGGGCCCCTGCTGCGGCTCTTCTCCCTGCACACTCAGGAGAGGGAGTTCCCTTGCAAAGACCTTTCCTTTATCTGAAGCCGCACAGCCCAGCGGGCTCCACGGACTCGGTGGAGGCAGCCGCGGCGGCCGCGAGGAAGCCCGCTCGGGTGGGGAGGGCAGGTGCCTGCAGCCCAGAGAAGGAGAAGGCCCCGGTGGGCCCCAGCTCCTTGCCTCGTCGCCGGGGAGGTCTCGAGCCCCCGCAGACCGCATCATGTGGGCCCTGGGGTGCTGCCGGCTCTGGTCCCACTGGGCGCAGGCGGCGCTGCTGCTGCTGCTGCTTGGGGTGCCCCCGAGGGGCCTGGCGCTGCCGCCCATCCGCTATTCCCATGCTGGCATCTGCCCCAACGACATGAACCCCAACCTCTGGGTGGATGCCCAGAGCACCTGCAAGCGCGAGTGTGAGACGGACCAGGTGAGTGGGAGTCCAGAAGCCTGACGTGGACCACGTGAGTGCGTTAGTGAGGGCGAGTGGGAGCCGTGGGCTGGGGAGACTCAGGAGCCCCCCCTGGCAGGATCTGGGAACGGGAAGGAAGTTGGGCCCCAGGCCACATGAACTGGGCGTGATGTCTGTCCAAGTCCAAGGATCAGACGAAGAGGTGGGTGTGATGTCCAAGTTCATCAGGGACGTGGAGTCCTGGGATTCCTGGTCTCATGCCTGAGGAGGGCTGCTCTGAGCCAGCACCAAGCCAGGCACATCGCGGGGACTGGCACGACCCTTCAGGCCCGCATCGGTGGTGAGAGCAGACACTCAGGACAGCGTGGTGAGCCGCACGAGGTCCCACAGCCAGGGATGGGAGGGTGGGCTTGATGCCTGCACCTCTCTGACAAAGCTGAGGCCTCCAGACCGGCCCGCTCCCCCAGGGATTCACACCCTGACCCCGAGATCAGGCCAGGCCGATGGGGAGAGTGGGAGGGAACAGCTCTGAATAGACTCTCTGGTTGTCCCTGCGAGGGGAACAGACTAAGTTTCACTCTGCCAGATCCCTCGGTTCTCCCTTCTGCTCTCATGAGAGCAGCCTCGGGCAAGCAGGGCAGGCCTGGTGCTGGGGCAGTTCTCTCCCAGCTCCGAGTCCCAGGACCGTTCCTGCCGCTCCCCGCAGTGGGGGACGAAGAGCCTGCGGTCCCGAGCACCTGCCTGGGCAGAAGTACTTCCTACCGGCCCGGCCAGGCCCTAGGGCTCGAGGCTGGGCTGGGCAGCACCAGGGAATGTGAGAGTTGCTCCGTTTGCCAAACGAATGTAGTCTACAGAAAAGCCCAAGATCGCCCCGCAGACAGTGGTCTCTGCCCCCACGGCGTCCAGGGGACAGTTGTCAGACCTCTCAGGCCAGACACTGCCAGTGAGCAGTGGCGGTGCTGAGGAAAGGGAAGATGGGGGCAGAGCGCTCCCGTTCAGCTGAGGTCATGAGGTACATTGGCTATATTTGCAGTGAAGTCTGTTCTATTGGCACAGGCTGGCCTGATACACCAGGTAGGGCGTGGGACAGTGAGACTCCAGCCGACGCTCTGAGCCTTGGGGAAAAGGCACCTGTGTGGGGCCAGGGACTCATTTGCCTATGGGTATATTCTGGGCCCTCAAGCAAAAACTGTTCTAAGGATTCCTTCTAGGTTTCCTGTGCCCAGAGATAACTTCCCCCCATCTGCCCCCCACCCCATCTCTGGGGACCCGAACTTTCATGGACCTCGGGGTCCTAAAGGAGCTTCCTGGGCCAGTCTCTTAAGGAATTTTATGACCCTCAGGCCGAAGAGCAGGTCCTCCTGGCCACTCCCAGTCCCTCCTGCCCTCCATCCCCCACTGGGTCTCCCACCCTCAGACCCCAGCTCTGAGATCTGCCCATCCCCGTCCCAAAGCCTCCCCTGGCGTGGCCGAGAAGCTTGGGCCAAGCAAGGACTGCAAAACAAAGTCCCCATTCTGAGCCGAGAGGGGGAAAACAGTAAACAAGTCAAGCAGGCAGGCTCCACACAGCCCCGGTGGGGGATATTTCCCCCTCTTAGCTGATGTGGAATGTCAAAGAGGCTGAAATAAAAGTCGGAACCCCAAGAGGCCAGCCCTAGTGGGGAGGAATTCCCAGAGCTACTACCAGGGGGAGGATTAGGAGCGTTGCCCGCCTGCCCAGTGGGTACGAGGTGTTATTGTCGAAAACACCACGTGAAATCCTTGTTTGTGTCGGTCCCAGAGTGTGTTGCTAATTTCGAAGAATTAAACTAATGCCTTACGCGGCTCCACAGAGAATCAAGGGGGATTACAGCCTAGTAAGTCCTCACTGACGGCTTTGCCGGCCTTTGCCACCCAAGGGGGCTCTTTTCGTTGTTGATGTCCCCCACGAAGTGTCGCACACGTCAGAGCTGAGCACCTGACAGCCCTCCGTGGCGGGACCTGGCGTCCCGGGCCTGTCCCGCCTGCCCTTCCCCTTGGCTCTGAGCGAGCGTGGGCCCGCCACGGAGCGGCTGTTCCTGACGCAGGTATGGCCGGCCTCAAACATCTGCCCCAGAGGTGTCCGATTTTTCCTTCTTAGGGTTTGGCATGACCTCTTTAATTCGGCCAGGGCATCCTCACCCCAGTGGAAAAAAGACAGAGAGGCAGGCTTATTTGTTCCCACCTAGACCTCCTTTGTGGTACCCCTAGGATGTGGAAGAAGAGATCTCCCTTCAGAATCCCATCCACCTGGAGCTTGAAGCCCTATTCTGCCACTTGCCAGCTCTCGGAACCTGGGCATCACTTCTCTGAGTCTCTGCATTTTCATCTATAAAATGGTAGTCAGAGAAACCGCCCCTCTTGGAGGTATGTGGCCTGCCTCTTCTCACACTACCAGCTGTGTGACCTTGGGCAAGTTACCTCATCTTTCTATGCCTCCGTTATCACTACCTGTGAAGTGAGGATAATGGCTGTGCCCACCTCCCCGGCCAGTGATGAGCAGGAGAGAAGTTGACAGGTGCAAACGTTCTTAGAAGAAGGCCCGGCAACTAGCAGGGGCGTGGCCTCTAGCTCCTGTCATCGTCTGAATGTGTGGCTCCCCTAGGTGGTGAGAACATACCAGTTCCCTTCCGCAGACACCGGGGGGTGGGGGAGCCTGTGCACGGGTCCTGCTCCTCCTTTCTCAGGGCTCTCGATCTGGCTCCCCGCAGGAGTGCGAGACCTATGAGAAGTGCTGCCCCAACGTGTGCGGGACCAAGAGCTGCGTGGCCGCCCGGTACATGGACGTGAAAGGGAGGAAGGGCCCGGTGGGCATGCCCAAGGAGGCCACGTGCGACCACTTCATGTGTCTGCAGCAGGGCTCCGAGTGTGACATCTGGGACGGCCAGCCTGTGTGTAAGTGCAAAGATCGTTGTGAGAAGGAGCCCAGCTTCACGTGCGCCTCCGACGGCCTCACCTACTACAATCGCTGCTACATGGATGCCGAGGCCTGCTCCAAGGGCATCACGCTGGCCGTCGTCACCTGCCGCTATCACTTTACCTGGCCCAACACCAGTCCCCCGCCGCCCGAGACCACCGTGCGCCCCACCACGGCCTCCCCGGAGACCCCGGGGCTGGATATGGCGGCCCCGGCTCTGCTCAACCACCCCGTGCACCAGTCGGTCACCGTAGGTGAGACCGTGAGCTTCCTCTGCGATGTGGTGGGCCGGCCCCGACCCGAGATCACCTGGGAGAAGCAGCTGGAAGATCGGGAGAATGTGGTCATGCGGCCCAACCACGTGCGCGGCAACGTGGTGGTCACCAACATCGCCCAGCTGGTCATCTACAACGCCCAGCCCCAGGACGCTGGCATTTATACCTGCACGGCCCGGAACGCCGCCGGGGTCCTGCGTGCCGACTTCCCGCTGTCCGTGGTCAGGGGGGGTCAGGCGGTGGCCACCCTGGAGAGCAGCCCCAACGGCACGGCCTTCCCCGCGGCCGAGTGCCTGAAGCCCCCCGACAGTGAGGACTGCGGCGAGGAGCAGACCCGCTGGCACTTCGACGCGCAGGCCAACAACTGCCTCGCCTTCACCTTTGGCCACTGCCACCGCAACCGGAACCACTTCGAGACCTACGAGGCCTGCATGCTGGCCTGCATGAGCGGCCCGCTGGCCGTGTGCAGCCTGCCCGCCCTGCAGGGGCCCTGCAAAGCCTACGCGCCCCGCTGGGCCTACAACAGCCAGAGCGGCCAGTGCCAGTCCTTCGTCTACGGCGGCTGCGAGGGCAACGGCAACAACTTCGAGAGCCGCGAGGCCTGCGAGGAGTCCTGCCCTTTCCCACGCGGGGACCAGCGCTGCCGGGCCTGCAAGCCACGCCAGAAGCTCGTCACCAGCTTCTGCCGAAGCGACTTCGTCATCCTGGGCCGCGTGTCCGAGCTGACCGAGGAGCCCGACTCGGGGCGCGCCCTGGTCACCGTGGACGACGTCCTCAAGGATGAGAAGATGGGCCTCAAGTTCCTGGGCCGGGAGCCGCTGGAAGTCACGCTGCTGCACGTGGACTGGAGCTGCCCCTGCCCCAACGTGACAGCGGGCGAGACGCCGCTCATCATCATGGGCGAGGTGGACGGCGGCATGGCCGTGCTGCGGCCGGACAGTTTCGTGGGAGCGTCCAGCAGCCGGCGGGTCAGGAAGCTGCGTGAGGTCATGCACAAGAAGACCTGCGATGTCCTCAAGGAGTTTCTGGGCTTGCACTGAAGCCCCGCCTCCCTGCCCCTCCCCAGCACCCCTCCCTGGCCCTTGTCCACCCACCCGCCCCCCACGCCCCTTGGCCCGCAAATTGGGCAAGGTCAGGCTAGACAGTCGTAGGCCAGCTGGGAAAATCCACCGGAGGTTCTTAGATCAACTTCTAGTCTTGGGGCTCAAGAAGGGGTCTGTATCTTCTTTAGCTGAGGGGGACAAAAGGAGAAGCCCATAGACACCTGTAAGCTATTTCTGATGACCAGTCGGCTGGGACATTGTGACTCTCTCTCTGCTGGCCGGCCCGCTCTGCTGGCTCTCCCTGCCCCCAGCTGGGCTTCCGGACACGGCGTCTGCTCGGTCATGGGAATCATGGAATGAATCGGTTTGCAAAAGGGGTAGGTGGAGAGAGAAAGGAGGGCCCAGGGACTCTTAGGACAAATTCCCCAGAGCCCCCTAGATCACTCTGAGCAGAAACCACTTCATGTGAGGGCTTATGGGAAGCGGGAAGCGAGGGGGGGGAAGGAGGGGAGGGCGTTGTCTGATCCAGAGCATGACTTGCCCTGAGGCGGTCTTCAGCCGGTGCTACAGTCAAATGGGCCCTGCGGTCTCAGAGGCCACCATGGAACCAGCAGAATACACGTTTTTCATGTTTCTCCTGGGCTTTATTGGTTGGTTTATTGATTGTTGATGTATTAATTTAGTTCTGTTCAGTCTGACTCAGTGGACGTTTTCTGAACACTTACTAGGTGCTAGGTGCTAGGACACAGAGAGATGTTAGTCACTGCCCAGCTCCTAGTGACTGAATGTGAAAGTCCAGATCCCAGGGCTCCGTCCCCCCCCACCTGGCCCCCAGAAGCAGACCCATGGCTGGCCCTCCCAACTGTCAAATGGCCCCATTGACAGACCGTGTGCTTTCATCTGCCACTGGCTTCCTTGGATGGAAAGCAGATAGAAGCCCCAGGATCTGTTTTGGTGGGACGGGGGATAAAGGGAAAGTTGGGGTTGGAGTGGGGAGCGCGGTGAAAGAAGGAAGGAGGGGGGATGTCAGGCTTGGGAAGGAAAAGGAATGTTGCTCGATGCTTCCATCTGGTGGTGGCCTTGGGAGCTGCAGGGACCTGAGGGAGGCTCTAGGTGAGAGACCTGGGCGGGCCGGTTTGGGGATGTGGCAGCTTCTTGGTGACTTCTCGTTTCTGGACTTCCTGTGCAGGTCCAGCCACCCCCCACACACTAGATAAAGGACTTGGGAAAGCCACTGTCAGCTCTACATCTGCCCCCCCTCCCCCTGCCCTGTTCCCTCCTAAGTCCTTCCTTCTGTCCAGGCCCCTCCAAAGCTGAAGAAGGTCATTGTGGGGCATCCTCGTTTCTTCCTCAAATGTAGGGAGGAAGATACCAATTAAAAGTTCATAGTATCAACAGCCCTTCTTGTGTGATTTGTATGGGTTAACGCGTGTTTGTGTCCGGGGGGTTAGTGTCATTTGCCCTGGTGACCAGGACAGAAGTCTGGCCAATGCGACCATATTTGGGTGATGGAGGGCCATGAACATTCACCCCACTTTGGAGCTCTGAGGCTCCTTAACCTCCCCATGTGCTCCCCACAGCTCAGGAAAGCTGAGGCTGGAGAGGCCAGGTGACTTCCCCAAGAACACAGAGGGAGGAAGATTGGGGACTTAGGCCCAGATGTTCTAACTTATGTCTCAGACTCCCTGCCCATCATGATAGCATGGCGGGCCAGGGGCAGACTCCAGACCCTGCCACTGATGGTACCGTGTTCAGAGGCGCAAAGGTGGAGGAGACATGAGTGGGGAGGAAAGAGGCAGACCACCCAGCTACAGCTCCGTAGGGGGCCTCTGCGTGAGGCCTGGTCCCCAAGCCCCAGGTGTGCTCAGAGCACATGGCTCAGGTCCCAGGATGGGGACAGCAGCACCTTTGGTCTCAGGTGCTTGGGCCGATTCCCGTCGCTGGAGGTGTGTTCAGGAGCCTGAGGCCGTGGCGGCATGCCTCCCAGCTCCTCTGTCCCTCAGGCTGCAAGCCCGCCAAGCTCAAGAGACACCTGTCCCCTGTCCACTTCCCTGGGTCTTCCGGGGCCACAGCCCCAGGGAGGAATGCACACCCAGCCCCGCCCAGCCCCACCCAGGCCGGCCCAGTCCAGCCAATCCCTCCTTAGAGAGAATTCCTATAAGAAGGAGGGGGCCAGGATGGGGAAGACAAGCTCCTCCTGGGTCGGAGGAGTGGGAGCTTCTCAAGTCACCTTTGGGAAAATGCTGAGCGTAACACTTAGCGGCCAGGAAGGTATGAGTACTAGCCGCAGGCCCCTCCCTGCTTGGGTCAGGGAACCAGGGGGGTGAGCGCTCAGCCCCTCACCCACCCTCAGAGGTGTGGGAACGTTCCGTTGCACCTGCTTCTAGGCTGAAGTGTCCCACTAAGTAACACATTACCTTAGAGCCTAACAGGTCAAGTGTCCACACCTAGCACCTGTCACCTCCCTTCTGGCACGGACATGGGGCCTGAGCCCTGTGGCTGCCTGGCGGAGGTGTGACATTCAGGGCACACCGATGTCAGGGCTCCTTCTCACCAGCTCACAGCACACTCATAGCCCCAGACCTGGGGTCCCTGTCCCTCCCACTCCAGCCCCAGCCTGGCAGAGTGAGAAAGCCTAGCAGGTGCCGTCAGACCCGCTTGGGTCTGTATCTGGGCGCTGACACTTCCCCGGTGTCTCTCTGTGCCTTGGTCTCCTCATCTGTAACACAGAGGGTAGTAAGTGCACTTCCCGGAGACTTGGGGGGCTTGGCCCTATTCACCTCGCCAAACTGAAAAGCCTAGGAGACAGAGCCCGGCACAGAGGGCTTCCCCAGCGCCCCCTCCTGGCCCTCAGCAATCTCCTGGAGACAGCAGGCCCCTAAGACCTAAAGCCCTCGCCTCCTCCTGCCCGGCCTGGGATTTCACAGACTCGGTGAACAAAAAGCTGCACATGTTTTACTCTGTTACTCGCAAAGCACATTCAGATGGGTCACCCCATGTGTCTGGGGTTCAGAAAACACAGGCACTTAGGGAATGGGCATCTATTATAATTTTGGACTTACTACATGGCATGTATGTCTCTGTCCTCGAAACCAAGTGTGAGTCTCTGATCTCTGTTACCCAGGTGTTACACGGTAACTGACCTCTGGTAGGGGCTCCGTAGAGGCTGAACCGAATTCCCAGGGCCTGGGTTGCCAGGGAACTTGGGGAGGCTGCCCACCCAGTGTGGGAGATTTGGCCCCAGTCTGGGCCCCAGGACACAGGGGGATGGAGCCCCCCTACAGGTCCGAGGCCAGACTCACCTGCCTTCCTGTCTACACTGGACCCTAGCTCCTTCCCTCCCTGCATCTGTGGGCTCCCCCTCCCCATCCCCCTCCGGCTCCAGTCCATCTCTGTTTGGCTCTTCAGAGGCCTGCTCTGGCGCCGGCTGTCTCCGGACCAGCCTGAGGCCTCTGGGCAGGACAGCTTGGCTTTTTCCAGCCTCCGCCTCCCCCAGCACCTCCAGCCTCCTAGGACACTCTGCTCCATTGTCTGGCCAGCTGCTCCATAGTCTGATGTCACCCCCTGGACAGTGGGGCCAGAGAGCAGGGACCGAGGGCAGACCCCGAGGAAGAAAGGGGGAGAACAAACACACAGTCGCATGGCAATTTCCTCAGGCAGGGGTGCGGGGTGGCGGGTGTGGGGGGAGAGCCCTGTGTCCAACTGTCCTGTTATAACACCAGCACTGAGCGGGCGCTCACCGTGGGGCAGGCACCAGACATCATCTCTTGTCTCCATCATGACTCTACAGGACAGAACGCTGTTCTGTGGGTGGGGAAACTGAGGCTGGAGGGGACAAGAAACTTGCCCAAGATCACCCAGCTGCCTTGTGGCAGAGCCAAGACTTGAACACAGGCAGTTGGCCTCTCTCAGTGTGTGACACACACACGCACACACACACATGCACACACGCACAGACACACAAGCACACACACCCTGTTCCGGGCTGGGCAGTGGGGAGCCCCATCAGGACCCCCAAACATCTCCCAAGAGCCTGCCTCCCATCAGCCACCCCGGGGCTGTCTTCTGACCTTGCCATGTGACTTGGTATTTCGATCACACACATAAGCAGTCATGGCCTACATTCCTGAGCGAGACATCAGCCTCATGCCTACTCATCCTCCCAGACTGAGCTCCCCCGGGGAGCCTCCGCTGTCCCCAGCTGCGCAAGACTCTCCTGTTGTCTGTCTCCCTCTGCATGTGAGCCGCCCAGAGCAGAAGCACTGTCTGGGGGCTCCCGGAGGTGTGTGGGGCCCAGCTGCTGAATGAACCAAGGGCCCTGGGACCAAGGGCCACGAGGCGCCCCGGAAAGCTGCGGCGCTTGGTGGGGCTTCCCTGGGCTCTTCCTGCCTTTTCCCAACTCTACTTCCTGATACCATCTCCTCCTCCTCCTCCCATCTCCTCCTCCCACCTCCTCAAGGAGTCTGAAGTCTCTCCCCCACTCTGGGAATGTGTGATTAATATAGGCAGGATGGGTGGCAGGGTTCCTGGGTCCTATTCTTGGCTGTGGCCTCATTCTGGAATGTGCCCTGAGGTCAAGTGACACTCATCTTCCAGGCTGTGTCAGGAGGAAGGAAGAATAACCCTTCAGCTGGCGTTCTCCTGAGGGAGAGGGAAGGGCAGGCAGGTGGGCAGGCCTACCGCCCCTCTCCTTCCCGCCTCTCTGGCTCCCGAGTTCTTCAGCTCTTCTATTTCAGGGTTGGGTAAGAATCTCTGTGTCCACATCCCAAATTACCCCAGGACGGGGACCTCTGGCATCCGGGTCCCCAGTGACACCCCGGCCACCCTCAACCCCACTCAGGTGAAGGGAAAAGAGGACTCAGCTCTAACACCTCCTGGATTGGACCCTCCTGGAGGTGGGGCCCCTTCCCAGCTTGTCTATCCCGGTAAGAGCAGTGAGTTCTGCCCTTTTTCTGCCCTTTTCAAGTCTTGCTACTGCCAGAGACTTGGCGGGGCGAGGATGTAGCCATCCTGACCACGTGTGCTGTCTCGGTGTGAGAGACACGTCCAGTTCTGTCTGAGGATGGGGACTGTTTTGCCTGAGAGAAGCAGAGAGGGGACTGGGGCCCTGGCAGGGACGCTCGGCAGGACAGAAGCATGACGCCCAAAGAGACGCAACGGACGGTGCTCACAATTTCGATCGGGCGTTTTAAATCTGTTGTCCAATTTACTCCTTGCGCCTCTCTCTGAGCCATGCTACTATTTCCCACCCTAGCCTACCCCATGCAGGAGGGCAAAGACACTACGTGCTTGGTTCTCCCCTATATGCCCAGCATGAGGCCTGGCCATAGAGTGTGTTCAAGAAATATTTGTGCAATGAATGAATGAATGAGCAAAGCAAGCCCTATAGATCTTATGGAGGAAGAGACACTTCAAAGGTATTATTTTCCCTCTTTTACAGACACTGAATGTGAGACTCTAAATGTTTACAGGAATCTTGCCCCAGGTCACAGAGTTAATAAATGGAAGAGCCAAGATTCCAACCCAGGCCTACCTGACTTTAGTGCCTATATTCTTTCCAGGGTGACATATATTTTAACCACTGCAGCTGAAGGCTAACGACCCCAAACTGCACTTCTCCACCTGAACTTCCATAACCCCCACTTCTAACTGGACCCTGACCTCCGGGAGTACCAAGGCTTTACGGAAAGGTTATAAACCCGCACTCCCCCAGGCAGTTAGTACTGAAGTTGTGTAAATGAATTCACATGAAATAAAATATTAAATTCAGTTCCTCAGTCCCACGAGCTATATTTCTAGGGCCGCATTTCACGTGGTTGGTGGCCACCATACTGGATGACACACTCATGGAATGTTTCCATCACCACAGAAAATTCAGCTGGATAGCTCCTTATGAAGGATTAGCACCTCATTCCTGTTTTCTCTGGAGCAAGGGGTCTATCTGTAGTGGCCCCTGACTCCAAGCTCCTGTCCTGACGAGGACTCCAAGGCCAGTTGCTGAGTTTGGTCTCACTGGTCCTATTGCCTCAAGAACAATGACCCCACTGTCTCTGGACTCTAATCTCCACCTGGAAATCTCACTTTTTCTCCCGGAGGGCTTACAGGTCCTCATGCCAATGAAGTTCTTGATATCCCTGAGTTCCTAAAGAGGTGTGCAGACCGCGGGCGTGGGCCACCATCAGTGGCATGGTCCACCCGCTTCGCACCCCCCACCTGCTCACTGGCCGGGCCCCCGTGGCACTGAGCCTGAGCTCGTGCAGCAGACGGTCCGCGCTGAGAACACGGTGGTGGCCTGACGGTGGCTGCCGTGTTCCCCAGGTCACATGCCCAGAAAGGGGGCGGACCAGCAGATGCTGGGCGTGCCAAGTCAGGAGAGCAGCCACATGGATCCCCAACAGCATGAAGACAGCTGTGTGCGACATCCCGCCATGTGGCCTCCCCGCGGCCCCGGCAGGAGCTGTCCCGGCGCATCTTGGAGCAGTTCGAGGCCACGGTCCAATGCAAGGCCTCCCGGCACTGGTCTGTGGGCGAGGGCGAGGGCGAGCTGGAGTTCATGAGGCAGAGAGCCACACGACGACATGGTGTCCCAGTACCGGCAGTACCAGGACGCCAGCTCCCAGGAGGGCAAGTTCAAGGAAGAGGCTGAGCTGCTAGGCTGCTGACCCAGGCCCCCCTGGGAGCCCCACTTCTCTTCCTGCCTGAGCCCCTGAACCTCACTTTGTCTTGGACCCTAGCTGACCGCAGACCCTTGACCCCTCACTCTATGTCTGACCCCTTCAAACTCTTCTAACTTGGACTCAGGCACCCCCTCCTGAGCCCCTCTTCACAGGTGACCCAGCAAGCCCCACCTTTAACCCTATGAGCCTTCCTTCACTCTGGCCTCTCCTTCACCTTTGACCTCCCCCATGAACCCCATTGTGCCCCCGGGACCTTTAAGTCCCAGTTTACCTTGGACCCCTCCTGCCCAGCCTCCCCTCACCTCTGACCTTGCCTCCCCTTTGACACCAGGAGCCCCACCTCCCCTCAGACTGCCTTATCTCTGGCTCCCATGAGCGCCTGTCCCCCTTTCCTCCAACTCCCTCCCCTCAGCTCTTGCCAAGCTGGGTTTTCCAGGACTGCTGTAGGAGAAAACAGCCGTGGAGCATGAGAGCAAAAGACCCTATGCCCTCAAAACTCCCCATTCTCCTCCCCTCTACTTCACTCACAATAAATAAACCGTTGTCCTGCCCACCACCCCAAAGAAAAGAGGTACGCACACACCCAGCCCCACCGGTGGTGGCACTCAGGAGAAGTGGGGTTATACTTTCAGCTAAATACGAAGGAGACCGTGGGAACTAGAAGGGCACGGCACAGTGCCCATGACAGCGGCTAAGGTGCTCCTCCCAGGACTCAGTCCGCCAGTGGGTCAGTTACCCCACAGCTCTTCAGAGACCTATGCTGCTGCTGCCATCTTATTTCCCATGCGGAAGTGCTGACTGAAGGTCTAAGAATCTTTGGTTATGGTCCTTGCTGCTCTAATTCAATGGCATAAAAGGGGCACAGATATTTTAGGCCTCGGGGTCTCCAAATCTCCTTAGTATCCAGGGTGGCAGTGAGGAAAGATCAGAGTGACGGAAGGGCATGGGCTCTTAAGTTAGACTGCCTGGGCTCACACAATGGCTATGTGACTCGAGATAAGTTAACCTCTCCAGGCCTCAGCATCTTCATTAGCAAAATGGAGTAATAATAGTAGAGCCGGTCCTGGGCTGGTTGCTCCAGTTGGTTGGGCATACTTGCTGTTTCTTGTTCCTGCCCATGGCTGGAACAAGAGCCAGGACGTGAGAACAGGCTCCTTTCCCCGAAGCTGCCTTTGGACAGCAAAGTAAGAACAGATGCAATCTCTTCTGCTGACAAAGGAAGAGTCCAGGATGAGGGTAGCTGGAGAGGAGGGGAGAGAAGTAAGAAGAAGAGAGAGAGACTCTAGGTTGTGCGGTTGGATGGAAACCAGCAAGCAGAAAACCAAAGTCTAGCGATGGCGTCAAGCAATGGCGTTTCATGGAGGCCCTAAGAGCGTTTCTCCATCCTTCATTCATGGCTCCAGGACCTCAGAGCACGGAGCTGAGCTCTCACCGACCTCCTATCTCAAGCATCACTCCCCATCTCAATGCACCACAAGGGGCAACAGAATAAAAGGGGAAATAGCCTTAGGGTCTTGATGTGACCAAGTAACTGACTCGAAGCAATCCTTACAGTCATCCTTACAACCTTACAATCCTTATAATCATCACAACCGACAATTTCACCTTATGACCCTAAGAAGAGGAGAACACCGGTGTTCCTGGATGAGCAGAACACAGCTGTAGCGAGACTTACACACATGGTGACCCATGCCCACCCCAGAAGCTGTGCACCCTCTACCGATTAGATGCTCCAGCGGCAGGACGAATCATTTCCATTACTAAGAGCTAACAGCACCTAATACGTGCTCGTACAGTATCTCATTAAATCTTCACAACCCTGGCAGGTGTGTATTAATTACCCCCATTTCATATTCTCTCCATTTCAGAGATGATGAAATTGAGGCTCGCAGAGATTGAATCATTTGCCCAAGGCCCCTGGCCAAGTAGCGAAGCAAGCCTAGTTCGGGGTATGTGACTGTAAAACCCGCGCATTTAACCCCACGTACAGCATCGTCCACTAGAGCACAGCGAAATACGGTTTCCTCTCACTTCTGCTTCCTCTCTTCCCCCTGCTAATCCACAGTGAAGTTTCACTGCCTAGGATTCTCGCGAAAATGCATTGCTTTAGGGCCAGCTGACCTCCCCTAGGAAGGCTGAGCACGTGCCCTTGAGACTAAGCCACAGGAAGAGAGAGGAAGATAGGGGGTTCAAGCCCCATCTCACAGAAGAGTAGAGAGAGTTCCGGTGTTCCCTCTGGGGAAGAGGATTATGCTTAGTGCGCTCTACAGTTTACATAATCCTCACACTGCCCGTGTAACAAGTAGGACTTTCCAGATAGGAAATCTGAGGCTGAGTAGCTTTAGCGGGACCCGGCTATTCAAGGGTGCATTGGGGTTCAGTTCAAAGGCTTACTCCAAAGCCCATATTCTTTCTTGTACAGGGTTACTGGGAATAATTTTATTTGGAGGCTTAACGAGGCCCCTACACTACTCTAGAACATTCATACTTAGGTCTTAGCAGTTACCGAGGATTCTGTAGGGGAAATTGTGGGGCCCAGACCTCCGTCCCTGCTGGGGAAAGTGGGGTGAGACACGGATCAGATGCTGGTGTTTGCTGTTCCCAAGCAAGATGCATGCTTCTTGCAGAGAAGTGATGCCCTCTCAAGTCCTGCCCATCGCAGGTCACGTGAAGGGGCTTGGCCGGCTTGCGGCAGTATTTTCAGAGAATGACAGAGTGCTCAGCCACAAAGGAAGCCTAGGGGAGCCTGGGGAAGGACATTGCCCAGGGAAAGTGACCCAGGAGAAAAGTTATTTGGGGCTGTTAATTTCTGGCTTAGATTTATATTAAGCTTTTCCTTCAAAGCCTCATTCTTTGATTTATGCTCAAACTGGAAGATATTGTAAGCGTCCAAAAAGCCAAACTGGAAAGCGGAACAGTTGAGTTCTGAAAAGACTTGTTCCCTTGGCTAGCAGTAGAGTGTGGTGAGGCGGGGACGGGAGGACAGGTGGGAGAGCCCTGGGGGTATCTGAGTTTATGTAGCGAGCACACACATTCCACCAACACCAGCTTCTGGGACGGTGCTACCTGCTGTGAACCCTGATACTTAAAGAGACTTTTTGTCTCTAAAGGTAGGAAAACAAATGAGATGACCCCTAGAGGGAGCTTCTAGCCTGAGGAGGGTTCTAGGATAAGCATCTTGAAAAGGTAAGAATTAGAACCATCCTTCCTGGGCAACCAACTACCACTAACTACCACCACTCCTTCCCTTGACTTCTTACCTCACCTCCCCATCCCACCCCTGGGCTTGATGAACACACTTCTAACCCAGCTCTCATTCACAGTGTTTTTCTGTTCAAAACTTGGAACAGTGTAAAAAATTAAAATATCCAAAGTCAAAGGCAGCTTCTCCTGGGAGTGATGGGCTGACAGCTGAGCTTCTCATTCTGATTTCCTTGGCTTTCCCCCCAAGGGTTAGCAGACATTCTTCCCACTGTGGACACAACTGATGGAGAAGAAGAACCAGGACCAGGTTTTTCCCCCCTGAGGCTGGGATTTGGAGGGAACCCATGCTTCCCCGGATGCCCCATTCTTCATCAATCGATAACTCCCCCTGCAATCGAGAATCCCTCGGCTGGGCATGCTCTGTCCGTTTTTTGTTCCTACCTCCACATTCTCCTGTGTCGGATCATTTGGACGTGTGGGTTATCTTTGCTTAGAATGTAAGCTCCCTGAATGGTCCTAACCACGAGTTCCTAACCCAGTAGATGCCCAATAAATGCATTGAGTGGATGACAGGGGTTGGATCAAATGACATCTCCCTCTGTCTGAGACAACTTAAGGACCTGAGTGGAATGGGACCCCAGAGCAGCTACGGAGTCAACCTCACCGTTTGGCTATCGAAGGCACGAGGAAAGCCCAGGACCGTAGACTTCCTTCTCGCAGAGTCTGAGTGCCGGGACAGCAGCAGTGATGTGCATACATACCACCGGCGCGTGAGCCCCACGTTCCCACAGCCTATCCCGCTGTGTTCTCCGGCAGAGGCGATATTAAATGAGGTGGGGTTGCTGAGCAAACCAGCACTGCCAGGCCCACGCTGGGTGCGCATGGGGAGCTTGGCGCAAAGCGCATTTTAGATGACATCCCCTAAATAACCCAGCGTGGTTCCTGTAGAAAGCCTTCCTACTGAGGTCAGCCAAAGGAGCCCTGCCGTGCCATGGTGGAGGACCGCAGACTTTGGAAACAGAAACAGAAACCCCCAGCTCCAGTCCTGGCTCCACCGGCTGTCACCGTCACAAGCTCCCTGCTTCCATTTCTTTATCGGTAAATGAGGGAAACAGCACAGCCTTCCGAGGGCTCTTATGAAATTTAAATGAATTAAAACATAGAAGTGATTAGAATAATATCTAGTGTGTAGTAAATACTATAAAGTGTTGGCTGTGACTCTGGAGCTTCTGACTTCGGTGATTCCCTCCGGACTCCCGAAGAGTCCAAATAATGCCAAAGTCATCATCACTCAAAGAGGCGGCATGCAAGGTACGGGCACGGCTTCCACCTAGCCTCCTTCCGAGTCTGGAAGAAAACACACAGCCATCAGGAAAGCCCACACTAGGGGTATCGTCCTGGGTCTCCGGACTTCAGCAAAGCCTCCACTAAGGGGAACTGAACTCGAGGACAAGTGCCAAGGCAGGGTATACAAAGGCTCCCTCCTGCACTGTTCTATCCCCTTTCCCAGATCCTGAAGGAGGGGCAGACAGAGGAGACATGCCCCAGTCTCCTTCCTACCTGCGGCCAGGTCCTTCTCCTCAGGCAGAGGCTCCTGGGGGAGGTAAGGTCTTACCTCCATCCGTCTATTCCTTTTACACAGAATCCGAAAAGTTCTTTGAACTTTTGTGGCTCAGATAATAAGTCTCCTTCCAAAAAACATTTCTTCCTAAACTACGGAGAAAAGAAAGAAGAGAAGAAAGAAAGAAAGAAAGAAAGAAAGAAAGAAAGAAAGAAAGAAAGAAAGAAAGAAAGAAAGAAAGGAAAAAGAAAGAAAAGACGTTTCCTTTGTTTCTTCCAATCTATCGCAGATTCAGAAAGACGACATTTCCCCAGCTCGGATTCTTTATAGCCCTCTGAAAACTGGGTAGTTCCCAAAGTCTTTAAAGGGCCTCTGGTGACACCTTAGTTTCTAGAAAGGCTGCCCAGGGACTGCAGCTATCTTAAGCATTGGATTGAAGTGGTTTGGAGATCCCATCACGTTTCCTGGAAATAGAAAGGAGTTAGCAGAAAGTACGTCACCAGGCCTCGAACTTTACAATGACAGGTAGTTCACAAAACAAAGAGTGTTCTTTTGGGGAACAGAGCTCTGGGGTCAGTAGGCAGATCTGAATAATTAGAGTAGGAAAAGAACAGGCATGTCCATTATAAAACAAATAAAAAAATCCAACCTTCATCCTTTCTAGCAATGAACTGATGAATTTGGGCGGCAGGTGCACCATGGGCGGCGGGGGGGGGGGGTGTGCATGGAAAAGCCATCTGAAAAGAGAAGGCAGCATCTGCGTGTAGAGAACGACTGAGCCTATGTCACAGGGCATCTGGGCTAAAACGGACAACGCGACTCCGTTTCATAACCCATACCGACAGAAGGGGTATCCAGTATTCCCTTCCATCGGAATCCAGAAGTCATCGATTTATACCCATGTGCTAGAAACCAAGCTAGAGCGATGTCACGTCCATGCTTGTCACATTTCTTCCTGCCTGCTCCAAAAGAGGCCATGGTGCCATGTTCTCCTGGCTCTCTCAACAGTGCTCAGGAAGGAAAAGGAGGCTAAGATCTGTAGAAGGGCACACAGAGCCCCAGTGTTTAAAAACAGCTGCAACCTGATGGCCGGGAAGGAAGTTTATGTTTGGCTTTAACATTTAGTGCCTGAAAACCATAAAAGCAAGGTCTCGCTTATTTGATAAATGTGGTTTTTCGACAATTATTTTTGAAAGACTTGAGTGTATAGGCAGAAGGGATGCGACCTACAGTATATGCCAAGGTTTGTCTAAAAATATTTTACACCTGTTCTCTGTTCTGCACACTGGTCATATTTTATCAGTGAAGTAAAGTACTCATAATGCCAGACGGAATGTGTTTTTCCTTCCAAGTCCTCAATGTTTTTCCCTTCTGTAAAGCAAACCTCCTCTTCTTTTCTACCTGCACTAAAATAAAGCTGGCACCATTCTCTGTAGGACACATCTCCCACCAGAGCTACCTTTAACCACTCCTATGCCCGAGCCAGTGTTGTTTACGTAGCAACAACCATTTCAATACTTTTCACCACAGCGTGGACACTTGAACAACCTTTCTGGCTGCTCTCAAAAGAAACGTCAACTTGTGCTCTGGGTTTAAATCAATTTGCTGATTGTATGAAAAAGAATGCTGAAACACGGTTTCCCCACCAGCGCCTCAAAACTAGAGACACCCACTCAGTGGTATTTATCACTGAGACATGAATACAACAGCTTTTATGATAATACCATAGAATTTTTATTTAATTCTCTGTGGATGCAAGTAACAGACCAGACAACAAAATGCCGATATAATAAAGACGGTGGGGGGTCTGTATTTACATTTCTGATTTCAAAGGTCAACAAACCGAGGGTGAAAGTCTGGACTTCGTGCCTCATAACTACTGTAAGCCCCTAAGAACCCATGTTCCGTGACCTCACTGACAACTCTTCATAGCGAGGGGATTAGCACCGCATGAACCGCCTGGGGAAGTATACAGAGATCACCCTACCCATTTTACAGATGAAGAAACTGAGCCATCTGGGCCAAATGACTTAATATGCTCAGGGAAGGAATGAGACTCCATTTCAAACAGCCTGCACACGTGAGCTGCCCCCTCGTTTTCCTCTGGGGTTTGCCTAATTGTGAGATGATCTCCAAGCTCCACTTACAGACTATGTATAAAGCAAGTCTTCTAAGATATAAATCTTAAACCTCAAATACTGAGAAATGGTTAGTAGAGGTTTACTACTTCACATTCCATTAACAAGATGACTTTTAGCCCAAGCGAAACCTTTAAAAGCCCAGCCAAGGATGCAGCAAAACTTGGTCCAATCAAATTCTAACCAACTCCAAATCTAAAAAACTGGTACTCGATATAACAAATTTTAATCCATATAGAAACTACTGAAATTCAGGACGCCTGGGTGGCTCAGTCGGTTAGGTGTCTGCTTTCAGCTCAGGTCACGATCTCAGGGTCCTGGCATCGAGTCCCACATTGGGCTCCTTGCTCAGCGGAGAGCCTGCTTCTCCCTCTGCCTGCAGCTCCCCCTGCTCGTGCTCTCTCTCTGTCAAATAAATAGAATCTTAAAAAAAAAAAAAATTACTGAAATTCTTCTGAGCCATTAAAAAATGCGTTTTTCTGTTTACTGTGCTTTTATTTATTTAAGATTTTATTTATTTGAGAGAGAGAGTGCGTATGTGAGCAGGGGGGAGGAGCAGAGAGAGAGAGAGAGAGAGACGAGCAGACAAAGCACTGAGCGCAGAGCCCAACGCGAGGCTCGATCCCATGACCCTGAGATCGTGACCTGAGCTGAACCGAGAGCCAGACGCCTAACCCACTGAGCCGCCCTGGCGCCCCTACTGTGTAGTTTAGACATGTTCAAAACTCACAGCAACACTAACGGGAATGTAAGTTCATCCATAATAGCTTATGCTTCGAAAATGTGACTTTTTAAACCAAAACAGATTTTTTTCAAGGAAGGCTTTCAGAACCAGTTTGAACTAAGAGGTCATTTGGTTTCCTTAGTGTTTTAAAATAAGGGTAAAAAGGCCATTTATCACAACATCTATATATACAGAAATCACGTATTTCCAAGTAACTTAGAAACGGATCATAGGTACTAAGGAACACACAGTTGAAGACTATTTTGGCGACTGACTTGACCTGTCCTTATGGTGTTTATCAATAGCACAGGTGAGGAATGTATGTGAAACCTCTAGGAGGTCAACAATTACAATTCTACTTAGAAGGAATGGGGCCACTAAGTCTATAGTCCTTACTGAGGGAATCATCCACTGGTTCTAAAATGAAAGAAGCAATTCACACAATTGAATTAAGAAAATCAACAAAATTAAAGCACTGACTTAATGATTTCTAAAAACATTTCCAGAGAGCCTGTAATTATAGTTTATGGCCACCGGAAATATAAAGTATGTCCCCCCCCATACATCTTCATGACGCCTAAGCATGGCCAAGAGCCTCGCATTAGACTCTTCTCATGAACACTCCTATAGAGATTCTCCCAGTCATGTGGCTGATACATCAAAAATAGTCTTATCCCCCTGACTTCAAATCAGAAGAACAACTAATCCCAGGGAGCAAAGCATAGAGTTTAAGAGCATAAATGCTGGAACTTCACTGAGTTTGAATTGCAAGTCTGCCACTTATTGGCCACACCATCATGGGGGGGTTAACTGTCTCAGCTCCCCTTCCATCAACTGTGTTGGAACTATGCACGGTACATGGTAAGTGCTGTATGAGTATTTGTTAACTAAATGATTTAAAACATTTTTTAAAAAAACAGCTTTAACAGTGTTGGGCTAATTTTCCAGTTATATGCACAGATATTGATCCAAGGTTCATTAAACATGAAGCTAGTGTCTTCCTAATAGAACACAAAAAAAATTAAAGAACTTAGATCTCAAGTGGCCTCCCGGGCCAAATCGATTAAGCATCAACTGATCGGCATACTCAACAGTATAAGGAGTTCTATTCGGGAATGGCAATTCTACATGCTTCTCTTCTAATAAAGCTGTTTTCCTCTTCCCTGGTCTTGCACTAGAGTTATTATCCTGCTTCTGATGAAAGCATGCATTCTATTCAGGCAAAGAGACATAGTTGCTGTGCCATGCCTATGCTCTGTTCAGTTGGTGTAGGGAGAGGGTTATGGAGGAAGATCTCCAACCAGCATTTTATCTCATTAGCTTGAGTATGCCCAACTAGAGTTACTTAAATTTTCTGTTATAGTGACTTGTTTTACAATAACCTTTCTCCAGGGGCGCCTGGGTGGCACAGTCGTTAAGCGTCTGCCTTTGGCTCAGGGTGTGATCCCGGCGTTCTGGGATCGAGCCCCACATCAGACTCCTTCCCTAGGAGCCTGCTTCTTCCTCTCCCACTCCCCCTGCTTGTGTTCCCTCTCTCGCTGGCTGTCTCTCTCTCTCTCTGTCAAATAAATAAATAAAACCTTTAAAAAAAAATAACCTTTCTCCTGACGATTTGTGAGAGTACATCTCTCAATTAAAATGCCTGTAAGACATCTATATGAGAATGAAATTAACACCAATACACATTAGAACATTTTACACTCAGGACACCTTTAGTTTCACCTTCAAAAACTAAGTTAATCACAGTAAATAAAGATTGTCATTATCTTTAAGGAGGCATTTTGACTGAAGGCCTACATTTGCCATCTAACAGAGGTTAAAGCTATTCAAAGGAGATTTAACAATACACCTGATTTTAGAAAAAACGGGCAGTAAATACTCGAAACCCAGAGAGCTACTTTTTGGTATCAACTTATTCACTCATCAGTGAGCTATGCCATCTGTAAGGCAGTATTTCGGACACCAGGATCAGGCCATTCAGAGGCTGCCATACAGTATCCATATTTCCAGAAGTGACAACAATGGGAAAGACCTATTAAGATAATTAACTCATCAGGGGCGCCTGGCTAGCTCAGATGGCAGTGCATGTGACTCTATCTCAGGGCTTGTGAGCTCTAGCCCCATGTTGCGTATAGAGATTACTTAAAAATAAAATCTTTAAAAAAAAAAGATAATTAACTCATCGTCAGCCAAAACATTTTCCACAAAGGGACAAAAGTATGATAGCAGAGTGGGAAGAAAAAGATTTGGGACCAAGATGTAAGGAAGCTTTTCTAGGGCTTTGTAATGTGTGCTAGGCAAAAGCAGCTTTTGACTCTTAACTATGGGAAAGAAACTGAGGGTTGCCGTAGGGGCGGTAGATAGGGGACAGGGTAACTGAGTGACAGGCATTAAGAAGGGCACGTGATGTGACGAGCACTGGGTGTTACATGCAACTGATGAACTACTGAACTCTACATCTGAAACTAATGATGTACTTTATGTTGGCAAATTGAATTTAAATTAAAAAAAAAAGCAGCTTTTAAAAAATTTCCATTCCTCAGGATGCCTGGCTGCCTCAGTCAATGGAGCTTGCGACTCTTGATCTCAGGGTTGTGAGTTCGAGCCCCATGTTGGGCGTAGATATTACTTAAAAATAAAATCTTAAGATGACAAATTTCCATTCCTTGGCTAAAATCAAAAACACAAGAAACAATTGTTGGTGAGGATGTGGAGAGAGGGGAACCCTCATGGTGGGAATGCAAACTGGTGTAGCCATTCTGGAAAACAGTATGGAGGGTCCTCAAAAAGTTAAAAATAGAACTACCCCATGATTCAGCAATCGCATTACTAGCTGTCGATCCAAAGAATACAAAAATACTAAGTCAAAGGGATACATGCACCCTGATGTTTATAGCAGCATTATCTACCATAGCCAAATTATGGAAACAGCTCAAGTGTCCATTGATTGAGGAATGGATACACACACACACAAATGGAATATTAGCCATAAAAAGAATGAAATTTTGCCATTTGCAATGACATAGATAGAGCTAGAGAGTATAATGCTAAGTGAAAGAAGTCAGTCTGAGAAAGACAAAGACGATATGATTACACTCATATATGGAATTCAAGAAACAAAACAAATAAAGGGGGAAAAAGAGGCAAACCAAGAAACAGACTCTTAACCATAGAGAGCAAACTGATGATTACCAGAGCGGAGTGGAGTGGGGGGGATGGGTGAAATAGGTGAGTGGGATTAAGGAGTACACTTTCGATAAGCACCGGGTAATGTGTGGAAGTGCTGAATACCTATATTGTACGCCTGAACCTACTATTGCACTTTATGTTAACTGGAATTAAAATAAAAACTTAAAAAACATCTCCATTCCTAATGAGCAAAAAGCGCATGAAAACAGAATCTCTGTTCATTCTTTAAAAAAAAAAAGTCCTTAAGAATACCAAGCTCAAATTGAAAGGATTTTTTTGAAACCAATCAAGATTCAAGCACCAAACCAACGTACGTACCAATATGACATTTCCCCAATATCTCCTGGCAATATGCACATCCCTAAGATATGGAAGGTATTCGTATTTACATTAAGCTATTTAAAATCTGAATTTAGGGGTGCCTGGGTGGCACAGCTGTTAAGCGTCTGCCTTCGGCTCAGGGCGTGATCCCGGCGTTATGGGATCGAGCCCCACATCAGGCTCCTCTGCTATGAGCCTGCTTCTTCCTCTCCCACTCCCCCTGCTTGTGTTCCCTCTCTCGCTGGCTGTCTCTCTGTCGAATAAATAAATAAAATCTTAAAAAAAAAAAATCTGAATTTATTAGTGTTCCAGATTGTTACAAATTGTCGTGTATCTACTAGCCAGCTGCCTTAATTCTGATTTTCAGAAAAAGTATGTTGTTTTTATTTGTAAAAAGGCAATTTTCTTTAAAGCCTATGGTAACTTCCCCAAGTCTTTAGCAGAAACTCGTGCTTAAAACCATTGCTGATTGTTCTTACAGCTATTCAGACCTGGGGATCACAAAAGCTCGTAATTGATAATGCTGGCAGACCAGCTGTCTGCCACATTTCCACTCACTACCCCAGTACTTCTTCATAGCCTCATTCTGTCCACTCAAGGACAAAGGCCTCACCATGGAGCGGATGAAACAGCTCAGCTCGGTTACTCCCACTGCTTGTTTCCTTAAAACTTTTTATTGCTCTAAACTGCATGGGTAACAGACAAAAGGCTTTTTGTACACTGGTGTCCAAAAAACTCATTTAAGACCAAATGTATTTCACCAGTAACCCAGACAGTGCTGGTTGCCTACTATAAACGTACAGTCTTCTTCCAGTGAGGCAATTTTCTCACCAATACTATGTCAACACTATCAATGGACATTTAATCAGTGAAAGGACTCATTTTACTTTAAAAATAGTGTCTCCCACTTCCAACTCATCACCTTTTAAAAACCCCATCCCTACCAAACCACTACAATTTGACACATTACCGGTGAGTAACCTTTGCACCTTCCCTCCTCTCCCAAAGCAGGTTGGCCATCCAATTGTATTTAAAATAGTAAGAAAGCAAGCAAACTTTCTTGCTGGGAAAATGCACACAAATTCTAACATTTAGCACCCTGTCCAATCTTGAGTAGCTTTTGATCATAAATGCTCCAGGTAAACAAGACTGAACTTTAAGTGTAAAGATGAGTAAACAGACCTATCTTTTTAAAGTTAGGTCAGCTGCTTTGTCCAAGCAAGGTTTCTGAGCTATTCATCTCCCATGCAGAAACAGAAAACCGATCCAATGGTCTCCCCATATACATTTCAAATAAATCCTCTCCGGTTACATGAGTGGATTTTATTTTATCATCGGAGTCTCTTAGATGTCAGCACAACACCACAATTTAACACTTGGGAAACAGGGTTGCCTAGCCTTAGCATAACCACCCCTATTCACAGGGAGACAGCTGGGGGCTGAAGAAAGTTGCTTAAAATATATAAATAAAGCCATCCCAAGCATTAGTCAGGTTGTGCGGTTTCGATAGGACTTTTTATGTGGCAGACTGCTACTATCTGGCACAGGAGGAGGGCAACTCCTTTCCAGCATTCCTTCGTGATTCTAGGAGTCAGACCTTCCTGCAGCACTAGCATTGACATCTTTATTCCAGAGGTAGCTCTTTGGCCAAGGCTTCAAAACAAAGACCACGACAGGTGTTTTTAATTTTAAAGAATTTTAATACAAACTTAATATAAACTATTTCAGTCCCTCTTAACATGTAAGACACTGACTCAAAATACTTTTATACCGTTTTTTTCAAGTATTGCACAATATAGGTACAAAATTAATATTTACGATTACATTTTCTTCCATAATATATAGCAAAAATCTTTAAACCTTTAACAGAAAATACATTTTTTTGAAAAAGCAAATATTCGTACATTTTAATTCCACCACTAAAGGAATATCCTGTACACAATTTTGAGAATAGTTGATGTCTTTAAGATGGATATTTTACAATTTCAGTAAAAAAAATACATGAAGCTGCTGCTGTCACAGGTCACTGTAGTAAAAAGATATAAATGCAATACCGTGTCGTAGAAACAATATATATATCCTCTGATATTTTACAAACTTTGTACTAAATTAAATTATACAATTAGAAAAGACCAATAAACCCACTTATTAGTGCCAATTTTTTATAAAAAAAAAATCAGCCATGTCCTTGCTATATCTTAAATACTGTAAGAGGCCATATCTGAGAGTATACTTTAAAATATACAGTCAGTATAAAATAACTTTGTGCTTGGTTGGCAAATGAAAAATGATGCAGGTTTTATTTTTGTAACCAAGCTTGAATGTATCCTTACTATAAGCTTAAAAAAAAAAGAAAATCTCAAGGAGGTGAGAAAAAAAAAAAAAAATCCCCCTTGGGCCCGTGCATTTTAACTTGTACGATACATTTTTTTTTCCTTTTTTAGTTAGCCATAACAGGCTGGAATTGCTGGTTAGAATACTGCATGTTATTTAAGCTAAAATTCAAGCCATCTACAAAAGACTTCTCGTTTAGGCCTCCATAGGCCGCAAACACATCAAAGGCATTACTGTACTGGAGAGGACTGAGGTTAAGGGGGCTGTCACCTGGGAACATTCCACTGGTACTACTACCTTGACCCTGCATATTAGGAAAAATAAATTCCTTGGCATTAGGAGAAAGAGCGGAGGCTTTCTGCTGTTGCTGCGGCTGCGGTGGCGGCGGTGGCGGCGGCGGCTGGGATGGCTGCTGTGGCTGTGGCTGCTGCTGGCTGCCCAGGCCGAGCCCGTACAGAGAGTGCATTGAGGAAGAGATGGCTTTCTGCTTCAAGAGGTCATTCACATTCAAGCCGAGGTTGATAGGAGAAGTACGTGCAACCTTGTTGCTGCGGCCACTATTCTTCATTTTGGTAGAGCCGAACTTGGTGGCAGCAAAAGTGGCAGTGGTAAAGGTTAAAGGCTGGGTGGACCGGGGCATGAAGGTAGGGCTTACAGCAGCAGAGTGACCAAAGGGAGGCGACGGAGAGCTGGACACTGATGAGGCTGGGTCACTTATGGGCATAAAAACCTGGGCCTCTGGGTTAAAGCTGTTTTTGATCTCCTTATCCAACTCACATCCATTTTCATTATTATCATCCACATAAAGCACCTTCACTGGTCCCTTTTCACCAATCTGGTAGGAAACCTCAAATGGGTCGATCCAAACACTAAGATCCTGTGGCAGATTGCCACGAACATCATCAATGTCCAAACCACTCTCTTTGGATGCTTGTTCAATCACTGGGTCCACTTTCTCCCCTATGTGTATACATCTAAACCCTGATCCTTTGTATGGCTTTTCAGGATACCAGTGCCCTTCATATTTCTTCTTAAGAAGTCTTTCAAGCTCTTCACCAAAAATGTTGACACGTCTCCTGGGAAGCTTATTGTACAAATATGAAATAATAAAATTTAGTGCTACTTGGATTTCAAGCTGCATAGCTGCTATGCCACAAAGTGAGATTTGTGTTTCAACTTCCCCCACACACGCACACAAAAGTGTTCAGTTTGTGGCAGAGAAACAAATTTTCATTCAAAGTGCTGGTATTTTGTAGATTATCCTTCACCTTGAGCGGTCTTGCTCCTTAAAGAAAAACAAAACAAAACAAAAACAAACATGTCCAAATAAGATAAATCTAAGTCCCACAACCTCTTCTTACCCCCAGAGTAATTTTACTTTTGAAAAGGCCTAGAAAGTCAGAAAAATATAATCAGCACAAAATAAAGGAACATACAATAGAAAATTGTTTATTAAAGTTCAAAATCTCATGGGACAATTTAGGATTTACAGTTAAAACAATATATTTAACCCCATTATTTACTTTTTTCCTGAATAAAGCTCTAAATATATATATACATATATGTGTGTGTGTGTGTGTGTGTGTATCGAGCATATGTAGTGTATTTCTTCCCTCAGTTCTCACAAGAATATTTATTGGAAGCTCTACTCCGCACACCCATCCACCCACCTCCACACACATATATACCAGTTTTAGAAAGTGATCATATTCCTATTCACTAATTTAGAAGTGAATTCTATATTTCAGTTCATTCTGGATATATGCTGCTTAAATCTGCTGTATTGTTAAAGGTTTAGACATTTGAGAAGTTAGGAAAATTATTTTAATTTCCCAAGTACGTGATGCTAAAATTAAAAATACTAAATACTAAATGAATTGCCATCCTAGTGAACGATAATTATGAACCAAATTATCCTACATAGCTGCCGTCTTAAATATACTAAGGGTATACAATGTAATAATCGAGCTTCTCTATGCTTTTTCTTTTCAATGTGTATTTTTCAAAATGAGAAAATATCTCTTTGGCAGCAAATATAACAAAAGCTACAATTAATTTCAAAACTCTATTGATTATTCTCTTTAAAGGGCAGGGTTTCTGAGTTTTATTCTGATTTTCAAAACCACCTCCCTCCTTCACGATAAGAGAACAGCCGGAGAGGCTTGTACGATAAGGTCGACCTTTAAACGTTTGCTGGATCAGCATTGGGTGGGGATAAGAAAAGATCAAGGGCAAACAGAAGATATTTGCAAAAGGGATCTGTTTGTACACGGAGGTTGATTTAAAAGGACATTTAAAAAATCAAGTTAGTATTAATCCATCTGTTCCATTTTCCATATTCGTGGTGACAAAGGGAAAAGGATCCCTGGCTGCCCCCAAACTACACTTTGCAAGCCCAAAGCCTGAGTGCCGGCAAAGGCAGCTGATCAAGCCAAATTGCTTGACGGTGCAGCCGAGCGATATTCAGGCTCCGCGGAAGGTAGTTTTAAAGCAACGCCTTAAGACAGGAGCGTGAAGAATTACATAAACAGCCAGTTGGGTCTCATTAGATTTCTGCTCACAGCCCTCGGAGCCCAAGCGGTGGAGCAGCAGCAGCAAGAGGAGGAGGAGGAGAGAAGGAGGAGGAGGAGAAGAGGAGGAGGAGGAGGAGAAGAGGAGGAGGAGGAGAAGAGTACAAGTCTCCTCCAAAAAGGAGGAGGAGGAAGGCCACGAGAAATGGCAAAGCAACCACTCGGGGCCGGGCACCGGGCAGGTCGGGGCGCCGGCCGCTCCGGGTCAGCCGCTCCCCTCCCCCCCGCGGTAACCTGACCCGCCGCTCCCGCCCCCCGCCCCCCGCCCGAGGCTCCTGGGACCCGGCCAGAGCCCGGGGAGCACCGGCTCCCCCGCACCATTTTCTGTCCCGGGGGCCACTGGATCCGCGGACCCCATCGCCCCCCTCGAGCTCGCCGCTCCTCCCCGGCGCCCCAACCCCGGATTCTCGTCAGCTCGGCCCTGGCGGCCCTTCCCCGTTTACCCTCCCTGCCCGGGCCGAGCCCGACGCGCCGGCCGGCCCCGCCTCCAGGTCCCGGGCGCGCTGGGGCCCTCGGAGCCGCTCCCCTCGGAGCCAATCCTCTCCGCGCCCGGGCCGCGACGCCGCCGTCCCCGAGGGCCCGGGGCTCGACGCCGCTGTAGCCCCTCCGTCCCCGGACCCCGCCCGCCGCCCCTCGATACTTACGGGCTGTTTCCACCACAGACCCGGCCGCTGGGCGGGGGAGAAGGGGCGGCAGGGCGGGGGCTCGGGAGGGTCGGCAGCGGTCAGCAGGCTGAATGCAAGACGGCGCTGCCGGGCGGAGGACGGGGGCCTCGGCGCGGGCCTCGGGAACTCGCCCCCTGTGGCTCGGGGTGGCAGGGACAGGTCAGGCGAGCGCGCTCACTTCTCCACACAGCCCGGTGCCCGGCCCAGCGTCCCCGTAGTATGACCACTCCGCGCCGGGCCAGAGCTTCGCTCCTTCTGCCGCGGCGCGCGCCCCGCCTCTCGTTTTATAGTCTCCTCCCCGCCCCCATTCCCCTCCCGTAGGGGTGCGCGCGCGCCCGCCTCGCGTCACACAGCTCCGGGCCGCGTAACCATTCCCCGCCCTCCTGCCCCTCACCCCAAACCCTCGGTGGCGGCTCCGCCCCTGCCCTGCCCCTCGACGCCATTGGTCAGGTCCCGCCTGCCCATGTCCTGACGGGCGGCGGAGGGCCCCGAGCGCAAGGCCACACCCCTCGGACTCCACGACGGCCAATGAATCGACGTCTGGAGACACTGTGGGCGGGATTAAGAGAAAACTGGGAAAGGGATTGGGGGAGAGAAGTGCCAGTGAGGGCGACAGTGGTGGGTGGGGCCGCTGACGCTTAGTCTAGGCGGAGAGTCCTGGAGAGAAGGGGGGAGGGGAGCGAGGCGGGTGGCGGAGCGGCGGGGAAGAACAGGGAGGAGAGCCCGAGGCCTCGAGAGGGAGGGGACGGTTTACAAAAAAATGCCCTACCCGAGTGGGACTGTGGCCCAGGAAAATCCCACTCGTGGACGAGCTACCAAATCGGCCTCCAGTGCACCCAGGAGTGCCTAGAGAAAGGGCGAACCGTGACACGGACTCGTGCACCCGATTAATTGAATATTAATCACCTCAGGGGCCTAGGCCAACTGCCACCCAGAGAGCGGCAACAGCAGAACCCAAAGCTGCCGAGCCAGGCTGGGGGTGGGGAAGGGCGACCACCTGGCCACACCTCCCGCCCAGGTGACAGTTTAACTGCCTCTGCATCCCACATCAGACCTCCCTGTGAGACCCGGCAGCAACTTGGACGTGGGGGTGGCTTGAAACTGTAAGAATCACATATTTTCCCCAATGTCCCGGCCCAGGCCTCCGTGCCAAATTGCGTACGTATTTAAGTATATATATGCATGCGTGTATTTCAAGTGTACTTTAACATAAATACACATAATACACCCAGTGCCTTCCTGTAATGTGCGTTTAAGATACTCTTCGGTTGAAATATGAGCGGGTAAATAGGGAGCGGGGAAAGAGAGGGACTCAAGGGAGGCGGGTAAGCACCCTTTTTCACAACCTGAGGCAGAGAAATACGCGAAGTTACATTGGGAGTGGAATCGACCTTCCCTCTCTGCTAAAAATATTACTCTCAGGTAGCAACGACGCCTGATTGGCCGCGCTTCTCCCTTAGCAACTAGGCGATTGGCTGTCTGGTATCCAGGAGACCGACGTCAAACTCGCACTGGGAAAAGGGGAGCGAAAGTCTAAGGAGAGGCAAGAGTGGGAGGGGGAGAAAGAGGAGCAATGAATGAAACGCCCAGCGCTGGCCTTCTCTCCCCTTTGCTCTGCACTCAAGAAGTGCTTCCTGGAAAAACACCAGTTGGGGCTCCGCCTTCCTCTTAAAACTGTGGGGCCTGCACTCTCAACCTGCTATAAGGAAGTTAAATCGCAACTCCCCGCAGAGTGGGGTGTCGGCGGAGCCGGCTGTGTAGACCAGCCGTGCTCCTTGCACGCACACCCGCTTTAGGTGTTAGGCCTAGAGGCTTTGCGCTTTATGGATGTAAAATCCAATTGTAGCCTTTTTCTCCGCCCTGACTCTCATGCCCTCCTGCCTCCGCCCCCGTTCCCCTTTAGAAGGAACCGGATCGATAGAGGATATTTCTAAAGTCCCCAATGTGTGTGGGAGAGGGAGGGAAGATTGGTTTGTGGGATGGGTTGAGGGTGGGAGTGGTCAGGTGGCCCATTTCATGTTTATTGTACGTATTCCTTAACCTCAGGTGGCGTGTTTTAAGAACATACAAGTTTTACTCAATGAACCTTTAACTTCTGATTTTTTAGTCTTTGGATTTTTTGTAACAGGGAAAAGTGGGATTTGATTGAGAAAGTGTGAAGTGTTTTGTTTTATTTTAGTTTTTGGAAACATTTTAAATTAAATGTTTCTCTGCATCAAAATATATTATTCTTTCAGTGTTTTCTACTTTTTGCTCAGTTGTACTTTTTTGTTTTCTATAATGAACTTCCATTTGTTATAAAAAATGAGTTATTTTTAATTTTATAATTAGCTGAGCACAGAAATTACAAGAAGCAAGATAGAATATTTTGGGAATGGCGTATCAAGAGAAACACTTCATTTTTCATGTGCTCCAGGGCATAATTTCTCTTACCATTAGGCAAATAATATTACTGTACCAAACACCCAGAATTGCAGGACCGTGTGTCGGGCCATGTGTCTTGATTTGTAATTTGGAAAATATATCACCATAATTAGAGGAGCATATTAGGCTTCGCTGAGATTAAAATGTCTAACCAAAGATAGATGAATTGTAATTTTGTCAACCTTATATATACTTTTCAAGAATTCTCAAAGGGAAAGCACAAATTCTCTTTTCTGAATGTCCCCAATCTATAATCCCTGGCTTAAAATTCAAGAGCAGTCATCTGATAGGTTCTGATTAATTAGTGATAGCAGAAAATCAAATTTTTAAATAAAAAATTTAGATGTCAAAAATGTATGAGTTATTGCAGCTTAGTCCAAGGGTATGAGAACGTTTTGAAACAAATATAAATACACACATTGAGGCCCCATGGCATACTGGGCAAAGAAAATACTGAAGGGCAGGTGTTAGGAGATCTAAATTTTATCCATTTCTATCAACCTGCAGTTCTCTCACCTATAAAAAGGGTTGAATTACATAATCTCTAACATCTCTTTCAATTAAAAAATTCCACATTTAAAACTCAATGCCCCTACAGTAAATAATGTAGTTGTTTTAAAGATACAGATTGCAAATACAGGGGAAACCAGATTGATACCCTTCCAAGTCAGAAGGGACAAAATTCCCTTTACCCAATTTTACACTTTAAAGGACCTCTCTTATGGCTTATTATTATTTCATATTTGCTTTGAAATTGCACAGGGGAGTGGACTGCCAAATGATTGTTTTGACGTATGGAGAAAAAAAAAGAAGCATTTGATTTGAGGCTCTGGGTGGTATCACAACAATTGGAATTCCTCTCTGTGGGCAAGTAAGAGTCACCGAAAATCACAGCCCTTGCCTTTCCCTGCCTCGCGTTCCACACAATTCCTAGAGCAGTGTCTCACACTGAAGGTAATGATTGTCTGGTAACAAATATGTTCCAATATCATCATCAGTTCTTGAAAGTGCTTTGAATTATTACTTCATTCACACATGTAAACACACACACGCTCGCACCTGGCTTTCTGAGAGACGTGTCCTGAAGTTAAACCTTCGAATTCTCATTCTGTTTGTTTGTAACCTGAGGATTACAGGAGAGTTACCATCACCTGATGTGTGCTTACTAAGGCTTGTTTCACTTCTAGAGAATCAGCCTTGTATCTTTACTTCAAAGTAAGACAACGTACAAGCATAATGTTTTTATCGTTATTATCACTCATTTCTTGTGGGCAGTCATGCCACCTGAACGATGCACATTTTAAAATTGTTGGTAAGGAGGGGCGCCTGGGTGGCGCAGTCGTTGGGCGTCTGCCTTCAGCTCAGGGCGTGATCCTGGCGTTCTGGGATCGAGCCCCACATCAGGCTCCTCCGCTGGGAGCCTGCTTCTTCCTCTCCCACTCCCCCTGCTTGTGTTCCCTCTCTCGCTGGCTGTCTCTCTCTGTCAAATAAATAAATAAAATCTTTAAAAAAATTGTTGGTAAGGAGCAATTATAAACTAATCACTGAGTTATTAAAAACCAAGTAAACCAATTCTTTCCTAAACATTTTTCAAAGGAAGTCACACACTTATGACTGAAGAAACCTCAGCGTGGTTTCCAGTGTGGCTTCTCACATGGGTTAGTGGAGAGGGCCATACATTCTCTCCAAAAGATGGATACACAGACATTTGTAATCGAAAGATAACTAGAAAACACTGAACAAACTCACTTATCTTTGCAATGAGCAATCCCACTGAAGGAATTGGTCCGATAGGAGATTATGTCCTTAGAACTTGCTTACTCCCTATTATCTTGATGAACAAAAATCCAAACCAAATCTTTGAATTTCTTTCCCCTCGCCAAGGATGAGGATTTTGATCTCAGCCAGAGATTATAGTTGCAGATTCTGAGAGTGATACAGTGTTCACGATAGTCTACATACAAAGAACATTAATTGATTAACATTGATTAATAATATTAGAATGCTTTATATGAATTCTAGATTTCATCTCTTGTACACTATGTTAAGAAAAATGCAAAGTGCTCTATTGTCATGATACATGAACTTAGAGCATAGAATGCGTATGCTATGCAGCTCTACTTAAATAGAATTACACACTCAATTCTAGTTTACAAAACAGATACATGGTCCAGCAATATATACTGTATTTGAGAGAGAGACTACACGCACGCACCCAGGCACGCATGCACGAAGCCGTAAGAGCTAGCTACATGTTTTCCCAGCCTTCACTGCGGCAGGGGTGGCATTGTGACACTGTCCTGCCAATGTGACGTCAACAGAGGTCAGCTGGGACGGTTTCTGAGAAAGCTTTGCTCTTATCAAAGGGAGTTATTCCAGTTACTATTGCTACATAACAAACTATCCAAAACGTAGTAGCATCGAACACACCATTTTATTATGTTCTGGGACTCTATAGGTCAGGAATTCAGACAGGGTACAGGAAACAGATGGCTTTTCTGTGCTCCACAACGTCTGGACCTTCAGCCAGGGAGACTCAAATACTCAAGAATCATCCGGAGCAGATTTGTCTAATAGAACTTTGTGCGGTGATAGAAACATGCTCTATCTATGTTGTCTAATACGATAGCCACGCCTCGAAATGTGGCCAGGGGGACTGAGGAGCTCATGTCTTCATTTAATTTGAATTAAATGTAAATTGAAATAACCGCAGGTGGCCAGCAGCTCCTGAATTGAACCGCATGAATCTGAAGGCTTCTTCACTTCATCTGTCTAGCACCTGGGCTGGGGTGACCCAAAGGCTGGGCTCAGTTGGCACTGTTGATTGGAGCATCTCTGCATGCTTCTGCACTCTCCCTGTGGCTTGGGCTTCTCACAGCAGGGCAGCTGGTTCTGAGAGGAGGCATCCCAAGAGGGAGTTTCTGAAGAGTGAGCATTCTAAGAGAGGCACGTGGAAGGTGCATGGCCTTTTATTGACCGAGCCTTGCAAGTCACAAAGCACCACTTCTACCATAGCCATTGCTCGAAGTAATCCTAAGCCTGTCTAGAGTCAAGAGGAAAGTACAAAGACACCCCCCCCACACACACACACTTCTAAAGGGAGGAATGTCAATGAATTTGGGGTCATTTAAAAAAATCACCATTGGGCAACTTCCACCTTTTTTTATGCCTTAACATGAATCTGATGGCAGGAGCTGCAGCTGCCTTTTTATCACCATGAAGAGGATGCAGGAAAATCACAGAGATAAAGGTTCTGACCATGGGCGCATGGGTGGCTCAGTCGTTAAGCGGCTGCCTTCGGCTCAGGGCGTGATCCCTGCGTTCTGGGATCGAGCCCCACGTCAGGCTCATCCTCTGGGAGCCTGCTCCTTCCTCTCCCACTCCCCCTGCTTGTGTTCCCCCTCTCCCTTGCTGTCTCTCTGTCAAATAAATAAATAAAATCTTAAAAAAAAGAAAAAAGGCTCTGACCAAAGCTAGTGACTGCCTAGCTCTAGTCTACTTTTTTTTTTTTTTAAAGATTTTATTTATTTATTTGACACAGAGAAAGTGCAAGCGGGGGGGAATGGCAGGGAGACGGAGAAGCAGGCTCCTGCTCAGTAGGGAGCCTGTTGTGGGGCTGGATCCCAGGATCCTGGGATAATGACCTGAGCCAAAGGCAGACGCTTAACCGACTGAGCTACCCAGGTGCCCCTCTACTCTACTTTTTAAGCCACATGAAATGCTCCATGACTTACAGCTGAACATATTTTCATCAAAAACACTAATTTAGCATCTTTTAAGGAAACCTGAACTTGATCCTTAAAAAAACAAAATAAAATTTTACCTAGGCTGGGGGCGCCTGGGTGGCACAGCGGTTAAGCGTCTGCCTTGGGCTCAGGGCGTGATCCTGGCATTGTGGGATCGAGCCCCACATCAGGCTTCTCTGCTATGAGCCTGCTTCTTCCTCTCCCACTCCCCCTGCTTGTGTTCTCTCTCTCACTGGCTGTCTCTATCTCTGTTGAATAAATAAATAAAATCTTAAAAAAAAATTTTTTACCTAGGCTGAATATATCTAGTCTTTCTTTCTACAAAACCTGGAGGAGGGTCTGGCTGGCGCATTTGGTTAAGCATCCGACGCTTGACCTCAGCTCAGGTCTTGATCTCAGGGTCATGAGTTCAAGCCCCGCATTGGGCTCCATGCTGGTCATGGAGCCTACCTAATCAAGCAAACACACACCTGGAAGTGCTCATTGTAGAAAATTTGGAAAACAGAAATAAGGAAAATAGCCATCACCTTGCATCTCACCGTGCAGTGATAACCACGGTAAGCACCCGGCTCTGATTCTTCCTGAATGAGTTTCTACTGCATTTACAGATCTGTATCCTGCAGTGCACTCAGCATTATGTTGTTTCTATTTTCCCCTGACCCTAAACATTGTTATAATGATCATTTTTAAGGACTGCATTCTCTGATTCAGAATAATTTGATCATTGCTCAGCATTTGGGTTCTTTTTTTTTTTTTTTAAAGATTTTATTTATTTATTCGACAGAGAGAGAGACAGCCAGCGAGAGAGGGAACACAAGCAGGGGGAGTGGGAGAGGAAGAAGCAGGCTCATAGCGGAAGAGCCTGACGTGGGGCTCGATCCCAGAACTCCGGGATCACGCCCTGAGCCGAAGGCAGACGCTTAACCGCTGTGCCACCCAGGCGCCCCAGCATTTGGGTTCTTGACAGCTTTTCTGTATAAAAACAATCATATTTAACAAACGTAAAAAAATATTTTTAATTTATTACTGAAGTGTAGTTGACCTACAATGTCATATTAGTTTCAGGTGTAGAACGTAGTGATTTGACAGTGGTGTATACATTACTCAGTTCTCACCAGGATAAGCGTAGTCACCGTCTGTCACCATAGAATGTTATTACATCATTGACTCTATTCCCCTTGCTGTACTTTTCATCCCTCTGACTTATTTATTTTATAACTGGATGTTTGTACCTCTTAATCCCCTTCACCATTTCACTCCCCTCTCCCCTCCGGCAAGCACCTGTTCGTTCTCTGTATTTAAGAGTCTGCTTGGTTTGTTTGTTCACTTTTTTTGTGTTTTAGATTCCATATAGAAGTGACATCATATGGTATTTGTCTTTCTGTGGTTTATTTCACTTAGCCCAGTACCCTCTAGGTCCATCCATGTTGTCACCAATGGCAAGGTTTCATTCTTTTTTACAACTAATATTGTGAGTATATACCACATCTGCTTTTTCATTCATCTATCAGTGCACGCATTTTATATATAAATCTTTAACTACGTCTCTGATTCTTTTTGGGGATTGTTCCATCAGTGTATTTACTGGGTCAAAGAGAAGGGATATTTTTTAAGGATTATTAAAAAAGATTTTATTTATTTATTTGTCAGAGAGTAGGGTGGGGGAAAGCACAACCAAGGGGAGTGGGAGGCCGAAGAGAAGCAGACTCCGTGCTGAGCAGGGAGCCCGAGGTGGGGCTCGATCCCAGGACCCTGAGATCTCGACCTGAGCCGAAGGCAGACGCTTAACCGACTGAGCCACCCAGGCATCCCTAAGGCTCTTGATACATAACGACAACCCACTTTTCAGAAAGATTATACTATTTTACGCTCCCAGTGTATAATCATGTCTGTCTCACTACATCCTAGCCAGCATTGACCATGAAGATATTTTCTTTATTCTTGGCTATTTGATAAATAAAATGGCATCTCTTTGTTGTTTTAATTTACAGTTCTTTGATCGTATGTAGGATGAACATGTTTTCACGTATTTCTCAGCTCTTTGCATTACACTTCCAGTGAATTTTCTAGCCATGCCTTTTCTCCACATTTCTATGAGAGATCTTCATGTGTTTCTCTTTAATTCATGTGAGCATCTTGCATACTTTATGCCAAAATGTTGCTGAACATGATTCTGATCTTAAATTCATTCTAGAACTTGCCCAGGGTGTCTGGGTGGCTCAGTCAGTCGAGCATCTGCCTTCGGTGCAGATCATGATCCCAGAGCTCAGGTCATGGTCCCGGAGTCCCAGGATCCAACCCCATGAGCTCCCTGCTCAGCAGGGAGTCTGCTTCTCCTTCTCCCTCTGCCCCTCCCCCGCTCCTTTTTTTTAAATTTTATTTATTCATTTATCAGAGAGAGAGAGAGAGACAGAGACAGAGAACATGTGAACAAGCAGGGGGAACAGCAGCAGAGGGAGAAGCAGACTCCCCGCTGAGCAAGGAGCCTGGTGCAGGACTCAATATCAGGACCCTGGGATCATGACTTGAGCCGAAGGCAGATGCTTAACCAACTGAGCCACCCAGGCGCCCCAAGACTTCCTTTTCCTCCACATCCTTGCCAACACCTGTTGTTTCTTGTGTTGTTGATTGTAGCCATTCTGACAGGGGTGAGGGGATAGCTCGTTGTAGTTTTGATTTGTATTTCCCCAATGATAAGTGACGATGAGCCTCTTTTCATGTGTCTGTTGGCCATCTGTATGTCTTCTTTGGAAAAATGTCTGTTCATGTCTTCTGCCCATTTTTAATTGGATTATTTGTTTTTCGGGTGTTAAGTTTTATAAGTTCTTTATATATTTTGGGTACTAACCCTTTATCAGATCTGTCATTTGCAAATATCTTCTCCCGTTGCTTAGGCTGCTTTTAGTTTTGTTGATTGTTTCCTTCACTGTGCAGAAGCTTTTTATTTTGATGTCATCCCAACAGTTTACGTTTGCTTGTGTCTTCCTTGCTACACATAATGGTAGAGAAATTACTGCCTGTGCTCTCTTCTAGGATTTTTATGGTTTCAGGTCTCACTGTAGGTCTTTAATCCATTTTGAATTTATTTTGGTGTATGGTGTATGAAAATGATCCAGTTTCATTCTTCTGCATGTGGCTGTCCAGTTTTCCCAACACCATTTGTTGAAAAGAACATCTTTTTTCCATCAGATATTCTTTCCTGTTTCATCGAAGATTAATTGACCATATAATTGTGGGTTTATTTCTGGATTTTCTATTCTGTTCCACTGATCTGTGTGCCAGTACCATACTGTTTTGATGACTACAGCTTTGTAATATCACTTGAAGTCTGGAACTGTGATGCCTCCAGCTTTGCTTTGCTTCCACAAAGTTGCTTTGGCTAGTTGGGGTCTTTTGTGGCTCCATACAAATTTTAGGATTGTTTGTTCTAGTTCTGTGAAAAATGCTGTTGGTATTTTGATAGGGATTGCATTAGATGTGTAGATTGCTTTGGGTAGTATAGACATTTAACAGTATTTGTTCTTGCAATCCATGAGCATGGAATGTCTTTCCATTTCTTTGGGTCATCCTCAGTTATGTTCATCAGTGTTTTACAGTTTTCAGAGTACAGGTCTTCCACCTCTTTGTAGACCTTGATTTCTTATCTATTGTTTGACTTTTTAGCATTGGGCCTGATTCAAAGGTTATCAATGGTTTAAAAAAAAAAAACAGTTCTAGTGATCTTTACTCAATTGTCTTTCTCCTTGATCTTTCTGCCACACATCACACTGTTTACTGGTAACTACTTGAAATATTCCCTTTTGACTTTTTACATTCATGTGCCGACATAGGATGTACCCAGCATGGCTCCCACTTCTTCACTACCTCCGCTGTAGTTGAACAATGTAGAAAAATTAGGAACTTGAAATGAGCGAGTTTGTGTTTAAGTCCCACTCTGCCAAGTATGAGCTGGGTATAGCTGCACCGAGTCTCAGCCCTCATGTAACGAATAGAAGCAAAAACTCCCTCTGAGCTGTGTGAGGGTCTAATGAGATCATGCCTGTGAAGTTGCTTGGTGAACTGTAAAACCCTACACAGATGTTAACATTGTCTTCCTTCCTCTCTCCCTTCCTCTTCCTCCCCTACCTCCTCCCCTCCTGGCCTCTCCCCTTCTCTTCTCCACTCCTCCTTTTCCTCCTTCTTTGCTTCTTCTATTCAATGGAAATTTGATTCAGTTCAAGTAAGAAAGTACGTGAAATTGCTTGTAAACTATACACGAGTATTATCGACACTCTCTTCGCTCCTATACAGTGTCCCCAACTCTGGCATTTCCATCATCAAAATATCTCTCAGAGCCTCATGCCTTGGTGTTTTAGATTGTTACTTAATTCTTAGGTTATCTTACTTTCCATGTGTTTGTGTCCTGTCTCCTATGTTAGATTGTTTCCAGGCTTTTTTATGTCTTCGCACATGAGCTCTGTAGGGCCTTGCAGTCAATCAATATTGACTGATTGATGGCTTTGCTCTGTAGTTGCCTAATCCAATGAAAGAAGACAGACTATTTGAGAAAGGGGAAGGGTATTGAGACTCTAGAGAAGAGGCTGGATAGGCAGAAGGCAGATTACTGAGGGCCTTGGGTTAGGATATTGAGAATTTTGCCTTTCATAGATGAGAAGATGTTATGTGATTTTTCAGTAGGGAATGCCATTGTTGGAATTCTGTTTGGAACATATTTTATTTAGTTCTGAACCCTGGAGCCTCGTACAGCGCTCGGCTCAGAAGAATTGCCCTGTCAATCTATGTTTAATTGCTTTGATCACTCAATGGAGTAGTCTTCCATTGTTCGATTATTCTGAAGGTGAAATACTTTGTCTTTTAGGGAGGAAATAGATCTTGTCTATAGACCCACCAGTATTTCTACCCACCTTGGCACAAAAGAAAAGGGAATAATTCTGTGGCAGGGTACAAGCCAAAAGCTTTTGGTTTCTAGAAAACCTAAAAACTTTCTGTGGAAAATTCTGCTGGTGCCCCAGGAAGATTGGTTTCTTCTACCTCAGCTTTTTCTGTCCATGCTGAGTATTTGTTGCTACTTTAGACAACCCCTCCTGGGTGCTGTTCAAGCACTCACCCCTCTCCCACTCTCCAACCATCTTTTTCCTTTGGGTCCCAACATGTAAGCTGAAGACAACTAGAACATAGCATTCTCCTGACCACTGTGATGGGTTCAGGGATGGTCACTGACCTAATTAGGTCAATCAGAGTTAATAACTATCAATTGTGTTTGAGATACTGGGGCTAGGACTCTTTTCTGTGAAATGTGAACCTGGGCACATCCATTGCTGAGGCTCCCGGAAACATCTTAGTACCATCAGGAGAGAGCCTGCTGGCGAATTCAGCTAACACAGGCAAAACATGGAGGAAAACCAAGTACCCGAAGAAACCTTTGAGCCCCTCTGTCACCTCTATCTGGGCTTTCAGATGCAGGATGTCTAAGCCTGGGTCTCCAAAAGAGCAGAGCCTGAGCAAAGGGCTCTGCTCCGCCACTGTAATAGGGAGTCAAATCCTAGGGAGCAGGAGTGAAGGACAAAGGGGATAAAGCAGCCAAGGAGGGAGAACCAACCCAAGGTTGCATTATTGAGCTAGTTCACTGTTAAATACAATTGTTCGACCCCCCGTGGGCCAGTCCTCCAAAAAGCGGCATAAACTGTATCCCAGGACAATCCCTCCGAGAAAGGAAAGGACCAGGAATTTACTCACTAGTTCCGACTTTCCACTGGTCAAAGGCTGCAGATCCCAGGCTGTTAACTCTCCCACATTTCCAGGTTTGGAATACTGGAAGGCAAGGAGGGTCCTGCCGCTCCATGTCAACTGGGAAGTCTCGGGGCAGGAGGCCAGCGACGCAGGGTGAGTTAAGAAGCTGTCCAATTGCACCGTGTGAAGTTAATCAGAGCCTGTGCAGCAGCTGGACGGAGAGAAGGTGAGGCCAAGAGAACCTAAGTGTGCCTAAGAGGGACCTCAGATACTCCTGAGTTAATAATAAGTCCCTTTTTGGCTAAAGCCAGCTGGGGTAGGTTTCTACATAAGCAATCTTGTGTTTACAACTTCCATCTCCCTACTCCCTGGGCTGCTGTAACACTCGCTGCCTGGGCCATTCATTTGGCATGAAAGTATGTGCTGTCTTCTTGTTACCCAACTCTATTGCATCGGTGCTGGTCCCGTCTCTCCAAGAGATCTGCATGGCCATGAGGGCGGGGCGGCGGCTTCCACTGCTCTGTACTTGTGCCATTCACAGAAGGCTTCATAAATATTTGGCTGAACTGACTTTTTCCGTTTCATAAAATTCAGCATTCTGCTATTTGGCCGCTGGTATCCCAATGTGTTTCTCCCACTGCATGCTCTCTTTTGAACTTGTTAAAAACGTGTCGCTTGGGCAGTACTGACACAATGACTCACCACATGCCTTCACATGCCCAGTGGCATTGGGATTCTCAAGTTAAATCACCGTTCTTCTATTCTCACTACAGTTAATATGAAAAAATATTAAGTGACATGCAGAATAGCTCTAGGAGATTCAATATTGACCAAAATTGGAATTCTGGGAGTTAAGAGTGAAGAAAACAACCAGAAGGAAATCATTAAATCATAGGCCAAAACTGATTTACTAATTTAGATAAAAAGTGAAGGTTTGAATAATAAGCTTGTTTCGGTAGATATCTGTATTCTTGTAGGACTTGCCAAGGACAGACATTCTTTTCAAATATCCATGGAAAAGTTTTAAATTGCCTGTGTAATAGACCACAGAGAAAATTTCCATAAATTGCCCAGAGTAGAAACCTTCCGACCCAAATGGTCCGCAAATCCTTAACACGAGAAATTAACGATAAATGTAGCAACGACAACAACAAAAACCCATTCACTTGCAATTTTAAAGTACTTTTTGCAATAGCTTTTGCATAAAAGAGGAAATCAGAACTGAAATTTCCATAATCTGTAGTTAACTAGGAAATCAAAGCTGAAACATGGATCACTTTAGAGAAAACATGGACACTACATGCCAAGTTCTATATGATGCAGACAGAGTGATAATTGGAGGGAAATTCATTGCCTTAAACACACTTATTAGGAAATAAGAAAAACGAAGTTATCGAAGCATGCAGTTCAGGTTGCTAGAAAAAGAGAAGCAAAAATAAACCTAAGTCAAGCAGAGGTAAGAATTAATAAAGACAAAATGGATGAAATAACAAACATCAGGTGTCTCAAATCAAAAGCTGATGATTGATACAATAGATAAAATTTGTATAATTCTGATTAAGGGAAAAGGGCTCAAACTGATGATTTTAGAAATCAGAGAACATGATTATAGAAACAGAGGTTATTAAAGAATTTAGAGAATGCTATGTGCAACTGGATTAAATCTGGATGAAAATTATAATTCTCAGGGAAATTAAAATTATCTCAATTGACTCAAGAAATAGTATCAAATCCAAATAGACCACACGTAATGGGGAAAAAATAGTTTAAAACCTACCCACAGGGGCGCCTGGGTGGCACAGCGGTTAAGCGTCTGCCTTCGGCTCAGGGCGTGATCCCAGCGTTATGGGATCGAGCCCCACATCAGGCTCCTCTGCTATGAGCCTGCTTCTTCCTCTCCCACTCCCCCTGCTTGTGTTCCCTCTCTCACTGGCTGTCTCTCTCTCTGTCAAATAAATAAATAAAATCTTTAAAAAAAAAAAAAAACCTACCCACAGCAGGGCGCCTGGCTGGCATAGTTGGTGAAGCATGTGACTCTGGATCTCAGGGTCCTGACTTCGAGCCCCAGGTTGGGCATAGAGCCCACTTAAAAAAAAAAAAAAGTAAAATCTACCCATGGAAACGAAACGAGGCCAATGTGGTTTTACGGTAAGATCTTACGAACTCATTTCACGAGGCTGGCATAATGCTGATACCAAAATGGACATAGAACAACCAAGAAGGAAAGCAAAAGCTAAATTTGCTTATAAACACAGATTTTTAAAATCTTACATGAAACATTAGCCAGTTGGATCAGTGTATTAAAGTAATGCAAGGATGGTTCAACATTAAGATATTTATGTTAATGAAATTCACAATAGTAATACACCAAAGAGTGAAAAGTTCTGATCATTTCCATTGATACCAAAAAAATAAAAATTAAAAATTAAAAACCTCTACACACATTTAATAAAATACAATACCCTTTCATGATGGGAAAAACAAAACAAGACACAAAACCTTCTTACAAGTGAAGCAGGAAAGAAAACATCTTTGGGGCGCCTGGCTGGCTCAGTGGGTGGAGCGTGCGGCTCTTGATCTCAGGGTCATGAGTTTGAGCCCCACATTGGGAGTAGACGTTACTTCAATAAATAAACTTAAAAAAAAAAAAAAAGGAAGAAAACATCCTGAACTTGATAAGGTCTCCATCAGAAAACTACAGCCACAGCAAATGCTAAACTTAATGGCTAAGTATTAGAAGCATTTTCTTTAAAGTCAGGATTGAGACAAACCAAGTTGAAACCGTTGTTATTATTTTTTTAAGATTTTATTTATTTGAGAGAGAGAGAGAGAGCACAGCGGGGGGAGCAGCAGAGGGAGAGGGAAAAGCAGGCTCCCCACTAAGCAGGGAGCCCCAAGCGGGGCTCGATCCCAGGACCCTGAGATCGTGACCTGAGCTGAACGAAGGCAGCCACGTAACCGACTGAACCACCCAGCTGCCCTGATACCATTGTTACTGGTACACTTGCCTGGAGTACACAGTCGTTGCAGTCAGATGAAAAAATAAGAGGTACACATCAACATGAAAGAGACAAAAATGGCATTATTTCTAGATGATATGATTATTCACGCAGAACCTCCAAGATCAACACCTTAAAAACTGACTATGGCTTATAAAAGAATCGAACAAGGTGGCAAATTAGAAGGACACATACACACAGACACACAAAAGCCAGCAGCTTTCCTATATATCAGCAATAAAAAGGAAATGGGATAGAAAAAAGATATAACTCACATTAATAATAAAAACAAAAAAGGTACTTAGGAACAAATTGTCAAAAATGCACAGGACCTATGAGGAAAAAACTTACAAACTTTATTGAAGAATATACAAATATTGAACATACAAAGAGTTGATCTTCTGAAAGTGATGAAAAAACTCAGTCTTAAAAAGATATTAATTCTCCTCCAAATTAGTTGATATTGACACATTCCAGCAGGACTTTTTATGGATATGCTGATTCTGAAATTCATCTGGAAGAGTCAACGTACAAGAATAGCCAAGAACATTTTGAAATAGAAGAATAATGAGAGGAGCACCTCCTGTTATATATTAAGACATACAACAAAGATACCAAAGAGTATAATAAAAAATGAGGTATTGATGTAGGAATAACCACACAGGTGAGGAAACAGAACAGAGAGTCCTGAAGTATGTCCTGTATAAATAGAAATTCAGTCTAGAATAATGACAGCAATCACAATTTGTGGGGCAAAGTGGTGTTGGGACAACTGGTTATCAATTGTAGGAGGAAATTCAAGGTGGTTTAAAAATCAAAACATTTTTAAAGCCTTTAAACAACAAGAGAAATGGAAAAATGTATTTTATAAATCTTGAGCAGCAGTAGGCCTTGCTAGGGAAGGCCCCAATCCCAAAGGCCATAAAGAAAAGATTAACAAGACTATAGATAAACAAACAGTTTAATCTTTGGCATACCTAAAAAACCCATAAACATTAAAAGACAAACGGCCAACTGAGAGAAACCATTTGCAACTTAAGCAAAGAGCAAAAGATTAATACTGTAATATATAAAGAACGCCTACAAATCAACAACTGAAAGATATAAACTCTATGGAAATTGCCCAACATTAAAATGGAATCAATTCACGGAAGGAAAAAAACCACAACTTATTAATAAATATATAAAATGACAATCTCATGAATAACATGGGCAACACAAATGACAACGGTGAGATATTTTTATTTTGTCCACTGGTTCGATGAAACTTACCAAAAACTGCTAATTGTTAGCATTGACAAAAGACTGGGGAAAGGGATCTCTAACAGGAGTTCGAACTGGCTAAGCAGGCGTGAACATTGGTGCCATTTTATAGTAAGAACAAAAATGCCCACATGTTTGCAGAAAGACACATTTTTTAAAATTAAAAAAAAATTTTTTTTAACTGGAGAAAATTACTTTATAATGAATCTCAGTGTTTAATCCCAAGGATTAGTTTTTATCCTCCATACTGCAGGGTTTTTAAAAACATTTTTAAATTTAAATTTAATTAATTAACATATGATGTATTATTGGTTTCAGAGGTACAGACCTGTGATTCATCAGCAAAGACACATCTTTAAAGATACTTTACAGATAATTACACTGTAGAACTGTGAAGGAGATGGAAACAACTTAGGTGTCCATCCCCAAAGGATAGTTGAATAATTTCGATCCATCTTGTACTTGGAAGCTGTTGATGAGACAGATCTGTCCTGATGCGGGAAGATAATGTATGTACCAGGCACTCTTCCCCATGTTTTTTGTCTATTTAATCCTTCCAGAAGCCCACTGAGGAAGACACTGAAATTTGTGCTATTTCACAGACGAGGGAACTGAGGCACAGTGGGCCGAGTCATTCATCTAAGATCACACAGCTGGTTGGCAGAGCTGGGATTTGAACCCCAGGGATCTGGCTCCAAAGCCTGTGGCTTGACCATGACCCTAAGTCATGCTTCCATATGACTATGATATGGGGAGGAAATCGAACCACAGGAAAGTATTACGCAATCTCATCTTTATGAAAAGTGGAAGCATGTTTTGGTGCAGAGGGGAAAAAATGGTGACGTTCAATGAAAGAGAGTTTTGGGGGTGGGGGCAATGGCCCTTCACTTTGACGCCTTTCTTTATGTATTGCTGGAGTTTCTCACAGCAAGCAGGTACTGTTGCAATTAAAACTAATATTTAAAAGAATTTAAACAAAGAAAACATATCGTATTAAATATATTTTAATATTTATCATATAACATAGTATATCTAGTTTATATAATCAACATATCTTTATATTTAGGGCTTACTTCTTTGTTGATGGAGTGGTTTTTTCCAAAAGCTTCCTTTAGTTCAAACTATTATCTTGCAAAAATGAGAACAGAACGCTCATGCCCCACCTATCTGCCTACATTCCAAAAGCTTTAATTTATCACGTTGGAAGGGATCTGATTTTTGTGCATTTGGAGGTACCTGTTTGTTACCAGGATTCTGTAAATAGTGTGGCTAAAACGGCTTGAATTTAACACCTGACATACTCCCTAATAGAGAGATTTTGCCTGTTTGTTCCCCAGTGTCTGGATTTCCCTTCCACGAGCTCTTCATAAAATGCTATGCTGGGTGCAGAGGCTTGAAGACTTAGTAAGCCCCAGGCTGGGGGGAGCACAGACACCCCCCGAGGCAGAAACCAGGGAGCCATCTTGGACACCCCCTTTTGTCACCTTGTCCCTCTTGCCAACCTGACCATCAGTCTGACTTCCTACTTGTTGATCTGGTCCACCCACCACAGTCCAGGACACAAGCATGTCTTTCCTCAACTTTTCCAGCAGCCTCCTGTGGGCTCTCCCGCCTTCACCCCTGAGCCTATCACTGACCACCCCACATGCAAATCAGACATGTTCCCATCCCTCCACCCTCACCAGGCTAAACCCCTCAGTGTCTCCCATTTTTCCCAGGAGGAGAACCAGAATCCTCACTGCAGTCTACCAGGCCCACTGCCCAGAGTTGACACAACCTTCCTCCCCCTTCTTTTACTTGCTCAAGTATATACCAGGTTCCCTCCCACGGTGGGGCCTCTCACCGCTCGCCACCCCCCCCCCCATTAACCTCTACTCAGCTTTCAGCTGTAAATTTCACCTCTTCATGGGGAGGCTGTCCCAATGCCCACCGTTGGAGCTCTTTACCCCCACAACTCCACAGCTGTCTGTAAGGGGGCCTGTAAGGTCCCCAAGGGTAGGAACGGTGTCTCTCTTATGGTCTCCTTGGAACCAAGCACAGAGCCTGGCTCACACAGGTGCTCACTGAGCACTTGCTGAAGGAAGAAAGGTGGGAGGGAAGGACCCTGCCGTATCACCAGACAGAATGTGCAGGGGCCACCTCGGCCTGGGAGGTGAGGGCGGCATCGCAGAGCAGAGCAGAAGGAGGCTTCGAAGTGTGGAAGGGCAAAAGGACATCTCAGAGACTGAGGCCCTGTAGGAGCCTGGTGTGGGGCCCTGAGGTCGTCAGGTCAGAGGGGGGAGGCAACCGAGAAGACTGCAGTTGTGGGTGAGCCCGGCTGGGCAAGAGCTCTGCATACCATAAAAGGACTTGAACTTGATGCGGTAGGTAATGGGCGAAGCTGGGAGGGTGGTCAGGGAATCCCTCCCCACTCCCTTCCCATATCCCACTGGTCAGAAATGGCACGAGGCCAGGCCAGACTCAAGGAGATGGCAAGGTAGACTCGACTGCTCCGTGGGGGGAGCAGCGACATCCCAGAGCAAAGGGGTGCAGACCCAAGGAGATGCCACTCACTGGGGCCATTGTTCTAGCAATCTCCCATTGAGGTCTGAAAGATGGAACGTTATCGAGGGTTTGCTTCAGGACAGCAGGATAGAGAGAGGAGGTATAGTCCCTCCTCTCTGCCAGCGTCTATTTCCAAGATCTTGCCTGGGGTTCTGATATTCTTTGCCAGCAGAGACATAGCCTAAGATCCGGTTCGCTTGACTCCACAGAGCCCATCAAACTACATAGCACCATTTAGCTGACACCACCCCCAGCCCCAGCCGAGTTGTCAAAGCACGTTCCTTGCCAGCCCACCCCCCCACCCCGGGGATGCGCAGCCAAACTCGATGGGGTGGGGGTGGGGTCCTGATTTGTAGCTTTTGCCAGATGCAGCCAATTGCAAGCTACCAATGTGACATCGCTGAATGAGGAGTTTGGAATAGATATGAGTCATTGATTTTCGGCCCTGTACGAGCCAGCTCCACACCTCTTCCTTATCTCTGGAATTTTCTAGAAAAAGCGTATACAGATTTAAAAAGAAAAAAAATAAAAGCAAAACCTTGCTTAGTGCTAAAAGAATAAAATGTGTTAAGGCAGATTCTTGTTTCGGAAGATGGGAAACCCCACAGCCACTAGGCAAGCCGTGGGAACCCGGGAATCAAGGCAGGGTCTGAACGCACCCAACGATATCTTTGTGTGGGCAGAGACCATTTCTGAAAGGGTGCTCCCCTAACAAACAGTGGTTATTTCTGGAGCTGATGGTGGGTGGGGTGAGGGACCTGTCTTGATACATTTCTGTCCTACCTTTGCTTTCTTACAGCGAACACGCATTCGATTTATAATTACATAACTAAAATGATGAAGCAGATATTATAGACTCCTTGAACGTTACAGACTCTCTGAGCCAGATAAGTCAGGGCATTTGCCCTGGTCAGGGACGTAGCCAAGACTAGGACCCAGGTCTCCTGACTTCTGATTTAGAAAGTTTCCCCACAACCTTTGGGCTGCCCCCACTCCACACAGCTACAAACTGGGAAGAAAGCGATCACTGTACTACCGAAAGCTCATGGAAGTTTGGAGAGCCTTACCTTGGGAGACTGGATAGAGACCGGAAGGCAGCCCCCTGGGAGTAGCTTCCAGAACCCCTTGAGAACGTGCCCTCTGACCCCCATAGGAATTCTGACCCACCATTGCCGTCAGCGAGCAGTGAAGAGCAAGGTACGGGAATCCTGCTCTGTATCGTCGGCCTGAAGGGTCCCCCCAGCCCACTCACTTTGAGATGCTCTTCTTGGGGAACTCCATCACTGGTTCGACATCAGCGGACTGAATTTTATTTATTTATTTATGTTTTTGGTTGAGAGTTTAGTGTTTCTTTGATTTGTTTTCCCCTTTCTTGTATCCTTTTGCTTAAACAACCTTCGGGCTTCAACAAAGTCAGTACAAGGCCAGCCCAAACTCCGCAGGAAAACAAGCGTCAATAAATTAATGAAAACACAGAAAGGGCACCCTTATCTTGAAATGGGAGACAATTGTTTTTAAGGAAAGGTCTCTCTTGTCGTGTTTAGGATGAGTGTGGGAGGGGGTCAGAGAGAAGAGCACCAGCAGACCAAGACAGGAAAAAAAAAACCAAAACCTTTCTGGAAACAAAACGAGGTGGTGGTGTGGTTGCAAGGCTGACTCGCCCTTGGCTCAGAGCTGCGTTCAAGGCTGAACGGGACATGTTTGGAGCCCCAGTGGGGAGATTGCTTTTCCAGGCTGGGCTGACCCGTATGGGCCAAACCACCCAAGCACTTGGAGGTGAAACCAGTTCGGCTCAGCCTTCAGGCTTGTTTTGGAAATATTCTGTGTTTTCTATTTCCTTTCCAGTTCCATGGCCATGCGTCGTCCTCCTCGTGAGGCTGAAGGCTCCTTGTAGACAACGTCCATAGCTGCTTTGTCTTAGCGTCATTCTTGGCAAATGATCAGTAAATGTGTATTGAGTGAAGGAACCCACGGCAACAAATCTATTTCGGATGGCCTTTGCTAGTTGGTTTTTTGGGGAGGGGCGGACATGGGGAATTGGGGATGAGTGGGAAATAAAGGATTAAATAGAAGATGATCGGGGAAGGTCCCCGCCTCATAGAGCTCACAGAGGAATCCAAGAGCAAACTTTGACACAGATATGGGTTAATTACACATTCAGCTCCTTGCCCTGGGGCCTACTGATTTCTGTAGGTTGTGAGCAAATGTGAGCCTCAGTCTTCTCCTTCTGTCCCTCTCCCCCATGGGGAGACGAGGAGCACATGGGTGGAAGCAGTGTTGGGTCCATACTGCCGTGGCTGGGAGGGCAGATCTTAGCGCTAACATTCCGTGCGGATCCTCAGCAATCGAGCGCAAGGGCTGAGGCTGAGGTCCAGGGGTGGGGATGGGGCAGGGTGTCCCAGGAGGGGCAGGGTGTCCCAGGAGGGGCAGAAGGCAGGTTCCAGCCAAGGCCCTTAAAAAGTGCCAAAGGTCAAATGGGAGAAAACAAGTTCAGGTGTCGTGTCCAAAGGGCAAGCGGAGGACTGTAGGAGGAAGAGGACCCAGGTGGCCATGGCATGGCGTGGGGTCAGACTGGGCCAGAAGCCAGTGGCCTGGAGTGTCTGCACAGGACAGCAGAGGTGCCGGCCGTGAGCACGAAAGCTCAGGGTCAGGACAGGCACCTTGGCCGTGGCCACAGAGCCTTTCTCACGTTCCTCCCAACCAAGCCCCACAAGGCAGCCCAGGGCCCGGGAAGGGGAGCCCTGGGCATGAATGTGTCCCAGACTCTGCTCTGCCCATCAGCCGAGCTCCAGATGGATTTCCCTCCATCAGCTGCACACCGACAAAAAGACAGTGCAAGGGAGCCTTTTGTAAACTTAATTTTCATGACTAATTTAAATGTCTATTCTGAGATTATGTCCATCTTAGCTCTGGTGATAAGATGGCTCTTCTTTTATGAAATCATGGTGATCGTAGGTGATGCATGTTTTGGTTGTTTAAACGGTCTCATTTAGCTAAACTAAAAAGCAGGCAGTATCGGTGCCCAGATGTATGGAGGGAAGTAACAAGGCATCCGTGCCCAGTCTGATAACTTCTGCTTAAGGAACTGAAATCCTGTCTCTCCACCGCGGATCCCGGCTGCCAAAACAGCATCACACCACCAGCAATTGCAAGCGCTTTGAACCAAGCACTAGCCTCAGCTTTTGCATATGCTAATTACCTTCTCCCCTTGGTTTGACCCCTTGGCCCCCCTATATCTACCTAATATCTGGACTCGGCCTCTCCCCATGTCAACTGAACCCCGGTTCTGGTGGCTTCCTCCTACAGGCTTCATCATCTCTTCCCTAACTCCAGCCACCTGGAAAGCAGAGTTCCACCTCAAAATTCCTTCCCAGTATATGTGCCTCCACTCCTTGCTGCCAGGTCCTCACCTGACTGTCATACTGATGGCCCACCGGACACTGGCAGGCCCTCCGAATACTGAGCACGGGTCCTGGAAGGAGGGCATCCAGCTGCCTAGCTGTGGGCCCCCAAAATAACCACCAGTCCAATCAGACCCTTCCCCATTTACCTGCCTTCGAGCCTCCTGGGACCTCATTCCTCCCTCCCCGCAGTCTGACTTTACCGTTGGCTTCCTGCTAGAATCTTCTCCAGACCGATGCCCCACCACCGTGTGAATCTTCTGGTTTCTGGGTATAGCCCTTCCCTGCCTCCTCTAAGCAAAGCAAACCTTGAGTCAAATCCTGTACTCTTGGCCCGGGCCTGGGGCTGTCGCTCTACTAGCCGTGGACAGCATCCCATGTGCACCTCCCCATAGCCTTCCAACGTAGGTATGACTGGATCGCCACTTTACAGATAAGCAAACCAAAGCCCAAAGAGGTAAAGTCCCTTGCCCAAGGTCACATGGCCGGGAAGTGGCAGAAATGGGCTTTGACCCCAGGTTCTCGAGGCCTAGCCCTGAGCTACCCCATTGCCTGGCTTCCTCTCCAAGAGGCCTGAGAAGCTGGGCGTTGGCAAGTTTGCCTCTTTGGGCTTCGGAGCTCTATGCCCGTGGGAGGTCCCTGGCTCTCAGAGTCTCCCCTCCCGTGCCTTCCGTGGTTTTGTGAGGACGCACACGGGGCGGACACACCTGTCGCTCCCATCCCTTCCTGGGGTGAAACCCTGGTGAGCACCGCACGCAGGCTGTGAGTGGGGCCTGAGGCTCCCGGACTCAGGCCTCTGGGGGTGTCAGTCACGACTGAAAGAAACAAACCCACATCTGTGGGAAAAGGAGTCCGCAGCTGGGGAGGGGGTGAAGGCCGGCTTTGAGGCTTGGGGTCTTGAGTCTGGCTGCATGGGGTCTGAACGCAGACTCCGCCACTTTGGACAAGTCTCTCAACTTCCCCGTGCTTTCGCTGTCGCCTCTGTAGGGGGACAGTCATCATGGTGATACCCACCTCATGTAGAGTTGCTGCGAACTATAGAGCTGATGAGTGTAATATAATCCAATCCAATATCATATAAATACGTACAGCCCTTCGGACAAGAGCCTGGCGCCCACCATGAGCTCTGCACAAGGGTACCCTCGTAGTGGTCTCTGGGGTCACGAACGTGCGCGTTCCCACCACTTTGCAGTCAGACGAAGACTCTGAGGGGTTGAACGAAATGCTCACTGTTCCACGCCTTCTGCTGAGCGGAATCGCGATGAAAATTCAGAGACCCCTGTGGAAGGCCTGCCAGCTCCTCCCTTTCTTCCAGTAGTTTCTTATTTCCACTGGTGATGTAACGGCCATTGGCTCCGATCCCCAGGCTAGCTACCAGTCTCCAACCTCATTAACCCACTCCTGCGAACATCGGGCTCCCCCTCACGACACGGCTGCCGCTCAGAGCAGACGGAGGCCCACTGAGCCGCTGTCCCCCTACACCTGGTCTCGGGAGCGCGTAGGACGCAGCTGTCAGAGGGAGAGCACTTACCTCCCCCCGTCCCCCCAGTCAGGTGCCCGATTACGCAAATCCCCAACTCGAGGAAGGAAGGGGGGAGAGGATTGCGAGGAATGCGGAGGGGCGGTGTGACGGATAAGGCTGGCTGCTTTTCTCTTGCTTGCTGGGCAGGCCCAAGGCCTGGTGGCGAGAGCCTCTCAGCCACAGGATCTCAGCGGCTTTGTCACAAGCGCTGGGGCAGGCAAAGCTGAACTGGGTTAACACGGTTCTCCGGTGACTCAGCCCAGGCGCGGACCCGCAGTGGATAATTACGCCGTCTTGGACCTTCTTTCAGGCCCATGCCCCCAGGATGACCGCTCTCCATTTGTTGATCGGGTCTCCAACAATGGGCCACTATTCTCCTTCCCCACAACCCAGTTACACAATCTCTCCCCGTGTCTTTCGGCTGCCTACTGACAACCTGGGCGCCTAGCACTTGCCCCCCAGCCCTCCACCGAATGTCATCCCCTGACTGATGGAATCGCTGCCTTCTCCACTCTGCTCACCAGGATCCCCCTAAAAGTCAGGCACTTACTGTCCTGCCCAAGCCTCCTGTGGGCAGAGTTTTGGTCTCCCCCTACATCTTCTCACCATCACTGGCCCCAAACCGGATCCCGACCTCTGAATTAGCCCTCTCCCAGTCCTACTGATCTTCCTGGATCTTCCAAATCCCTTTGATCCAAAGTTCTAGGGTTAATTTTTGTTTGTTTTTTAAGATTTTATTTATTTGAGAGAGAGCATGCTAGAGAGAGAGGGGGGCAGTGTGTAAGCAGGGGGAAGGGGCAGAGGGAGAAGCAGACTCCCCACCCAGAGGGAGAAGCAGACTCCCCACCCACCACCGGGCAGGGGCTGATCCCAGGAGGCCAGGATCATGACCTGAGCCCAAGGCAGACGCTTAACCGACTGACCCACCCAGGCGCCCCTGTTTAATTCTTTAGAAAAATATATAAATAACTCATGTTTGGGGAATTTGGCTGGCTCAATTAGTAGAGCAGGTGACACTTGATCTCAGGGTCATGAGTTCGAGTCCCACGTTGGGCCTAGAGCTTACTTTAAAAAATAAAATAAATACATAAAAAATAACTCATGTTTGTTGTAGAAAAAAAGAAGACAAGTCACCCCTAATCCTGCTGCCCAGAAATAGTCTCTATAAACATTTTGGGGGTATATCCTCTTGGGCCTACCTCCCCACATTCTAAAGTTTATCTCCATGCCCTTCCTTCCTTGCTGGGGCACTGCTGATAGGTACCCCCCAGCCTGGGGTATTGGAAGTATGCAGGTGCCATTTTTCAAATGAGGATCTACTACGGAACAGGATATATTTGCTAATTTCTAGATTGTGGCTCTAGGTGGTGAGGTCAGCTTCTTCATGGCGTCGGTGTCGCTCCAGGCGACAATGTCTTGCCTGCATTTCTAGAATAGCCGTCCCCCGCCCCGACCCCTGGGTCTCTGGTCCTCCAGCCTCCAGAGTGAGCAGAACAGGACACTAATATCACCAGTTCGTTCCTCTGCTTTGCCATCTTCCATGGCTTTCCACTACTTTCGGGATAGACTCAGGAGTTCTTAACCTGGTGTCGTGGCTCTTTGTGACATGAGGCCCCCTTGCTTTTCCCATCTCTTCCCTTGCCTCCACATGAAGGTATGCCCCCTCCATCCTTGTCAGGCAATTTGCTTTTCCTAGAACGGGACTGCTTCTTTGTGCCCCAGGATCTTTGAATCTACTGTTTCCTCTTCCTGGAATGAATTTCCCTCCCCGCTCTTTTGTCTGGATAATTTCTACTCTTCCTTCAGGACTTGGTTCAAGCATTACCTCCTCCAGAAGCCTCCCTTAACCGCCTCATCTCCAATCTGGTCCCATCTCGGTTTAGTGCTTTTGCTCTGTGGATACATCATGTTACCTGTGGAACTTGTCTTAGGACTAGAAATCTGTCTTGTCTAGACTATGAGCGACATGAGGACAGGGACCCTGTTTTTTTAACTCCGTATTTCTGGCCACTAACAAAATGTCTGGCCTACGGTATGTACTCAGTTCAAACGTTTTTTCAGACTAGAACGTAAGAATGAGAAATAGACCCTGTTTCTGCCCAGTGTTATTGTTGCTCGAGAAGTATTTTTATCAGATCCAGGTATAGCGTATGTTTCAAAACTGATCCAGACACTACGTTTGCACACATCTATGATCCTAGATGTTTCACATGCTTTGCATTGTGTAAATTATCCCACTTAGTGTCATTGTAACCTCACAACAACCATGTGAGGAATTAGTTCCATGTTACAGGTCAGTGAGAGGCAGGGATATATCAACATCTCATAAATGGGAATAACAGGATCAGAATTTGAACCAAGGCCAAAATCATGATCATTCTCTGAAGAAATGATTGGGATTCGATGGTCTTTAAGGTTTTTTGGATGCGGAAATCTGTTTCTCCATCTGGTTGCTTGTCATTTAGCAGCTGAGTAATCGTGTGTCCACATCCCTCCTCAAAGGCAACCAGGGAATTTGTGAATGGTTTGTGGATCGATGGATGACCCCAGTGCTGCCTTCCTGCTGACTTCCCACCATTGTCACCAAGTTGCAAATGTCCTGTTCCTTCCTGTCCTTCCTCTTACAAGTCTGATAAGCTTGCTCCAGTCATCTTTCCTTTTTCTTTTTTTTTTTTTAAGATTCATTTATCTGGGGGCACCTGGGTGGCTCAGCCGGTTAAGTGTCTGCCTTCAGCTCAGGTCATGATCCCGGGGTCCTGGGATTGAGCCCCACTTTGGGCTCCCTGATCAGTGGGGAGCCCTCTTCCCTCTCTGCCCCTCCCCCTGCTCGTGCTCTAAGAAAGAGAGAATCTCAAGCAGACTCTGCACTGAACATGGAGCCCAACGTGGACTCGATCTCACCACCCTGCGATCGTGAGCCACCCAGGCGCCCCATGCAGTCATCTTTCCTTAACCAAACATTTTTTGCTCTACTTGGAGAAGTGGTGAATTGCTCCTCACAAAGAAAGTACTGCCGATCGAGGTGGCAGTCGGTACCTTGACCTGTCCTTAAGATCTTAACAGAAGGACTCTGACACTGAATGCTCTTTGTTGCTGGAAAGTGCCTTGCTAGACTGCCCAGGCTCTCATTCACTCACTCATTCAAAAAACGCGTACAGAGGGCCAAATAAGCCCTATAATAACAGTAGCTAACATGCATTGAGGGCTTAATACGTGAGAAGCACTGGTCACAAGCTTTCCAGGTAGTAACTCAGGTAACCCTCATTGTTGAGGATTCCCTCAGGCAGGAGCTATTATGATAGTTTTACAAAGGACCAAACTGAGAGACAGAGGGGAAGTAAGTTGCCCAAGGCCACACAGCCTATCACACTCGGCCTCTTCCACCAAGTGCAAGGCTCTCTGCCAGCTTTGAGTATGGGGAGGTGAGTACAACGTGGGCCCTGCCCTTAAGTGGCGTATGTGCTCGTGCAATAGAAATGTGGAGCAAAGGACTGCAGTACTCTGGCCTTCCCCTGTGCTGGACAAAAAGACACACCCGAAAAGGCTGTTGGATGGCTCACTGATGACAGCAGAGGAGTCACAGAGAAGGTGACACTTCAGCTGGGGCTTGCAGGGCTATTGCGAGGTCTGTAGGTCAGAAAGGGTGGGGTTTGCTGGGGGGAACGGCTTTGGCAGAAGGGACAGATGATGCAGGGCGTGGAGTGGAAGACGACTCGCTAGAACAGTGAGAAGTTCCAAGGGGTTGGCTCCCAGGGTCATAGGGGAACAGAGCAAGAAATGGGCTGAATAGTAGGTTAGGCCAAATCATAGAGGACCTAAAGAAATTGTACTTAAAAACAACAACAACAAGATTTTATTTATTTGAGAGAGAGAGAGAGCACAAGCAAGGCGGGGGTGGGGTGGCAGTTGGTAAGGGACAGAGGCAGAGGGAGAAGCATATTCCCCTGACATGGGGCTCCTTCCCAGGACCCTGGGATCATGACCTGAGCCGAAGGCAGATGCTTCACTGACTGAGCCACCCAAGCGCCCCAGGAACTGTACTGTATTTTGTGGGAGATGGAGAGGTAGTGACCGTATTTAAACAAAGGAGTGGCATTATACCTGTGAGCAGGGGAGAAGAGGGACAGGTCGGAGAGAGTTAAAAACGGAAGCCAGGAGTCAGTGAACCAATTCTGGCTGGAATTAACCAGGCGAGAAATGCACAGTCCCCAAAGAAGGCATTGGCTGGAGGTGTATTTTAAGAAGTAAATCAACTGGACTTGATGGGCTGAAGCTTCTCCCTTGGGCCTTATGTAAATAGGCTGACGTCAGCCTCAGCAGGGAATAAAGGAAGAAGAGCTCCTTCATTCATCTGTTTCTTTGTTCAACAGAGACGTGGTCAGAGAGCCAGAACCCACACCAGGTAGTGGGGATCTGATGGCCAATGAGACATAAGCCTGCCCTCGGAGCCCACAGTCTGGTGGGCAGGCTGACAAGGAAACAGATTGATCACAATACAAAGGGGTGGGTGGGCCACCCACAGAGGCGAGTCATTGAAGTCTGATGGTGAAGGTCTTGACCCCAGGCATGACCCACCCTGAAGGCCTCGCCAGCTTCCTCTCTGCCCCTCTGCTGGTCACTCTAAGACCTTCCCTTGGGTTGTCCAGCCTGGCTTCCCCAGGGCAGAGGCCAAGAGTCTTGGGGGTTGGCAGGGTTGCAGCCAGGGCACAGCTGAAATTACAGCGGTGCGGAGATGGGGGCATCCCACTGTGTGAGCCCCATCAATGCCCATCGACGAATTGCAAGAGCCGAATGCCAGTGGGACTGGATAGAAACCCCTAGTCCAAAGGGCCAGGGCCGGAGTTTGGAGTTGGGCAGATATAAGGCAAAGACAAGCCAGAACAGCTGGACGAAACCCTGGGGGGCGGGGGATGTGCCATTTCCCTGCCAGGCATGTGACTCTTGGGTTCTGGGAGCTGGCAGAAAGGGTCAGAGGTAGGACACCAACCGTGTGCCTTTCCCACCCCCTGCAGAGAAGTGGCCCTGTCCTGGCATGCTTCCCTGGGCATCCCAGATAACCCCCCCATTTTGTGTGCTGTGGATTGGAAGGAATGAAGACCGACTGTCTCTAATCCTTCAGCAGGAGGCAAGGGGAGGGAGAGAGAGGAGCCCCATGCCCAGACAGCTGGGCCGGGGAGAGACGGTTGTCCCCCACTCTCCCTCTCCAGTTTCCACTCTTTACAAAGAAAAAAGGAATGAACGGGGTCAGCAAAAGCCAGAGGCTGTGTTTGAGCTGTCCGTGCTGCTGAGCCAAGCGGACAGCGCCCGCCGACCATTTGGGACAGCCACAGGATCCAGGGCCCCTCTCAGAACATTCAGGGCTGATGGACAAGGTCAGCCACAGGGTGAGGAAGTGGGTAGGGAGAGCGATCGGGGGAAATGAGAGGCGCCGCCAATAGCCAAGGGAGCTGCGAAGGGGAACACAAGAGATTGGGGAAGGAGGGCAGAAGCGGAGGCCCTGTTTCCTGTCTCAGCTTCCTGAGGCTCTGCGTGTAGCAGCCTCGGTTTCCAAACACCCTCGCCCACAGCTGACGTGGCCCCCGGGCCAGACACCGGTGGAGGGGAAGGCCTGGGTGTGGTGGAGGGGGGGGCCACCGGGGCAACCTGAAGCCTGCCAGGCCTGATGGGGGGCGACTGCAGGTGGACCCGATCGCCACCGGGCGCAGGAGGGGGGCTGTGGGAGGAGAGCGGTGTGCGAGGGGGGCGGGCCAGCCCGAGTCCCATGATCGTGATCGCTTCAGGCGTCCCTGCATTTGGCTGAACTTGCTCCATCGGCTCTTCATTTTATTAACTTTAATTTGTAACTGGGTCGATCAGCAATTGTTCTTCCTGGAGGGTGTAATTAGGATTATAAATAAAGCCAAGTGGAGGGTTTGGACGACCTACAGCTGTGCGCTCCGTGCTGTAACGAGCCCGGGGGGCCCCCTCGGCACCCTCCCTGAAGAACCCATTTTCCAACAATAGGTATGTTGCCTCACCAGCTCCCGTGGAAAGCTGACGCCTCAGAGAATCCTCACACTTTGCTGTTTGGAAGGAATCAAGTTGGCAACCTCGATCTCCTAGGGACCTATCAGCTCGGGGATTTTCTGGAGGAGGCTTTTGAGAGCCCATAGCTCCAGGTCCATTCCAGAAGTCACTTCTCCAGCCCGAAACCTTCCCCGGCCTGGTAGAGGCCCCTTTCCATCTGCCTGGTCGGAGCTGGACCCCTGAGTCCCTCAGACCTGCCCCTTCTCTCCAAGCCCAGGCTTTAGCTGGGGGCAGCTCGGTTTTCACCTACATTATTCCTCGGCCCTCCCGGCTGTTCCCCATACTCTCCACCTCACTTTCTCTAAAGCAATCTTCCTAAAATGCAAATCTCTCCATGGCTTGCCCCTGCCTATAAGGCTTCCAGGAAAATTAGATCCCCGCCCCCCAGCATAGCACAAAGCCTTCCACAGTCTGGCCCATCGGACCCCCACACTCCTGCCGTATCACTCCAAGGCAATCCCAAACACGGCCAGTGCCTCACGCCTCTGTGCCTTTGCACATGGCATTCCCTCCTCTTTGAATATCCCTCTACCCCTTTCACAGGGAAAACTTCTATCACCCTTCAAGGCCCAGTCCAAATAACTCCTCCTCGAATGTGTCAACTACAACCCCCCCTCCAACGGGACTTTATGTTCACCTCTCTTGTTGCTGTTTTGCGTCCTTATATGTCTGTCTTTCTTCATCTAATATTGGTCCTCCACTGTCTTAAACACTGAGTGTCATTGTGTCCTTCTGGAATTGTCAATGCATTTTGGGCAAGGATCATCTGAGATTTTTTTTTTCTTGAAGGCCCAGCCCACATAAGGGCCCAATGTAGATGGTGCAAAAAAAAAAAAAAAAATGTTCTAGGGGCGCCTGGGTGGCTCAGTCGGTTAAGTGTCTGACTTCAGCTCAGGTCATGATCTCAGGGTTGTGGGATCGAGCCCCACGTTGGGCTCTGCACTCAGCTCAGAGTCTGCTTGTCATTCTCAACTAACTGAGGTAGTCCTGGAACAGGCAGTGCTGTTTTCCCAAGCAGTGGAGAATGCCTTGGCAGGTGTCCTGAGATCTGAGGGAGAGGATAGCCCAAGAGTCTTACAAGGAAAGAAATCTTAATTTATCCTGAAGGAGCCACTTGCTGGCCCAGGCTTAACAACTTCAGGACAGGGACAGCAGTAAGCTCAGCTCAGCACATGTGCGACGCCAGGCCCCTGGGTTTCCTCAATTTCTGCTCCCACCGAAGAGCCTTTATTCTGCTGGTACTTTCACACCTCTTGGCCATGAGCAAGGAAGCTTCCCTCTTTCCCTCTGGGCAGCTGCATCCTTTGGCGCTGGGGGAGCCCAGAGCTCTCTGGTGACCGATGGCAGTGAGAAGCAAGGTGTTGGGGGGCGTGACAGCCAAACAGCAAGTTCTGTGGCCCCACGCATCGCCTACCCCACTGGGGAGAAAGGGGTACCCAGGACAGCAGCACTCAATGTCCCCTGACCTCGGAAAGAAATGGTTTTACCTTGGTGGGGGGGAGCGGGCGGGTGCCAGGGAGATTAGGGTGGGGCCGCCAGTGTGTCCGTAGCTCTGTTTAAAAACACTCGCCCGGAATGGTGTGAACGAGCAAAAGGAAAAGAATTACGGCATTTTAGCCAACAATGCATCTGCTTAAACTCACGTATAAATAGATCTTCAGCCCTCCTCCGCGGAGCACAGCCGCTTGAATCTCCACGGTGAGCTGCCACGTGGAAGGGGCAAGGGAATGTCTTCTGGCAAGGCAAGGGGCCCTCCCCAGCCCCGGAACGCCAAACCACCGCACAGCTCTGCTCAGTCTCTGGGGAAGAGAAAAGGCCAAGACAGCGAAGGGCAGCATTCCAAATTCCTCCCTAGTCACAGGTCATAAAATGGTACAACCGCTCCGGGAAACAGGTTGGGGGGTTCTTCCAGAGTTAAACAAGCTTATCGTCCGATCCCAGCAGTCCCCCTTCTAGGTACTAATGCAGAGAAAGGAAAACACATGTCCACACAAAGGCTTACGGACAAATGTTCATGGCAGCCTTATTCACAATAGCTGCGGGCTGGAAACAAACCAAATGCCCCAAAACAAGGGAACCAACAAACAGTCTATGATGTAGCCACACGACGGACTACTACTCAGCAAGAAAAAGGAGAGAACCACCGACAGACACAAGGATATGGATGAATCTCGAAATTATTACGCAGAGCGAAAAGACACAAGGGTCCAGACTGTATGGAAATATATGTGAGACGGGCAAAGCCGATCTATGGGAACAGAAAGCTGATCGCTGGATGCCTGGGGCCAAGGTAGGGGTGACTGGGCAGAGGACACAAGCGAACCTTTGAGGCTGATGGAAATGCTCTATACCTTGATTACTGAGCTAGGTACACGGCACAACAGTACATCTAAAATGAGTACATTTCATTGTATGTAAATCAGACCTCAATAAAGTTGATTTAAAAAGTCATTCCTTCCCAAGGGCCTGGATGAGGGGGCCGGAGCCTCCGTGCTGACAGAAGTGGCCACAAGCCAGCTGCTCCTCCTGCCAGGTGCAGACAAACGCCTTTCCAGAAAGCCCAATCAAAGATCAGGGAAGTCTCCCTCAAGGCCTGGTGATACCACCAAGCTGGAAAAACAGCTCCCTGGCGGCCTGGAAAAGGTCCCTCTCTGGCCCTTGATCCTTAAAAGGCTGGAATTTCTGGCTGAACAAGAGGGCCTGGGCCCAGTTCCCTGGGCAGGACGCCCAGCCACCCGCATGCAGGTGTCGGCTTGCTGCCCGAGCGCAGGACCCGAGGGCCCCAGCAGGTCCCCACAGCCGTGCTGGGGCAGAGGAGAGCGGCCGCCCGATGCCCAGCCCACCCTCTGCCCCCACCTCCTGTGAGTGGCAGAGCCTCTGTCTGTACACCAAGCGCGCGGGGGAAGGAAGCAACACCCCAGCTCCCACCCAGCTCCCCAGCCAAGTTCACTGCTGGCCCGGGAACCCGGAAGTCACTCGAGACCTTTCCTCTTGAGTGGGGATGGCTGAGCAGCCCCCAGAGTGAGTCTGGGAGCTGGTGGCAGGACAAGGCCTGGAGCCGTGGATGTTGAACCCTTAGCCCAGTGCCCTTTTCCCCACACCAGACTGGGCTCCCAGTTAGTTGCCAGGGGAGGGATTTTTAATGGGGCTGGTTCTACACAAGAGTTCTCTGGGGCAGGGCCTAGGAAACAAAGGGACTGTCTGCCCCAGTGGCTGGGTGGCTCTTAGGGGTGGGGTGGGGGGGGTACTACCGCCACTGGTTTGTCAAAGGGCAACCCTGCCCCCCATGTGTGGGCATCGCCCTTGCCCACTGGCTGAGGCCAGAGCCAGCTGAGGCCAGGGTCCTCCCTTCAGACCTTTCTGATCATGCACTTCAGGGCCCTACGGAGCAGGCGGGCCTGGGACCAGGTTCTGCTCACCATGGGATCTGCCCTCCAGGACCACAAACACGAGGGGGCCTCACCTCCGCTCGGTCTGGTCCCATCCACCTCTCTCTGTCTCTGTTTGTTTCCCCTCCCCCGTTTCCCTGTTATCACCTGCACCTGTTTTTCCTGCCCCGATCAATCCCTCCAATCCACAGACTGTGTATTCCCAGGGGTCCCCTGCCCTTATCTTAGGCAGCTGCTGACCCTGGCCCAAAGATACAAAATTCGCTAGCTCTTCTCCTCCTACCACCCCCCTTCCCCCGCACTGCCAGTGAGACATCAGCCGCAGAGCACCAGGGAGCGCCCAGGCTACAGTTGGGATGTCAGGGGGCCCGGCTGTGCTGGGTGTGTCCCCCCGTCCCCTCCACCCCTGCATGATGGGACCCGGAGCTGGCCACTCACCCACTGCACCTCGGTTTTCTCATCTATAAAACGAGAACATCTTCACTTTATTATCTCAGCTCTGCCCTCCAGCACGCGCACACACACACACACACACACACAGACACACCCACACAGACACACACACACACACACACGCAGACACACCCACACAGACACACACACACACACACACACACGCAGACGCACCCACATAGACACACACGTAGACACACACACACTCCATGTTTTAAAAGTGCAGGGCTATCGACTCACATGCATTCAGTAATTATGAATTCAGGAGCCGCTTTTGTATGACACAAAAGCAACCGGAGCTTCTGAGCAGCATACCGTGGTTTTGTTTCGTGCAAAACAGGGTCTTGAATTAGTAATGACTGAATAAATGTACATTTATCATGTTCCCCGTTATAATTCCAGCAAAGAAACTTGACATTTTAGTTAAGCCTGTGTAGCCTTCACACAGATAAATGTTCTATTTCTGCTAGGCTTTTCAAAAGATAAAAAGTCAGCCCCAGGTCTCTTCCTACCCACTCTTTTCTGGTCTGGGGGCGGGGGTGGGGGTGGTGGAGGATGGGAGGCCAAAGCCAGGTGATCTTTAAGACCCCTTGAGTTGCTGGGTTAGGAGGCCTGAGTGTGTCCCATTGGCCAGCACATCAGTCACTCCTTAGGCACCAGTCTCATTGGTCCCGCCTACCCAGGCCAGGCCTCCCCTCAGATACCAAAGAAAATGGCCAGCAGGAACAGGGCCTGGGCCCCAACACCTGCCCTAGAACGAACCTCTCTGTTCCTCACCTGCCCGCCCAACCCATAAGAATTCAGAGCAGTGACAGCGGAAGCAGAAGGGGCCAAGGTGGGGGCACCTTAGGATTTTCCCAAGGGAAAGAGAACAGGTGTCTTGGCAAGGAGACTGCACTTGGGAACAGAGGCTGTTCTCCAGACCATCTCATGGGGTTTAAAGCAAAGGTGCAGGAGAGCTGGTCCCCCCCCCCCCGCCCCCGGTCAAGACGTCTCATGCCACAGAAGGAGGAGAGCGAGGCCCCGGACTGTCACTTCCATGTCATTCCCTTTCCCTATCCCCCGTGTCCCATGTCCCTGTGGAATCAGTCAAAGGCCCTGAGCTGGACGGGATAACCTGTGTTTCCAGCCTTGGCGCCATCTAGCAACGTCCAGACCGCTAGTCCCTGCTCCAAACTCCCTTCCCTACTGAACACCCCACTGCAGACTCTTACAGGTGCTTCCAATTCCATGTGTGCTCAATCAGCCCCTAACTCCCTCTCCGGAGAGCGGAGCTGTCCGTCCGGCCGGCCGGGTTCCCCAGCTCTGCAGCTAGCCAGTCACCCAGGCCCTACTTCTGACCCAGGGACTCCGCCATCCCTGATTCCTCCTCCTCCTGGCCCCTCCTCCAGACCTCCAGGCCAGGGCTCCAGGCAGAATGTTTTCTCCTTCACCGCTCTTAGCCCACCCCCCTCCACCCCCACACCCCACCCCACCCTTCTCTTCTACTCCTGCAGCCCAGGCCCCATCTAGCCCTCCTGGACTACGGTGGGGCCCTCGCATCGTCCCACCCACCCCTACACCTTTAGGGCTTTTGCACTTTGCCTGGGACTGATCATTCACAGCCATGGTCAAAACCTTCAGTGACTTCATCATACAAAGACTCAGCCTGCGTGGGAGGGAGAATGGAAAAAATGAAGGGGGTAACTCAAGTTCTCGGAGGGAAAGATGGGGAGCCATCCATCAGGTGCAGAGACAGGAAGTGACTGGCTCAGGGTCACCCAGTACGGCAGAAGCAGACTGGCATGTTCGTGGGACAGTAACCGCTCCCCCGTGCCCCCACTGGACACCGTGCTTCAGCCACACAGAGCTTCTGTGTGCCCTAAACTTGCATGCTCTTTCACAGCTCTGCTTCCTTCCTCATGCAGTCATGCCCTTCCTCTCTTCCCCCACCTCCACAGTCTTAGCCACCTGCCCAAGCCTGCTGAAAAGCTGCCTCCTCCAGGAAGCCTTCCCTGAATGCCTGTCCTGGCACACCTCTCTTCACTTCACTCAGTGCTCTCAGGCTTAGGTTAGAATTAATCCTGCACATGCCCCCTAGGAGGGGCGGGACTCATCTTACTCACCTTCATAGTCCAAGAGCACCCTGCACGGGGCCTGGCCTGTCACAGGTGCTCCACAGGAATTTCCGGAAAGAATTATCATAATATTTATTGTTGTTATGAATGGCTGACGTTGACAGAGCCCTCATTTGAGTCAGCCCCTGGGCTCAGCATGCGAGTCAGAGTACACGCATCTTCGCAGCCTGGCCGACGAGCCCATTTCACAGATGGGGAAGGTGGGACTCAGAGCAAAGAAGGAGCTTCCCCGGGGTCTCGCAGCTGGAAGAGGGCAGATTTAGAACTCAGCCCCAAGTGTGGCCTAGATGCAGCCCTGTGACTCTTGAGCGCTCTACTCTGGTCAGTGCCCAGGACTCCACTGGCCCCAGATGACCCTGCCAGCCCCAGTGACCCTTGTGGCCCCCCGCCTGAGGATGGAAGCCCCTCCAGGGCCACAACAGCCCCTACTCAGTCCGGCTTTGCCAGTGACTCTGGTGGTTTAGGTCATGCCCTGGAATCCCAGCCTGGCCAGCTGGTGACAAGAGTTCCCTGCTGGCCCTCTGTTGCAGGGACACAAAGTACCTTTACACATAACCTCTCTTTGTCCCCCTGTTGGTCACGGCAAATAGGTCAGGCCCAGGGCACAATGGTAAGGTGGCAGAAGTTTGTCTTGGACAGTGTTTGCAGGCTCTGTTCCCTTTCCACCTCGGGTTTCCTGCTGACTGACCCCTCCCTGCGCCTTGGGCAGGGCTGGACGCAGGGGCTTAACCCTTCGTACCAGAGAACAGCGTGAAAGGACTACAGAGGGGCCTGCAGGCTTTTTGGGGAGATGTGCGATGAAAGTGGGGGTTCTCCTTGCTCATGAACCCTAAACTGACCCGCAGCGAGTCCCAATGACAGCCTGGGACCGTGTCGCCCCTTGAATGCCCCCCAGATCACAGAGCTCAGCGGGAAACGTGCTTTCTCGCTTATTTCCCTCACTGGATCCCAAGCCTCCCAGGTAGGGGCTGTGCAACCTGGTCCCTGCCGCCACTCCTGCGCCCCCCGACGGGCCTGCCCCCACCCGTGTGTGCGGCCTGCGCTAGGCCTCTATCAGCCCTGCTGCCCGGACCCCCTCCCCACCTGGCGGATGAGGGCCCTGCAGACGAGGCTCAGAGGGTCACACGCCCCATGTGTGAGCGGCTGGGATTTGAACTTTGGTCTACGTGGCTCCCAAGCCTGTGCTGCCTTGAGCCCCCTTTCCTCCCCCTGCGGCCTGTTGCCCTCAAGTGCCCGTCACAGGGTGTCCCCAGAGAGCAGAGGCCAGCCAGGGACAGGGGAGAAGGGCTGTCCGACACTGTGCTTCCGCTCCAGCCACACGCTCAGCTTGCCCGGGGCGGCCCACTCCTGCCTCCGTGACCGTGACCTTGGGCGGCATCAGCAACCCGAGCCTCCCTTTTCTCTTTCGTGAGCTACCAGCTAAAAACACCTATTTCTGGAGAGTCTTGTGAGGATTCAACGAGATAACCCGAGCTGAGTGCTTCGAGCAGTGGCACATGGTAGGTGCTCAAGAAAACCTCGCCGTCGCTGTGGGCCTGCGCCCCGCGTGGGGGTGGGGCGGGCGGCGACAGTGACAACACCGCCCCGAGACCCACAGGAAACTTCATCACAGACACCGACCGCATATACAAGGGAAGTAACAAAACACGAAGAAAAAATCTTAAAATTTTGGCTGAGTAAAGGCAGCAGTATAATTACCGTCATTTATAAAAACTGCTTCCCATTAATGTCTAATTCCCGCGAAGCGCAACAATGATTATCTCATTAACTATGTGTCAGATGAACTTTGTTGTAGCTTTTATTTGATTAAAACAGTGAACTCTCAACACGTACGCTCGTTCTCCATAGTCTGTGGTTTCTGGAGCGCAGGGCTCTGTTGACGACTTTTTTCTAAATTAGAAAGCGTATTTCCAGGGAAGTGTCCTGTAAAATCCAATGATTTGGATTCCCCAGAGGGAGGTGGAGGGAGCGTCCCAGAGCTTCCTACCGGCACCCACCTCTGGATTCGCCTGTGACAATAGGCGAATTACGCGTCCATCCTTCAAAAACTTGGCTTTGGTGTCATCGGAATATTTTCCTACGTGCCTCTGCATTACGTCGTAGTAGTAGAGGGGGCTGCTGGGGGTTTTTCCCCAATCCGTCGAAAACTCCAAAGTTGTTACATCCTGGATTCTGTTTCCCCCCATGGGGAAGAGAGGTTGCTATCTGTCATATGCACTTAAGCGCCTGACATTTTTCTCATTTTCTGATAGGCACTGCAGCCCCCCACCCCCCGCTCCTCACCCCTACCTTAACAGAGAAAAGCTGCTGGCTGACAGCTCCCAGCTGCACGGGGAGATAGCTGAGAAGTTCCAATAGGGAAGTGTCATGCTTTGCCAACTCTGGGACGACAGAATAATTGGCTGGAACCGCAGACCTGGGCGATGGTGCCCGGGAAGACAGTCCTCGTGGAAGGCTTCCTGGGGGTGGGCTGGGCATCTCCCACAATGCCAGACGAGAGGCATGGTATCCAGATGCTGAGGCCCTTCAGCGGCCCCTCTCACCGCCAGGAGCCATGGAGTGTGCCTGCTGCCATGGGGTGGGGGGGCTTCCGCAGCCCACTAGAGCCCGGGATCCCTCTCCTGGAGGTCCAGTGGTGTGTGGGGGAGGTGGTTCAGGAGGAGGAGTCCGGTTCTAGCATTCAACTTCCATGGGGCAGGGAAGATGGGGTGGGGGCAGCAAAGACCCCTGTCATCATCACAGGAAAAAGAGGCCAGAGATCTGCAAGAGGGGACTCACACTGTCCCAATTCCCTAGAGTCTGTGCAGACAGAGGTAGAGGGAGGGAACGCCAGGGCTCTCAAGGACAGAGGCAAGGGCGAGCTTGGATCCTGGAGGACCAGGGTGGGAGGAGCTCAGAGAGAGGAGCCCCTGACAGGGGGCAGGAGGGCAATTGCATGTTCCATCCCCTCCTGATCAGAATCCTGTGCCCTGGTGTGGATTCTGTGTAGAGGCCCCCGCTCAGGGCTTCCGGAGTCCGTCTTTCTCCAGCTCTGGCCTCGCTCTGCGGTCTGACTGCTTTGCTTTTGGCCACTGGTATAAGGCCTAGGGCAGCACTATCCAGCGAAGTAGAAAGCTGGCGCATATATAATTTTAACTTTGTCTACAGCCACGTTTTAAAAAGTGCAAAGAAACAGGTAAAATCAATTTTAGGAACATATTCTGCCTAACCCAACATATCCAGAATATTATCATTTCAACGTACAATCAACATAAAACGAATGAGATCTTTTACATCCTTTTTCCATACTGAGTCTTTGAAAGCCCGTGTGTAGCTCACCTCGCAGAAGCTTCTGGTTTGGGTTAGGTCCCTTCCCAGTGCTCAGCAGCCACAGGTGGCTGGTGGCTGCCATACTGGACTTTCCTTGTGCCCTGTGATTCTCCAAAGGGGTGGTGGTTTGGTGTCCTCATAGGTGCCAGTCCGGACTGCTTTTCCTTTTCCCCAGTGCAGAAGCAAATCAGCCTTTGAGGCTGGGTGCTCATCTGTCTTTCCTCTGTTTAACAAGGGAGGCCGGTGGGGGACAGAGAACCCTGAATTGGGCATCAGTGGGCACTGCCACTGAACCGGCTGTGTGACCTTGACCAAGTCACCTGCCCTCTCTGGGCCCTAATTACATCCTCTGTCAGGAGAGGGGTTTCCATTAGACTTGGGATTTCAAGCTGTGGAACCTGTTTTTCCAAGGAAATCTCACACAGAAGCCCCATCTATAAGTCAGTGGAGAGAGTTGCCCCTGTTTGAAGAGGGTGAGAGCTTGGGCCTGGCCTCCTGCAGCTCCAGCCCTGGAGGTAACTTGTAGGCCAGGCCCCAGAGGACCAAGAAGGAAAACCTTGCACCATTCCTCAGTCCACAGCTCACGTTTCAACAGCATTTTATGAACATCAGAAGGACACTGTAGGTTGCTTATGGACCCATTTCTGTAGTAAAAGTATGAAAATGCACATGGAAAAATGCATCAATTTCAAGTTCAAGGCCTCCTCTGAAGAGGGAGGAAGGACATAAACTGGGGATGGCACTTGGGTTCTATTGTCAACATTTAACTTTTGGACCAAAGGAGACCTAAAGAAAATATAGCACGGCGTTAACATTTATTCAAACTCAAGGTTGGGTGTGTGGCTATCTGCTCTTCTCTGTATATTTGAAATATTTTATAATTTAAATTTACTTAAAACTTTAAAAAGGGGAAACATATATAATCTGATATCACTTCAGGCAAATAATTTTTTTAAAACATAATAAAGTAGGGGTACCTGGGTGGCTCAGTCAGTTAAGCATCTGACTCTTGACCTCAGCTCTGATCTCAAGCTCCAGGTCGTGAGTTCAAGCCCTGGGTTGGGCAAAAAAAAAAAAAAAAAAAGTAAAACATAAGTTCCTTCCCACACCCTCTTCTTTACCCCCTCATCCCCACCCTAATCATCGCTAAGACCCCTCCCACCACCCTGCTCTGAGAGTCCAGGAACCCGGGTGCTGAATCAACCAAAGGCTGGGGCTTCGGGGAGAAGAATTAGAGCCAAGCAGTTATTCCATAAGCGCTGATGATATATACAGGTATCAGACATGTGGGGGCCCCTGGGGTGATTAAGACCTAACCCTGCTTCAGGAGGGACCCAAGGAGGGAGACCTGGCAGACCTGGCCTCGGTGCTGCAGTGGGAGGACCGAGGGAAGAGGCAGGACCTGTCCCTTCCCTGGCTCCCATGGCCCCCAGCCTGTAGACTTTGGGGGCCCCCTTCTCTCTAGTTCTTGCTCAATCTCCCTCTCCCCTCCTAGCCTGTCTCTCCAGGACTCTTGGATCACTCTGGGCTTGCCCAGCCAAGTCTGGAGGACACTGCTTCCTTCCCCCTTGGATATCTGTGTGTTCCCCCCAAGCCCCATCTCTGGTTCCTCCTGGCAGCTCCTCCCCCCAACGTCCCCCGTGACACATGGTAGATGCTAGGGAAGGTCAGGAGACTTGCCAAGGTCACCTTGCTGGGCTGGGCCTGGCAGGAGTTGGAGGGCTGTAGGAGGGCAGCCACTTACCAGGTCCAGTGGGGTTACTGTGTCCCAGCAAACAGGTCCTGCTGGTTTGCCATTTGGAGAGTTTGGCCCCAATTCCCATGGCCTGGTTAAATGGTAACATGTCTTTTGTTGTGGAAAAGTGACAGGGAAGGAACAGCCAGCTGTGATGAGGACAGGTGTGAGACCCAGCTGGCTCTGAGTTCTGGACTGCAAGCGAAGCTTATTTTCTTTATTTTTTGATTCTTTTCTGGACTCTCCCCCTTTTGCACATCTTCCTGGGCAGATGAGTAAGAGCAAGGAGCGGTGGTGAGGGTAATCACAGAGTTCCACAGCCATCAGGGGCCTTTCATTGGGAGATTGTTTAGCCAAGAGCTGCTGTGCCCATTTTACAGAAGGAACCATAGAGCCAAGGAGGAGTGAGGTCACTATGAGTCACCGGCCTTCCTGGCCTAACTCAGACCTGGCTCCACGGGGCCGGGGCCAAGCCAAAGGAGGCAGAGGTGGCCAGGGAGGGGGCAGAGGCTTCACCTTACAATCTCTGGTTCTTCCAACAAAGTTGAATGTCCTTGTTGGCCTTTGATCCCCTCAACTGTGTGGTCAGAGGGTGGGGGCCGCCCTCCTCCCTTTGTTCAGCGCCTGCCTCATTACAGAGCTGGGCACACAGGATCTCGTCTGCCCCCACAACACCTTCCTCGTCGGCTGGGCCGGTTTTACAGACAAGGAAATGGAGAGTCAGCGAGATTAGGGCCCTTGTTCAAAGTGTCCCAGCTGGTCAGCCCGAGGGAGACTGGGCCTCCAGACGCCAGCCTGGGACGCAGACCTGTCTGCGGTTCCCAGGCTTGTGCCAGGCCTGCCCCGGCCTCTGGCAGAAGGACCCCAGGACACAACATCTCTGGTCTGAGGGTTGGGCTGCTGGGGGCTAAGGACCCGCCAACATGTGTCTTGGAATGGACAGTCACTTTGAGAGCCGGGATCCAGAACAGCCCTTCGTTTTGCCCTTCAGGCGAGGTTAGGCTGTCTCGGCCCTGAGACGGTCCATCTGCCACTCACTGGCAGGGCGTCCTTGCTGGCTGAGCCCGCTGTCATTGGCGTGGCCGTTTCCCAAGCAGCAGGGTCTCACCTGTCACTGAGTGCTCACTTGGTGTCAACACTCTGGTGAGAAGAAGGAACAAGGAGGACAGAGGGAGTTTTCTCCAGCTTTTGGAGACCTTGGGGAGGCAGGAGCCCACCCACCGACTCTCAGACAGTCTGTGTGAGCCCTGGGGTGCCCAGGGTGGGCCATGCTCCCTGGTCAGAGATGACATGGAACCCAGGACAGGCCTGGGGCATCTGGTCTCCGTGGAGGAGTAGCTGTGACGCCCTTCCCTTTTTGGTGCCCTGGAAAAGACACTACCTTCCTCAGCAGGTCCTGGGGAGGTGCAGTGGCGTGGTAGGTGTGAAAGAGCCTTCCGGAAGCCCCGGGACTTCCCCGGGGAGGGAGCCTGGAGTCCTCACCCTCGGCAGCTGGCTCCTGCTCCGTCCAGGCCACGGGACGCCACGCTGGGGCCAGAGGTTCTTCAGTGAGGAATCTGTGAAGGTCGGTGAGAGGCGGGAGCCAGGGTCACGGCGAGGGCGGGCCAAGGCCAGCCACCCACCGCAGGCCGCAGCTGTGGCTCTCCCCACGCTGAGGGCCGACTTGATTTCTCCTGCAGAGCCACGTGGTGTAAATCAGTGCTGGGCTGAGCAGACTCAAGTTGAAGAGTCCAGAATCGAGCCCCCTAGAGTGTCTGAAGACCTGGGCCAGCTGCGGGAGCCTCTTGAAGCCTCGAGCAGGTGGCCTGAGCGAACGGGGCACTTCCCCAAATGTGTTCTGGGCGCTAGAGCTCAGGCCCCGACACTGGGGCCCACCGTCCCATGCCGAGGAGGCTGCAGGAGGCAGCCTGGGAAAGCCCATTACTTGGTTTGGGAAGAGTTGGCCTACTGTCAGGTGCTTCCAACTTTTGACCCAATTCCTGTCTCCCTGAAGGAAAGGCAGACTGGGGAAGGTGTGGCTGGTGTCCCAGGGGCCGAAGTCCAGCCACTGTCCCCTTGATGGAGTCCGGCAGCTCCTTTGTGCTGAGAGAGAATGTGTCTTAAGCGGGCGCCAGGTTCTTCTCCCAGGGGAGCCCTTTTTCAAAAGGGGCATTCCGTCTCCCCCCACCCCCGCCTTGGGCCCTCCTGCTCCCAGGCACAGCCTCCTGCAGGGCACGCCCCCCCCACCCCCCGTGGATGACACTGCACTCTCGGGATACTGGACAGGGGCCGCCCTTACAGAACCAGTTTGAAGCCAAACAGTGTCGTGTCATAGTCCGTCTGAGCAGGAGACCACAGCAGGTGACTATAAGTCAGTTCCAGGCCCTGAGGGGCGGAGGGTCCATAGGGACCCAGGGACAGACCATGGCATGTGCATAGGAAGCTCCTTCCTGTCCTCCCCTGGGCACAAGCCTGGCAAAGTGACCCCAATGGCTCCCTTCTCCTCCTGTGACCCACACGCCCCTCGTCCCAGCAGCACGCTGGGTCCCTCACCCTGGGAGGTGAAGGAGGGGGTGGTGGACGGAATGAGGGGCTGCAGCCTTCCTACTATCAGGTCCGAATGGCTAGTCCAGAACTCACCGGAAGCTTCCTGAGGGGCAGGGTGGGAGGACCGCCCTCCCGCAAAGGGAGCTCAGGGCCTCCGGGCACAGGCGTCTGGGTAGCAGCTGAGCAACGCCTGGCAGCACAGGGGTCCAGAGCCCTGGCCTGAGGCCGCGCCTCTGTGAGTGGGACAGGCCCCAGCACCTCCCTTGAAGATGGAGAGCGTGGGGCGGGTGTGGACCCTGAGGGGGACAGGCTGGGAAGGGCAAAGCTGGTGGTGGAGAGGAGCGGGTGGGCAGCACTCTGGGGGGCCTCTTCTTAGAAGGGCCCGCACCTTGGGTGCTGGGGGGGGTGGGTAGGTTGCGGGCACTGCTGGAGAGCAGACAGCACCCCGGCCAGAGCCTGGGGAGAGGAAATGGCGGAGGGAACCTTCTGAGCACGCTGTCTGGCCCCTGCAAAGAGCCCAGAGGAGGAGGCAGCTAAGAGGAAGCCCCCGTGGCCTTTCTCAGCGCCCCCACCCCCCTGCTGCCTGCATACTACACGGGGGTGAACTCCAACCCACCCTTCACAGCTCTCTGAGGCTCACAGCCTCTCTTGCCGGGGCTTCTGACTCCTGGTTTCTGCAGAGCCATCAGTGTCCTTCCTCTGTGTGAAGAACAGAGGTGGCTCCCCCCACCCAGGGTGCACCCGCAGGGTGCAGGGGGACCCTAATCCGCCTCCTGATGCCTCATCACTCAGGGTATGACGGGGCCAGTCCCACGTACTTTCTGGACCCCTGCATCCCCTTCTCTGAACCCAGTGTGTGAGATCGGAACAGCCCGGAGCCACCATCCGGACCCACAGTTGCCCCATTCCATGGCTTTCCTAACCAGATGCTGCCCCCTCATCCGCCCCTCCCCCAGGGGGAGCGGCTGAATAATCGCGCCTTCTCCTTCCCGGTTCCTAGGCTTCTTTCCAGGATCCTCCATCAAGGGGGCTGGCAGTCAGGGGGCTCCCCTGGAAACAACCTAGTGTTGCCACTCACCCCTGGAATCGGTTTTTACAATTTACCACGGAGCCATATATTATCTGTGATTTTGTGTAATCTTCACGGCAAGGTAAACACTGTTGGCTCTGTGCTGTAGACGGGGAGAATGAGCCTCAGACAGCTCTGCGGCGTGCTCAGTCACCGGGCAAGTCAGGGGCAGGTCTGGATTTTGAACCCAGATCTGCATGGGACCCGGGACTGGGGAAGGCCCGCCCCAGCATCATGTAGAGCCCCTGGGTCACCCTTCTCCACGGGGGCTGCAGCGCGGTCACCCAGGCGCCTCCATTCAGGGCCTGGCTTGGCAGGCAGCTGAGCCTGGTGATGTCAGCGTTGCCATGGAAACCCTTCCCCGGGGCGTCGGGCAGGACCAGCCTCCCCGGCACAGTTTCCCTTTGTGTGGACTTTGCAATGCGTTGCCAAGGCAGTGGGGCCTGCTGGGCGGGTTGGCAAGGGGTGGGGACAGCAGACAAAAACCCACATCGCATCCCAGCAACCAGCAGCTCACAACAGGGTGCGCTGCGCCCTTGGGAGGGAGGGGCTGTGGGCCAGGCTTTGAGGGTGGCGGGAGACCCTGCGCCCCCACTCAGGATCCCTGCCTGGAAATAGCCTTTTAGCATCTTTGGTGCTCTGTGGGGGGTCCTGCTGCCTCAGAATCACCGGTGGGCTCTTAGGAACAAGGCAAAGTCAGGTCCACCGCAGACCTGCTTGGCAGGGGAGTGGGGAGGAGCTGTGGTTTCACCAAGTCCCCAAGGCAATTCGGATGGGCAGTTAATTCTGAGAACCACCCTTTAGGGCAGAATAAGGTTTATTGAGCACCTTTTCCCTAATTTATCTTGCATAATCCTCTCAGCAACCCTGAGAGGGGGAGGTAAACAGAGGAAAAAAGTTTGGTGTTTTGTTCTGGTTTGAATCCCCATTGCACAGGGGAAAACACTGACGCTCAGAGAGGTGAGATCTCGTCTTGCCCACGGTCACCAAGCTTGGACGTGGCAGAGTGTAGATTCAGACCCAGGGGTCCGAGGCCTTACCGTGCAGGCCTCCCCATTGGCAGGGGCTGGCAGCCTGGCATTGGAACTCCCTCCTCCTTCTGGTTTTCCGGGAAGAATCCTAACGTACCTTTGTCGAGTGGGCCAGCTCCGTCCGAAGGCTCCCACCAGCTCCCAGATCTGAGAGGGGCTTGAGCCCCGGAGAAGCACGAAGCCGGGTCCCTCGGATTGGCAAGGCGCCCTGCCCAGCCCAGGGAGGAAACCCTGCCCTTCCCCCAGCTCGGCCATCCCACCACACCCTCCTCTGTCCACAGCCTGCCACGGCCTCCTGGCTCTCTGGAAGGGCTCCCAAAGTCCCTGGTCTCTCCCACTGCCCCGGGGTAGGTGGCGGCTGACCCAGTGCACAACGATGCCCCGATTCTTGGAAGTCTCCAGAAGAGAAACTCTGCGACCTTTGCTGGCCTGGCCAAGCCTCGGAATGTACAGACCTCCTGCTTTCTTGAAGATCGGTCTCCTATTGCCGAACACCCTCTCAGGGCTCTCAAAGGGGAGGATCCCCACACTTTAGTCCTGGGGTTGTATTCTGCCTGTGACCCTGGGAGAAGGCCGAGACCCTGGCTGACACCACAGCCCCCCCCCCCCTTCCCCAGGTCGGCTTCTCCTCTCCACCTGCATCTCTCTCTTATTAAAGGTCGACAAAGCCCAGTGAGGGCTGAGCACGGGCCAGGGTTGCCAGGAATGGCTGGGCAGTGAGTGGCGACGAGCCGTCTCAGCCCAGTGCTGGGCCCCACCAAAGCCAGCCAGTGTTCCGGCCCCAACCATGACCGGGCTCTGCCTGCCGCTCTTTCATTGAACAAGTATTTCCTGAAGTCTGTGCTACGTACAAGGAAGGACTTAAAAAAAAAAAAAAAAAGTCTCCAAACAAGCCAAAAAAGGGATGGAGGGGATACAAACAACACCAGATACCCGTGATCCGTGCCCCCAGAGGGGAAGACAATCTGCTTGTGTTTCATATTTGACATCACCTGGGGACAGAAAGGCAAGAGACCTCCAAACACTAACCCTGGTCCTCTCTAGCTGGTGGCATCGCGGGTGACTTTTAAATACTTTTCCAAACCTTGTAAAGTGTAAGTTCTATAAGTAGAGCGGTCCCCAGTAAACATGAGCGTTTCTTGGGATCTTCTTAGGAACCTGCCGTTTACAGCGTCTGGGCTGGAGGGTGGGTCAGAGGTCAGCCGGTTCATTGTCTCTCCGGAAGGGGCACACACAGAAGTGTCTATAAGGTGCCCCGGCCCTCCTTCTGCAGGGTGGGTGAGGCTGCCGAGGGGCCCCTGGAGACTCTGACCCCAGCCAGAGAGCGTGGAGCACCCCAGGCACCAGAGGGCAATGAGTGGGCAACCCCCACCACAGGCCTTCTAGCCTCTGCCCCGCCCCTGCCAGCCTGGGCCAGCGGAGAGGAGACTTGGGGTACAGCTTTCCTGCAGGGGAAGGACATCAATGGAACCTGGCCTCTGAGAGCTTCAGCTTACTCATCTGCAAATGGGAACAACAGTGCCTCTTGCATAAGCTGGTGGGGAAATTAAATAATGGGCCCCCGGGCCCTAGAGGGAACCAGCACATAGTAGGTACTCAAAAAGCACTACCGACCGAATGCACGAAAGCGCACGTTGGTTATTCTCCTTTACTGGATTGGATCCCACCCCCTCCAGCGAATCCCCATGACTTCAGAGTCGTGAAACATCCCGTCTTTATGATTTGGGTGAGAAGCTTTCTCGGCTCCTCAAATTCTCCAGCACAAGCTGCAGCAGGAAGCTCATGGCTGAAGCAGCCATGCCGTCTGGCTCTCTGGAAACGTCTCCAGTGCCCTGGGGCCCAGGCAGCCCCTGTTGGGACTGCCACGTCCAGTCCCACCACACCCCAAACAGCGGCCACAGGAATGAGAAGGATTATGGCTGTTTTGTGGGAAATCGAAACACTTAAAAACAAAACAAAACAAACCACCCAGGGAAGGCCAAAAGATCCATCTACAGTCTACAGTCTACGTTCTAGATTTCAGCATTGATCTTGCTAAAATAACACCTTTACATCTTATGAGGCCTCTCTGGAGAGTGATTTCCTCCAAAGGGGAGACCATAGTAGGGAGAACCTCAGGCCTTTTGGCAGCCCCAGGATCACATCGGGCGTTTGCGTGTCCTGTGTTGACCAACCCTATCTCCCTGCAATGCATTTGTAGTCGCCGGTGGGTTCGAGATTTTTGGCACCTAAGTCACTGTGTTTTTGCCAGCCAGTAAGTCGGGGGCCCCCCTGGAAGCAGAGGTGGTCAGCTGCGTCCTGCAATTGCAAAGGCTCTGCTACAAGGCTGTTGGCTTGGATTGGGGGGAGGGGGCTGTCCCAGAAACACCCCCCTTCCCAAATTAAACCAGATTAGGATTTCTACTTGCTCTTCCCTTCAATAATCCCTGCATTTGATTCCCTGACGAACCATGAAGCAGGCCAGGCAGAGAGGGTCACGATCCCTAGGGCGAGTGAACAAACTTGCCCCAAGAGTGACTTAGCAGAGGTTACACAGGCACCGAAGTCGAGCCCTAAGACCTAGGACCGGTGATAGCAGATTTCCCAAACATATGTCCCCCAGGAGACTTTGTGGGATTTCTTTCTCTTTGTAAATGTTATCTTGTAACCACTACACAAAGCCCATTGTAATGCCCATGACAAGGACCCCCAAAGAGCAAAAGATTGCCTGTAGCCCAGGGCATCGTTCTATAGAGTCCCCCCGTGCTTCTTCCCCATCATTATTCAGAGGGCAGTCCCATCTCATCACCTCTGAAATAGACATTTTTCACATTTCTAAAGTACAAATGCATTTTACAACTGACATATACACATGATGTGCTTGTATTTTCCTTTCCCACCAAAAGAAAAAACAAAAAAGCTCTTGGTAAATCTCGTGTGTCATAGAATCAAGGGAAGGTCATTTTGCAGCGATGGAGTAAAATCATCAGTGCGGTCTGCCTCCCCCTTTCTCACTTTCCTTGAGATCCCTCAGCATCGGCAAAGGTTAAGGACAAACCACGACTGGATGAGACCCAGTGTTTCCTAATCCCAGGCAGCTGGCCACCCCCACGCAGGACACTTGGGCAATGTGAGTAACTTCAATATAAATCAAAACAGCGGTAGGACGTATGTAAGGCACCATTCTGTAAAGTCCAAGGCGCAAAGGGAAGGAAGGAAACTGATGTTCAGTGAGCATCTGCTGTGTGACAGCCTGGTGCTGGGAGGGCGTCTGGTCCCAGATTGGCAAGGAGGGGATGGTCAGAGCGGGGAACGTTTCCAGTCGAATAAGGAAGAATAGCCCAACCAATGTAGTGTCTTCTGATCCTTGGGAATTAATAAATTGAGTAAAAAAAGTTTTTTTCTTTCCAAAAAGCATCTTTATATATATATTTTTAAAGATTTTATTTATTTATTCGACAGAGATAGAGACAGCCAGTGAGAGAGGGAACACAAGCAGGGGGAGTGGGAGAGGAAGAAGCAGGGTCATAGCAGAGGAGCCTGATGTGATAGCAGAGGAGCCTGATGTGGGGCTCGATCCCATAACGCCGGGATCACACCCTGAGCCGAAGGCAGACGCTTAACCTCTGTGCTACCCAGGCGCCCCTCCAAAAAGCATCTTTAAATCGAAGGCGTCTTATTAAGCGGCTTGTTTTCAGCTGGGTGGAGGTCTGGGCAGACACCACCTGGGCCTCACCCCGCCTCGGCCTGAAATCACGAGCCCCAGCATCACCTGGAGGGCTGGTTAGACCACGGCTGGCGGGGCCCCGCCCCAGAGGCGCTGATTCAGTGGTTCTAGGGTGGGGTTTGGGAATTTGCATTTCTAACAAGCTACCCCGTGCTGCTGATGCGGCTGGTCTGCGTGAGGATTACGGGAGGAGCTCTTAAAAACGCTGGGGCCCGGACTCTCCCCCAGGACCCTGATTTAACTGGTCCGGGTGCAGCCTGGGCATCAGGATTGTCAAAGCCTCCAGGTGATTCTAAAGTACCAACAAGATGGAGAAGCACCAGCTTTATGGGAAAAGCCACCAGGCCTAATTAAGGTTCCTCAGGGCTGGAGGGTTCCTTGGATTTCAAGGACAACCTCCTTACTTTTCCCAAATTGGGGTGTGCCGGGCGGCAGGTGTGTGAGGGCCAGAGGGCAGCTGTGCCGTTCAAATCCCACGTCCATACTCGTACCTTTGAAACCAGGTAAACTGTTTGCTAATGCTGGAAAAAACGTGTAAGCCTATTACTGATGTTTAAATTAGGAGATGTCATAAAACCAAGCTTTCTGGTTCCTCTGGGCAAGCATCTGGGCATGTGACAATGTCACCGGAGCCGGGCTTACGCACACACTTGCCAGCTGGCCACAGTGCCATCGCTTCCTGGTGCGTTAGCTCTGCTTGGCTGGAGATGCCCATTGATTTTAGCTGCGGAGAGCCTGTTAGCGGGCGGGTGTGAACGGACAAGTGATGTGCCCCGGGGGACTCGGACTGATGCCTTCAGCTAGAGACAGGAGACCTGGGAAAAGAAGTGTGTGTGTGTACACGCTCTGGCAGCGACTGGCCGGGTGACCTTAGACAATTAACATGCTCTCCCTATGCCTCAGTTTCCTCACCTGCAAGGTGACCTCCTGGATCCTTTAGAGGAGCTGGAAAGAAAAGTCCACGTCCGGCAGTCATGAGTTGGGAGGAGGAGGAGGGGGATGGCTGGGCTCAGGCTGCCTGCTGGGCACTGTAGTGGTTGTCACCTGGTCTCCCCACAGGCCCCCAAGCCGGGCGCTCTGGTCTCCAGCCAGTTCCCGTACCAGCTCCCGTGTGAGGCAGTGTGGGTGGCCAGGTGGGTCCATTCCTGTGGCTTTGCCACCTGGCTGTGTGGCCTCAGGCAGGTTACCTGACCTCCAGGAGTCTCAGTGTTCTCACATGTAAAATGGGCCAGTAGGGGGTTGCTGGGAGGATCAAACAGCTGGAGTGTGGAAAGCATTTAGCTCAGAGCCCAGTGTATAGTAGGTCCTGGGGGGGTACCATCATCATCATCAAGAGGAGGTGCTCAAGCTGTGCCCTGGGACCTGCTCATCCCCTGAAACCTCCACTCCAGCCCCGAGGTGCACCTCCTGATAACAGGGAGATGCCCTCTTTGTGTCCTAGTGAGCCTAAGTTCCCTAGGACCGGGTTCTGGCCAAACCCAAGGTCACCTTGCTGGTTCCTCAGCCTCCCTGCAGACCCAGGCCCCTGGAATCAGACTGCCCTCTGCCTTCCAGCCCCAGCCTTACCCTTTCCTCTGACAGCTGCATGCCTTGGTGCCCTGAAGCATCCTGGATGAGGGGCTTCACCCTTCACCAGCTGTGTGACTTTGGACAAGTTCCTTGGTCTCTCCGAGCTTTTGTCAGGTGGAGGTAATGCCTCCATTACACACTAAGCTCCATGAGCGCAGGGACAGTGTTTGTCTTAATCACCAGGATGTTTGTTCCCAGCACCTAGTCCAGGCCCTAGCATACAGTAGGTGCTCAACGACTATTTGCTGAATCAATGAAGGTTGGCCTAAGGATTAAATTGAAAAATCTATGTAGAACATACTCCCAGGGGCACCTGGGTGGCTCAGTCGTTAAGCGTCTGCCTTCAGCTCAGGGCCTGATCCCAGAGTCCTGGGATCGAGCCTCACATGGGGCTCCCTGCTCTGCTGAGCGATGGGAGCCTGCTTCTCCCTCTCCCACTCCCCCTGCTTGTGTTCCCTCTCTCGCTGGCTGTCTCTCTCTCTCTCTAATAAATAAATAAAATCTTAAAAAAAAAAAACATACTCCCAGGCGCAAGTAAGAATTAAATGAACGTTTCTTGGATCTGAATCTACCCGAGTCCCTGGACACTCTTTCTTGTGGCTCACCTGTCGGGACACATTCTGGGAACTTTGACCACAGATCACCAGGCCCTTGGTTACCACACTGGTCTCCCACCTACACCTTTACAGCCGAGTTTCAGCAGAAGAGCAGCCCCGGGGCCCATCCCACATCCCCTAACACCACATTCACCGTATGAACTCAGCGGCCACCTGGTGCGCAGTCACTCACCATCCGGGACCTTGCCACCTGCCCACATTCCTCCCCTCCCCCCGGCTGACATTATTCTATTTCTCCCCTCTGGGGCTTGCTAGGAAACGCCTCCCTCACCTCATCTCTTACCTCAACAACCCTTATTCACCTTTCAAAGCCAGTTCAATGTCACCTCCTCCAGGAAAACTTTTCAGACCCCACCCAGCCTAGATTACAGACTCCAGCTCTGCTCCCGTATTACCCGTGCATGACTCCATCCTTATGCTTACCACATTATTTTATAATTATCTGCTTATGTGTCCGGCTTCGCCATTAAATTGTTAGTTTATGGGGGGCAGAGACCATGCTGATTCATCATTCTACTCCTGTGCGCAGGGCCTGGCGTGGAGTAACGCTCTTTTCAGATCTTACTGCTTTGGAACAAATCACCCTACCACTTAGTGGCTTAAAATTGCTCTATTTTGTGCACGGTTTTGTGAATCCGGAATTGGAGAGTTCTCAGCCGGGCAGTTCTCACTGGGGGTCTGCCATGGGCTGCGATCACCTGAAGGTTCTAGAGTCGGGATGAACAGATGATGCATGCGCGCGGCTGCCAACGATGCTGGCGGCTGGCCGGGGCTTGGCCGGGGCTCCATGGGGCTCCGTGTGGTCTCTCCGGCGAGGCAGCCTCACAGTAGCCGGCCTTCTGACACGGTCTGGCTTCCCCCAAAGCAAGTGTTCCAAGACAGCCAGGAGCAAGCTGCATGGTCTTTTCTCACCCAGCCTTCCACTGCTTTCTGGGGGCTACAAGTGAATAACTCAGGTGAGCCCAATTCAAGGGGAAGAGACAGAGCCCCCACCTTCCAACGGCAAGAGGGCTGAAGAATTTGCGGACCTGCTTTAAATCCACCATAGCCCTCGACGTGTTTGTGGGATGGTTGGATGGATGGATGTCCAATTGCTCCCCACCTATCCCACCCCGTGGATGCCTAGTTCCTCCCTTCCTGCCTCCTTCTCCTGTACCACCCTGACCCCAGCATTTTTGAGAATTTGGTGGTAGCAAAACCACAGGCTAACAACCCACGGCTCCCGCCTCCACGAGGCTGCTGTGGGCTGGTGTGCGGGGCTGGGGCCGGTCCCTCCCCTGGCCTCAGCGTTGGTTTCCCTGCTCAGATCATAAGGGGCTGAGCCAGACCCCCTCTGAGACCCTCCCTGCTCCAACATAAGGCACGTCCACACCTTCCCTCTTGCTTTCTGCAAAGTTGGCTGGAGGCGAAGTCCAGCTTCCATCTGCAAGGCGACCCCCAGCCTTCACGTCCTTGGGGGTTTGTTTCTAAATAACACAAGCACACACGTCCACGTTCTGGTGTGAGTCACATGCGAATTCCCCATGACCTTCCTTTATGCCCTGCCTCCTTCCGAAGGGGACTGCCCCATCAGTGCCCTGAACCACCCTTGCGCCCCCCCCCTTTTTAAAGGCATTCCCTTTCATGTACATTGCAGATGCGGAGACGGGTCTGCGGGGATATGCAGTTTGTTTTTTAACACAAACCAGACTGTCCTGCTCGTGGTGTTCTGCAACTTGCTCTCTTCTCCTCAGTTCTGTCTGGGACAGTCGTCCGTGTCTGAACGGAGCGATCACCCCAGTTTTCTCGTGCTGCCCTAGAATATGCCCTAGCCTGTATGCTCTGTAATTCACTGGCAATTCACCCATTCTCCTCGCTATCCAACATTTGCTAGGTTCCACTTTTCTGTTATTGCCTACAATCCTGCAGTGGGCACCCTCAGGCTGCGTTCAGCGCTCCCCCAGCGTGCAGGGCTGTGGGACACTCCGCTTCTGCGCAAGGACCTGGGGAACCTCTTTCAAGGCCCCCCAGTTCAGATCCCGAGGGCCAGTTCCGAGATGTGTGGCTCCGGACGACTCCGACTCACGGGCGTTCTCCAGCGCCCGCCGCCCCGGGGCGGCTGAGTGGGGGCCTCTGCAGGCCCCGCCGGCCAGCAGGTGCAGAGGCGGAGGGCCGGTCCTGCTCGCTGTGGCAGCTCATGCGAGCGGGCCCTGGCGCCGGTTACGTAACTGGGCCGTTAATGCTGCTTTCCTGGTCGATGGAACCCAAATTAAAAGAGGAAATTATTCTCCTGATGCTCAGCTCGCCTAATCCCCATCTGTCTCTCCCCTGATCCCCCGCGCTCGCATCTAAAGGTCTTGAACGCGCTCCAGATTTCTAATTTAGTTTGCTTATGCAACCAAAAATATTATGGCCGCGTTTCCTGGGGGTGATTAAGTCTATATTCTGGGCTCCAGGCACACTAAAAACAGCAGCGCCAGAGCCCCGCGCCGCTCGCGCGCACACCACGCGCCAGCTTTTTTTGGTTCCTCTGAGGCGCGGGCCGCTCTGCAGCCGCGGGGGCCGCAGGCCGGAGAGTGGGGGCCGGACCGCAGCGGAGCGGAGCGGAGCGGAGCGGAGCGGGGGAGAGCCTGGCATGGCTGGGAGAAGAAGGAGGGGAGTGCAACAAGGCGGGCCTGGGGCGCCCGCCCTCGCTGGGGATGTTGTGATCTTGTGATCGCAGCTGCTTGGGGTCCACTCGGAACCTCGGCCTCCTCCCTGGTCTTTTCTTCTCGGGTTCTGACTCCTGTGTGCCAGGTGTAGGAATCCATTTTCCCGCATATCCTCCCACCCAGAAATCCGTTCAAAGATGTTTGTTACACCATTGTTAATTCTGGAATAGCAAAAAAAAAGGGGGGGGGGAAGAACACCTCTATCAGTGGGGAGCGATCCAATAAATGAGAGAAACATCAACAATCTGGGATACTATGTAAATGATTAAAAAACAGTAAGGGGATAGATTAAGATGTATTGACATGGACCGGATCGTTACATTTTTTTTTAAAAAGCAAGTCACAGGGGGCCTGGGTGGCTCAGAAGGTTAAGAATCTGCCTTAGATTCAGGTCATGACATGATCACAGAGTCCTGGGATTGAGCACCCCATCTGGCTCCCTGCTCAGCAGGCAGTTGGCTTCTCCCTCCGCCCCTCCCTCTGCTCATACTTGCTCTCTCTTTCTCTCTCTCTCTGAAATAAATAAAATATTTTTTAAAAAGCGAGTCACAGAAAAATACAGAGTATGTTCCACTTGTATTGTTTAAAATCCATAAATGCAGAAATGGGAGTGTACATGGGACTGTTAACGTGGTTACCTCTGGGGTAGGAACCAGGACTGGGGAGGGAGGGGTTAAAGAGACTTTTGGGTTTTACTTCTGTATGATTTGAATCATACAAAGAGACTGTGTTCGTGTACTTCTTGTGTCACTTGCTTTCAGTGTTATGGGGGAGAGGGAGAGAAGATCAGGGAGCCTCCTGGACTCTGCCAGATTCTCTGGAAGCAGTGGTCAGATCAGGAGTGGGACTGGCTGAAAGTCCCTGCCCTCCACACCCCCCGCCCCCCACCGTGACCATTGTACTTGGAGATCTTGGCTGCTGGAAGGTTGGGCTGAGGAAGGGATGGGCACCTGGGCTGGGGGGCGAATGCTGAGAGGCAGGGCACTGGACCTGGAGTCAGAAACGTGGCTTCTCGTCCTGGAAGGTTGGCGCGGATGGCCGGGTCTCTACCTGCTTCTCTGCCATCCTCCGCCCTGACAGCCAGGCTGTGGGGCCTGGTGGCAAGAAGGTGTGGCTGCCCGGCCACCGGCTTTGAGACCTGAGACCAAGGGTGAGGACTCATGCAGTATGGGAGAAGTGCCCCCGGACTTGGAGGCTGCCTGTATACAACGGGGTGTCTCTCTAGTGCCCTGCAAACATCCCCGCGTGTGCGCCCATTCCAGCACGTTTATCATTTCAAATCAGGTTCCAAAGGGCTCCAGAAAAGCCTATATGGTGCTAACTTCATCAGGTTTCTTTACGTCAGGACTTCTCTGGGCCTTCAGTCAGCTCAGGCACACGACACTCTCCATGGGGGTGTAAAAATGCAGCTCTTACCAAATACAGATGACTCAGGAGCCCTTGCCTTCCAGGGCCTCTCGCGGGCCTAGAGAGCCACAAACCAGTGAGCCAGGGAAGGCAGGAGACCAGGCAAGGACGGCGGAGGACGGTTACGGCCCGGGCCGGGGACACTTAGGACAAGGATGGTTAAGTACGAGGACGTGTGAAAAAAAGAGAGGTCAGCTCGTCTGTGAGAGATTAAAAAACGCAGTCCTGTCCCCAGGATGTGTGTGCGGGTGGCACGGCTGCCAGGGGGTCCGTGGGGCCGGTGTGAATCTGTTTTCTCAGAGCTTGACCTCCGAGCACGGCACGTCGGTGCACACGCCTGGGCGACCCCGGAGGACACACACGGGTCACAAGCTCACACGCAGGTGCACCCGTAAGGACAGACACACCGCTCCTTGCCGGAACACACCCACTCGCGCTCGCTCACACACGTCGACTCACAGGCTCCCCGCACGCGCACCGGGAGAGCCCGGGTCCGCGCCCAGAGCCCGCCGCACACGCGCACAGACCCCCGCGCCCCCCACACCCACGGGAGCTCGCCCACGAGAAGGCAAGCACGCCAAAGACACCCAAACACAAACAGAAGCACGCAGTCCACGACACCAGCACCCGCCCTGTGCGCACACCCTAGGCGCGCGCAGCAGAAGCCAGGTGCCAGCAGGCGTGTGCTCCGAGGACGCACCTGCATGCGCACGCTCATGCCCTCACACGCCGGGCGGTGCTTCGGGCCGCACGTCCCCGCTTCTGCGCATGAGCAGGGCCGGCTTGGGGGGAGGGGGCGGGTGGAGTGACGCCGTGGCTCCCAAGGAACAGCGCATTTAGCAAAGCAGTTCGCAGAAGGCATGTGTCCTTCGAGTATTTTTATCTTTAGCACTCATATGTCTAGCGGAGTCTGGGTGGCTCCATCTTGCTACCAGGAAGGAGGGCAAGTGGCTCGATTGTGAAGCAGATGGCCTCTGGGTGCAGAGGACAGATGCCCCTTGCTCCTGGCCTCCCGCTCCCCCCCACAGCGTCCCCTCCCCCAACACACTGGGCTCCCCAGAAGCCTGCCCAGGCCCCCGCCTACCTACCAGGAAACCCAGCAGCAGGGCAGACCCTCCGAGCCCCCACCCAGGGGAGAGGGTCTGCCAGCCCCCAACCCACACCCCCACCCCCAGTAGCTCAGCTCTCCATCAGGCTTGGGCCTGGGCCGTAACCCACTGCGAGACACCTGTCCCCAGGTCCCCCACATGTACGCCCGGATGGCGCCCTCCACTCTTCCTGAGCTGGCAGAAGATCCGGGCATGGGCCCTGTGGCCCCGCTGGCCGGTCGCAGACGGGCCGGTGGATTTCGAAAGCTATTTAATCCCTGGGTTCTGCCGCACCCCTTCACCACCAAGCAGGTTCTAGTGCCCACGGATCTGATGTCAGGGGACGGCCCTGGCACCGCGCCCTCCTTCCTGCCCACATGGCAGCGGCGGAGCCGACCCAGCGAGCGCCGAGCCCCGGAGCCTGCTCCTCGGGAGGCACAACCAGTCCGCTTCCCACCAGGCCTGCAAGCTCCAGCCCCTTCTAAAAAAAGTGCTGTCGTAAAGACTCCTAACCAGGAAAAACCATCAAGAGCGAGCAAGTGAGGATAGCAGATAAGCAAGACCTATAACCTGGCATTTCTTTTAAAACAATAATAAATGTATTTAGACAGAGGCAAAAAAAACTGGAAAAACTAACAGTGGCTATCTTTAGAAATTAATCATTCGACAAATAGGTATGGCGCACCTACTGCTTGTCAGACTCCTTCTAGGTGCTGGCGTTCGAACAGGGCCAGAACCCTTAGGAATCTTATAGAGAGTGAACAGATAAGAACAGATTCCGAAGTTCAATGTATCCTATTTTTAAATGGTGACAAGAGCAGTGGGAAAGGGACAGGGAGGAGGGATGGGGTTTTGGGGGGGGGGTGTAGTTTTTAATTGATTTTTTTTGAGCAGGTTTAAATTTATAGAAAAATTAAGATAGGACAAACAGTTCTCCCCAAATCCTCCCTGTACGTGTGGCCCCTCCCGTGCCGGACTCCTCCGATCTCTCGCATTATAATGGTACCTGTGTTACGATGACTGAGCCCACATTAATACTTCGTTACTGACTCACATCTACAGTTTATTCACGTTTCCTCGGTTTACCTAATTTCTTTCGTTGCTGTTGTTCCAGGAGCACATCCAGGAGAATACATTCCACTGAGTCGTCTTCTGCCGCTCTTGGTGGTGACTGTTTCTCAGCCTTCCCTTGTTTTTGATGACCTTGGCAGTTTTGAGGCGAACCGGTCAGGAATTTTGTGTTGAAATCTGCCTCATGTTTTTCTCATGATCGGACCGGGGCTCTGGGCTTCCAGGAGCAGGCACAGAGGTGAGGTGCCGTGTTTGTCAAGTTGTCACATCAAGGGCACATACTAGCAACATGATTTATAGCTCCCGGCATTGACCTTGCGTTCGCCAGGTTTCCCCACTGCGAAGTTTCTCCCCCACATCCCCCTTTCCACGCCATCCTCCTCGGAAAGAAGTTGCTGGGTGCAGCCCACGCTTAAGGAGCAGGAATTACGCTTCCGCATTTTGGGTGATGTATGTACCTCAATTATTTAGAATTTTTTTGCACAGGAGACTTACCTGTTGCCCACTTATTAATTGATCCAATCACTTATTTATAACGGACTCATGGATGTTTATTTTACATTTGGGTTATAATCCAATCATATGTCGTTTTCTTACTCCATCTGTTCTAACTTTGGCTGTTGGGACCTCTCTCATGTGGGTCCTGTGTCCTCCGTTATTTATTTATTTATTTAGCATTTCCTTACTTCCTGGCACTACAAGATGCTCCGGGCTCATCTTGTGTATCTCCACCCACAGTCCCAGAATCAGCCATTTCTCAACGATCCCTGGTTCCTTTTATTGGAGAATATGAGAAAGTAAGATCAGGATACTAGGTATGTCCTGTAACTTTTAATTTGATAGTTAGTGAAAGCTTCTCCAAGAAAGTAATGTATGAGTGAAAACCTGAAGAAGGTGAGGAGCAAACCATGGAGACACTGAGGGGAGGGAGCGATCCAAGCTGAGGAACCAGAAGTGCAAAGGCCCGGAGGTAGGCGTGTGCATTGTGTTCGCAAACAACAAGGAAGTCAGTGTGGCTAGAGCCAAATGAGAGGCACAGGAGATGATGTGTGGGTGCAGATGGGGCAATCGGAAAGGACTGCGACTTTTCCCCAGACTCACCGGGGTGGGGGGTAGACATGTGACATAATCTAACTTATTTTTAAATAAAATCCCTGGCTACTGTACTGGGAATAAAATGAAGGGGGTGAGGGCAGATGCCATTGTAAGGATCCCGGGAGTGATGATGTTGGCTTAGATCAGGTCATAGCAATGCACGCAGGTGAGGGGCTGATTCCAAGGCAGAGTGATAGCACTTCCTGACAGATTGGCTGCTGGGTGAGTGCTGGAAGGACTGTCCTAAGGTTTGCCCAGTTCTGGAAGGAGGCAGCTGTGGGACAGACTGGGGGAGGGGCAGGTTTGGAGGGGTTCCAGGAGCTCACATTTTGGACGCATTAGTTGAAACTCCCCTCCTTCACCCAGTCTGGAGTTTAGGGCAGAGGGTAGGTGGGAAATACGGAATGAGACCAAGGCCCCGGGCAGGAAGCAGGTCCCTGGCCTCCCCGCCCTCTTCCCCTGCCACAGGTGGCCTCAAGGCGCTGGGTTTAGGCCCATGTGGTGTGGCTGCTCTCACCCAGAGCTGCACATAGGCCCAACGAGCCAGCCCTCAACCATGAGCAGACAGAGGAGGCTTTGAGAAACCTGGCCCCAGATCCCAGTGAGCGCTTGGTCAGCTCCCAAAGAACTCTTGGCTTTGCTTAGACCAGGATTTACCGTGCACATCTGGGGCTCAGGACACGGAAATGCCCCAAAGTGGAGAATGGGCTTTCTCTCTAGCAGGGCGCCCACTAGGGTGGGACTGGGGGACCACATCTACTTTTTCCTCAGCTCCCAGCCTCTGGGCCTCTGGTCGCAGTCCTCAGCACTGCGGGAGTGAATGATGGCCGTATTCTTGAGAGCAGCCCCTCTGGCCTGAGGGAGGTGACAGAGTGAGGCCACGGGACTCCTGAAACAGAAGATGGAGGCGGTGGGGACAAGGGCAGAAGGGAGGAGAGGTGAGGGGAGGGGATAGGATAAAGGGGAGGGGGAGGCTTCGGGGGAGATTCGGGACAGAGGGGAGATACAGGGGAGCTGGCAGCCCTGGGCCCATCTCAGGCTTCTCAGGCTGGTGAATGGGAACCACCGGCCAGGCCTCCGTGCCTCCTCCCTTTTGCTCACACGCACAGGGCCCATCGGCAAACACTGCGGGCCCCGCCCTCACGAGACACACACAGCCAGACCACCTCCCACCTCCCTGACTGTCTCCACCCTGGTCAGGCCACCACCTTCTCTGACTTGCACCTCTATAAGCGCCTCCCCCACACCCTGCAGTCCATTCTCAGGGCAGCCAGAGTGATCCTTTTAAAACAAAACAAGATCAGGCTATCCCACCACAAACCAAGCTCTCCCCTCAATCCCAGAGTAGAAAGGCCTCCCCTTGGCCCTGCTCAGCCTTCCCTCCACCTTCCCGTCCTCGGTCCAGTCCTCATACACTGGCCTCTTCATTGCTCATCTGACACACTAAGCATCGCCTGCCTCAGGGCCTTTGCACTTGCTGTGCCCTCTACCTGGACCATTTCTCCCAGCCATCTAAGTGCCATATTCCTTCACTTTCTTCAGGTGTCAGCTCAGATGCCCCATCCTCTGAGGCCTTCCCCGATCACCCTATCTGAAATAGACTCCCTTCCACCCTTGTCACTCACTACCCCCTATACCCTTAGTTTTTCTTAAGACTTATCACCACTTTATATATATTTATTTAAGTCTTCCCCACTACAATTGTTTTGCCCAGCAATGTATCCCCAGCACCTGGAACAACCCTCAGACAGGTGGGTGCTCCATAAACAATTTGTCGAATAAATGAGTAACCACCTCTCCCCTTCTAGAGATGGCTCAGGCCACCCTCTTCAGGTACCAGCGACCTAGCTCGCAGAAGTTCTTAGAGCTACGTAGATCCTGTTAAGCTTGGGGAAACTCACCAAAACTTCAACAGAGCCAATCCCACCATCTGCAGATCTGCAATGTCACCACGCCTTCCCCGTTCCCTTGAACCTCACACCTTCCTGATGCCTGCTCTTCCCCCATGCCCCAGAGCCAGCCAGGCCCCAGATCCTTCCAGAACACCCCTTAAACCTCTCCTTATCCCCCTCTTCTCCCGCCCCCCTGTCCTCTTGCTCATCGGCTCAAGGTCTCAGCAGGTCCACAGGGATCCACAGAGGTCTTGCTAACGAGTACATCTGACCTGCTCCCTCCCCTGCTTAAATCCCTCCTCTGGTCCTCAGGATAAAGACCAAAGTCCAGTGTGTCTGCCTCTGGCCTCTTGGCCTCTCCAGCCTCCCTCCCTTCTTTTCCTTTCTCTGCATGCTCACTGGGAGCAGCCCCAGCACCTGCTGCCTTCCCATCGTCGGGACGCCCTGCGGGTCCTCCTCCCTGCAGCCCTCTGCTCCTGTGATTGCAACTTACTGTGTTACTGTCCCTCGCTTTCCATATGGAGGTCTTGGGGTGCCGCCCGGCTGCAGGGCTGGAGGTTTCTCAGGAGTGGCTGTGAGGGCTGAGATGTGGCTAGTGGAAGCCACGGAGGGGCTGAGGTCCCCTGGTCTGTCCCTCGGCACCACCACTGCTGACCTGGCCCCCAGCCCTGCACTCCAGGAGGGAGGACCTGGGTCTCTGTCCTTTAGGCTCTGACACAGGAGAGGTTCTTAGGAAATGTCCGTGGATGGGTTTGTTGAATGATTGACTCTAGAGAGTAGCTCTGAGTGATTTTTTTTTCCTTTTCTACATTTCTGTATTTCCCTATTTTAAAAAATCGTGTACATCCCTCATTTTTTAAAGTGGAAAAAAACTTACCTTGCAAAATCATTCTTTTATTAAAACATTGGTTAAAAAGTAACTCTTCCTATATCTTCCAGTCCTGGGCCCCTCGTGAGTATATACCCAACAGAAATGTGCCTAGAGATTCACAGAAGACAGGAACTCGAATACTCCAGTGACATTATTCATGACAGCCAGGAACTGGAACCCACCCAAACGTCCATCAGCAGTAAAATGGGTGAAAATGTTATGATAAGTCACACGGTGGCCAGCTACCAGTAATGAGAATGAATGCCCTAGATATGGACGAATCTCGCCAACCTGGTATCGAGCAAAAGGAACGAGACAGGAAAGACCACAGAGTGTAGGGCTCTATGCAAGTTCAGTTTAGAAGCAAGCCGAAGTAGCCCACGGGGCTGGGAGTCGGGAGAGAGGTTACTCTGCGGGACGGGAGGGAGTCATGAGGGGGCTTCTGGGTGCTGGGTCCGGCTTGTGCAAATTCATCCACTGTGTACTTCTGAGCTCTCTCTCTCTCTCAAATTAATAATTAAATCTTAAAAAGAAAAAAAATAAAAGACATGAATCCTGGAGCAGGTTAAGCCCACCTCGTTTTTCTGTGCAGAGGGAGGTGGGGGGCCGGCCCCCACAGTCCCTGTGGCGTCCTTGTCCCTCAGTCCGGCCACCAGAGTTTCTCCCCAGTCTCTGAGACTCCCGAAGCCCCAGACTGGGGATTCTGGTTCCACGAAGCCTCCAGAATGCCAGGAGCTCTGGGGTCCATTCCTGTCATTACAGTTGAGGCTCTAGAAACAGGGCTGGGAGGGTGGACCCTGCAGGCTCTCCCTCCTTAGCTGGGTTGTTCTGGGTCTCCCAGCCCCCAGCAGCCACAAGCCACAAGGCAGGGCTGTGGGCTGCAGGCACGCTTGGTGTGGGAGGTCAGAGCACAGCACTCCGGGCTGCCTGGGTCCTTAGGTTATATCCCTCAAGCTCTCTGCACCCTCGGGTCCCTGGGCTGGGGCTGTCCCCACTTCAGTGCCTCCCGCCCCACCCCCAGCAGAGACCGGGCGAGCAGGGGCACCTGCGAGCAGGGGCACCTGCAAGGGAAGCACAGGCTGGGCCCTGTTTGACCTTGCGCCTCGCCCCCAAAGGTCACACTGCAGGCTGGGGCTTTAGGGGGGTCGGGATGCCGCAGTCGGGGGCGGGGGCACAGGTCCAGCGCTGCCCTCTGCGGCTGGGCCGGGCGCGGTTATTTATAACCACGGGTCGCCTTGCCTCCTGACCTTCAGCTGGGGCCTAGTGATCCGCAGCGATTAGCATCCCCTGCCACCCCCTGGGAGCAAACACCCATGTGCCCTCCCAGGGCTGGGCCTCACCGCAGGGCCCTGCAGGAAGCAGGATGTGGACCAGAGCCGTGCCCTGTGGCTCCCGCAGGCGGACCTGCCACGTGTGAGTTGGGAGAGGTGGGTGCTTCTGGGGGAAAGGCGCCAGAAATACTCAGAGCTCCTCTGGTCCCGTGGCTTCCCAGGTGGAAACCGTTGGTGCTCTTTTCTGGGCGGCGGCTGTATTTACAATACGGGGCTGCCCTCTTCAAAACCAGTGGGGAGGAGGCAGCGCTGGGAGACTGGACCCCCTCCCCCCACGTGGTCCCCGGAATCCCACCAGACAAACTGCATGCCCCCAGCAGCGGCCCCTCATTCCCACACGGCGACTGACGCTCAGGGGAGCAAGGGACTGGTCCAAGGCGACTCAGCCGCCCGTGGCCGATCCCCGCTCCTGGCCGATGGGAAGGGGCTGGAGGCCAGGACCCCTGATGCTGACCTGGAGGAGCCGTTGTAGGAGGTGGCGGCGGTGGGGGGTGGGGTGGGGCTTTGTTCGTTCAACACGGTTTCGTTGAGCAGGTACTAGGTGCTGACCCGATTTCAGGCAGAGATCCTTACCCTCGGGGAGCAGATGGTCTAGGGCACAGGGGCAGTCCCCGGAGCCCCAGGCTAGGCAGCTGCGGAGGGGCTGGAATCCTGAGGAGGGAGACTGAGGCAGGGAGCAAGAAGGCCGGGCTGAGGGCGCACGTGGGCCTGGAGCCCGGAGCTGAGCGTTGGCTCAGGCGCCCGAGGCCACTGAGTGCTGACGTCGCCAGCCCGTGCCGGTTTCGTCCCCACGGTGGGTGCCCCGGCCTGAGCAGCTCCAGGTGACCTTCCCCCGGCAGAGGGCGAAGGTCTCACGCAGCACCCGGGCTTGGCAGTCATCCCGGAGGGAGCTGTAGGACTGGGCCCAGCCAGGCGGCTGCGCTTGGCCCTGCGCAGGGAGGAACTGAGTCCGGGGGCTCAGGGAGGGTGGCAGGGAGGGAGGGAGGAGTCTGGATGCTTCCTTCCTTTCCCACCACGCTCTCAGATGCTTGGAAACACTTGGAGGAACTTAAGCTGTGTGGCTTGACCATCCCCTTGCCCTCTCTGGGCCACAGTTGCCACAAATAAGAGTGAGGGGGGTCAGCTGTCCGCTGGCTGCCTGGGGTCCTGGTCTGGTCTGGCTCAGTCTGCGAGGGTTCCCCTCGGTGGCATGAAGCCCAGCGCAGGTCGGGGGTGCGGGGGTGGAGTCCGGAGCGGCCGGGCCTGGGGAGGGGGTGCTGGTGCGTGGCAGTGCTGTGCGGGTGCACACGTGCGCGGGACCTGCTTGCCGCCTGGTGCGGGTAGGAGTGTGCTTCTGTGGGTAAGCGGCTGAGTAAAGCCGTAGACACGGTGCCTGTGTGTGTCTTGGTGTGTGTGTAGGGCTGGAAAGGGGATAGTGTGTGTACAAGGGTGGAGTGTGTGGGGGGGGAGGTGAGTCACACGTAGCTAGGTCCCAGCATGTATATGGATGGTGTGTGTGTGTGTGTGTGTGTGTGTGTGTGTGTGTGTGTTACAGGAGGGTCTTGGGGGCTGGGGTTGGCTTAAGGCGGGGAATAAAAGCCTGGGGGGGCCTCCCCTCGTTCTGCAAACCCCTCGCCCACACGGCCAGCCTGTGGCCGACAGGCCCTGACCAGTCCATGAACTCAGGGTCTGGAAGAGTCAGCGGCTTTTCCAACCTCTTTGCCAAATGGGATGTCAGCACGGGGAGGTTGGAGGTGGGGGGGTGCAGGCTGGGGAAGGTGGCAATGACTTCATGACAACTGGCGGCTGAGCAGCTGGGGGGAAGGGGGCGGGGAGCTGGGGCCTGGCTGCCAGGGGAAACCTGCTCCATTGGCCCCCGTTGGGGGCAGGGCCTGGGGACCCACGAGGGCAGCCCAGCCACAGGTTCACACCTCCTGGCGACACTGTGGTTCTCTTTGTGGGGGCTGTGGCTATGCCAGGGCCTCAGGGGAAGGTGGGCAGGGGACCTCTCGAGAGAGCCCCCCTCACACGGTCCCATAAGCTTACAGCAACCCCATGAGTTAGGGACTCATGCCTATTTTGCAGAGGAAGGCACAAGCTCTCAGAGGCAAGGGGCCATGTCTGAAGCCACACAGCTCCAGGGAGGGGGACGGGATGGTGGGAGGTGGTAGAACTGGCCCGGGGACGTGGGTCAGTGCGTTTCCCACTCCAGCTCCCAGAAGAAGGGCACGGGAGACACGGGCAGTCCTCTAGATCTGCTCCTCTGTGGGTGCCTTGAAACTTGGGTATTGGACCTTCTCTGAGTCCTCAGACCCAATGCTCCTTCACCCTCCCCGAAGGGGCTCCTTCCTGGGGAGGCCCTCCACACACGTCTCTACAATTTAGGGGGTAACCTAACCATAACCACGCACAGGGGCCACCACAAATGAACGGAAGCCTTTGCAGAGAGCAGACCTTTTGAGCACAGGCCAGAGGCTGGGCCCTGTGTCAAGCAGGCCTTGGTGGAGGCCAGGCCGCCTTGACTCACGGGGATCGGGCTTGCTTGGCTCCTTTGTGGGGTTGGAGGGGCCCCAAGATCACAGACCCGGGGGTGGGTGCAAGCACGATCTTTGCACCCAGAAGCTGAGATCAGCTTTCAGGGTGCCCTTTCTTCAGCCATTTACTAGTTTCTCATAATAATAATAACCGTCCCTGCCCAAGCTTTATAGTCCCCAAGACACTTTCACACTCTCTCACTTAATCCTCACCAGCCTGTGATGAGGAGCCAGCACCCCCATTCTACAGAACAAGAAATGGAAGTTCAGGGAGGGAGCACCTGCGACTAGTCTAATATCACAGGCCAGGACGTGGCCGGAGCCCCGTGTGCCTGAGCCGCGGTCCGGATCCCGTTCAAAGGAGCGTGGCGACTGTGGGCTGACGTCTCCAGGGCCCGGCAGCACCAGCCCACCGGCACGGTGACCAGACTGCTCCCCAGCCTCCGCTCCTGCAAATATTGGGGGCTGGGGGTGGGAAAGATGTCAAGCACAAAGTGACTGCTCCATGAGAGAGTGGGAGTGGGAGGGGACATGGGGCGGGGTCCCCTGCTGCCCCAGGCCTTGGGCCCAGGCAGAGACTGCGAGGGACCAGCTGTTTCTGGAATATGAGCCCATTGACAGGATTGTCATGTTCTCATCTGCTTGTGGCAAAATGAGAAAGACCAGGACAATATAGTGAGGTTTTCACAGAGCAAGACCCACGATGTGACGTGCAGCCCTTTCACTTGTCCTGTGTGTGTGTGTGTGTGTGTGTGTGTGCACGCGCACGTGTTCACAAAGACCTTTCCTTTGACATTTCCTTTTAATGTCCTTAACTCGGCAAAATACAGACCTGGTGACCATGTCCAATCCTAAGTTGTTTTCTGGAAATGCAGTGCCCCTGAGAAATAGGGCAGATGGGAGCCACCAAGCTAGCTCTGGTCCTAGGTGAGAGCTGGCATAGAGGGAGTTGTTTTTTAATTGAGAGATGATGTCTGAATGGCTGGAAAAACCCAGGGGGAGAAGAGGCTGGGGTTCCTGCCCAGACAGCCCTCGCGCGGCCCCTGAGCCCAGGCATCCCCAGGAAGCTAAGTAGAGGAACATCTGAGTAGCTGCACAGGGAATTCTGAGAAAGGCCTCCGGGCCAGTTCTCTGTGCCACACACCCTCAGCCTCTTCTCTGACCCGGAGCCAGGAGGAAATGTTCCCTTAAACCCCACCCCACCCTCTCCCCAGCCCCCCAAGGCTGGCTCCAAAATAGCCCAGGCCCCGGAGGAGACGTCATGGGTCCGGCTGGCTGCCTGCCCCTCCAAGAGGACAAATATAGAGGGATACCGGACACCAACAGGAGCCCCGGGACCTGGGGAGCCCCACTCCCTTCCCTTCCTAGCCCTGCACCCACTAACAGGGCAGCTGGGAGGCCAGCGCCTCCTGGCCTGGCCAACCCACCCTGGGACGTGTCCCAGCAAGCCTGGAGCGGAGCTGGAGGCTGGCCCAAGGGAACACCAGGCCCAGCTGGCCGTGCGCATGGGGACACCTCCACTATCTGGGGGGTCTCAAAGCACTTTTATAAGCGTCCTGCCCACAGGCTGCTCCCAGGAGCCGGAGACCAGAAGAACCTAGGTGTCTCCCAGGTGGAGCCACTCCTGCCTTCTGTTCTTCCGAAGGAGGTCAAGGCCATAAACCTGGGGGTGTGGGAGGTGGGCAGGAGGGCAGGCAGCCAGGCCAAACCCCAATAAACTGCTGGTTGAATCAAATTGCAAATAATTAGTCCTGATCTCCAAAGCTGCCACCACCCTCCACTCCCGGGAATTAAAGGTCAAAGGGTAGAGCTGCTGACGCAAATGTCAGGGGAGCCACACGATTGCGAACAGCTGGGCTCCTACTCCGGCTGGGCTTAGCTGCCCGAGGTCGCCGGCCCCCAGCGCTCTGGACAAGGTGTCCCCCGGGCCGGGCCCTGAGAGCCGGCGCTCCTGGCACACTCAGGGAAGGGGCTCTGCTCCCTCCCCTCCTTGGTTCTAAGGTCTCCAGAACCTGCTGGGGGTTAACAGGAATCCCCGTGAAATGGTGCTGCCGTACGCTGGGAGCCTGGGGACATGCAGCAGCTCAGTGTCTCGTGAGCCCCCTCCCGCCCCTAAAACAAGACAAAACTTCTGCCTTCTGGCCACGGGCAGCCTGGTCCCTAAAGCCCGAGGTGCTCCCCTAGGTGGGCCCTGTGGCAGGCACGCCCCGGCGGCCGTACCGGGCTCTGTGCGCCAGTGGTGACCCCCAGCGGTCAGTGTGGGACTTGAACTTGGGCCTCGGGCAAGGCTACCGCAGGCCCCGGTTCCGGCAGCCTCAGCCCAGGGCTGGGGACTCTGGCGGTCAGTGTTGGTAAGGGGGTTGCTGGCGTTTGGAGGTATTTTTGCAATCGCTGAATTTTCCTAATTGTACTGGATCTCGCCCTAAATGTCCCACTATTAGCAAATCAGCTTCCAAGTGTCTAAGAATGCACTATCATCGAGCCCTAAACCTGCCCCTCCTCCTGACTTCCCTGTGCCTATTAATAGCACCGCCGCCCTCCCAGTCCCTCGGGCTCCAAACCTGCGAGTCATCTTCCACTCCTGCCCACACTGGGCTGGGTGCCTGGTCCTGCCCCTCCTCACTCCGCAGTCACTCTTCTATCCTTGATACTCACGGCCTCGACCCAGTCAGCAGGCCTCTCGCCTCTGCTACTGCTGGCCTCAACCATGAGGCTGGGTGAGACCTGGGTATGCGCCCAGCCCCCTTCACTGACTGGCTGTGTGACCTTGCGCAAGTTACTGAACTTCTCTGAGCTCAGCGTCCTCAGCTGTAAAACGAGGATGCTAATCACAGTGCCTGCTTCATAGAGGAGTGCGTGAATTCTAGGATAGGATGGACAGGCAGACCCTGTCACATAGGACATGCTCGATGCATGTCAAGTATTACAGGCTCTCCTTCAGTCCAATGCCTCCTTTCAGGAAACCAAGGCCAGAGAGCTGGAATAAGAGCTACCATTTGGCGTTGTGTTCCAGGGGTCTTTACAGCATGCTACAGAGCAAGGGGAGTGGAAGTTCCTGGAGTCTAGAAGCTTCTCCACCATGACCTCCATGATCACATTCCAGAACCCAGAACCAAAGGCCACCTCCTGAGTCCATTGGCCCCATCCGAGGGCCTTCAGGGGCAGGTCTACCTGGGTAAGTGTCGAGGTCACTCAGCCACAGCAGATACCTTCTGGAATGAGACAACTCCAGGTCATGTCCAGTGGCTGTGAGTCAGGGCGACCCATCTGCAAGGTGGTGTGAGGCTGTGCACGTTGGCCTGGCACAGTGGCCTGACCACCTCTGGGCAGCTGGTCATGCAGGGGCACGGCCACCCGGCAGGCGCCTCCCCCCTGCAACCGTCTGCCCTCATGTCCCTCTCACAGCTCACACTTACCCCACCTCTGGTCCCCAGGGGCCTTCACAGCTGGGGGCCCGGAGGGAGGTGGGCCGGCTGACTCAGCCAGCTTTCCAGCCAGGCCTGTGTCCCCTGTAGGCAGGTGTTTTTAACATCCACTCCCGAGACTGAGCACCTGGAGCCCATACACTTGGAATTGAAGGGGGATCCTTGCTCTGGAAAGAGATTTCATTTTTTTTTAAGATTTTTTGAGAGAGAGCAAGCACAAGCAGAGGGAGTAGTAGGCAGAGGGAGAGGGAGAAGCAGGCTTCCCGCTGAGCAGGGGGCCTGAGGCGGGACTCGATCTCAGGACCCTGGGATCATGACCTGAGCAGAAGGCGGACGCTTCACCGACTGAGCCACCCAGGCGCCCCTGGAAAGAGATTTTCAAAGGAGACTTTTACCCACAAAGAGGAGGCAGCAGGAAAAGCAGACCATCCAGATTCAAACGTGGGCCTGTTCTAGTCTCCGGACACACCTGTTGTGTAAGACGGTTGCTCCCCAGTGGGGTCGGCTGTGCTCCTGACATTCGGCAATGCAGGCGGATGTTTCTGGTTGTGGCAGCTGGGGCGTGTGCCTGTGCTACTGGCATCTAGCGGCAGAGACCCCGGAGCTGCTAAATAGCCCGCAGGGCACAGGGCAGACCGCACAGCAGAGAATTGTCCCGGCCCTGGTGTGGACAGTCCCTGGGGGAGCAGCCCTGGCCCAAGAGTCATCCGTCATCTGTCCCCTGCCTCACAGCTGCCTGAGGGCTAAGGAAAGCGATGCTCGTCAAGGAGCCGGGACTGGGCCTAGCTCGCGTTGTGTGTGCGAAGGGCCTTTTCTGGGCCTGGGACACCCACCCGGTGGGCAGAGGTGGGGTGGGCGCGTATTCTGACCACGGGAGTATTTTCTGAAATGATCTTGGTGTTTCTGCCCTACCCTGACTGGGGCAGAGTTTCTAAACAGTCCAGTGCTCACTTATCAACCCTTTCAACAAAGAAAAAGCTGGCCTTGGGAGGAAGAGCCCACCGCCTGCCCCCTCGGCATGTGAATTGTCTTAGAACCCGGGTGCTCACAGTTTCTCAAGCCTTGGGCTCCGTTAGTCCCCCTGGGATCCATCTGCCCGCCGCTTTCACTGGCATTCGGGGGGCAAAGGGGAGAGGACTGGAGGCAAAAATGCTCCTTCAGAGCAGTCCTCAGGCTCAGCAGGAAGACCCCAGACGGGGAGGATTGGTGAGGATTTGCGTCGGAGGAGCCCTGTGCAGAGGCAGGGGGATGGCCAAGAAGACCTTGTAGGGTGGTGTGGAGCTGAGTCAGGAGCTGGCAAGGCCTCCCTGCCACTTACTTCGGCAGGCACCTGCCTCTCCCTCAGCCTCAGCGGCCGTGGGGTCAAGTGTCTTCTCTACAGAAACCGTTCCCAAATAAGGCCCTGCCTTCTCCCCGGGACGGGGCTGGGGGGCCCAGGTCAGAGCCCTTAGGCCCTGACTCAAGCAGAATAGCTTCCGGGATTGCGCCGGAGGAGGGTGGAAGGGTCGGGCCAGCTGACAGAGCCGGACCTTTCTGGCACTGCCCGCTTGCTGGGACAGGGGTTCCAGGGGCTTCAAACCACATGCCCCTCTCTGGGCCTCAGCTTAAGGCACCTGTTTCATGGGGGGTGGGGGTGGGAGGGGGGTGAGCAGTACCACCTTCCAACCTCAGCATAGGTGTTAGGCTGGGATGGGGCTTCTGTCTGTGTCAGGAAGCCCGGCTGACCCTGGGGACAAGCCCAGACACGCAGCTGTTCCTGAACAGGAAGCGGCCGCGGTGGGGGAGGGGTGGGGAGGATAAGCGCTGAGGGAGGGAGACCAGACCCAAGGACACCCTACCGGCTGAGTCCGATTAAAAGGGCCTGACAAAAGGGTCTGGAGCCAGTCTCGGGATAGGAGCAGCCTCCTGCCACGGGGAGTCTCTTCTCTGGGGCACATGTTTGTCTTTAGTGGAAATTTCTTGCTGATGGCTTGACACCCGACTTTGACCTTTCCTTCTCGAGCTTAGCTCTGCTGCTGGTGGGCTGCCGGCCATCCCACCTGCCACAGTCTTCTCCTTCTCCATAGCTGGCCAGGGGGCACTTGGGCCTGGCAAGCTTCCTGCCCGAGGTGTAATTCCATCATGCAAGTGCTGAGGAGAAGGGAGGAGGGGGTTCTTGGGAGAACCCCCATCCCCCTGGCTGTTCCCACTCCCATCCGACTTCCCTGCCCCAAAGGACAAGCCTCCTGCCGTCCTCCCCACTCCCACCAAGCGTGGCTCCCAGGCCCTTCCTCGACCTGCCGCACGCTCCAGGGTGAGGGTGCCGATGCTCCGAAAGGCATGCGGGTGACAGGAGCCGCCCTCCTGACCCCAGGGGAGTGAGGGACAGAAGCAGGGTACGGGGCCTGTTGGCTGCAGTCCGGGACGTTCGTACCCACGCGGAGAGGGCCCTGGAGCAACCCGGAACCCTCTCAGGCTTGAGGATGGCAAGGCCTGTCCTCCAGGCGTGTGTGTGTGTGTGTGTGTGTGTGTGTGTGCGTGCACACGCGCACACGTGCATGGGGAGCACTCTGGCCTAGGGCAGGGACCTGGCTCCCGCCCGCCGAGGCTGGCCTCACCTGGCTCCTTGGCACTGCCTCCGTTAGACCCAACGTCTTCCTCTCCGCTCCCCACCGAGGACCCAGCAGATTCAACCACCGTGGGCGGCGGCGGCGCGGATGGGAGGGGTCCCAGGCGGCCCCAATCCCCTTTGCTCCTGATGCTTAGATTCTCGGGCTGGGAAGGGATCCTAGACCTCCTCTCATGCAACCCTGTCATCGACAGAACATGACACCGACAGCCAGGGGAAGGTGCGCGCTAATGCGGGCGGCTCGCGGAGCGGTCCGAGGAGGGGTACCAGCCCCGGCAGGCGCCCCGGGTGTGGGTGCCAAGGGCTAGCCGCGGCGGCCCACGGCCCCCTTCCTCTAATCCTCACCCCTCCTCTCCCCCTTTTCGGCAGCAGTTATAAAATCCAGGAAATAAACGTGGACGGATGGCCTATAAAGGGCTTAGTTAGTGCTGTGACCTGCTGAGTTACATAACTCCCGTTTATTATTGGCCTTGGACGAAGTTTCTATTGAAGCAGCTCACGAAGCTGATTTCATGACATTTCCTTTAGCCTTATTCGGTGGCTGCAGGCGAAATTCCTCCGCAGCTTCAAAGAGCAGCAGTGGGGGTGTGGATGCTTTCAAAAATCCCCTTCTTCAAACCGTGGGCCAATGTTCCTCTCACCCCTATCAGCCCCTGCTCACCTCAGCAGGGGTCCAGGCTCTGGGCCACCTGCCTTCCCTCTGGGGCCCTGGGCTGTAGGCAGCCTTGGTGGGGAGGCTGAGAAAAGGTGCTTTCCCTGTCCCCCATGAATGAAAGGAGAGCAACTCGGGCCTGGGAGAATCCAGAGGCGGCCTAGTAGAAAGAGCCCTGAACTAAGAGTCAGAGTTCTAGTCAGATCTCTGCTGTTGGAATAACGGCCACTCTGGGCCTTGGCATGCTTGCTAGGAAAGTGGCTTCCCTTATCCGTCCAATCTGACTCCCCAGTAGGCACCCTCCTTGGTCTGGTCTGGCCTGGCCTGCCTTGCTGGGCAGCCCGGGAGGGGAAAGGAGGGCTGAGGGGGTGGCAGTCTTTCTTCGGTGCTAACACAAGTAAGGCTAATACCGACATGATGCCACCTTGTGTTCAAAAGGGAGCAGAGCCCAGCCTCTCTTTCAAGGCAGATCTCCAAACAAGTTCATTTCCCGGGCCCCCACCCCTCTTCTGCTCTGGCAGGGGTGTTACTGGGAAGCCAAGGATCCTGTCACCTCTCAGTCCTTCTCTCCCTCCCCGGGTGATGCCAAAGGGGCCCCCAGAGAAGCTCTCTGAAGGCTCAGCTGTCATCCTAAAGGATACTTTTGGAGACCTCTTCCCAGGTTCAAGAAGGAAAAGACGGACACTCCAGGGAAGTAGGGGCCCCAGAGAACTCAACAATGTCTGTCTTCTTCATTAAGACATATTCCTCCCATTCGTCGCAGTAATGCCTTGATGCCTCAGGGACAAACCGGCGCCATCCAACAAAGAGTTGGTTTGCACCGAGCGGCACAGGCTACAGGAGCTCCCTCCATGAAGGGCCTGGCTGGGCACGGAGGCTACTAGGCCCCACAACTCGAACTACACATGGCACAGACGACTCACCCTTAGAGAATGTCACCTTGGAAGAAGCCTTCTTGCTCACCCAAGGCGGGCCCCGGCTTTTCCGGTAAGGAGAACAGGGCCCACCGTGAGGAGAGGGCTTCTAACGGATCGAATGGCAGAGGGGGGCTAGAACAATTCTGTATTGCAACGTATTTTTGAGATGCTGACCTTGGGCTCACAATGTATCACATCAGAGGGGTCTGGAACAAAGAGCTGTCACCTGGGGCCCCAGAACAATGGCCTTAATATGGGGCAGGATGGTCTGATAAATCCTCCATTGAGCAAAGCCCCAGACTGGGTCTCTAACTCAGCCAAGGCTGCCTCCGGGCACCGGCCCGCTGTCTGCTTACCGCCCGCCAGGCTCGAGGAAGGACAAATGCTCGAGACCCAACTCGGGATCCATGCTGGAGTCTCTTCCGGTGAAAAATGGGCCAGAATCTGCTCCTAGTGCCTTCTCTTACAGCCCCAGGTACACTTCCCGAGAGAGAAAGGGAGACTGCCTACGAAACCACACGCCTGTTTCCACAGACGCTGACAGGCCCACGGGCAGCACAGGCAGCGCGCTCTGGGGTAGCTCACTGTCTGCGCCGGCCGAAGGCACGGGAAGGCAGGCCTGCTGAGGGGTGGCAGGAGAAGACATCCAGGCCTCGGTGGGGGAAGGGTACAAATGGTTGTCTACTCTGGAGTAGCACTTTACACGATCACATTCAATCCCAGCAATGCCGTGAAGGAGGCAGCACTATTCCAATACTGAGGAGAGTCAAGTGCTTCAAAGACTGCTCCACTCTTCTTGACGTGTCTGCACTTGAGGTGTCCTGCGAAAATCTTAGCAGATGGAGGTTGTCCTGAAAAATCTTAGCAGATGGAGCTTCGGGCTCTTGCCTGGCCAGAGTAGTGCTGAGCTCTTGGTAATTAGTAATGCTAACCACGTAGCCAGCCTCCCTCCCTTCTTGCCGCCATTCCACAGCCAGCCGTGCATCTGAGGAGACTCTCTTGTTTACTTCTGTAGGTCTGCTCCCAACCTGTTTACATGCAGCGACTGAACGCTTACTGTAAAGCATTAGGAGCAACAGATACTGAACAAATGTTTTGGTGGCACCTGAAAATGTTGAATTTACCGCTGTTTTCATGCCTCAATCTCTCCCTCAGTGTGCCTGCGCAGGAATGAAATGAACTCTTAGATGCAAAAGAGAGTATGAGTCTCCCCCGTGCTGCATTTTCATGGAGCGCTCCTTTTCCTTAAATTGGGGAGGGTGGAGCAACAGAGAAAGGTATTCCCTGAAAGGTCCAACAGGCCCAAGATACCTCTGCTTCCTCACCTACTTCTTTTCGGACAATGTCTAGAACACTTATAAATAGACTGGAAATAATATTCCGCATTAGGGGCACCCCACTCCTGGTTTCGTCTCAGGTCATGAGATCGAGCCCCAAGTCGGGCTCTGCACTCAGCCGGAAGTCTACTTGAGATTCTCTCTCCCTCTGCGTCCCCTCCAAAACAATAAATAAATCTTTTTTAAAAATCTAAAAAAAAAAAAAAAAGTCTATGGTGCATAAATAAGCATTGAAGACCGATTTCTCTTGTTTTTTTCACATTACAGAACAGCCAGAGCAGACACCAAACCAACACCATCTGTTCAACTGTGTCTGATGCGCCGTGGCAATACTGGGCTCCACTTCGTTCCCGTGCCTGCTTCCCTCTCTGACCCAATCTCCCCGAGGGCTTCTAGCTCATCCTCAGGCCCCTGGCCCCCGGAGCCCCAGTCTGCTGCTGAGGGCCTAGCAGGGTGGGGGTGTGCTGGTGCCTAACAAGCGACACCTCACTCCGCTGTCCCAAGAGCCCTTTGGGGTGTTCCTCTCTCTTTAGAGCAAAGGAACAGGTGCTTGACTAGTGAAAGGTCACAAAATGAGGCAACAGGAGGACCCAGAATTCCAACCCAGGTTTCCTGACTTGAGATCTAGGTCTTCTGCCAATGCAGCAGCCTCTAGTGTGGAGTTGTCTGGTGACACCCCCAGTGAGGGCCTTGAGCCCTTACTCATCTCAGCTGGGCCTCTTTACCAAGGGGCCAAGGCCCCTCCTGGGGCCAGCTGGGCCTCTGGATCACCTGAGAATGATGAATTCATGAATACTTTCAGAAAACTACTGGATGTTATGCAAATGCAAGCTAGTCATGGTAACATCTGAAGGGCTATGGCTTTTTTTCTATGAAAAAATAGTCACTTTTAATGTAGCAGTAAGTTCAAAGTACCCTAAGCTTCCATTATCCATGAATCAAAAAGTGAAGAGTAGTGGGCTGAGCCTGCTGGCACGTCACCATGTGCTGGTAAGCAGCAGCTAAGAATAGGGGCGCCTGGGTGGTGCAGTTGGTTATGCATCTGCCTTCGGCTCAGGTCATGATCTTGAGGTCCTGGGATCTAGCCCTGCATTGGGCTCCCTGCTCAGCAGGGAGTCTGCTTGTCTCCCCGTCTCTCGGCCCCTCCCCCTCCCCCTGCTTGTGCTCTCTCAAATAAATAGAATCTTTAAAAACAAAAACAAAACCCCAGCTAAGAATGAATGAAGCTTTCCGCTCCTGGAAAACAGATGTGTATGAGTCCAGCCGGGCTTATGAGTTCCTCTCAAGCAGCTGCTCCCAGTGCGAGGATCAGAATCACCTGGGTAACTGTTCTCTCCAAATACTCCAATAGAATAGGACACTCCCTGACGTGAGGAGGAGGAGGAAGTGATTTCCGGAACCAACTTGCAGGCAACTCTGGCCATACCGCCCCCACCTGGCCTGGTGGAGAACTGCAGCTACTAGAAGTTGCCAGGCCCCCAAGCAGGGGTGTGTTGCTCCCCCTCTCCTTTGAGCGTCAGAACAGATCTTAACTGCTTTTTAGTCTGTGACTGGGAGTCAACGTTCTCCTGGGACATAAAATCGAGATGCTGAACTATCTGGCTCCTTCTGAATACACTGTAAGTCATTAAATTCCACCCACCAGGTATCTGGGCCTTGCAGGGGCAACTGTGGGCCCACCAGCAGGTATGGTTGGTATTTACACAGACAGCACACGGAGGCAGGTAGAGCCAGGCTCACAGAACCAGAGAGAGCTGGAGCCAGACTTGTTAGATCGCCGGGACAAACCACCCGCCTTTAACACATACAGGCGTAAGGTCCAAAGACGCTAAAGCAGTATGCCTCAGCCTACGTCACGCATCACACTTAGCTATAACACCTCTCAGAGGCCTGGGGCCGGGCCCACAAGAGTCCGAACCGTAGATCTGGGGTGGAGTTGTGACTTTATGGGGGCTTCTGGGGCGCTGTGTTAAAGTGACTTGCCTAGGGCTGCTAGAGAGGCAGAGCCTGGACAGGTCTAGAGCCTTCTTTCCTACTATATACCACTAGGTATCTAAAGGAAATGAGTTTAAAACTGTTCTGGGGCGCCTGGGTGTCCATTTCAGCACAGGTCATGACCTCAGGGTCGTGGGCTCCCGCCCCGGGTCGGACTCTGTGCTCTGGTTGTTCCTCTCCCTCTGCTCTGCCCCCACCCCCACCCCCTGCCACCACTCATGCTCTCTCCCCCTCTCCCTCTCAAATAAATACCTAAATAAATAAAAACCGAACTGAATTAACAACTGTATTTAAGACATTCTGAGAAGGTTCCTAACCACAAAACCTTTCCTAACAAGCTTGCCAATGTCGAAAAGTAAGCCCATGCCCGTTGTGGTCGCCAGGGCTCTCCTGCTTACACAGACTGGGAGAGGCCCAGGGGGCTGGATGAGGGAGAGCTCGGGCAGCTATCGCTCCACTGGGGCGTGAAAGACAGTCTCCCCACTGGAAGAGATCGCAGGCCGCAGGCCACAGTCCCTGTGGTGAGGACAGCACTCCAGCCCTGTTCCCCCAACAAAACTAACATGAACGTGTCCTTTCCTGTGCCGCTCCTCTGGCTTCTCACCTGAGACTGGTGGGACCAATAAAATGACTGACTGAGGCTGAAAAGCATTAATCAGTTTCCAAAACAATGACTTGGCAGGCCCCAGAGGACCGAGGGGGCAGTCAGGGAAGGTCCTGTAAAGCCGGAATGAGCCAGCCTATTCCTGATGCTCTAAAACATCCAACCCCAACTGGATGGACGGCTGTGCCTTCGTCAAGTGAACCATCCAATAACACGCTGATCAGAGCTACATTTACCGTCATGTCAAAGCCCCACGGTTCCTGTAAACAAAATATACTGGATTGGACTAAATACCATTGCACTGAATACGGATTCACACTGTGCTACCACATGATTAGTTTTATAATCATCCTTCCTCCCAGAGTCTCTCCCAAGCAAATGGGTCACAAATAAGCACACTGTATTATTAACATCTACATTACAGCCTGCCTCTCCTTACTGAGTCAACCTGGCAACTCGTATGCCTTGTATCATGTGTGGGTTGTTACTCAGCACGCCCACATTTCTAGAAAGCCCTATTGTCTATTACTCATCTCTTATTTGAACATGTGAGCCAAGCAGACACGTTCTTCATGTATTCCCCACTGCGCACCTTCAGCCAGTGCCAAATGGCGACGGTCCTTTGCCCTCAGAAATGCTGCCACGTTTGATGGGAGAAGAGATTATTAGACTGTTGAATAAAAACCAAGTTCAGACCCCTAGGAAAGGCAAAACCAAAACAAAATACACTGGACCTCATACATGTTTCATATACATATTTATATATTTTCATGTACAAAGTTACATTCCGAACCCCAGGGGTTCCATAATAGAAATAAATACTGAAATAACTACATTGCTAAATGAGCTTTTTGCTCATAGAAATGAAGCCTCAGCCTCTAAGAGACAACAAGTGGGACACTCTAGAACCCAATTTTCAGATTATAGAGGCCAGTAAAAGTCTGGATAAAATGTCTAGGACAAAAAACAAATTCAGAACATAAAATGGTTAAAATATATTCAAATATATTGAGAAATGTACGACAAAATAATAAAAAATTTTTTAAGAGAAAGAAAAAGACATTTAGTGTTACAAAATAGCATAACCCTGTTAGAAAAGCATTTATGATTTCCACATTTCTCTCTTCTCTTCTCTTCCCATGTTATAAACTGGGGCTAATGAGTCCCTTTCTCAACATGATCAGTTAAGAAGAGCCCTAAATCTGCTTGAGTCCTTTGGTAACGATCATAATACTCACAAGGAAATAAATATTCAGTTCCACAGCATTTGCAAGAGAGACGCACATTCTTCAGGACAGTTAATATTATGAGACAACTGTTTTGCTTTGTTTTGTTACTAAGGCAGCCTATGTTAAAGGGTCTATTCTCAAACGTAGTTAGACCTTTACAAGAAATGAACAATACAGCAACTGAGAGAATGTATTTTAATCTTTTCTATGCAAACACACTTAATTTGAAAAGTTATGTGCTGCATACTTTGTGCTCAAAATGTTTTACACTCTCAACAAGCTGCATCTATTAAGATATTCGTTCCTATTTTAAAAATTTAGATCCACACAGGTTGGAGAAAAACACTCTCAAAACGGTGTTCTTCCAGAATATTCTCCCTTTGCCTCACGGGGATTTCAACCTGCGTTTCATACTAAGTGTCAGGTTGGTGTACAGGACAGGATACTGACATTTCTGTAGATCAGCAATGGTCGAGCACCGGCAATTTCACACGGTTCAATCTTACACACACACAACCCAAGCATAACAAAATGAGAAAATTCTCAGGTATCCCTTATTTCTTCCAACCAGGGGCAATCTGTATTTTTTTACATGGAGAGACCAACCCAAGATATTCAAGACTCTTCTCTATCCTTGAGCTGGTAGCTACAGGCAGTATACCAACCACTTTGCTGCTTGCAAGAAGCTTACATTTTGGTTACCGAAGTGAAAGTTACCACCTTGACCAAAGTGAACGTTACAAGAATATAAGCCTATTATTGGGGAAAAGGTGGAAGCAAAGCAATCTGCGGAAAATATTTAAATGAAATTACAAATATAAGGACAAGCCCTTAAAACAACTTGTACAGGCATTTCTGTACTCTCTCTAGTCCCTGAAGTTAATTAACAGGGTGACAGATAATCTGACAGCTTTAGATAAAATAGCTACACCTCTATATTCCTTACGTTAAAGCCAGTAAGTTTAAAAAGAGCAATCAGAACCATTGTAACATGTTTGCATTTTTCATCTTTAACTTTTGATTTCCTAAATTACAGTTGGTCACACAAACACGTAAGAGACTGAACAGCAAATGGGGTCTGACTCTGGGATGCTTACTTCTTGGGACTAATATTCCCAAACACTTTGGTGTCTCCTTTTTGTGAATTTATACAACATTCCCCAAAAATGTTTAACGATGTGGGTTTTTTTTTTTTTTTTAAGGTATTGCCAAAAATGGCTCACATTTAAATTAAAAACATAGCTTCTAAGCTATGGATAAGTGGCCTAAATTTTGATGCCTTGAAAAAAAGTGACTGAGTGGCTCAAGCAAAAAATTACCCTTTTAGTACAGCTTCTACCAAAGGAGTTTTTCCTCCTGGCCGTCTAAAGTGGCCACGACTTTACTGTGTACACATGTGCTTATGGACACACGTGGCCAAATGGATCCAAAGGCCTCCTCCAGCTCATTAAATCCCACGTATTTATAATCTAGCTTAATCCTGTAGACGCTTGAAGGACAGTGGCATACTTTTTACAACTACGTCTGCATGACATTCAGAAAGAACAAATCCCTGGCACTTAAGAACACTTACACAGTCTGAGGCCTGTGTTTGCTTACTTTTTCTTCTGATAACTGGGGGCCTTTATTCAACAGGCTAAGATTTTTAAAATAACACTTAAATTTATATTTAGTTTTGCTTAAAGAAATGTAAATCACACATTTTCAAGAAGCTGGAGAGGGGAAAACTGCAGCATAATGGTTTTGAAAACTTATGAAACAAGAAAATCAGTAAAACCCAGACTTGGTTTTTTAAACGGTGGGTGGGGGGTGTAACGTGCAAGAAGATGAACATGTCACAGGTTTTACTTTATGGTATCTTGGCTTTGTCTTCTTCCCCGTCGTAGTTTTCCTCTTTGAAGATGGCATTTCAATCTCAAAAGAGCACAAAAGCTTAAAGGTGTCATCTACATACAAAATATCAAGTGCTAGCTACTCTGTAATTTACACAGAACAGAGGAAATACTGTTGCTTGCCGAATCCCTTACTCGGTTCACAGGCCGCTCTATCTCCACTGCAGCTTTACTCTTACTCACTGGTTAAGAGCAGTCTAAGAACAATTGGTAAACAAGTGAATCTTTTACATGGAAAAAAAACCTCAACCAACCACCACCATTCATTGATACAGGAACCCAAAACACAATTTCCTTAAAAAAAAAAAAAAATTCCTCCCATTGTTGAAGTGATCTTCTGAGCCTTATAAATAATACATCTTTCAGACACGTCAGTATGAAAATGAGTAAGACTAGTCTCGAAAAATAACAATAATCAGAATATTCAGAGCAGGCCTCATAAACTTTAGAGCTCTAATAAGTCAGAAACAGGAAACTTTTATTTAAATAGTGTAGTCTTAATTTCTTTAATATAAAACCCCCCCGAATCTGATGAAAACAAGGTTGTATATACCATATAAACAAGATTTGTCAGATTTGAAAGTGAAAGTCATTTACAGTTAGCTTTTAGCCCCCTGGGACATTTAGAGAAATCCTGATAATCCACCTGATCCTAGTTTGTGTGAATTTTAGAATACATTGGGGAAAACTTTAGTATTGTACTTAATGGTACAACTTCACTTATCAAGTGTTCCCATTAATTCCATTATTAGTGACAGCTAAAAAGTGACCCCATCAAACAAAGTGAGTGACATGAACTGTGGCAGAGTGAACCACATCTAGATTGCTTTCTATAGTTCACCAGTTTGCAGGGAGGAAACCTTCTTTGATTTGTTCATGACATACTGAACTTGCCCGGAATGCTGGTGCGGTGACCCAGCAGCTCCTGTACTGTTACGGTGGGACAGGTCCTGTAATGCAGAGTTACCAGGGAAAATGCTCACACAGTATGTGGTGAAACTTCTTTCACACAGAGAGCATGAAATAAGAGGGCAAAGGGAAACTAAACCATGCAGAAGAGACAGCTTCCCCGTCTCCACCTGTTTCCTATGTGCTCACTCACTGCCGTACAGCACTTGCCACACGATCAGGTGACTCCTTTCTGCTTTGGCGACAGAAGGTTCAAGTGGAAGATCCTCTCCAAGAAGTTCTGATTCTCCACCTTCATCACCTGGGGGATGATAACAGGAACTCAGGTTAGGCTGAGCGTGGACTACGCAGGCCGACGTACAGCAGAAATAATGCTCAGGCTTAGTCTGCAAACTGTAGGCACAAAGCTCAGCCGACTTCCATTTCCAAAACACAGTACAAGAAAATCCCATGAAACAGAACCTTCACTTGCCCAACTTCAGCCTACATTTATAAAAGCGAGCTCACTGTACGACCTTAGAAACTCACCCCGATATGTCTGTGTACTGAGATAACAGAAATGAAAAGCTAAGAAGGCAAAGCTGTCTGACCCTGTGTTCTTCCAAATGGACAGTCTTCTCTCATTTATGTCAAACTGAGAAGTGAGACCAGATAGGCCCATATATGTGAAAGTGTGGATAGAGCCCACGCACCCACAAACTAGCTAAACCCAAACAACTCGTTTGTTGTCAGTGACAGTAAAGCTCTCCAATCAGAGATAACCAGTACAGGCACGTGGAAACAGAAACTGTCTCCCTGCAGCACTAGGAGATGGCAGATTTTCTCTCAATACACTGAGTTTTTTGTTTTTTAAGATTTTATTTTTAAGTAATCTCTACACCCAACATGGGGCTCAAGCTCACCACCCCAAGATCAAAAGTCACATGCTCCACTGACTAAACGAGCCAGGCCCCCCTTTACTGAGTTTCTTCGTCCCACGACTTTCAAGTTTAGGATAGATTACGAATTAATGGTGTATGCTGGAGATGAAGAAATGAGGCCAAAGCCATAGACAGGCTACAGGTTCTCCTAGAAATAGCTGGGTCAACTGGATAAATGAGGTCCTGATCAAAGACACCGCTCTCCAAGGCCAAGCAAGCAAACCACACTCATCTCTACAAGGTGCATCCCTGGTTTTGCTGCTGCAGAACAGGGTTATTCTGACACAACTCAGTGACAACTGGTCTCGTGGGACGGGTTCTTTAGCAGAATCCTACATACTTACATGTATATACCAAGAGGCAAACATGCACCTCTGATCTGCTAGTTTTGCCGAATGTCTCACCTGAATTTCAGCCAGGCAAAAGAAAACATTGGTAGTGTCAACTAGAAACAGTGGCAGAGAAAAAACCTTAAGTTGGCACTTTTCAACAGACACATGAAAAAAGTTCTCATATCACTAGGCATCAGGGAAATACAAATCAAAACCACAATGAGATGCCGCCTCACACCAGTCAGAATGGCTAAAATGAACTCAGGAAACGACAGATGTTGTTGAGGATGCGGAGAAAGGAGAACCTCCCACACTGTTGGTGGGAATCAAACTGGTGCAGCCACGCTGGAAAACAGTATGGAGGTTCCTCAAAAAGTTGAAAATAGAGCTACCCTACAACCCAGCAATTGCACTACTGGGTATTTACCCCAAAGATACAAATGGGTGATCAGAAGGGGCACCTGCACCCCAATGTTCACAGCAGCAATGTCCACAATAGCCGAACTATGGAAAGAGCGCAGACATCCATCAACAGATAAATGGATAAAGAAGATGTGGTATACACACACACACACACACACACACACACACACACACACACACAATGGAATACTACTCAGCCATCAAAAAAACTTGCCATTTGCCACAATGTTTATGGAACTAGAGGGTATTATGCTAAGCAAGATAAGTCATTCAGAGAAAGACAATTATCATATGATCTCATTCACATGTGGAATTTAAGAAACAAGGCAGAGGATCATAGGGGAAGAGAGGAGAAAATGAAACAAGACAAAACCAGAGAGGGAGACAAACCATAAGAGACTCTTAACCTTAGGTAACAAACTGAGGGTTGCTGGAGGGGCGGGGGTGGGGGCATGGCAGAACTGGGTGATGGACATTGGGGAGGGAATGTGATGTAATGAGCACTGGGTATTATATAAGACTGATGAATCACTGACCTGTACCCCTGAAACAAATAACACGTTATGTGTTAATTTTTAAAAATGAATATACCCTAAAAAATATATGATTTAGAGGGTATGTGATGTAATGAGCACTGGGTATTATATAAGACTGATGAATCACTGACCTGTACCCCTGAAACAAATAATACGTTATGTGTTAATTTTTAAAAATGAATATACCCTAAAAAATATATGATTTAGAGGGAATGTGATGTAATGAGCACTGGGTATTATATAAGACTGATGAATCACTGACCTGTACCCCTGAAACAAATAATACGTTATGTGTTAATTTTTAAAAATGAATATACCCTAAAAAATATATGATTTAGAGATTAATTTCCCTGTGAAAAGAGTATCTACTCTGTAATTCTTCAACATTTATTGAGACTTGCTTTGTGACAAGATTCTTTACAAAGCGAATTCAGCAGTTTTAGATACTGTTTGTGTGTAGTCACTTAACACTTAGTTTTTCCTTATCATATTTTCTTAATCTCTATATTCTTTGTTTCTATTTGTTAGGCATATTAAAACATGAATATTTCATTAGTTTTTCCTTTATATATTTTAAGATTTAGTTATTTGTGAAATCTTATCTGCACATTTTCTTCTTTGTCTAGTTTATTAAATTCCTTGTCATTGTCATTTGCATCTAATCAATTACTAAACCTACTGATTATTTAAAAAAAAAAAAAAAGCTGACACTTTTCTCTGTAGGCCAAATTCTCCTTAGCCCACCTCCTAGTGGCCCTTTCACAGCAATGTCAAACTGTGCAGTGCAGCATGCTCTCAAAGACTGAAGACAAAACCTAGGAATGTAAAACATTGAGTTTGGTTTTTAAAATTTAAAAAATTACAATGAGGGGTGCCTGAGTGGCTCAGTTAAGTGTCTGACTCTTGATTTCAGTTCAGGTCATGATCTGAGGGCGGTGAGATCGAGCCCCACACTGGGCTCTGTGCTGGGCATGGAGCCTGCTTAAGATTCTCTCTCTCCCTCTGCCCCTCCCCACCAAAATAAATAAATAATAATTTTAAAAAAATAAAGAATTACAACAATGACAAAATTAGTTTGTACAAAATTAGTTCGTCAGAGATCAAAGGCTGTTAGTATTTGAGCTGTTTTGTTTTGAAGGTTCTACTGTTTAGAATCAACATTTCCTAGGGCTCTACATCCTACTTAATTAAACCCCTAAAACTAGAAGACCGGTGGTAAACAGGTGAAGGGGATTAAGAGCACACATGTCGTGAGGAGCATGGATGACGTATGCAAGTGCTGAGTCACTATAACATACACCTGAAACTAACACAACACTGTATGTTAACTACACTAGAACTAAAAAAAACGAAAACAAAAACACAGGATTATTGGCATCAATTTTTTATCATTAAACTATTACAGGAAATGGAACAAAAAAAAGATCAAATTCGATTTAAAAAAAACATATTTACTATTAAAATCAACCTATGCTTTAAGACAAGTCTGCTTTTAAGGCTGGATTAACTAGAGATATTGACAAACCTGGTTAAGCAATTTTTATGTTATTTTCAGGATCCACAATGGAAGCAATTTCTAGTGGACATGGAAAAACCAGAGAGAGTTTATTAACATACTCCTTAGTATGGTCCCAACTGCCATGATGCACTCCAAGGAAAAGCTGCCCTAATCACTCCAGCCAAATGGAGTCTGTTTCTATCAAGGTATTCTGCACCAATAGTCAATTATTTAAAACATTCTGAAGTAACTTCATTCCTGCGGACATCAACAGAATCAATCAATTCCTAAACTTCACATTAACATCCCCCCTTAAAAATGTGTTAAGTCTTTTCCGTCAGATAATCTGGTTTATACTAATTTTATGTGGCCCACTGCCCTTTACATGGCCCTAAATTTTCTACTACTTTCTTACAAAATTTATAACTGAGTATACGTCACTGATCTACATTACATTCTCTAAAACCTTATGTTTAGGAACTTTTTGAATCATTGTGATTTTAGGCACTTCCAAAGAATCCCTTTATTTACAGCAAGTAAGTTTATAGCACAGTGCTTTACAGTTTACAAAGCACTACACTTTCCAACTTTCTCTGTTTTCTTGGTCTCCCTCAGGCCATTCCTTCTCAGATCCCTTCATAAGCTCTAATGGTTCTTTTAATGGAATAACAACACAGGGTTCGACCCCAGAACCTCTTCTTTTAGCTCCTACACAATCTCCTTGGGTAAGCTCATCAACCCTTGTAGTTTTTAGTACCACTGCATGCCAACAGCCCCCAAATCCCTCCCTTCTGAGATATAAAATCCTTATAACCCAAAGCCCAGTGGCCATCTTCCACCTAGATAACTCCCAGCTCCCATGCTCTTCAAGGTCAAGGTGATGCCCAACATCAAATTCCTCTCTCTCTCCCTCCAGATCTGCTTCTTCTGTTCTGACGGTCTTTATCTCTGAATAAATGGATCACCCCACCTTTCCCCACATCCTATTGGTTACTAATTGCCTATCATGCTGCTTTATCTAGTCCTACTGTTAATGCCCCACTCAGTTTTTCATTTTTTCCTACCTCATTTCCCTATGTCTAGTCTTATACCTCCAACCCATCTTCCACACAATTCTATTCACATTGCTCTTCCATTTAAAGTCCTCTAATAGTTTTCCTTAGCTTTAAAGATAGAAGTGCATTAACTACAGAGAACTAAATGATGGCTACCAAGGAGGAGGTGGGTGGGGGGATAGGGAAATAGGAGATGGGGATTAAGGACTACACCTCTGTGATGAGCACTGGCTGATGTGTGGAATTGCTGAATCGCTATATCTTACACCTGAAACTAATGCACTATATGTTAACTATACTGGAATCCGAGAAAGGGAAGGAAGGAAATACATACATACATACATACATACATAAAAATATAGAAGCACAAAACTCCTTAATTTGGTATACAAAGGTCTTCCATAATCCAGCCCCAACCCCCCTTTCTAGATTTATCTCTGGTCAAATGTGCACTTGCCTCTGCTCCATCCTCCAGCCATTTAAGAATAGTTTTTCTTCAATTAAGGTGGTTTTAACATTTCTAAGCCTTTGGTCAAGCTATTCTCTTACCCTGGAATGCCAATCCCCAGCAATCCTCACCCTGCTCATTCCCTAACCCAATTCTTTAGACTACCACTACACGGAGCTCTGTCAGCTCAAGCACCATGTGTTGACTCTGTGCCCCCAACCGACCCCCACCCGGGGCACCTGTAACACTTCTCTATTACCACATTTCTATCTCTGCAGTCACCCATAATCTGCTGGAGGTGGGCTCTGTCTGACCTGTGTCTGTATCTCAGGCTTAAGACTGACAGGCACCTAGCAATAATGTTTGTAAGGTGAGAAAAAGAACAAATAAAATCCATTTTGATACAAATATCACTTTATGAAGTATTTTTATTTCTCCCTTTTGCAGGTGAGGAAACTGGGCTTCTGAGAGGCTGAATGATTTGCCCAAGGCCTTCTGACTCCTTATATTATGCTCTTAACATGCACATTCATATATGACCCAACCCTGTTTTTTGTTTTTTTTAATGGTGGGTGATACATGTCAACAAGAGTCTTATTTTTTCATCAAATTTTATTTGCAGATAATGCAGGTTTTTACCATGGGGTGGGCAGCTCGAACCCACAACCCCAAGATCAAGAGTGGCACTCTTCTGAGCCAGCCAGACACCGCAAAATCTGCTATTTTCGAATGCTCCTTCAAAAAAATACACTGTGGTATGAAAAGAAACTTAAAAACAAAAAAAAAATAAGGAAAAAGGGAAATATAAAGTCCTTTTTCAAGTAATTAATTCAAAGAAAACCTCTCAGAAATCACTTATGAGAGTAGTTTCTTGTTCACTATGAGTGAAAATCCAAGTTACAGAACACAGTGGAGATCGAGCTCCCAGAACCCATGACTTACCCATTCGGAAGTCAATGTAGCCCTCTCCTCCACTGATGACGAGCATAGACTTCAAGGGTGTTTGGCTGCCAGGCTCCTGTGTAGATGGCCCTGCCTTGTCACCTGTTAGATCTGTGCCACTACTGCCACTTTGTGAGCTGACGACTTGACCTATTTGTGCAAGAACAGAAGTGGATGTTAATTATCAAAGACTGGGGTGGGGAAGACTCATTTTCTCTGAATATTTTCAGAAAGTTGAGCAAAAAGGTAAATATATTCTGATATAACCAAAGTCCTGGGGATGCTAGAAGTCTCTACATGATCAGAAAATATCTATATAAAGATATTTGAAAATCTAAGTAGAGCCATTTTGTACCAAAGCAGGAATGGGTCCAAAACCCATTATGAGATCTGTGTATGGCCAGGCTGGTCTTCGCTGCCTGCTTCAGACTATTATGATCTACATCTTTTGACCTGAGGGACAAAGGAAAGGGTACATGTGGATTTGTGTAAGACATAAAGTTCTTCAACGTAAGCCCTATGAGTTTGGATATTCATAATTAATGCTGAAATGTATTTCAAAACCATGGTATTCCTCTCATATTTTAAGAAAAGTACATCTTGTTTATAATTTAGATTATGCAAATAAAATTATTAGTAAATGTGCCACTTATCCTAAATTTAAGTTCTAAGGTAGAATCCTTGAGCATGAAATGGGAGAGAAACCTTTAATATGCCATTGGTAAATGAACTAGATTTTTATGTATAAACATTAAGAAATTTCAAAAAAACGAGAAGCAAATATTTATGGAACATAACATTTAAGTCCAAAGACACAAAAAAAGACTACACATTGTTTACAGATCTGTTCAAATGTAAAACTATAAAAACATGGGCAGGAATACTTGTCAACTTCAGAACTGTGATAGCAGATGGAGAGGAAAGGGGGAAGGAAAGGGGACTAGAGAAATATGAAGGAGACTCAGAAGGGATTCTAGGACCCTCTTTTCACAAAAGCAGAAAGATACTACTATCAGCAATTCCATTTTTAGCAATTTATCCTAAGGAAATGACTATGTAAATATACAAGGTGTTATGTTTCAGGAAGCTCATTACCATGTTGTTAAGAATACTGAGTAACTGGTTAGGGTACCATGTGCCAGCCCTACACTACGTACACTGAATCATGTGATCTTTGGAACACCCTCAGGAAAATGAGGACAACGGTTAATTTTATGTGTCAACTCGACTAGGCTATGGTGCACAGATATGTGGCCAAACTCCAGTCTAGCTATTGCTGTGAAGGTCAGTGGACGTGAGTAAAACAGATATTATTCTCTATAATGTGGGTGAGCCTCATCCAATCAGCTAAAGGCCTTCAGAGAAAAAGACAGGTCCCCCGAGGAAGAAGGAATTCTGCCTCTAGACTGCCTTTGGACTCCAGCTGCAACATCAACTCGTCTGGGTCTCCAGCCTGCCAGACTCCCTGCAGATTTCAGACCTGTCAGCCCCAGAATCACATGAGCCAATTCCTTAAATTAAATCAACCTCTCGTTCTCTCTCACACCCTATCGGTTCTGCTTCTCTGAAGAACCCTAATACACTGAGACACTATCATGTCCAATGTCACATGGTTGGTGTGGTGAAGTCAGAGCTGAACTGTGTAGAGCTCCAGAACTTGCATCTTATGGGGGAAAAGAATTCCAAATGTGCGTCCTGCTTGCAGACGGTCAGTCCCATCAGTTTAGTATTCTTCACGGACAGACCATTTCCCCCTGGACGGCACCACTGCCACCGTTCATCTAGACGGTGCTTTATAGTTCCAAAGCACTTTTATTAATTTTCACAACAAATGAGGTCAGCAAAGCGGAGGTTAGTCATGTCCACTTAGGAAATGAGGACGAGTCTCAGAGGTGAAGTGACTTGCTCAAGATAACCAGGCAAGTGGCGAGGCGGGGACTCCTAGTCGGCCGCCCTTTGCCACAACAGAGACAGGCACCAGAGCACGCTCTCCTTCTCCTCCTGTACCCAGTCTTGACGACTGGGGCTTCCTTCTAGCCATCTGCTTTATTAGCCCACACCACTTCTGCTATATTCCGCGGTGACAAAATAGTACCACTGCTTTTCAAAAGCGAGCAGGTCTCTTAAATAAAAATCGACAAGTTTTATTTTTGGGGAGAGAGGAGAGATTCCAAAACAATTTCATTCAAATATCCCTATAGTGCTTTATCCATACCTCTGTTATAACTTTTCATATATTATACTGGAATTATTTGTAATTCCAGTTCTTAGCATTAAACTAGGTAGTAGAAACAAGGGATAGAGGAGAGACAATAATATGCAACCTCTTGACAGAATAATCTAGCTCACCTGGGACTGCCACAAAGAATTTCACAGCATCCCGGTGCCCATGGAAGCAAAGCTGTGCGTGTGCCATTGAACAATAGGGTATAAATGTCCCCGGAGTCACTTTATCGCTGTTTTCATCACCATACACACGGATTACACTTCCAGGACGATTTCCCGGTGCTCCTGAGGTTTTATTTGCTGCAACAGAAAAACCAAAGACCAAATATTTTCCCCCTGGAAATAGTAATGATGCAGGATGTTACTGGTTAATCCTTATGATATTATCTAAAAGCTACAGCCAGTTGAGATAAAAACAAGGGCAGCAACGCCAACTCAAGACAAAGCTGGGAAAAAAAGGTAACATAGCATGCTAGTTATTTTTAAGTACCTCAGTAAATGGAGTAGGGGATTTTGCCAGTCTAGCAATAACTACACTTACTTTTTAAACACGTCTATTAATCAAAAAAACAAAAACAAAAACAAACTTAGTTTTAGAAAAACCAGATTTGAATCTTAGGTTATGTCTGTTTTATTTTTATTTATTTATTTTTAAATCCCCATTTTAGAAGACTAACCAGTTACACAGTTTAAAGTAAATGGGTATATTTGTTCAATAAAAATTTCATCGTTTTATCTTCTGATTTTTCTCCCCTGCGGTAAGAATATCTCCCTGGAGGGGGTGGTAAAAAGCTGTGTTTAAAAGGATGCAGCCACTCCAAGAGAGTAGCTTTTATTTACACCAGACTGACGGCTTGCTGCATGATTTTACAGCAACCAGACTCACAAAACATCCCCGTTCCATGGGCCAGTAAGTGAATGAAAGAAATATGGTCGGTAATAAGAGTCAACAATGGAGATTAATGACAGTTTTAAGAGATGTGTCGTGTTTTTACTGGAAGGAAAACAAGTCTGGAAGAAAGTTCAGCTGCAACAAAAGATGATAAACACACTAAGCCGCTGAGCAGTTGGGTGGCCACGTAACAAACATTAACAAACAAAACCAACAGAACACCTGCTGCGATGCAGTGACTGTGAGTGGATGGCATTTAGGAACATTCAAGAGGGCATCTAGAGCTGGAGGACAGCCTCCCAGTGGCCATCAGAAGCCAGGAAGAAGAGCTGGGTTCAGGATCTGCACTTACCCCTCAGCCCCAGTAAGCGTCCCTGGTGGAGGATTACGGCTACAGTGAGAGAGGAGGAAAGGGACATGGAGAGGTGCATGGCAGGGGGACGAGCACTACCATGAGCCTCCACTCTCGCAGCTTCTCTTCTATCTGCCAGCTTGGCGCTCCAAGCTCCTCACTACTTTAACAAACTCCAATTTGGTATAATACCAAGGAACATGGCAAGTTCTTACCAAAGCCTCTGTAGAATCTCTCTGCTCAAAAAGGACAATTTGATTTACTGTGATTTTGCTTTGCTTAATTATAAAGCAACTTCAGAGAATAAGAACTTAACAGGGACATTTCCTAAATGAGAGTATTTCCCTCTTTTCTTTAAGAAACCTAGTTCAAATAGCTATGCTAAAATGGAACTCTCTTTTATAAAGTGACATGAACTCATGTAGATTTATAAATAACTGCACAAAAAGAACTCAGGTACTTCAAAGGCTCCAGACAGACCACCTTCCAAGTGTCCCCCTTTCTCCCTAAAGAAAGGTAGGGAGGGCAATTTCTCAGAATTATTTTATTTAGTTATCAACTTGTTTTCTAGACTTATGGCACTTGTTTTCAAACCATCCCTACCCAGCCCATGAATTCTATAACACAAAAATGCTCATTTGATGAATAATCAATGTAATGGAACATAATATGAAAAACATACAATGTACATTTTGTTCACAAAAATAACAATGAAACATAATATAAAAAACATGCAATGTACATTTTGTTCACATCCTTTTCACATAGAGGAGAGATGGCTTGTCTCCAGCAAAAAGTCCTTGCTGACCTAAGAAACTTTTCCCACAATATTTTCAAAACCTCAAATAAGCTAAGTGGAACATTCTATAGCAACTGCCAGAGTGATATGAAGATTCTAGGCCCTGTTTCCGGATATTGATGTACTAACATTGGAAGAAAGCCAGACTTTAGCCTTTATTTAAATAATGAAATAGGACTGTGATCCTGAATTGAGAAGAGGAGCCTCTCACAGTAGAACATTTTTAGTTATAAATGTTGGTCCTAACATATGGACACTGTTAATTTGCTACAACGGTTTATAAGTTTTGTAGAACCAATGAAGGAACAACAGTTAGGTCTTCGTCATCAGCTTGATTTCCTGATTACCACAGATTTGCCAAGACCAAAATCACTCCTTTTGCCTGAATTCTGGACACAACTACACCCTGCAACTCTCCTGTCTGCACTGTGACGGTCAGCTAAAAATATACTTACTTTCTGTCAATGGGATGGAGATAATGACACCGTTTCCTGTCCCCACCCACAAACGATTGCAAGACACCATAAGAGCTGTGATCCTCACAAAGGAGAAGCCCAGTTTTCCGGTACCTGTACAGGGGGGGAAAATTTATTGAGAAACTAGAGCAGATGACGTTTTAGGTTCCAAGTCCCTGAGAGTGGCTGGATTAACACGAGAGAGGACATGTGACCAGAGCTAGCTGGATGGTTCCTGAAGGTGCACATCGAAGCAAACTTTCATTGCGCTTTATCACCTATCTGATAACTCATGGTTAATGGAAGAAGAAAATTCTACAAGTGGCTGACATTCTATTGTCATTCAGGAAGAAAATACTGTTGATCAGGAGGTATGACACGAGATTTAATTAGGAAGCTGCCAAACCAAACTAAACCCAAAACAAAACAAAAAACAACAAAAACAGAGTTCGCTAGATTGGAAAATCAATTGGCCTTTGTTTTTATAAGCTAAGAGAGTTCTGCTTTGCCTTAAATTTCTTTGCATAAAAACAATCTTTAATAAAACTCACAATCTTTCCTTGTTTACATATTTTGATTCTAGAGCAGTTTAGAAATTTTAGGATATCATAGGCATATAATTTAGGGAGAATGGATGCACTTTTTTACTTGAAGGGAATTTTTACAACTGATTTTATTTTCTGAGACTTGAAAGGAAAATTCTCAAACAAATAATCATACATTTAAGACAAATAGCGATTTAGACAAGTTCTACTTATAAGAACTGAGAATATCGGGGCGCCTGGGTGGCACAGCGGTTAAGCGTCTGCCTTCGGCTCAGGGTGTGGTCCCGGCGTTGTGGGATCGAGCCCCACATCAGGCTCCTCCACTATGAGCCTGCTTCTTCCTTTCCCACTCCCCCTGCTTGTGTTCCCTCTCTCGCTGGCTGTCTCTATCTCTGTCAAATAAATAAATAAAATCTTTAAAAAAAAAAAGAAAAAAAAAAAAAGAACTGAGAATATGATCACACAGAGTGTCAGAAGTTAGAAGGAGCCTTAACTACCATTCAGTCTAAGCTAGAGATCTTTAACCTATGGTCAAAGTATATTCCTGAAATTGGGGTGCCTGGGTGGCCAGTTGGTTAAGCGTCGGACTCTTGATTTCGGCTGACGTCATGATCTTGCAGTCCTGGGATCAAGCCCTCCATTGGGCTTCATGCTCAGTGCAGAGTCTGCATCAGATTCTTTCTCCTTCTCCCTCTCCCTCTAACCCCTCCCCGCTTGTGCACACTCTCTCTAAAATAAGTAAATAAAATCTTTTGAAAAAAGTATATTCCTGAAATTAGTTTGCGTTTATGACATTCCTAATAACTCAGAGTGATAGATTAGGTGTTAAGGATATAGCAGGGAACAAGCCAGAGATGGTCCCTGCCCTTTGTGGGGCTTCTGGTCTTTGGGGGAAGAGAGACAACAAACAAGAATCAAATAGTACTGGTGCAACCCCAATAATGATAAGCCCATGAAGAGAGAGCAAGAGAGGACTAAATCAAATCAGATCAGGCAAGGTCTGTTCTCCATGTGACACGTAAGCTACAGCCTGAAAGCCAAGTAAAAAGGGACCAAGAAGAACTTCTCCGGCAGAGGTGGTAACACATGTGAGGGGCCTGAAATGGGAAGGAGCTTGGTGAGCTCAGGTCCGTGTGAGCAGACTACAGTGAGTGCGGAAAGTGGCCCAGGCCCCTGCACCAGTTCTTCTGGTGTTGTCACAAACTACGTCACCTCACCTAAAGGCAGGACTATTCTAAAAGTGGCTGGTGTTACATAAGTTGTCATGGTGGTACTGGCACACTGGTTACTATGCAGAGGACAGACTGGAGTGGAAACACAGAGACCGGTTAAGAGGCTCACAGTTATCCAGGGGGGTAAGGATGGTGGCCTGGTCTACAGGGATAATGGTAGAGATAAAGAAGTAACCGATTTAAGATATTTTTGGAGACAGACTTGACAGCTCCCAGTGATGGATTAAGTGTGGGGGAATAAGAGAGGAGTCAAAAATGATCTCAAGTCTCTGTCAAGAACCACAGGCTACATGGAGGATCTGCCTGACACTTTCAGTGATAAGAGCTCACTAGTCCTAAGGCAACTCACTCATTCGTTCTACCTAGCATTTGAGACCATTTAAAAATAAAACATTTTCTTCAACTGACATAGATAGAACGCTTTGGAAGCTTACCTAGCATTTTGCTTACATAAGGCTCAATGTCCACATCCTGTAGGTGCTGGTAAGTGTGTGCATGATAGAGACGAAGTGTGGAATCCAAACGAATGGAGACCCACACACCGTCACCCACCCATGCAAGCTGCCGCACCTGGCTCTCCTTCCTGGGATGTGCGTCAAATGATTTCTAGGAAAGATTGTTTGATCACAATGTTACTTTGATTAAGTAGGAGTTCATGTTTAAAAACTGTGCTGATCTGCACAATTTGGCAGACCGTATATTAAAAGAGGAGCCTAAACGCAATTTACTAAACAGGATTACTTTTACATACACAAATGCTTTATCCCGGACTGCAAAACAAGACAAAGAACAAACAACTTAAGAATGCTAGATTTCGGCACTGTGCAGGCTATCAACTTACCAAGGGGATTCTGGCATATCCAGACTCTGTAACGGTGTTCAACAAAAGACTGAATTTGATCTCAGGATGCTCTACTGCTGCAGCGCAATGCATGAGGTAAGAGCCTATTTAAAATTAAACAAAAAGGAACCTACCTTGTTCTGTGTGTGTGTATCTGCATGTGGGAACCAGATTGGGGGCGGGGGATCCCACCAAATGATTAACTTTGGGACTTCTAGGAACCAAATGGGATTTGGAACAAAGGGATAAGGACTTTTACCTTAAAATTTTCCTGCCCTTTTTCTTTTTCTTAAATAATTAGAATGAATTTATATATTGTGGCAAAACTTTTAAGAGAGCGATGCTAAAAGGTTTTTATTTTTACAAGTTGCCATTGCAATCTTACTGCTCAGTCTATGACACAGGTCTGGGTTTGCCTGGGTCCACATGTAGTGACAGAGCCGAAGGAAACCTCGTCCCAAACAACCCACACATAATTAAACATATCAAGAACCAAGTACCCTGGGGCGCCTGGGTGGTACAGCGGTTAAGCGTCTGCCTTCGGCTCAGGGCGTGATCCCGGCGTTATGGGATCGAGCCCCACGTCAGGCTCCTCCGCTATGAGCCTGCTTCTTCCTCTCCCACTCCCCCTGCTTGTGTTCCCTCTCTCGCTGGCTGTCTCTCTCTCTTTCAAATAAATAAATAAAATCTTTAAAAAAAAAAAAAAAAAAAAAGAACCAAGTATCCAAATAATACCTATATTGCACCTATGGATATTCAGACACACATTTAAACATTCATGTGTGAATCCTCCTTCCTTAAAAACAACAACAACAACAAACAACAACAACAACAGTTCCCACCACAGTCAAAAGTGGCAAGAGAGGTGAAGTAACAGAAAGCTGTCATCCAGGGACATCTGGGTGGCTCAGTCGGTTAAGCGTCTGCCTTTGGCTCAGGTCATGATCCCAGGGTCCTGGGGATTGAGCCCGCATTGGGCTTCCTGCTCGGTGGGGAGTCTGCTTCTTTCTCTCCCTCTGCTCCTCCCCCCAGCTCCTGCTATCTCTCTCTCTCAAATAAGTAAAATAAAAAATCTTAAAAAAAAAAAAAAAAAAAGCTGTCATCCAATCCATCACTGATGTGCCCTAAAACACACAGATTCAGAAAACAGTTTCTAAAGAAGCTAAATACACAGAAAGCATACATTAACTTACCTCTATCTTCATAGCCTTTGGCTGAACCACATAGATTTTGTTCCTATAGCCACACCAGACTTTGTCATGTACCACAGTCATGCACCGGATGGAATGGTGAGGCCGTCCAAGGTCTAACAGGTGATAGTTTGACAAATCCCACTGCCCATCTTTAAAATAAGAAGTAAATTATTAGTCAATGCACGCCACCTTTTACTCAATTTTAACATAAGAAACATTCTATTCGGGTACATAAATAAATTTATCGGTGATGCACTTTTAAATAACACAGTCAGTTTATCTTTTCTTTGCAGAGACTGAATTCTCTCCTGTCTACTGCACGGCTGAGGAAAGAGATCTCAGAGGGCATCTGGTCCAATGAGCCAGCCAGTGCCTGGATCTCCACACTCACTCGCAGTGCTGCGATAAATCAGCCTTAGGTTATTGTTTATAATAACAGGTTAAGAATCAGAATGGATTTAGCATTATTTTCTGGATAATATCTGTCTCTCACTTGCACTTTGATGTACCCTGTGGATGTTAAGTACAACACAATGCCAACACTTCAGGAATTAAACACACAATCGTTTTAGTGATGGCAGAAATACACATGAGAATCAGCTGCTGAAAGCTTGCTTTGTAGACTCTGCTTGAACAATTTCAGTGAAAGAAAACATACTGCCTCACAAAGCAGCTGTTCCGTTTTCCAAAAGCTGTAACTGTCTGAAAAATACTCCCCACGCCTAACTAGTTCATCCTTGAATGTCATCGCCCATCACCCTGTAGCTTTGCGCAATGGACACAGAAGAATTCAGTCCCATTTCTTTGTTACTGCCCTATGTTTTCTCCTCTTAAAATGAAGCACTCTTGGGATGTGTACAGACCCTTCATCCTAATTCCACTCTGTCTGTGTTTAACATGCTGCCTAGCTACCAGAGTGGAGCAGGATTATCACGAGCCCCGCTCTGGACACAGACTTCTAGGAGGCTGAAGGTTCAGTAACTTGTATTAAGTTGGGGGTCACCCTTTAGGTATTTCTCATTTTTCAGACATGTTGCCCCCTTTTTGTTCTTCCGAACCCTGATGCAGAACTTTACATTTATACTTATTATATGTCTTTTGTCTGTTCTGTCAACATAATTTTGGATTCAGCTTGCCAAAACATTTATTACCACATTTTTTCTAGGCTTTCGTACTTATTAGCTGACTGACCACAAAGCCTCTGTGCCTCCAGTTTCCTCGTCTATAAAATGAGGATGACAACAGAACCTTCTTCGTAAGATGCTGTTAGGATTAAGCTCAGATAAAGTCTACAGAGGGTCTGAACAAGAGCCCCCTCACTCTCTGATGCTATGGAGTCATTAACCAGCAATCTCTGGGTACCAGTCAGTTACAAAGACACCTAATCATCATCTACCCTTTATTTTTCCAAGCCCAAAAAGATATGAGACTTAGAAGCCTTGCTAAAATCCGAATTCAGTGTATCTATTCTTATGGAATATTTTCCTGCTCTAGCAATCTAACAGGTAGGAAATGAATGACCATTTTTGGCTGATACATGTACCAAGAAGTTAGGAAGTGTCACATGCTGGCTTCCCTAGTTCCCTTACAACTCAAGGTAGCTCTTTGGACCTCCACCACCCCTCCTGTCTGCAGATGATAGATACATCGGTTTTTGTTTTTTGTTTTGTTTTTTAAAAGATTTTATTTATTTATTTGACAGGGAGAGAGACAGCCAGTGAGAGAGGGAACACAAGCAGGGGGAGTGGGAGAGGAAGAAAAAGGCTCCCGGGAGCCCGACGCGGGGCTCGATCCCAGGACCCTAGGATCACGTCCTGAGCCAAAGGCAGACGCTTAACGACTGAGCCACCCAGGCACCCCGATACATCGGTTTTAAAGACGAAGAACAGAAGTAACAAGACGTGAAAATGATTAAACCATATCTAATTAAAAACTTTAAAAACTTTCCAAATATAAGTGGATGCAAATTATTTTAAAAATACTGAAAAACAACAAAAAAGAAAACCTTCCCTCCCACTAAATTTCTCCTAACTGAAGTGTAGGAATGAGAACCAAGTGCCTCCATATCACATTATGTCAGGGTACCTAAATGATAAACTATGTGCACTCACATATCTACTGAAGTCACACACTGTTAGAGTTCAGTTTAAACCCTTATTCTTTCTCTTATTAAGTATCATTTTTAAAACACAGGCAATCTGCTAGAAAATGCTTTTGCAAAGCAACAAATCTGGTACATTATATATTCATAACAACTCACCAACTCCTCTGTGAAAGATTGCAAGGGTGCCATCAGCCAGGGCCACTAACACAATTCCTTTCACGTGTCTGCAAACAGGAAAAGCGATTTCAGAACTCTCCATCTGGGAATGCGGGAGGGACCACATGCTACTGAACTAGTTCAGAGGCTCTCAGAAGGCCAATCCGTGAGAGACAAGAAGCTTACACCAGAACCTAAAGAATACACTTTTTTTTTCCAAGTCATCTCTACGCCCAAAGTGGGGCTCAGACTCAACAACCCCAACATCAAGAGTCACATACTCTATACTGAGGCAGCCAAGCGCCCCAAAATACAGTCTTCATTGAGAAAGTCTTGCTATGACAATGTCAGCTGCAGTAAATAAACAGCCTGTGTGCTGACTCCCTTGTTTCGCTCTCTGGCCCCAAGCTTCTCTCACCGCAGAAGGGCCGCAGACCAGAGACAGATGCCTTGGGTGGAACTAACAGTCAGCTCTGTAGACTTTGGAGTTTTTGATAGCGACATATAGAAAAGGACTAGTGAATCAATGCCCCAGTCAACACGCTCACCAAGTCTAAAGAGTACCCTGAAACAAACATAAATTAATAGGTATTAATTGGTTCTCTCCCTGAGAGTTCTACAGAACTCGCATATGGTGAGGAATCAACCTGGTAAGTTTGACTTAAAGCTTTACTTAACTATTTTACTCTGTAGTAAGAGTTTCAATCTCACCCAGCTTCTCTGATTTCATAAAGGGGGGGGGGGGAATCTGGATATTGACTTAATTATGAAGCACATGTTAGCTTTAATAGTCTTAAAAGATAATTTTACCAAAACATGTATTTTTAAAAGGAAGAATGTCTAAAATAAAACTTACACAATACTGAGAATCGAATCTTTAAGTTTAATAGAATGGAGACATTTCCTCCACTGGGCTACAGATGAATGCACATACAAACTGCAAGAACAAAATCAAGACTGGTAAGGCACAGAGAACATCAAGTCGTTGCTTACATCTAATTAATGACCACAAAGTTCCCTTAGGAGGAAAGAAGAGTAACACAAAAATCTTAGGAAATCACAACGAGAGTCTAACGCAAAGAAATAAGCTGCTTAAGCAAACAGAAACACAGAAGGATGAAAAGTCAGAACTAGAATAATGCATGGTCAGTTCGTTTCAGGTTCCCATACACTTCAGGATCCTTGGCTAAAATTAAAAAACAACCTTACTCTTCTACTACACTGAACTTTCTAACGACAGACTTGTTTACATCAAAGAGGGGCAAGCTATGGCCCGCAGGCCAAATCTAGCCCTCCATCTGCCTTTGTATAGAGTGCGCGATAAAATTGGTCTTCACATTTTTAAATGGTTGGGAAAAAAATCAAGAGTACTTTATGACGTCTGGGAGCTGTATGGAATTCACCCTTGAGCATCCATGGAGCGCTGCAGGAGCACAGCCGCACTCCGCCACTTCCGTACTGTCGGTGCAATGGCTGCTTCTGCACCGCCGCACCAGAGCTGGGAAGCTGCTACAGAGATTACATGGCCACAAAGCCTAACAGATTTCTTATCTGATCCTTCAAAGAAAAAGCTGGCCGACGCTCCATTTTGTAGTATTAAGACTCCTACGGAAATGATGCACTAGTGACCTTGCTTAACCTGTGGAGAAGCACAATTTTCTGAGACTCCTCCTCCTACTAGAATGTGAACAAACTACGTACTGCTAGTTATCATCTCCTAAGCTTTCAGACTGGGATCTCTCCTGGTTTCCCTAGTACGTTTCGCAATTACATTCGGAACGGAATTGGGCCTTCTCCCAGCCAAATCGATTAGTTTAATCGCTGGTATTTCCTGAACGCACTCCAGCCTACGTAAACCTTCTGTGCATCCATAATTCTGTCTCTGTGCTGCTCAGGATCTTCTATTTCTGGATCACCCAGATTTTCAAGTTTCATTTACCTCTTCTTCCCAGAATATCACATAAAGGGAACATCCTGTGACAAAGAATTACATGATTTACCATTCATAAACAATGCAAGTCCAGTTTATGAGGAATTAGAACATCATCTCAAAATCTGTATGTACATATCGTTCTCTGCTTTAATATGCACTTTTTGTTGTATGCCTATGCAGCACATTTTACTTATTTATCTTCTGATTCCAAAAGCAAAAGTAAAAAACCAAAGATACTCTAATATTAAGAGTTGGCACCTACCAGCCATTCTGAGCTCCAAGCCACATAGTTGGTAGAAGGCTACTCATTTTCTGGGCTTCTTCTCTCACCAGGTCTTGTTCATTTGGCAAGACTGATAATTGATCTTTATATACATCTGAATCACTACTGGGAAAGGTGGGAAAAGGAAATCATTTGAGTATGCTTAGCTACAGTTTTCAGAGACTGAACATTTCCATATCTCAGTTTAACAGTTTGAAAAAAAAAAAAAATCAAACACTAACATTCCAGAAAAGCCAAATTTAAATGCTTATAATAAATATTTCAAAGGTTGTACCAGAAGTAACATTAACATACTAGAGAGAACCAAGGTGCAGATAAGGGAGTTAAGACATAATAATATAGCAGTTAATATCCAGACTATAATTACGGTTCTCCCTTAGGGTTATTTTGAATTTTATAAGTTTTTTCTTAGGGGAAAGAAGACGAAGGGATGGTTTGCTATAATACAAAACACACACACAAACACACACACACACCGCACGAGAATGAGTATAAAGAATTTCCTAGGGGCGCCTGGGTGGTTCAGTAGGTTAAGAGTCCGCCTTTGTTGGGGTGCCTGGGTGGCGCAGTCGTTAAGCGTCTGCCTTCGGCTCAGGGCGTGATCCCAGCATTCTGGGATCGATCCCCACATCAGGCTCCTCTGCTAGGAGCCTGCTTCTTCCTATCCCACTCCCCCTGCTTATGTTCCCTCTCTTGCTGGCTGTCTCTGTCAAATAAATAAAATCTTTAAAGAGTCTGCCTTTGGCTCAGGTCATGATCCCAGGGTCCTGGGTACAAGCCCCGCATCAGGCTCCCTGATCAGTGGGGAGTTTGCCTCTCTCTCTCCATCTGCCTCTCCCTCAGTTCATGCTCTTTCTCTCCCTCTCTCAAATAAATAAAAATCTTAAAGAAAAAAAAAGAATTTTCTAAAATAAATTATTAAGCTAAAACACACTCATATTCTTTCCTAAGACCTTCTTTCTTTTGGATTGTCAGAACATTTTTAGAAAAAAATAAGTGGGCTATCAAATTCAAAACAGACAAACCTGCTATTTCTAAAAAGATGACTTTCTTCCTTTTTTTTTTTTTAAAGATTTTATTTATTTATTTGACAGAGAGAGAGAGAGAGAGAGAGAGAGAGAATAAGCAGGCGGAGCAGCAGGCAGAGGGAGTAGAGAAGCAGGCTCCCCACTGAGCAGGGAGCCCAATTTGGGTCTCAATCCCAGGACCCTGGGATCATGACCTGAGCTGAAGGCAGACACTTAACGACTAAGCCACCCAGGCGCCGAAGATGACTTTATTCTTAAATTAACAAATGTTAATAGACACTTATCACTCTATAAACGAAGAGGAGGAATATTAAATTATAAAAAGAATCATATTTGGATAGATCCCCATCAGGTTTCTATAAAGGCCTAGAGAAGGCAGAAAATAAATAATTCATTAAATGGGCCTAGATTACCCATTGCTTTAAAGGAAGAGCTATTTGCCAGAAAACAAAATTCAAAAAGTCACCCAAGCCCACATGGGAAATCTAAACTGTGAATTTCACAGCTAAATAGGGCTGGAGTGAGAGGAGGGCTTGGGAGGAAAATGGCACAGTTACAGCTTGAATGGAAATGAAAATACAAATCCTATCAGAGGAGAAAATGACCAGGAAGGTTTTGACTACTGTACTTATAGGCAAGGATTTTTGTGTGTTTTTTCGTTTTTGTGTGTGTGTGTGGGGGGGGGATCCAGAGCAGATGCAGTGGAAGGAGAGAGAAATGGAGACATAGTGGGAATGCCATGGCTGCTTGAGATGATTCTGGTTCTTTTTATGTGAGCACTTTTCTGGTTTCCTAAGTCCTGACCCACGCGCATACCTTGACTGATACACTGGCGAGAGGTCTTCTGGGATTTGAACTCCCAGAGGATCTGTAAAGACGTGCTCTGTGTACACGCCAGGCTGGGAGATGTCCACGGTGTCTTCAGCTGACCCTGCATTGCCTTCGGTGGCTTCAGTTGCTTCTTCTGCTGTTGGAACATTTTCATCAACCTCACTATTTTCTGCTTCCTTTTCTACAAAATAAATAAAACATGCTAACTATTCTGAGTTTAAGCTTTTTCCCCACACAAACCACCACTGTAGAATTCCACTCCACCTACCCTACTCTCCTCCACACTATACCACAAAATACAGAATTCTTGATTTAATAGGCATTACAGTATTACAGTGTCTTTCAAGCTCTTTCATCCCATTACTTCAAGATCTAAACTGAGTAGGAGTCCGTAATGAGGCACCTGGGATAAGCTCTGACTCTATACTGATGACATGGAAGGAGGAGAGTGATACCTGGTGGTTTTTCCATCACTGGAGAAGCACCGTTGGCACTAGGGGAAGTGGCAGCTGCTGTCACACCTTCTGTAGAACAACCAACCACTGTGATGCCCCCCAACAGGCTGTCTGTCTCCGCTGAGCTATTGCTGGTCATGCTGCCACATAAAGACGCTTTGTCTACCTGGCCAGATTCTGAAAGCTCTTCTCCTGCAGGGTAGTCTGTTTCTCTTGCTCCTGAAAAACAAGATAAACCTTTTTCTAATACCCCTCCCCCATCCCTGTTAATCTCTAATCTACCTCTGTATTCATGGTATCTGCCTAGTCTAGATCGATCATATAAATGGAATCATACAACATGTGTCCTTGTGTGTCTGGGTTATTTTGCTTAGCATGCTTCCAAAATTAATCTATGTTATAGCATGTAACAGAATTTCATTCCTTTTTATGATTAAATAATATTCCATCATGTGGACATATCACGAACCCTCTTTTTAAACCAATGTTTTAACATCATGTAATATTCAATCCAGAACTTTAGAAGCCTTCTCTTACTAATCAATCCAAATAGCCCCTTGCTCTCTGTCCACCAGGCATCTTCTCATATTAGCATTGTTTTATTTTCTTCACAATACTTGAAAATCTTACTTAGTCATCTGTTTCCTGTTTATTTTTGGTCTTCCACAACCGGAACATAAACTCCATGAGAGTGGTACATAACTGTACCTCCAGTAAACAAGCCAGTTCCTCCCAGTAAAATGGTGTAGGCGGTAGGAAGAGAGGGACGTGGCTTCCTCTTACCTGGTACACTTGCTATGCACAGAACATGAGAGTTGCAAACAGTGAAACTGTCTAGGATGTTGCCTGGTTGAACAGCATCAATAATGATAACTTTTGTAGCTGAATGAGTGCTGGTACAGATCCAGACTAGACTGGATAATTCTTCTTGATTTTTTAACTCCTTCTGCTGCTCCTACATATACAAAATCAGAAAATGAATGTTTATTTTTTTTTTTTTAAAGATTTTATTTATTTATTTGACAGAGAGAGAGACAGCCAGCGAGAGAGGGAACACAAGCAGGGGATGTGGGAGAGGAAGAAGCAGGCTCATAGCGGAGGAGCCTGACGTGGGGCTCGATCCCAGAACGCTGGGATCACGCCCTGAGCTGAAGGCAGACGCTTAACGACTGCGCCACCCAGGCGCCCCAGAAAATGAATGTTTAAAATGATATGTAAGTGTACATACTCATAAGGCTGTGCTATAACGTAAAAGGCAATACTATTTTGTGTTTATTTTCAGATTATTTGAAAAGGTTAAAAATAAAACCACCTTTGAATATTAATTAGTAGACTAAAAAACAGCACTTAAAGCAGATCAGTGATAAAAAATGTTCTCTATCTTGATTTTGATGGTTCTTAAACAGGTACATACATTTGTCAAAACTCTTTGAACTGTACCCATTTCAAGTATATATACCTTATCATATGTAAAATATACCTCAGTAAAATGGATGTAAAAAAGAGAGAGCGTGAGGAGTAAGCAAGGGCATAATAATCCCAATTAGCAGTTGGCCCGATGTAAAGCTAAAACCAGGAGGCCAAACATTAGCGCACACACTTACCTTAAGTTCCTGGTCTAACTTGTCTAAGCTACTCTGCGACGCACTTCGCTGTTTACTGCCCTCCGTATCCAAACCAGCCACGTCCTTGTAAAATACACTTGCTCCAACAACAGAACCACCATCTCTGGTCTTCCCACCTGATAAATTAACTCCAACAGCACACCACAGCTTTTTAGGTTAAAAAAAGGGGGGGGGGGACATTAAGTCATTTTCTCTCTAAAAATGTTTAGAACTTTTCACATTTCTTTAAAAATCTAATGATCATGAATATAGGTCTTTTTGTTTGTTCCTTTCTTTCAAGTAAACTTTATCACCAATGTGGAGCTCGAACTCAGGACCCTGAGATTAAGAGTTGCACATTGTACTAAGTCAGACAGGTAACCCATGAATACAGGTCTTTAATATTCAAAGTATCCCAGTTTAAAATTACAAAATAAACAAATAACCTCACCCACAGGAGCAGAATTTAAACCTTTCTGGTTTAGAAAGAATATCCACCCAGAGTTTAAGAAATATTTCCTTTAACTTCAAAATTAATTTACCTTCATTGATGTATCTTTTTCATCTAGAGGTCTGAGATAGACGGGCACAGGTAGATTTTTCATCTTATTTTCCCCTTGGCCATTGGTTACCTAATAATTAGGGAGGGGAGAGAAAAAGACACATTGGTAAGCCTCATCAAAAGCGAACTCACAGAACCAATGAGCCATGGGCAAACACTGCTGGTACATACTTCCTCTTTGAAATCACGTCCAAGCTAATTCTTTTATTCTTATTTGAAAAATAAGCAGAAAGTCAAGTGGCAGTTAGAAAAAATAAAAAAGATACTATGGGAGCTCAAAAGAGATACACTTCACGTACATGTTAGTGTGTGTGTGTGTGTGTGTGTGTGTGTGAGTCTTTTAGGGACAGGGAATATGGAAGCAGACTACTTAAGTAAAGTTCCTGTAAACCTGAACTGAGGTTTAAGTCAAGAGTTTGAAGGGTTACATGACAACGGTTTCTTAAATATTCTAAAAAACAGAGGTTGGTTTTTTGGGCACCTGGGTGGCTCAGTTAACAGGCCGACTCTGGATTTCAGCTCAGGTCATGATCTCATGGTCCTGGTCCCCTAAGTGGGGAGTCTGCTTGTCTCCCTCTCCCTCTATTCCTCTCCCCTGCTTGCCCTGCACATGTTCTCCCTCTATTCCTCTCTCTGACATACATAAATCTAGAAAAGGAGATTAAAACAAAACGAAACTTCAAATATTAAAATAGAGTAGGATACACATGCAACTCACTAGCAAAAACAGATTAAAAAATGGGCAGAAGATCTGAATGAACATTTTTCCAAAGATGATACAGACAGCCAACAGGTACATGAAAAGATGCTCAACATCACTAATCATCAGGGAAATGCAAATCAAAACCACAACGAGATACCATCTCACACCTGTCTGAATTGCTATTATCAGAAAGACAAGAGGCAAGGATGTGGAGAAAAGGAAACCCTCATGTACCGATAGTGGGAATATAAATTGGTACAGCCACTATGGAAAACAGTATGGAGGCTCCTAAAAAATCAAAATAGGGGCGCCTGGCCCATTTAGTCGGTACAGCATGCGATTCTTGATCTTGGGGCCAGGAGTTCAAGCCCTACTTTGGGCATAGAGATGACTTTAAAAAAAAAAAATTAAAAATAGAACTACCATACGATCCAGGAATTTCACTTCTGGGTATTTATCTGGAGAAAACAAAAACATTAAATTGAAAAGATATATGCACCTCTATGTTCACTGTAGTATTACTTACACTAGCCAAAACATGGAAAGTGTCCATCAATAAATGAATGAGTAAGGGAAATGTGGTATATAAATACAACAGAGTATTACTCAACCATAAAAAAGAACAGGAGCTTTCCATCTGTGACAACATGGATGGAACTTGAGGATGTTATGCTAAGTGAAGTAAACTGAGACAGAGAAAAACAAATACCGTACAATCTCACTTATATGTGAGATCTTAAACAAACATACAAAGTCCATAAACACAGAGAATAAACTGGTGGCTGCTAGAGGCAGGGGTGAGAAATAGGTGAAGTGGTTCGTAAAGGAGGTCAAAAGGTACAAACTTTCAGTTATAAAATAAGTCATGGGGATGAAATGTACAGCCTGGCAACTCTAATTAATAATACTGTATTGCACCTTTAAAGTTGCGAAGTGAGTAAATCTTTAAAGTTCTCACTATAAGAAAAAAATCTGTAACCATGTTTGGTGATAATGTTAACTACACTTATTGTGGTGGTCATTTCACAACATATAAAAATACCAAATCATTATGTTGTGTACCTGAAACTAATATAATGTTGTATGTCAATTATACCTCAAAACAAAAAAACAAAAAACAAACCAACAGTTTACCTCAAGTCCGTGCACTTGGTAAACTTCCTGTTGACCCCTCGGCCTCCTCCCAGACTCAGGCATTTCTTTTGAGCTCTGGGGCTCTAGAAAATAGCCTGAGAACCACTACCCTCAACCCTTCTCTAAGTGTGTGCCAAGTCCATGAACTTGAAATGAGCAGGTTTGAGACAGGTATTTCAACTCTTCATGCCCAGGCATACTCCTCTCCCCCAGCACTTCCCACTAGATGCTCTTACCATGTTCACATCTTACCTGTTTGTACTTTTGAGGCAGACTCCAGCCAAAAGCCTGCACTCTACCATCTTCCTTCTGAACGTGTGCCTTTACCTGCCGATACTGTTCTCTCTTCTGCTCTCTGCGCGAAGCTAAACTAGCTTCAGTTCTAAAAGGCAAAAAAAAATCTCCCTTTTTAATTAAGAGACTATAACAACAGTGTATCTCCCCTTTCCCACTAAGACAGCAAAAATGACAACAAAAAAATTATGCAATTTCAGTTGACTTCAGAGTTCTGCCTTTCTAAGAAGTGTTATCCTAAAGATGGCCTTTTAAAGTTGTACAGTGGGTACAGTGTTCAAACTTCAACAGATTAGCAAGCAGCTTATTTTATTATGTTGAATCATCAGCCATCAAATTTCCACAGGTTTCATATTTTGGCCATATGAAAGGGAAAAATTCTTAAATATTTTTAGTTCCTCCCTTTTTTCGTCATTCAACAAATATTTACTGAGAATTTTCTCATGCCAGGGAATGTGCCAGAAGGCACTAAAGATCAATAAGTCAATATCTTCTTACAAAGATAATAAAGGTTAATTTCTGTACCCCACTGCTTTGTTTCAGAAGACAAAAATGCAAACTGGCTTGCTGAGTATGTCATAGTTAACAAATCTGTGTGTCAGACACTTTACAAACCCTAGGTAATTTCACCCTAGTGCCTCTGAGACAGGTTATCATACTCAATTTACAGGCAGAGAAATGGGCTAAGAGGTTAGCCTGTCCAATTTCATGTAGTTAATGAGCAGCAGAGTCAGGAGGGAAAATCAACTTCTTCTGACACTAAAGGAAATGTTCACTTAGGATAAAGGCTTATATAGGCTTTTAACATTTTACTTATATTTATCAGTGTTGTTGACCAGCAACAAAGACATTTTAAAACAACTCCTTCTGTTTATGAAACCTGTGAAATGCAATTTTCATAAATGGTATTGACTACAAGTAATCTACTTAAAGGTAGGCAGCCACATTACAGAAATGGCTTCTTTATAGATTTATGTGAACCTTACAGCTGATCTGATAAGGGGCAAGAATACTCTGAACTATTAACTTATTTAGAGCATAACCACTAGTCTGCAAAATACTTACTCTTCGCTAAGGAAATCAAAGGCTTTGGACTTATCCCCAGGGAGCTGAGACAAGGTGCTGCTTCTTTTCTTGACGGAAGGAGTAACATGAGAGGTGGGTGCATTGTATTTCAAATTAACAGGTGGCTCAGGCTTCTTAGTAGTATTACTTGAGGAGCTGAAAAGTCGGCTGAAACTAAAAAGAAAAAAAGTGAGAGCGAGAGAGTGCAAGGGAGAGAGCACACATGCGCGAGTGTTATTACATGCACTACGAAAAACAATCCATAACTTTCCATAAATTCTGGAGTGCTTTTACAAGGCAATGAGTTAGAAACTGGCAGAAAGATTTTTTGTAGTCATAGACTGCAGCTTTAGCAATAACTCATAGCCAAACTCAGACATTCAGGAAAGAGACACTATTGCTTAGAATTGCAGACCCTCGCACTTTAATTAGCAATTCACATAATGAAAGGAAGAAACTCTTAAGTACAGGGAACTTCCTGTAATGAAGAAATAAGATGGGTCCTAGCTTTTGCTTGGTAAGTAGTTGTTAAACAGCAAGGTTATAGCTGCATGGTTTGAACAGAAGCTTAGTTTGCCAGTTCTAAAAGTAGTAAGAAAGTACTGGACCACATATCATCATTTTAACATACATCTTATACATTTTCTTATTAAGCTCAATTTATATATCTACCTTCACATTCACTTAAAAGAATTAACATTTCTATTTAATAGCAGATTCACCAAAAAGGGTAAGTTTTAAGTGTAGTAAATGCACAGTTCTTCCGGCATGAACATAATTCAAATCTGAAACACACAAATACACACACTACTCAAACCTACAAGACACTAAATTTCTAAGCTTTACTTTGTAAAGTTCCTTACAATCACACAACCAGCGAATCCATATAACTTATTTACTGAGGATCCAGGTAATTATCAACTCTATGAATAATTCCCCATAATTTTTATTTAATCTAGCAGGAGATTCCAGCGAGTGCATAACCAACAGGATGCAGCTTACGACAGCATATGTTTGTCCTCAAGAATAGCCTTACCGAGCTGGCACGCTACATATCAAAAAGAAAAAGTTCAATTTAGCCACATACTCCAAATTTTAAAAAGAAAGGAGACACGAAATCATTCTTGGAAATAAATTTTGACTGTAATCTTGTCTCAAAGTGCTCTCTGATGTCTTTATGTGTTTTTAGATACTTACAACTGCCAAATGCTTGACCTTTTTTTTTCCTGCATGGCTGGATTTTCTCTTGATGCACTATATTTAAAAAGAAAAACAAAGAAAGAAAAAATGTTTTATCAGAGGTATTTTAGCTTTCTGATGAACAGGGGACCCAAGAAGTTCACAGGATACACAAAAGAGAATCAACAATTAAATTCAGTAAATAGTTGCTTTGACCTATCATGTGTCAGTCAGCCTGTAAAGGCTAATACAACTAAGATAAATAAAACATCATCCCTCCATCGAAGAGTGCACGCCACTGACAGAGACAAGGTTGTTATCTGTGCTGAACGGAGAGCCAACATGCCTGAATGCAAGTATGTAAAAAAAAATTTATTGAAGAGATATCCTCCAATTCTCCCTTTTGTCCAAATAATGTCTCGTGAATCCTTATCTTTACATAAAGGTCTCTATCGTGCTCATGCTCCAGCTCTCACAAGATAGACTTACTGTTCTGATGGGTCATTTTTCAGAGGACTAATACTTTCCCATTACTGACAAGATGATCAGAGAAGGGGATAAACTGGATTGATAGGTAGTTCAAGAAAATTTCAGAAAATAAGGCACTCCAAACTAATTTAGTAAGGTGGTAAGGATTCTGCTCTATCAGAGCTCACTTTTCACATTCTTTTTTAAAGGACCAAATTGAAAACGTCTTTTAATTCAACGGAAAAGTTAAAAATGAGACACCACTTCTTTTCACCTTGGACTACGATGTGGCTGCTAAAATTAAAATCATCAATGAAAAGTGGAGCCTGTCAAAGGAGTCTGGGTAGCATAGTCTGTTGGGCATCTGACCCTTGGTTATGGCTCAAGTCGTGATCTCAGTGTCGTGGGATCGAGCCCCACATTGGGCTCCATGCTGGATGTGGAGTCTGCCTGAGATTTTCTCTCCCTCTCTCTCTGTCCCTCCCATTTGTGTTCTCTCTCTAAAATAAATCTTAGGGGCGCCTGGGTGGCACAGCGGTTAAGCGTCTGCCTTTGGCTCAGGGCGTGATCCTGGAGTTCTGGGATCGAGCCCCACATCAGGCTCTTCCGCTATGAGCCTGCTTCTTCCTCTCCCACTCCCCCTGCTTGTGTTCCCTCTCTCGCTGGCTGTCTCTATCTCTGTCGAATAAATAAAGAAAATCTTAAAAAAAAAAAAAAATCTTAAAAAAGAAAAAAGAAAAGAAAGAAAAAGTGACCCTCTCTTATACCTCAATTTTTAAAAAAGATTTAGTTATTTATTTGAGGGGGTGGGGGTGATGGGGAGAGAAAGGATCTCCAGCTGACTCCGGGCTGAGCAGAGCCCGACGACACAGCCCAATCTCATGACCTCGCAATCATGACCCAAGCCGAAGTCACGAGTCTGAGCCACCCAGGCACCCCTACCTTAATTTTTAAAATATTTATTATTTATGTAATATCCATTAAATGTTTGAGTTAAGGACAAACTTCTTAGTATATTAGTTTCTTTGACAAATTAATGACAATTAGAATACTGATCTCCTTCCTTCCTAGCAGCAATTACAAGTTTAGCAAATTATAAATGTGCTATACAAAAGTCTTCTGTTCTAGTATGACACTGGTAAAGGACATATAAACTATTGAATAAATAATGTAATCACAAAGAAGTAAAAGTTGGAGGTTAAAAAATATGTTCATAAACTTTACAGCAATGTGTCAGTGTATATGTACTGTTATTGGTAAATCTGACACAGGAATCCAAACTCAAAAATATGGGCAAATTAGGGGGCAACTAGTTTACAAACTTTTCATGAGCTCTTCCTAAATTAAAGGAACACTGTTACTGAAAATATGGCCGTTAGGTGGCAGCATTAGGTGAGAGCTAAGATCAGATCAACAAAGATGTCAATGGAAGGTACATTTTGCATGAATAGCCAGAAAGGAGGGGGGAAATTGGACAAGAGTATTTTACAGAAAGACATGGAGTAAAAATGACTTAGTTTTCTGGGTGGCACGTGAAATTTGTATCTTTCCCTGACATTACTGTAAAAGTAGTGTCAATTTCTATATTTTGAAAAATGACCATCATTCCTAAGTAATAACAATTACCTTTTAGAGGTCATGGGAACATTCTCTAAGGGCACTTTTACCCAAAAGGCACTCATTTTGATCACATTCTGTCCCTAATTCCTAGTGTTACTTTAGAAAATATCTCCTAGTAAACAGTGTAAGAGGTTTGGATCCCCAAGGCTGGACTCCAGTTCTAAGTGAAGGAATATTCAAACCTAGGAAACAATACTGGAAGAGCAGCAAGAGGCACTTCTCATACGAACCGAATCATCTCTGTCCATCGAACAGCTTCCTGAAGCTCCATCAATCTCTCTTTATATTGGTTTCTCTCCATTAGAACACGGGCCATTTCTACTCTAGTAAACCGCTTCCTCTGAGCTGTGGGAATATCACTCTATAACAAAAAGAAAACTGCAGATCACTCTGAGAGCCTGTATCTGTTTTTGGTGTTATGTTAAACTTAAGCAAAATCTTAAAGCTTTGGAACATTTCTTAATTTGTAATCTACTGGATCATTTAAAGAAAAATAACCTTATATAAAAATAAAATCAATAAAGAGATTTTAGTAATTGCTTATGACTGAAAAGAGGTAAACAATTTAATTTCTGAATAGAAATACAGATATTTGAACATACTATAAAGGAAATACAACGAACGGTATAGATTCTGAACTAAAACCAAGAAAGATTAACAAAGTTAATCTATATAGATTTAACATGCTTGCCTGGAAATGTTCCTCTAACAACATTATTTTAACTTGATGTTCTATAACAAATGCTAATTATTCAGAAATTTGTTACAAGTTAGTTCCGAAAGGGGTTCACTTATCTCAAACTACCCATCACCTACATATATTGGCTAGGGACCAAGGCACCCAATTCTAAGAGTCATTAAAACGCCAACAGAAATACAACAAGCTGGAGACAAGTGTATTAACTAGAATTCTTAGGGAGAGTAAAGGATATGAGTGCAGTAAGACCCAAAGAAGCATGCTCAAATCAACTTCTTTCTACGGTAATTCCTAAATGCTCTTCTGGGGAGGAAGACTGGTTCAACTGCAGGGCTTCTGTTTTGCTGAAGGGTGGGACAGTAAGAAAGAGGCTGAATTTCGCCCTCGGGGACCTCCTCCTTTGTCCTCCCTCCAGGTGCGAACTTCGCCTCTCTTTTAAACAAAGTCATACAAGGGAGGATTCAAGGACTCTGAGTCTGCAGCACAGCAACGACACTCCTAGGTATAAGCCCTGGAAGAACCAGGAGACTTGCGCCATAATGTTCCTAACAACAGCATTGTTTGTGGTAGTAAAAAGCTGAAAATAACCTAAATATCCATTAATAGGAAAACAAATACATAAACTGTAATACAGTCGTACAATGGGATATTATAAGCAGTGAACATGAATAACTTCCCAGCACTACACTACAACGTAGGTGAATCTCGAACATGATGCTAGATAGAAGTAAATCTCTAAGTATGAAATAAAAAACAATGAAAATTAAACCATATTTTGTAGGGATGCATATATGTGTGATATGATAAAATTATTTTTTAAAAAAACTTTAAGTGAGCTCTACACCCAACATGGGGCTTGAACTCACCACAACTCCAAGATCAAGAGTCACATGTTCTACCAACTGAGCCAAGCAGATGCCCCGATAAAATCATTTTTTTGAAAGGGAAGAAAATGATAAATATAGGATAGTGGTCTCTCCGGAGGGGAGGGGCATAGGGTAGCTTCAATGTTTGATAATGTTCTAGTTCTTAGGTTAGGTGGTGGGTTCATTACGTTAATTTGTTATGTTTCTAACTTACATATGTTACATATATTTTTGGTATTTACCAAGTATTACACATTAAAAAAAGAGCAAGATTACAGGGGCATTAAATAATCATTTTGTACACGGCACCCACATATCTCAAGTCTGATGCTTGACCAGCAAACACCTGTTACAGGAATGATAATCTAGCTACCAACAGAGTTAATACGATGATAATTATATTGGCAAAAACTCATTTTAGTCTTTTGTATTTCCATACATTGAAAACAATATAAGCTGACTGCCTACTACTAAAGTTCTAGAATTCATGGTTTTTATGTTTAATACTATTAAACAACTTTTATACTTAAGCTTTCATATTTCTAAGTCAAAATCTGAGACAAAACAAACAGTAATAAAACCCAAAATGTTTCAGCTGGTCCTGAAGCCTGAACATGCAAACAAGGTCACAGCACAGGGTCACAGGAAAAAAAAAAAAAAGAGGACACCACATTTAGCGAGAAAGCTCAGCCTCTGGGTAAAATGTGGAGCACGAGCTATCCTACTCACGGCCACAAAGAGATCTTCTGACTTTTTATAATGCTATATCCAAAGCTCAATTAGCAAGATTTTCTTAAAAACCAAATGTGGTAAGAAAAAAACGTGAAATCATAAACCTACATCATCATCATCTTTTGCTTTTTGCCGTGCATCTTCGGCTTCTGCGCGAGCTCTGGTGGGGGGAAAAAAGAACATGTTATTCGAGCTGCGTTCGTCTTCTCAAGGAATGAAAGAGTAGGTCAAAAATTTGAATCAACACTAAATGATTATTCTTCTCTTTCCAGAGTATTTAGCTGCCTTCACGTAGGGGACATTAGCGCAGCACTGTTCTCAGAAAAGAACAAGTATTAAAGAAAGCTGGGTGAAGGAAAAGAATGTTCCTAATTTCCTTATTAGCAAATTTTAGAATGGTTCTACTAACTTTTTTCACATGGTGACAGCCACAAAAAGTGACAGTGACAAGGCTGGGCAAGTGGAGGGGCACGCTTACAGCACAGCCACCGCCAGGCACTCGGGGCCCCTCCCGATCCCGGCAGCGTGTGCTCCTCGCCCGCTGGAGACGGCGACGACGGCTGGCCTCGGGGGGACACCCGTGACCCTTGGTGGCCCACTGGCAAAGACAGCCGGGTTCAGAACACCACAGAGAAAACTTACTTCCTAAGCTCCTCCTCCAGCTCCTTGTTCTTCTCCTCCAGCTTCAGCTTGGCTTGCTTTACCGCCTCCAGCTCCCCCTGCAGCACGTCCTTCTCGCAGGTCAGCTCATCCACCTTCGCTATCAAGTCATTCTTCACTACATTCAAAGCATGTCTAAGAAACACGGATTTCCCGTATATCGTTACAAATGAATACTCTCCCTGTCTTTCAGCTTATTCTCTTACAGACGAAAGTAACCATACAGTCACAACTGAATAACTGAATATTTTAAACTTTCTACCTGGTGTTGTTTGTAGATAAAGATAAAAAAACACACAACCATCCAAGTTTTTACTCTTCCCGCTTACCAAAGAATAAACAGGCAAAGCAAAGCAGACCACCAACTAATAAAAATTACCACAATTAACTAAGATTAAACTTTTACAAAATAGGATCCATAAGGGTACTGTTCTTAAACTCTGAAAAAAATATTACCTAATCAACAAAGTAAATTTATCTTTGAATTTACCTTTAATAATTGATGACAAAAAAGGTCTAAACTTGGGGGGGGGGGGAACCTGAGGGGGGATTTTTTTTTAATTTAATTTAAATTCAATTAGCCAAGGTATAGTACATCATTGTTTTTTGATATAATGTTCTTGGAAAAAAAAAAAAAAAAACAAGATCTAGTTCTTTTGGGTACAGGTGGGCATAGTGCCTCATAACTGCATTCTAGTTTGGATATACCCAGATGTTCCAAAGTTGCTCTGACACAACAAATTAACAAAGGGGGCTGGGCTGCTTTTCCACAGGACTCAGGACCTGCCCCACAAAACTTGACTCCAATATGTTTGAGGTCTAAGGCCCCACAAATTATACCTGAAAACCGACAACTAAGGAGGGGAGCTGGGCTGGGTATAGATCAAAACATTTATGTAGAAATAAAGAAATCCCAGAAGAAAAGATAATAAAACAGGCATCTTAGGGGAGGGAGCAAAAAAAAGCACATGACATATCCAAGAAGGTTAGGAAGGCATGAATACTTGCAGGGTGGAAAAGCGATGAAAATCTATTTTTGCAAAAAACAGAGCAACAAAACCTATCTCTCAGGGAAATCAGGTCATATTGCCCATTTCCTTGTGTGTGTTGTGCGCACACCCAAACACAGAGAAGGGGAACAAAACAGGGTAGCTAGACTGTAGTCACATGCTGCGTTAAACTGAACAAGGGTCGCTGACTCAGAGGAGAAAATGCAGTATCTTGTGTTCCTTATTAAAATTCTGTATATACTGGGGCGCCTAAGTGGCTCAGTGGGTTAAGCGTCGTCTGTCTTTGGCTCAGGTCATGATCCCAGGGTCCTGCTCAGTGGGGAGCCTGTTTCTCCCTCTGCTCTGCCCCTTGCCCCTGCCTGTGCTCTCTCTCTCTCTTTCTGTCAAATAAATAAATAAATAAAATCTTTTAAAAAATTTTGTATGTACTTACTTGGTTTCCAACAGTTGTGTATTTTCTAATATAAGATTCTCAACTTCACGACCCATTCCTACCAAAAAAAATAAATATATAAAACCTTTCAAAAAATTTATCAAAAATTGTATAAATTTGTATTTAATCAACTAGAGACTCAAATTTTAATTTATAAATTTTATCTGTCCTTTAGTAACCTTATTTTGTCTATAATTTCATTTGATATATCTACTTGTATAGGTTATAAAATTATAAAGAATTATCCATCACAAAACAAAGCTAAACATTTTGTTAGCCAATTCTTTGTAACTATTAGCCTATTATGTTGTTTCTCATAGATAATTATTTCAAAACGATCAAGACTTTTCTGCCAAATATTCTAAGTAACAGTAAAATATTTAGAGAAAAAAAAGAGTAAGCATTAATACAGATCAGAAATCATTTCCAAATCACAGCTGGTATTGTAGGCTTTTGCCTAAAAATTAGGTCTTACTAAGAAAGAAAGGCAGAAATAAGGCCAAAGAAAGACGGAACCCCAATGCAGATGAAACCTTACCAAAGAAATTATGGTCTTAAAGCCCATGCATTCCATGTAAAGCAAAAACAAAGAACAAGAAATGTTTTACGTAAGAAACAGCATGAAAATAGATTATTAATCTGTAAAGTTTTATGCATGATATGAAATACACCTGGAATCACAGTGTTATGATTTAATGCATAATGATGTGCAAAAGACAGAAATTAAGATGATTTCCTCCATTCATAAGGATGATCTCTGGTATGTTATACCTAAAAAAAAAAAAATGCTTTACCAATTCTTTTGCACAATGAATAGTTAGATTGAAAATCCCACATCAATAATATAAAAGTTCTTTCAAAGTGCCACCTCTGAAATGATAATGTTCAGTTATTACTTTACAGAATCCTGTTTAATAATTTAATGAGGACTGTAAGGCAGATAGAGCATTCAGTGTAAGATCCAATGCAATGATCTTTAAGGAGAAGAAAGTTATTTAATTTGCTACTTACAAGAAACTGAAGAAATAAAACAACACACTAGGGAATTATCTCAAAAAGTTACAAAAACAAAAAGGCAAAACAAAGCAAAGCAAAAGACCCACCATTCACTTATCCTAAGCTAATGTTGGAAAACTACATACAATGGAAGAAGTAATATTCATATAACCCAGCTATACAGGAAGCAAATCCTAAGAAAACTGTATAAGGGAAAGGACTTAACATGCCCCTTGATTTTTTTAAAAGGTAGTATTTCAAATGACTTAAAGATAATTTAAAACAAAACCAACCTAGGAATGCTAAAAATTCAATGCTCACATACAGACTCATATTTTGTCTGTATTATAATTATCTCAAATATTCTCAAAGATCAGGTTACTTCTACCATGAAGAATTAAATATCACACACAGTAGCTTATTTAATCATCTATGTATTCTCCAAAAGGTGAAAATAAAGACAAACTAAATTCCAATTCCAAAATGAATTTTGGCAAGATATGCTGAAATATTTCCTCTGGACTAATGTTTACTTTCAATAAAGCAATACAGTGAAAAGAAATAGGTTTAGATTGGTTGAAAAAAGCTTATGTAATGACTATGTTTGCTATAAACTCTCAAGCATGTAGGGAGAGAAGCATAAAAGCTGAAAATATATGGAAGGCAAAAAAAAAAAATAGTTGAGCAGAAAACAATGATGAGAAAGCATTACATGAGAACAGCAGCCAGGAGCACCTTGCTTAAAAAGCAATTATATTAAAGAATTTAAAAGCATACACACCAGAATATTCCCCTGGGTAAGCAGCCCAAGAGAAAAATGAATGAGAATCATAATTAGATTGTTTTCAGAAAGCAAGATCTATGCTCAATTATTTCAATAAGAGGAGACAATAAAATTTAAAAGATGTAGAGAAACGATTAAATACAATAAAGTGTAAATATTATAAATAAGAAAAAATTGTGAAATATGTACTCTATGGGAATCATATCTGATAATGTGGTTTCTAAAGTTTACACATTCTCAGTGAAGAGTTCCCTCAAAATCTCGTGTACAAATTTAATATATGGTCAATAGGATTGTCCAAACTTTTCATTTTGAAATGTATTGATAAAAACTAACTTATAACTATTAAAAAAACATAACTTGGAGGTGGCCCCATTTCTAGTCAAGGTTTCAACCAAACATAAACTTAGGTCTAACATATTTGGGAACTTTACCTATTAAAACAAGCAAAAAACTGCCTGGCAGATTTTAAAATCACAGAAGTCTCATTTGGATTTCAGCATCAACCCTAAAGCTAGGTCCATAGTTGGGCCTCCAAATTGTCTGTTAATCCCTTGAGAAAGTATGCACGACTTTGTCTACCTGCACATGCATTTTTCCAAAAGTACACTGCTTTCTTACAAATTCTCCCCTAAAGGAGTTCGAATCCTAAAAGGTGAAGAATCACAGAATTAGAGGTGAAATAAAACCATTACAACTATTTAGCAATCCATTCACTTAATCGCTGTGCTATGGTGCTGAAGACTCAGTAGTGAGCAAGGGACAAAGTTCTCTCGGCCACATTGAGCTTAGAGCCTACCCAGAGAGATGCGTACACACAAAATTACAGTAAAGTATAAAGAGCAGCATAATAAAGAAAATGAGTGCCACGAGAATACACTTCAGGGACAACTAAGCTTTAACCAAGGCAGAATTCCAACAGGAGGATATGCCATTTAAGCAGAGGCAAGGAGATATAAAGAGTTAGATATGCAGTTGTTTTTTTGTTTGTTTGTTTGTTTGTTTTTTAAAGAAAAGGAGTACACAAGCCTTGGTGATTGGTTCTGAGGGAAGAGGGAGAGATTCTGAATGGAGAACTGAGTGGGTGGATGGTGAGGCATTCACTGAGACAGTACACGCTGCACTAAGAAAGCTCTGAACAGGACAGTGATCATGATAAACTGAGCTTTAGGCACATCGAGTGTAAAGCCCTACAAATCATCTTAGAGGTGTCTCTTGGGCTGTTTTAAAGTAACAGCCTGGCGCTCTAGAAAAAGGTGCTGGAAGGAGATAAAAACTGTGTAGCAATTTTCCATGAAAGCCAAGAAACAAGAGCAAATAAGACTTCCCAAACAAAAAAGCAGGCCTGGGACACTGCTGTCCTGAAAGACCGGCAGAGGAAGAGGAACCTGCAAAGACTGAAAAAAAATAATCAGAGGCAGGAAAGTCTGTTTATCACAGAAATCCAGCAAAGATCGTGTTAAAGACAAATGTTATCTGAGAAGTCCTGTGAAAGAACGTAGAAGGAACCGCAGGATAGAGCAAACAAGAAGTTGTTTCATGCCAGGTAGAGCGCGGGGGAGAATGCCCAGACTACAAGGGGATGAGATACAGGTGGGAAAGGGGAAATCCTGCCAGTTAAAAGCAGCTACGCTTTTTCAACAAGTCTGCTTTGTTCACTCATGTATCACAAGCATCTAGAATAGTGTCAGACACATAACATACCTCTTCCATATTGCTACATAAAGGTGTGACCAGAAATGGAAGGAAAGGGAGTGATAAGTTACGAAGGTACTATAGATAGAGGGGCAGAGGAAAGCAGTACTTTCATTTTTAAATGGAAAAGATCTGAACATGTTTAAATGATGATAGAAGAAGTAAAGATAGTGAAGCTGAAAATATAGACAGATAACCAAGAGAAAGAAAATCCCAAGAGTAGGATGTATGATTTCCAAGTTCCAGAGTGAGGTTGTAGGGAGTACATGACTAAAGTAAATGGAAAAAAGAATCAATGAAAATAAAGTCAACAGACACGGGCAAATGGGGGGTAGGGTGGGGAGGAGTTTACCTCTTTAAAATTATTAAAATCAGAAAAAAATAATCTAAGTGTGGAGTATATGCATAATGATTGCAAAAATTTATATCCTCGAACAAGAGAAGAGTTTTACAGTAATATTGTAATTAAGAAAATGAGTTACAGAAATGGACTATGTACTTATTTATCAACCCAAGGTCAATTAAAGGACTTTGGAAAACAATTTTGTTAGTTTCACTATCTTCCATTTAGTATTACACCTCAATTACGATCATGAAACTGTATAGAAGAGAAGCCAGGGAACAAATAAGTGCCCTGGAAATTTCATTTACCATCTTTGACCAAAAGGTATTTATGCAGGCCTAAGTCACTACACTTAAGGTAATACAGTAAAAACTTCTAATCTGGAACATTCTAGAGATAAATATATCAATATTTGCAAAAGGGAAAAGACACTAGTTTACAGTTTATTTCTTATTTTCAAAGTAGAAAGAAAACCAGAGTATCAGGATTTTGCTTTTAACCTATTCATTATGCTTAATTTTCTGACTTAAAGAATGGAAGCTTTCAGAAAACACAGGATTTTAAAAGACCACAATTATTTCTAAGTACTCTGTGTCTTCTTAACTCTTTACAAAAAGGAAAGTTTGGGACCACCAACCTCAAAAATTATATTATTCAATAGTGGATTATGAAGAAGCAGAGTATACAAACTGCATTAAAAAGTACTTCATTCTAGTTAAATACAAAGGAGCAGCATGAAGGGATTTTGGGGGGGGGTGTATATTGATTCTGGTAGTGATTATACAACTCCATGCTTTTGTCAAAGGTCAAAAAATTCATCATAAAGAGTGATTTTTACTGTATATAAATTTGAATATAAATTTAAACACTTAAAAATTCTTCTAACATTTTTTGCATCTACCCTTCAATTTTGCCAGTGACTCAGTTTCATAAAAGGATCTTTTCATTCATTAATTGAATGTTAACTAAAGTTAATGTGTAAATTTAAAAATGGGGTGTTCCTTAAGGATTAATCTTTAGCCCTCCTTGAGAAATGCAAACTCATTCAATTGCTTCCAATACTTGACTTACACTTTAATGGTGGGAGTCTATGTCTAACTCAGAAAGTTTTATTTATAATAAACTTTCAATCTATCTTACTAGATAAGACTGTGAACTCCATTTAGGCAGAACCTATGTTTCCTGCAAAAAATACTTCACACTTTTGAGGACATAATGGTAATCAATAAATTTAATACAAATTAATGCAAGCAATCCCACTCCATATTCACAAAAATTGACGAACAGCACCTTTTGAGAACACTGTAGTCTGTATAATAATTACACTAATTACGTAAATTTCTTTAAGACCAGTATCTATTCCAAAGGCATGGGTTTTTAATACTGTAAGACTTTCAATCCTTTTAGATCTTAAGTTATAAGAAAGGTACGCCAAAGCTAACTGACCTAAGTCAGAATCATGTCATTATTGTTCAGAGAGACTTCAGAGATCTCCTAGAGCAGGAGTCTATACATTCTTTCTGTAAAGGGTCAGACGGTAAATATTTTAAGTCTCTGTAAGCCATACGATCTGTTACAGACTACTTAACTTTGCTGTTGTGTGCAAAAGCAACTACAGACAATAAGTGGACAAACGAGAGTGGCTGTGTTCCAATAAAGCTTTATTCATACACATAGGAGATGAGCTGGATTTGGACCTATGAGCCACAGTTTGCTCAACCCCTGAACTAGAATCCGGCTCCTTCATTTTATACACAAAGAAACTAAGGCCAGGAGAGGTTAAGCTATTTGGCAAAGGTCACCAGATAAATAATGGAAGATGCAGTATTCTTTTCAAACCAGGTGTTCTTCAACACAAACTCTAAAAGCTACAGTTCTCATAGAGCTGAAACAGAATATTCTATGAATCTCAGAAAAAAAAAAGTATTATATTTTCTTATTAAATTAAGGTCAACAGAATTTAAAGGAATCTGTCTAAGCTAGGAACTAACTACCTATCAGTCTACACATCTACACATCCACACACCTGGATGCACCCCCCCCCATATATATCACTGTGCTCCTTATGTGCAATACTGCTCTTGGAATATAGCACGTGTTCAATAAAATGTGCTGTATGAATTTCAAAATACAAATTAAAGTGCAATTCAATTTTAGGGATATCCATACACAAAGAAGCTTTCATTTAAAACTTTTATGATCTCAAAGAATACACTCCTATTAATTACCTGTTATGCTACTGATGAGTTAGGGACATGTTAAAGAATGATCAATTAAGTCATTTTAAAAATCTATTTTTAAAACAGTATGATACTTCTTCAGATAAGCTATCATACCTAGTAAATCTGCTCCTTCATCCACATCTCCAATTAGTCCTGAGCCGGCTGAAGACAGTTCTTCAAAGAGAGATTCTGTATTACGATCAAAAGCTTTGTTCTCTATGCCTTTGGTGGGAGTGCTATGCAACAGAAACAACATGACCAAATCAACAAATATTACAGACTTTTCCAACAGTGTAAAGTGAATACAACAGGCAAATAATTGTCTACCTGTAATTTACATTTAATACAAAATGTAATTTTAAAAGATTTCTAAAGGTTTCCTATGATATTTCCATTAAACTCCGCAGAAAGAACTGTCGAAGAAAATATAGAATGTTTATTTTTCGGTCATATCCCAGTAAACACAAACAATAAATGACAGCTAACAGAGAATTACTCTGCATTGTATCAGGCACTGTACAAGCGCTTTACCTTAATGAATCCTCGTACCTACTCTACAAAGGAGGTGTTATTATCCCAATTTTATAGAATAGGAAACTAAAGAGATTAAGGAATTTGCCAAGATCATCCAGCAAATGAGAGAAAGAGGCAGGATTCAAACCCAGACAGTCAGGCTTCAGAATCCATGATATTTACTAACTACCATGTTTTATGTTGTCTGGATATAAACTGGCATGGACATTTTATTTTTCTTTTAAGGGTGATTATAGTATCCGTTAAAATTCAGAATACAAATACCCACTGATCCAAGAATTCAATGTCAAAAACATCCTACAAAAATCCTACAAATGTAAAAGAATGGTCAGAGCAGCATTCTTATAGAAGCTAAAAGTTGAAATGACCTAACTGATCCTTCATAGGTCAGAGATAAGTTATGGATACACAAAAGTTAAAGATTTTTAACTATATAGTTAAAAAGTAAAGAAACCCATTATATAAAGGTGTTTTTTAAAAAGCAACGGGATGCCTGGGTGGCTCAGTGGATTAAGCGTCTGCCTTCAGCTCAGGTCATGGTCCCAGGGTCCTGGGATCAAGTCCTGCATCGGGCTCCTTGCTCGGCAGGTAGCCTGCTTCTCCCTCTGCCTGCCTCTCCCCCTGCTTGTGCGCTCACTCTCTCATTTTTTTTAAAGATTTTTATTTATTGGACAGAGAGAGACAGCCAGCGAGAGAGGGAACACAATCAGGGGGAGTGGGAGAGCAAGAAGCCGGCTCCCAGCGGAGGAGCCTGATGTGGAGTTTGATCCCAGAACGCCGGATCACGCCCTGAGCCGAAGGCAGACGCTTAATGACTGAGTCACCCAGGCATCCCTGCTTGTGCACTCTCTTCTCTGACAAATAAAAATCTGAATTAATTAATTAATTAACAAGTTACAAAACAGTGTATATAAGCCCTTTATAGCATGGGATATGCAAAGAAATGGGGAAATGTGTATGCTTGTGCTTTAATGTCATATTAATAGAAAAAAGTTGGGGTGCCTGGGTGGCACAGTCAGTTAAGCGTTGGACTCTTGGTTTCAGCTCAGGTCATGATCTCAGGGTCATGGAATGGAGCCCCATGTTGGGCTCTGTGCTCAGCGTGGAGTCTGCTTAGGATTCTCTCTCCCTCTGCCCCTGCCCCCTGCTCTCTCTCTCTCTGCATGGGTTTCCAGTTAAATTTGGTGGACTAAACATAGTCATTTACCACCCAATAGGACATAGGGAATAGAAAAAGAAATTGCAGATGAAATGTGAATAACATTCTGTAAGATGGAAAACAGGCAAACAGTAGAAACCGATTTGACAGACCAGTAAAAGCTGAAGTCTAAACCACTAGGATTTAGGGAGGAACTCAGTATGCTGCCAGAACCTCTGAAAGGCCCAGGCATTAAAGGAACCAGCAATCTACAGAAAAATGCATGAAGGGAGAACATAAAACAGAAGGCTGAGATGAAAGACAGCACAAGAAGCAGTATGAGTGAGATCCAATCCTCCAGAACAGAGACCTCCCTCCCCATAGCATCGCTCCCTAAACAATGGAGGCCATCTTCACATGTTCAAAACAGGAAACCAGAGAATCAGCATCAATTACTTAAGTACCAGCAAAACAGCCACGGAGCACCAGACCTTTAAAGAAGGCCTTTATTATAAAATAAAGAGTCCAGGAGTGCCTGGGTGGCTCCGTCGTTAAGCATCTGTCTTCAGCTCAGGGTGTGATCCCAGGGTCCTGGGATCAAGCCCTGCATCGGGCTCCCTGCTCCGCTGGGAGCCTGCTTCTTCCTCTCCCACTCCCCCTGCTTGTGTTCCCTCTCTCTCTGGCTGTCTCTCTCTCTCTGTCAAATAAATAAATAAAATCTTAAAAAAAAAATAAAGACAGTATTTGTTTAAAAAAATAAATAAATAAAATCAAATAGGGAGTCCAAAAACAAATGGACTATGACAGAGGCACTCAGAACAAAAGAGACAATGCCAAGCAACAGAAAAAACTTGACAACAATTAATTTTTTCAGACTAAACACTGCATCCATAGAAGAACAGCAGGACGTTATAAAAAGTAACCTTAGAAACTTTTAGGGGGAAAAATATCAATGAGGGTTGAAAGATAAAGTTGAAGAAATCAACCCAAAATTAGAACAAAAGACAGAAGGGGGAAGGTGGAATGTGGAATTATGAGGGTTAGTCCAGGATGTTCAATAACCACCTAATAGATATTCCAGAAAGAGAGGAAGAGACAACAGTTAGGAGAAATAAATTTCTCAGAACTGGGAGATATGAATTTCCAGATGAAAGAACTTACCACATACAAGATACAAAAGAAGACCCTTACATCAAGCACACGATCGATGAATTTTTAAAGGGAGGGGGGCACATGAGGGATAAAGCGAAGATCCTAAACGCTTTCAGAGAAAATAAACAAAAAAGCAAGAACCCAAATGGCAACTCTTCAAACTCAACATGATAATTAAGCAATGTCTTCACAATTCTGAAGGAAAACTTCTGAAGATTTTCCAACCTAGAATTCTGTTAGCCAAGCTATCAATCATGTCTTCAAATGACATTTGTCATATTCAAGTTCTCCAAAAATTTACTTTCCATGCAGCCTTTGCCCAGAATGCTAGTAAGAATATGTTTTGTCAAGGGGCAATGGATGGCTCAGTCGGTTGAGCGTCTAACTCCTGATTTTGGCTCAGGTTATGATCTCCGGGTTGTGAGATCAAGTCCCACAGCAGGCTCTGCTCTGGGCATGGAGTCTGCTTGAGATTCTCTCTCTCTCCCTCTGCCCCCGCCACTTGCATGTGCTCTCTCTCTCTCTCTCAAATAAATCTTAAAAAAAAAAAAAAAAAAAAAAAAAAGGAACATGTTCTGTCAAAACAAAGGCATAAATCAAGAAGCAAAGGGTGCCTGAGTGGCAGTGTTAAGCTTCTGATCTTGGTTTTGGCTCACGTCATGATCTCACAGTTGTGAGATCAAGCCCCATGTCAGGCTCAGCAGTCTGAGATTCTCTCTCTCTCTGCCCGTCCCCACTTGTGCTCGTTCTCTCTAAAATAAATAAATAAGTCTTAAAAAGGAAGCACCAGCAGCAAGATGACCAGGGATCCAGGAAACAGAAGATACAACAGAGGACAGAGGTGACAAGAATTCCCGGTGGGATAGGGCAAACGCCAGGACCAGCGCCCACGACAGCCTAGGCTGGAGAATGCAAATAGAAAACCCCGGAGACAGAGTGCCAGGAAACTGGCTTTATACTTGGCCATTTTGAGAGTGTTTACATTTATGATTCGCAAGGTATCTGTCCATGAACTAATAATAGGTAGGTAGAAACCTAAGCAAAACAAAACAAAACAAAAATCCACCAGGTTTTACTAATTTAAGAAAAACAAAGTTGCTAAAGATAGGAAATATAATCACAGTGTATTCAGTGGCTAAACTGTGATCAGTATTTATACAGTCATAATGATTTAAACAATGAATGTTAATGTAACAAAAACAGGATTATATTGAGAGGATGAAAGGAAGGATGGTGGTCTGAGGAGCTGCATCCTTGTCATCCTCCACTAAAAAGTCAAGAGCTAGTCTCACAGTGTTTCTAAAACCAGGTTCCTCATTTGACCCACAGAATACAGAAAATGATTTGAGTGACTATTTTCTCAATTCTAGATGCACAGGAGTGTAGCTAATTCATTATACACAAAGGATGCCTCGGGGCATTAGGACTTAATTTTCTTACAGAATCCCAGCTGAGACACAGAAGGAGCCAGGAAAAGAAGCATAAGGATGTGATTTAGACACCTGAAGAAAAACAGCAAAAGAGAACTAAGATGTGGCTGCTGCCACCACCACCACGTCCACAGTCATGCTGAAACATGAGTTCTCTGTGGACATGACTTGTGAAGGCAGCTCTAATGCGGTCAGTCAGGCGCTCAACAAGCTGGCGAGTTGAGTTTGACATGACCTGCCCAACAAGAAGGTTTGCATCAACTCTGAGCACAGTGTGGACACTCTGCTGGAGACCCTGGCGAAAACAGAAAAAGGCTGTTTCCTACCTCGGCCCCAAGACGGACCAAAGGGGGCAGGATGCTGATCCTCTCCTGCCTTTCAGACAGACGCAGGGCCTGGCAGTCCTGCTCAGTGATGGCAGTTCCTGCCGAGACCCTTATTTAGCCTGCTGGCCCTCCCCAGCTTCCCTGCAATGAAGCTGAACCACTTTTGTTGAGGAAAAAAAAGAGAGAACGAAGAAGCAAGAGACACTGCCTCTTGAGAATGGGAATGAGGGGTGGGTAGGGGAAAGGGACTACTATCGCCCTTCATAGTTTGTATTATTACCATTTGACCTTAATAGTATACATGCATTAGTCTAATAAAAATTTTTTTTTTAATTTTTAAAGAGGGTCAGAATGACAAACTGAACCTGCTAATAAGCAGCGGCATCTCCTTAGGCTTAAGAGAGGATAAAGAGCGAATTTCACTTCTTATACTCTGCACTGTTTCCTTTGTTTTTTTGGTTTTTTAAGAGATAGCACATGTACAAGTGGTGGGAGAGGGGGATGGGGAGAGAGAGAATCCCAAGCAGGCTCCACGCCCGGCATGAAGAGGCACGAAGACCCATGCAGGGCTCGATCTCACGAACCTGAGATCAGGACCTGAGGCACAATCAAGAGACGGACATGTAACCAACTGTGCCAGCCAGGTGCCCCTACATTGCTTACATTTTTAAATAAACAATAAAGAAAAAAACTATTTTCACAGGACATGGCCTTTGAAATCAGAGTCCTAGATCGAATGCCAGCTCCACCTGCTAACGAGGTTATCTTGGACACGTTACTACACATTTCTGAGCTTCCTTATCTGTAAAATGGGGATGAAGACGTTGACTTCATAAGGTTGTAATTAAAATTATATTAAATGATGATGATGACAATAATACTACCTAACATTTATTAAACTGGGCCCTTTGCCAATGATTTAACATACATTGATTCATTTACTCATAATCATCTGAGGTATTATCGTAATTCCCTTTTTTGGAGGAGAAAATATACCTCAGCCAAGGCGGTATTTGAACCAACATAATCTTAGTCTAGGTTCATGCTTTTAACCACGACTGTAGCGATCAATAAACAGCATGTATTTTTATGGTCATCATTATTAAAGGATAGATGTTATGGAAGAAATGAAAAGAAAGGCAGTAGCTCCTGTGGGAAATTCGTGAACATTCATATGTTTTAGATTGACCATACATAAAATTCTCTTCCCACCACTAAACAGCCTCCCCATGTAAAATGAGAATAATTTTTTCCAATAATGAGATCATTACACTTTGGGCTTTTTTTGTTTTGTTTTTTTGAGTAGGCTTCACACCCAACATGGGGCTTGAACTCACAATCCTGAGATCAAGAGTAATCTGCTCTACTGAGCCAGCCAGGCTCCTGAAATCATTAGTTTTGAAGTGAGTACATATCTTCTTCCTGATCTGGCGGAAGGAACAAAGTTTGCTCAAATTGTTACTTCCCCTACACTTGTTTCTTTGTTTCCTCAAATTCCAGAAAGTATTGGTTGCACCTTGGCTGTGTTTTTCCCCTATGCTTCCATATGCTCCTAATCCCTGCTGCAGCAAAGGCAACATCTCACAAAACATTTAATGTCCATTTCAAAAATGGAAACTAGAATATAATACTAACATTTCTTCAGCAAAACATCTGCCCTTTTTTCTGGCAAGAGACCAGAGAATAATAGTATGCTTCTGGGAGAGGGGAAAGGAAGGATAAAATGTCTTCATTTGACATTGACAGTACCTTGAGCCTTTATATCCACTGAGATCTTTGTCCATATCCAACTCAGGAGTGGATTCAATGATTGCTTGAACTTCTGACTTCTCTTCATTTTCAGCAGAGCCTTAGAAAAAGGACAAGATGACATAAATAACGCATATATCACATACTGCCCCTCATGAAAATCCTGTTGCTTCAATGGTTATAAATACATCATTTGATCATTAAAAAAATTTTAAGGAGTGGATTCTAGGAAACACAGGATTAGACAATATATCATATATTCAATTAACAGTGAATATCAAAAACTGATAAATAACCAAAGTTTTTATTTGTATTTCTTGGGACACGGTCCATTGTAACCCAGGGTAGGACTCCCTGTTTGTTTTTTTACTAATTAAGGGATGAAATACAGAGAAATTAAATATGAAGACTATTCTCCTGCCTTTCAGGCTCTCCAATCCCCCGGCTCCCCAAATCTGCCTCGCCAAAACTTTATTTGATCATCACCCCTTTTAACCTTACTTATAATTGAGTATCATTTTATAAATCTAAAGCAGTAACACCCCTAAAGATGTATTTTTTCATACCCACATGATCTTTACTAGAAAGTAAAGAATTAGGGTCACCTACCTGTTGAAACATTTCTAGTTTCTTGGGCTACCTGTACTTCAATATGCTTGCTTATCTCTGATTTATTTGGTGTATCTGCAATCTTCACAAATCCTTCATTATCTTCCTTTAAGGGCGTATCCGTAGGAATTGTGGCCACATCTGATGCAGCTGTTGATGCTGGAGTGGTAGCTTTAGATCCTCCTTGGCTAACATCAGAAAGTTCATCCTACAAATAAAAAGAATTATTGGGGGGGGGTGCACCTGGGTGGCTCAGTCGGTTAAGCGTCCAACTCTTGATCTCAGCTGAGGTCTTGATCTCAGGGTTTTGAGTTCAAGCCCTGTGCTAGGCCCCACGCTAGGCACTGAGCTTAATTTAATTTAAAAAAAGGAATTATGGGGAAATCTTTAAATGATTAATTTATTTTAAGCCATTTTCTTAAATGGGGTAAGAAAAAAACTTGCAGAGAGAAAATTCTATTAAAAAACAGTAATAGAGGGGTGCCTGGGTGGTTCAGTCGTTAAGCCTTTGGCTCAGGGTGTGATCCCGGCGTTCTGGGATCGAGCCCTGCATCAGGCTCCTCCACTGGGAGCCTGCTTCTTCCTCTCCCACTCCCCCTGCTTGTGTTCCCTCTCTCGCTGGCTGTCTCTCTGTCAAATAAATAAATAAAATCTTAAAAAAAAAAAAAAAAACCTAAAAACAGTAATAGAGGCACCTAGGTGGCTCACTTAGTTTAGCATCTGCCTTCGGCTCAGGTCATGATCTCAGGGTCTTGGGACAGAGCCCCAAATTGGGCTCCCTGCTCATCGGGGAATCTGCTTCTCTCTCAACCTCTGCCCCCCGCCTCGTGCACACGTGCCCTCTCTCTCTCTCTCAAGTAAATGAAATCTTAAAAAAAAAAAAACCAAAAAAACCCCAAAAAACCCACACACAAAACCAGCAGTGGAATAACAAGACTCTGAATCTCAGGAGACATGCGGTTTTGTACACAATATTCTTAAAACATCCTGCATCCAGATCATCTGAAATACTGCTAAAGGGGCATATTCTAAGTCTAACTCCAAGCTTTAGGCAGTGAGACCAAGTAATCTGCATTTTAAAAAGTAACCCAGGTGATAATTACTATTCTAGGGTCCACATACAGTCTTCATGAAGGACATGTCCAGATTGAATTTCATGCAAAAATTTGTGCAGAACGCACTTTTCTGGGAAAAAAAATAAATCTACAACTTTTATCAGGTTTTTCAAAGGGGTTTGTGGCAAATAACTAAAAACAGTTGTCCAAAAATTGAATCGCTATGCAGGACACCTGAAACTAATGTAACATTGTGTGTCACTTACACTTCAGTAAAAAAAACCCAAAAAAGGTGGGGGAGGGGATTTTAAAAAAATATTTAAAAAAAGAAAAGAAAAGAAAGAAAAAAAAAAAAAAAAAGAAAGAAGAGCACCTGGTGGGCTCAGTTGGTGGAGCATGTGACTCCTGATCTCAGGGTCATGAGTTTAGGCCCCATGTTGGGCATACAGCCTACTTAAAAAGAAAAACAAATACAGTTGTTCAATGGCTACGAATAATGACCCAGTTCTTTTTGAGCAAAATACCCAGATCTTTGGGGAAAAAAAAAAAAAAAGAACCTAGGGCAACTGGGTGTCTCAGTCAGTTAAGTGTCTGACTCTTGGTTTTGGCTCTAGTCATGGTCTCAGGTTTGTGAGATCCAGCTCTGCGTTGAGCTCCGTGCTAAAAGTGGAATCTAGGATCCTCTCTCTGTCGGCCCCTCTCCTCCTCCAAATAAGTAAAACCTTAAAAGAGAGAGAGAGAGAACCTGACAAAAAGTTTACCAGTAATAGTAGGAGGAGGAGGAGGAGGAAGAAGAAGAACTAGGGTAAATTAGTGAGTTTACCATTCACTAAATGTTTGACTCTGGGTAAGTTATGTATTCTTTTCTATATCTATCTCTTCTTTGTAAAATAGAGACAATGGTATATAATTAATAAATTATAAGTTATTCTCCATAAAGACTTAGCAAAGTGTTCACACATACTAAGTATTTAAAATGTTAGCAACTGGGGCGCCTGGGTGGCTCAGTAGTTAACCATCAGCCTTCAGCTCAGATCATGATCCCAGGGTCCTGGGATTGAGCCCCGAAGTGGGCTCCCTGCTCAGTGGGGATCCTGCTTCTCCCTCTCCCTCTTCCCTCTTCCCTCTGCTTGTTCTCTCAAATAAATAAAATAAAAAATAAAATGTTAGCAATTATTATATAGCAAATAATACATTATGCACAACTCTGAGACTCTTGAAATGCATGCTTTTGGCCTAAAGCAAAAAGAATATATAAACATACTAAGTTAGGCTGTGGTGCAGGATGATTTTTAGTGACTTTTATTTCCCTCTTTGAAATTTTATTTTTGGGGCGCCTCGGTGGCTCAGTAGTTAAGCATCTGCCTTCAGCTCAGGTCATGATCCCAGGGTCGTGGGATCGAGCCCCACATCACCTCCCTGCTCAGCGGGAAGCTTGCTTCTTCCTCTCCCACTGCCCCTGCTTATTCTCTCTCTTGCTGTCTCTCTCTCTGTCGAATAAATAAAATCTTGAAAGAAAGAAAGAAAGAAAGAAAGAAAGAAAGAAAGAAAGAAAGAAAGAAAGAAAGGAGGGAGGGGAGAGGAGGGCAGGGAAGGGAGAAAAAGAAATGCAGAATCCCAGGCCCCACACCAGACCTACTGAGGCTGAATCTGCACTTTAAAAAAGTAATAATGAAATAAAGTAAAATAAAATATTTTTTTTAACTTTTAAAGCACATTGTTAAAAATATATTACAGCTATAAAACTAATGAAACAGAATCCAAGCCATTAAAAAAAAACAAATAACACCATACCAATCAAAATTACATATATACTCTAAGCTTTATATTATGCTGAGAGATTTAGGTTGTTTCAGGTGCTGAGAAGTCAGAGAGTGTTCAAATTAAAATTAAAATTTTAAATTCTATTCAAGTATAAGAAAGCATGTTTGGCATACAGTCACCTGCCTGTGCTACGGTGGAAAGCAATCACAATGAAAGCAACCACACTTGGGGAACTCTATCACTGAAACACTTAGCTTTACAACATTAAAACATTTTCACGTTTCATCTCCGTTAACTTACTATTATGAATTTTGATGTAGCACAAATGTCACTACCAAGAGTGGCTGAATGAATATAAAAGCAATTACCAGATGAGAACATAGGGTTATGTAAATTATATTTGCTGTGGCAAATCAAGAGCTCTTTATCCAGAAGATGTGGTGTATATATATATCAAGCCCTGTGCTTGATATATATAAAATGGAGTATTATTCAGCCATTAAAAAGAATGAAAACTTGCCATTTGCAACAAGGATGGAGCTAGAGAATGTTACACTAAGTGAAATAAGCCAGTGAGAGAAAGACAAATACCATGATTTCACTCACATGTGGAATTTAAGAAACAAAACAAACAAGCAAAGGAAGAGAGAGAGAGAAAGAGAGGAAGCCCAAGAAACAGCCTTTTAACTATAGAGAACAAACAAATGGGTACCAGACAGGAGGTGGGCAGAGGGATGGGTGAAACAGATGAAGGAGATTAAAGAGTACAATCATCTGAGGAGCACTGAGTAATATATGGAACTGCTGAATCATTATTACTGTACATCTGAAACTAATATAACACCGCATGCTAACTAACTGGAATTAAAATTTTAAAAAAGACTTCTTTATCCCTTCAACAGTGCCCCACACCCCACTCTTCATCGCTACCCCAGACTCTGAGGGTTGTTTTTTTTTCCTGTTTTTTGTTGGCCTGTTTGTAAATGTTGAGAGATAAAGAATGTCACAGAATGTGAATGCCACACCAGCGTGAGTTACCCATTTAAGAGTCTGAGCATCTTGGCTCTACTGACGGGCTTGAGCTCTAACACATGGTTCAAACCCAAGTGTTTGCCAAAGACCTCCATCCTAGATCTTGCTATTCTCAATTTCTGAGTTTATACTGTACTTGGACTTGAACTAATAGCTGGTCAGCAACCAATTATTTTATTGCTCACCATCATTTTAAGAAACACACATATCCACAACAGATAATGATCCATTTACCAAAAACAAATCTCCCCTGAGACTCTGAATCTATCAAAGGAAAAATAAAATAGTATATCCACGTTAGCATACAATACTTAAAATGAACTTTCAGTGACATGGGAAAATCCTTAAATGTTATATTGGAAAATATACATATATATACTTTTAAAGAAATAAATGTATACATGACATCATTTATAACTGCAAAAAACCGCAAACAACTTAAATGCTTCAAAATAGGAAATTAAGCAAACTACACTTATATACCCATATAAGAGAATATTATGCAGGAATTAAAAACTGTGCTGTAGAGGGGTATTTACTGAAATGGAAAATATTCAAAATATTTTGCAAAGAGACTGGGGATTAAAACAATCCAGTACAGGGGCGCCTGGGTGGCTCAGTCGTTAAGCGTCTGCCTTTGGCTCGGGTCATGGTCCTGGGATCCAGCCCCACGTTGGGCTCCCTGCTCAGTGGGGAGCCTGCTTCTCCTTTTCTCCCTCTCCCACTCCCCCTGCTTATGAGCGCAAGCACTCTCTCACAAAATGAAATCAAAATAAAAACTTAAAAAAAAATCCAGTACAGGGGCGCCTGGGTGGCACAGCGGTTAAGCATCTGCCTTCGGCTCAGGGCGTGATCCCGGCATTATGGGATCGAGCCCCACATCAGGCTCTTCTGCTATGAGCCTGCTTCTTCCTCTCCCACTCCCCCTGCTTGTGTTCCCTCTCTCGCTGGCTGTCTCTATCTCTGTCGAATAAATAAATAAAATATTTAAAAAAAAAAATCCAGTACAGTATGAGTGATTAAGAAAATATAGTTAGAAAAAGCTTTGTCAGGGCAATGATGATTTTGATAGTGGCTGCCACTGGGTAGTTGGATAATGAGTGATTTTTACTTTTTCTTTGCCCTTGTTGGCGCTCATTTATATATAAATGTATGTGTGTGTATATATGTATGCATACACAAGTAGAAAAAATTACAAAAATCAGACTATAAATCTACATATGAAATATGGTCTCAAAAAAATATTTTAGCTATATTAAGTGGCTACAGATAATAGGTAAAATTTTTTTCCTTCTTATTAAAAACTTTTGTTTCCATATTTTTTTTTTGAAGATTTTATTTATTTATTTGACAGAGAGACGGCCAGCGAGAGAGGGAACACAAGCAGGGGGAGTGGGAGAGGAAGAAGCAGGTTCCAAGCAGAGGAGCCTGATGTGGGGCTCGATCCCAGAATGCCGGGATCACGCCCTGAGCCGAAGGCAGACGCTTAATGACTGCGCCACTCAGGCGCCCCTGTTTCCATATTTTTTAACAGTAGGCACATGTTACTATTATAATAAGGAAAAAAGTAAATGAAGTTTGGAATAAATTTGAATTAGTGTAACTAGATGAAGTTATCTTTCACTGACAAAGTTGAGAAAACTATCAATACTATTAATGCATTGGGAGCTACCCATTATTTATTGCCTGTGTCTAAGACAACTGATTACCCATCACATGAAGTGCAACACTAAATATACTGATAAAATATGCTGATAAAATTAGCTGCATTGGATAGCCAACTATTCTGTGCATCTCAAAATACTAGGCTGATTTCTAGGGGGAAGGAAGAAAACCAAAGAAATAGCTCAATTCTCTATCATTTCCTCCCCTCTTAAAACTAAAGGACAAAATTGCTGACTATTTCCCCGAGCTGGTGACCGACGCCTAATATAGAAGTATCTGATAAAAATTTACTAAGTGAAGCAAATTAGCTTGTTTGGAGTTAGGAAAATGATGGTCTTATTTGTGGAACCAAAGACACTGAAGACAAATAGAGGCTGCCCTTAGTACCACTCTCATAAGTCCTTGCTGTATACTCTATTAACACTTAAATTCATCAAGACTGTGGATTCAGAAAGCCCTAGAAAGAATCACGTTCATCTTTAATGAAAAAATGACATGCCTTTGAAACTATCTGAAAAACAATTTGACAAGTCCCTTGGAGGTTCAGTGGGTTAAGCATCTGCCTTTAGCTCAGGTCATGATCCCAGGGTCCTGGATCCAGCCCCATGTCAGGCTCCCTGCTCAGCAGGGAGTCTGCTTCTCCCTCACCCTCTGCCTCTCCCCCTGGCTCATGCTCGCTCGCTCTGTCTCTCACTCTCTCTCAAACAAAGAAAATCTTTAAAAAAACATTACTTAGTAATTAAAGAGTTCAAAACAAACAGTTTGACCAAAGTCCTCCTCCCCAAATTCATTTGTGGATCTGGGAGTACAGAATAAAGCAAGCAAGAGAACTGCACCTAAACCAGGAAAAGGACTATGCCATCTTAGGGATTTTCAAGGTTTGGGGCTACAAGAAGTAGTAAATTAGGATCTGCTTAGAAGAAAAATTTAAATTTGTCATGGACTATCCAAGTAACATGAGATTTATTTATCTGTAACTTACCTTTTATAGTTTTACCATATAAAAATATTTTACACTCATTAAAATAGCTCACTGTGTGGGCTGTACTTCTGGATCTTAGGGAGAGCTGAGGAGAGAAAAGCTCTGAAATTTAAGGGACCATTTTCAAAGGAAGCATTTCTCACTGGTCTCCCAGGCAGTGGTGACATAAAGCTCCAAGATTAGTAGGAAAGCACTGACATGAGAAAAGTCTCTGCTACAATGTTTGGTTGGAGGGAGGCACAGTATTCTTGTATTGCATTCCTGTGGAAGAAATTATGTAATTCTGTCACTAACAATGCCTCCAACTAAGACAGAATGAAGAAAGACAAGCTTAAATATTAATCTGTTAAAAGATAAAGTATATCACTTTTGGTCAACAGTAAGCTTTTAAGGTACCACGTGCAAAACAAGAGAAAATTCTTGGGGCGCATGGGTGGTGCAGTCGGTTAAGCATCTGCCTTCAGCTCAGGTCATGAGCCCAGGGTCCTGGGATCAAGCCCGGCACTGGGCTCCCTGCTCAGTGTGGAGTCTGCTTCTCCCTCTTCCCTGCCCCTCCCCCCACTCATGGTCTCTCTCTCTCTCTCTCTCTCACTCAAATAAAAAATCTTAAATTTTTAGGTAAAAAAATAATTAAAAAATAAAAGGTGTCATTTAAAAATGTTATACAAACAGGTAACAAGCATGAAAAGATGCTCAACGTTACTAATCAGACAAATACAAATAAAAACTACAGTATCACCTTGCACCCCTTAGGATGGCTACTATCAAAAACAAACAGAAAATAACAAGTGTTGGTGAGATGGGGAGAAATTTGAACACTTTTACGCTATTGGGAGGATTATAAAATGTTGCAACTGTCTTGGAAGACAGTATGGTATTTCCTCAGAAACCTAAAAAAAGAAGTACCATACAATCCAGCAATACCCCCTCTAGGTATATATCCAAAAGAATTGAAAGCAGGATCTTGAAGAGACATTTGCTCCACCCATGTTCATAGCAGCATTACTCACAATAGCCTAGAGGTAGAAGTGACCCAACTGTCCATGAAGGGATGAATGAATGTATCAAATGTGGTCCATACATACAATGGAATATTATTCAGCCTTAAAAAGAAAGTCAGTCACATACTACAACAGAGATAAATCTTGAGGACATGGTGCTGAGTGAAACAAGCCAGTTACAAAAGACAAATACCACATGATTCTACTTACATGAGCACCTAAAGCAGTCAAACTCCTACAAAAGAGAGTAGAATGATGGTGGCTGGGGCTGGGGAAGTGGAGAGAGGGAGTTATTTAATGGGTACAAAGTGTCAGGTTTGCAAGATGAAAAAGTTCTAGAGATCTATTTCACAACAATGTGAATATTCTTAACATTACTGAACTGTGTGCTTTAAAAATGATGAAGATGGTAAATTTTAGGGGCACCTGGGTGGCTCAGTCGGTTAAGCTTCTACCTCAGCTCAGGTCATAATCTCAAGGTCCTGGATTGAGTTCCGAGTAGGGCTCCCTGCTTATCAGGGAGCCTGCTTCTCCCTCTCCCTCTGCCCCTCCCCCTGCTCGTGTTCTCTCTCTCTCTCTCTCCCAAATAAATAAGTAAAAAAAGAAAAGAAAGATGGTAAATTTTATTCTGTATGTATTTCCTACACACAAAAAAGAAAACAGGTGTCATTACTTCTAGCTTCACTTGAGATACTATGGTGAAAGTTATCTGGTCTTTGTGCCATTTTCTTACTGGCTTTAGATATCAGGCTAAAAGTCTATAAGCCTTTACAAAATATTTTCAGTTGTTCCATTAATCAAATATCTCCCTCACGTGCTCAGTCCTGCACAGAATATTTACGTCACGTGTTAGTCAGCATTGCCCTGTAACTATTTATGTTCTAAGAAACTATAACTTAAATTTACAACTATAAAAGAAATTATCTAAGGACAACTTAGAAATGGGGGGTGCCTGGGTGGCTCAGTCGGTTCAGCATCCGACTCTTGGTTTCGGCTCAGATTATGATCTCAAGATTGTGAGATCAAGCCCCACATCGGGCTCCACACACAGCATGGGGTCTGCTTGAGATTCTCTCTCCCTCTCTCCCTTTGCCCCTCCTCTTGCTCCTGCACAAGCACACTCTCTCTCAATCAGTAAAATCTTGAAAGAAAGAAGAAAAGTTCCAGTGTAGAGTTCTCCTAAGTAGCCTGCCTGCCTTCATCTGAAATAAGCTAAATAAATGGGCAAGCAACTCTGTCACATAAGTCTATCTTTTTGATTCAAAGATTTTAAGCCCAATGAAAGAAAAGACAAAATTACAAAAACTAGCCCCATGGATCCCCACTATAACACTTATCACCTTATATTTTAATTTTTATGTTTACATTTCTTTCTCCACAAGGAGAAGTTAAACGTCTAAAGCAGTGGTTCTTAAACTCTTTTGATTGACAACTCTACAGCATAACAGAATCACAACATTCTGTGTGTACATGTATTTTCTGGAAAGTTTCATAACGTTGATTCCTAAAGGAGTCTGTGACCCAAAGAAATACTGAGAACCCTAACTCTAGACACAATCAGATGAAAAAAATCTAGATGTTAATTATACTGTGGGTTTAAGAAAATTCTGATTATTAAAGGAGAGGTATGAATGTCCTAACCCTGAGGGTATTTCTGAAGAAAGGGGACACTTTCTTTCACCGTCATAGATCAGCTGAAGGGCTTCCATGGACGTGGGTGAGTAGGTGACCTGACCTACAGTGAATAGGAAAAAGCTTTGTCTTTATATCCCAATGCCCAGGCTATCGAGACTGCTATGAAGAAGGTTCACAACAGATGTTTGCTGAATAAAGCTGAATGGTGCCCTGATAGAAGCTGAAGAAATCTGTTCGACCAGGGAGGCAGCATACAGTATAATGACACGCTGGGGCTGTCTCCAGGACACGTACTAGTTATGTACATTTTGTCCTGAGGAAGGTATTTGTGCAATTTTGTGCAAGGGTATTTGAGTGTTTCTTACCTAGAGCTGGATAGGTGGAAATAGCCTGAATTTTCATTGGATTTACTTATATTTTCTCTCCTTTATTTTGTATTTTTAAAGATTTTTATTTATTTGACAGAAGGAGGGAGCGAGCAAGCACAAGCGGGGGGGGGGGGCGGCAGACAGAGGGAGAGGGAGAAGATGACCCCCCCACTGAGCAGAGAGCCTGACATGGGGTCGACCCCAGGATCCCGGGTCATGACCAACCGACCGAGCCCCATCCAGGCACCCCTCTCTCCTTTATTTTAAAATGCTGTCTTTAAGGGAGGAGTAATTTACAGATTACAGTAAAGCCCTAACAACCACTACAGAAATAATTGCCTCTTGTATTTCAGTGAAAAACATCAGTAGTCTTTCAAACTGAGCACTGGATGTCTTGAGAATAGCAGCTGAATGAGTAACCAATAGTTAATCAAGTTTCTTTACTTTCTGTAAGGTGATCTGAAACACCATTCTCACCTCCTGTTCTACAGCCTCCAGAGGTTCAGGACTGCTACTGACCTGGGAAGAAGGAAAGATTATACAAGAGACCACAAGATCATGTATCTACTAGGTTTTCGCACATTTCTAACTATCTTTGGCTTGCTCTACATCCCAGGATAATAAGATCTTTCTAATCTACTATGTTAAAATGAGGGTTTGGGGGTTTTGTTTTGATTTAAAAATACTTCCTTCAGTTTCCTCAAAAAGTTGAAAATAGAGCTACCCTATGACCCAGTAATTGCGCTGCTAGGTATCTACCCCAAAGACACAAATGTGGTGATCCAAAGGGGCACCTACACCCCAATGTTCATAACAGCAATGTCCACAATAGCCAAACTATGGAAAGAGCCCAGATGTCCAACGACAGATGAATGGACAGAGAAAATGTAGTGTATATATACGCAACGGAATACTACTCAGCCATCAAAAAAATGAAATCTTGCCATTTGCAATGACTCGGATGGAACTAGAGGGTATTATGCTAAGTGAGATAAGTCAATCAGAGAAAGACAATTATATGATTTCACTCATATGTGGAATTTAAGAAACAAAACAGAGGAGTATGGGAGAAGGGAAGGAAAAATAAAATAAGATGAAATCAGAGAGGGGGATAAACCATAAGAGACTCTTAATCACAGGAAACAAATTGATATCTGCTGGAGGGGAGAGGGTAGAGGATGGGTAATTGGGTGATGGACTTTAAGGAGGGCATGGGATATAATGAGCACTGGGTATTATATAAGACTGATGAATCACTTACCTCTGAAACTAATAATACACTATATATAATTAATTGACTTTAAATTTCTTTTTTTTTTTTTTAAAGATTTTATTTATTCATTTGACAGAGATAGAGACAGCCAGCGAGAGAGGAAACACAAGCAGGGGGAGTGGGAGAGGAAGAAGCAGGCTCCCAGCGGAGGAGCCCAATGTGGGGCTCGATCCCAAAACGCCAGGATCATGCCCTGAGCCGAAGGCAGACACTTAACTACCGAGCCACCCAGGCGCCCCTGACTTTAAATTTCTAAAAAATACAAGACACACACAAAATAAAAAAATAAAAATACCTCTTTCAAGCCTCTAGTTTAAGAGATAATATAGTTCAGGGGTCACCATGTCTTACCTAATACTTTATCAATAAGCAGCTCATCATTTAACCCTTTTTTCCTATTCATACAATCCTGAAATCTTCCTGAAACTTATAATCATCTTGATTATTTAATATGCAAAATATTCCAGTATACCTGGAAATGTTTATTGTACCCTCCTTTCACCACCACCCCCATCATTTCTAAGATTTTATTTATTTATTTGTGAGAGACAGAGAGTACGTGTACAAGCAGGGGGAGCAGCAGAGAGGGAGAAGCAGGCTCCCTCCTTCCTGCTGAGCAGGGAACCTGATGCAGGGCTCGATCCCAGGACACTGGGATGACGACCTGAGCCACCCCGAGGGGCCTGAGATAAGCGTTTCTCTTAAACACAAAGCAACCAGAAGCTTTAAATATTCTTGGTCTGTAAATTCATCAAAGTCTTTCTGAAAGACTCAAATATGGCTGTGGGCTCTCTGTTACTTCTCTCAAAAAGCCCTACATTAGCAAGACATGATTCACTTTACAGAAACCAGACCGCCTCTCAATATTTGCTTATGTGGTCTGTGATTCTGCGTTATCGTCATTTTTAACCCCTCTCAACTCTTCCATTTATCAAAACCGGGGGGGGGGGATGGGTGGCTCGCTCACTCTCTCTCTAAAAATGGAAAGACTGTGAACACAGATCTTTTCATGAAAAAACAAAAAGCAAGCAGCAGGAAAATACTTAAGGCATCCAGCCATTTATCTTACAAAGATATTATGAGCGGGTATTGTATTATCTATGTGCATACGTAAAAGAAAAAGGTCTGAAAGATGCACCGACTACTCACAATGCCTGGGGGAAAGTAGTGGAATTTAGGGTTGAAGAAACTTTATTTTTGGTCTAGATTCTTTGATATTATTTAAAATTGGGAAACTGCATTAACATTAAAAAATTATTAATCCTGTTTTATAAAATATTTGGACTCTGAGAGCACAGTTATTATCATTTCTAGTATCTGGCATCGTGGACACTCAATAAATATTTTTTAATGCAAAAAGCAAGGTAATTTGGGGCACCTGGGTGGCTCAGTCAGTTGGTTGGCTGCCTTCGGCTCAGGTCATGAACCTGGAGTCCTGGGATCACGTTGGACTGGGAGCCCGCTTCTCCCTCTGCTCCTTCCCCCTGGCTCCTTCTGTCTCTGTCTCGGTCTCTGTCTGTCTCTTTCTCAAATAAATAAATAAATAATCTTTATTTAAAAAAAATTTTTTTAAAAAGTAAGGTAATTTATTTTCAACAGGTAATTATTAAAGTTATTTTTCCTATTCTAAAAGCTTGTTTAAATATTAAATATCAATAAGAATATAATAAATACTTATGTGCCAATTACTTCAAAAGAAGCCACCTTTGAAATATAAGCTTTAAAAACCATCATTTTCAAATAGTATTATTTAGATTTTTATCCATTTTCATTACACAAGCATTACCAATTTCATACATTAGCATCTTGGTCAACACACAGCCCAGTAAATATGTCAAAAAGAAAAAAAAATCTCACTTTAAACACCCACTAAGAAAGAACTCTTCCATTCCCCCTTCTCTGAGGAACAGTTTAAAGGGGGAGAAAGTATATCTTACAGCTTTGTCAGTTATACCTCAACAAAGATGAAGGAATGAATGAACAAACGAATAAATAAATAAGGGGAAAGTTCTTAAAGATTAAAAGGAGTACATTTTCAACTGTTTTTCTCTTCAAACCCCAATCACCTGTGGATGGTTCCTGAACTTATCAAATGAGGATATATGTGAGGAAAAGTTACAGAAGAAAATCCTTATCCTTTGTCACAAGCAAAATCATGAAATACTACAACATACAATCCATTTTTCTTAAAATTCTATTTTTATTTTATCCTATTCTAAACACTAATACAAAAATCTAAAAGGAGGTAATATATAATATAAATGAATGGAAACACACAACAGAAGCATCAAAAAAAGCCTAGAAGCAATTACATTTCAAGCAACAAGCACATTTAGTGTCTAGATCTTGGTTCTTAATACTAAGAACCTGGGCTTCCCGGAGCAGCGGCAGACTGCAGGGCTGGAACATGGAAAATATTAAGAGCCTGGAGCATCTTACGGTACCAGGAAGGAAGCACTCAAAAAAGTATGGGGCATGTTAAAAAGATACAAAAGTCTATCTGAAAAAGCTCCTGATTCCATAGCTGGAACAATGGGAGCAATAAAATAAATGACAGCACTGGATAACCTACAGAATAAAATAAATGTCCATGAGTTCAAGCAAGGAAGGCGAGCAGGATGGCAGGAAGGCAGGAAGGCAGGCAGGCAGGCAGGCAGGAAGGGCTCACTCTTACAGAAGAATTCCAGTTAACGTAGAATGGATGAAGAAAATAGAAAATAACCATTGGAACACCACAGTAATAACCGTAAGATCCAGTGATGGATACTAAAATAAGTGGATGAAAGTTTGAAGAGAAACACGATATTTGCACAATCTCAAAGTATATCCACCAAAATTTTTTTTTAAGATTTACTTATTTATATTAGAGAGCGAGAGAGAGCGCGCGCGCGTACGCGCACCTGTATGCACAAAAGCAAGGGGGAGGGGCAGAGGGTGAGAGAGAATCAGAGAATCTCAAGCAGATGCTCTGCTGAGCACAGAACCCACCATGGGGCTCAAACTCACGACCCTGAGATCACAACCTGAGCCAAAACCAAGAGTCAGCAGCTTAACCAACTGCGCCACCTAGGTGCCCCACCCCGAAGATCCTTATCAATTATAAGCGGAAAAACAGTAACTACAGTGGAGAAATCCTGCACACACCAGGCTAAGCCAAGCAATCAAGGTTAATAATCACCACTAAGGCACCTTGCTTCGGCAGTATTGCCAAATGTCAGTCTAATCATGAGAAATCTTTAGAAAAATTCAATCTGTGGGACATTTTACAATATAATTAACCAATGCTCTTCGTGCCCCAACGTCAAGACTGAGGAACTGTCACGCTGGAAGAGACCAAGAAGACATAACTCAGTGCAATGGAGGATTCTGGACTGGATCCTGGAACAGAAGACAGTACAGAAAAACTGGCAAAATCCAAATATAAGTCTATAGTTTAGCTAATAATATTGTACCAATGTCAACTGTCTTAGTTTTAATAACTGTATTTACTATGGTTCATTAACACTTGTTGATGATGGGTGATGGGTATACAGGAACTCTGTATTGCTTTTGCAATTTTTCTTCAAGTCTAAAATATTTCAAAATGAAAAGTTAAAAAAATTGAGAGCTTTAACTGTTTAGAAATGTTTGATTACACGCAGACTTTAAAATAGGAATCTTTAATCACAAAAGATACAGGAATAAGACTCAACAACTACAGAAATCCAAGTTTGGAAAAACTATAAAGAAATAGGAACTAAATTGTTAACCACAAATGGAGGAGGATGGAAAATTCTTCTAAACAAGAATGCTGGCTCTGTTTAGCCATTTCCTGTTCTGTATGCTAAGCACATCCCCTGAAAAATGCAGGACACATTGACCACTGGCTTTACATACCAAACCCCGCTAACAAGAGCTTCTCACAGCAGTTTTACTCAAGTATTTCAAATCATATGGTTTTAAAAGAACTCTTAAAATTTTGACAAGTAGGTACCCATCCAATTGCTTTTTATTTGAAATTTTTCTCAGTTCTAAAAGTCATATTCTACTAACAATCACCAACCCAGGAGACGCTTCAAAGAAATAAATATTTTGAGGGAGTATATACTCAATGTGCAGCCACTCACACGACCATCTTTAGGCACGTGCTGGTGCATAAACACACACTGTTGTATATACACACATACGTGCATACGTGAACCTGGATGGAACCTGTGAAATCACTGGCAAATTGATACCAACCAAGGTCTAGAAAACACCATGAAAATTCTATGTATAGGATTCTTTAAATGATACCTAAAACACTTCATTCAGTCTCTTTCCATTTTTGGGCATGAGGAAGGAACATCTGAACTCTAAACGTGTAAAGCAATAAAGAACTTGAACAACATCGCTAGGTGAGAGGGCAAATGGCTTTTGGCAGGCAATTTGGCAATATCTATCAAAATCTTAAATACACGCTGTGATCCAGCAATCCCACTTATGGAAATCATAAATATAAGTATAAAATTATGTATAATTCACTACGGCATTGTTCAAAATAGCAAAGGAGGAGGAAAAACTGAGGTGTCTCATCAACAAAGTAGATTTTAATCATAGCTGGGATATGTGATCCCTCCATCCCTCCCCTTTCTCTACGATTCTGATCTATCAATGTTTTCCTTCAGTCCCTTGTTTTCAATTTCTCTTTCTACTGGACTCTTCCAAGCACACAAACAACCCAGTGTCTCCCATTCTAAGAGTACCTTTCCCACCACTCTGCTGACTCAAGTTACCCTTTTCCTTTCTCCCATTACAACCACCTGTCTTGAGTCTTGACACTTTCTCATTCCTCCTTTCATGACTCACGTTCATTCCTGTTACAGGTCCTGCAACTCAAACTGTGCATACCTATTCCTACAAATTGACAATTTCAATCCTCATCCTACCTGACTTATCCATACCAGCTGATCCTGCTAACAACTGCTTCCATTCTCAAGTTCTTTTGTCCTTTGAACATCCAGGGCCACCATCTTTTATGGTCTCTCTTCTCTGCCACTTTCAGCCAATGCTCTTCTTTCCCTGTACATCTTCTGCTTCTCCAACCCGCTTGCCCCCGTTCCTACTCTATGTGGATGCTGCCCTCCTCACACCTTATGCCTGGAGTGCCCTTCCTTGGGGAAGTCCTCATCACCCTGATTAATATCTTACACCCCAAAGCCAGGCTGCCCCTTTGCATGGATGTCCTTTACACTGCTGGGGCCCCGACTCTCTACACCAGGCTATCCCTAGGTGTGATACTCCTAACCCTGCTCCGGTTATATACCTGCCCCATCCCCACCCCACCCCACCCAACGGATGCTTAACCTTGCTTTGCCCTACCGACCAGCTTTAGGACTGAACTGTGCATAAAGCAAAGAGGAAGGGCAGATAATGCAATACTACAACATGTAAATAATTACAGCTTTATAGTAAGTCTTGATATCTACTAGGGCAAGTTCTTGCTCTTACTGTTCTTCTTCAGGACTGTCTCGGGTTATTCTTGGCTTTTTCTTCTCCAATTCCTTCTTTCTTTGCAGCTTATTTGTGAATATAATTCAGTTGGATGAACAATCCTACCTTAACATTTTTTGCTTATTCCCAGCTTTAGCACTTTTATAATACATTTTTGACAGAACAGCATGGTGATTCAACACAAGTTGCTTTTTACCTATTTCACTAGAAGCACTCCCAGTAAGAAATCTCTGTTAATGGTGCACTATAAACTCCTCTGCTTTCTACTGACTGCTAAACTCGATCTGAGGGCCATTAGTGGGATGTGAGAGGCGGCTTCGTGTAAGCTGTGGCATTCTGATTGGCCATCAAAGAAGGTTCTTTCTACTAGGGGTAACCTAAGCAGGACATAAATATATATGTGGGAAAACTATAAAAGAAAGCAACTGGATTCAGCAGGGTAGAGTTCTGGAAAGGCATCAGGGTTGGAGATTCAAAATAGCAAACATCGATATATGGAGGGCATTTACAGACATGGAACCTGAGCTACCTGGATTATAAAGACAGGAGGGCTGAGCTTTAAGTTCTGGGGAACTGCAACATAAGAGGTCCAGGAGCCACAAGGGGATGGAGTGTCCTGGGAACAAAATGAAGAAAGCATTTCAAGAAGCAGAAAATATTCAAATGTGTCAAATGCTGCTACAAGGCAGGATGGGAATGAGAATTTCCCATTACATTTAGAGGGTAACCCTGACAAAAGGCATGTCAGCACAGTAGTTAAGACTAAAAGTCTCAAAGGAGAGGGGTGAAAACAACCATGCCTCAAACAGTCCGGTTTGTCCCCACCACAGGGCCTTTACAGATGCTATCTGATCATTCTAGACCTTTCCGTGCACCTATACATCCCTCATTTCAGGGTGCAAATCACCTCCTTCAAGAGGCCTTCCTTTGCCACCCTAAAGTAAGCATTCCACCCTACTTAGCCCCTTATATTGCTTTTTTGAAACAGTACATCACACACACACAGCAGTATATCAAGTATATATATACTTGAAATCTATTACTTCATTTGTTTGTTTGTTGATCTCCCCCACAAGAATATGATACAGGGAGGAATAATACGTATAAACACTTCTTTTTAAAGACAACTTGTACATTTTTTCTAGATGCATGTTTCCTGGAAGATTTTCCAGTACCTGAAGATATGATACCTTATTAGCCACAACTCTTCTCACAGTGAGAAATTTGCAATACAGCAAAAAGAAGGTCCGTAACATTACAATCATTGGCAAATCCCCTTCACTGCCACTCTTCTGCCATAAAGCTCCCTGTAGTTCTGTTTCCTTGGTTATAACCCATCACATGGTTTTCTCACAGAACATTTTCACCTTAACCTTACATCACAGAAAACTGTGCTAGTAAAATTAATATCAATTATAATTCTCACCTTCAATTTTTTTCGTAACAAAGGCAAAACGTGCCCTAAATACAGCTAGGTCAACCCCAAAGTTCTCAGAGAAATGAAGTTGTAGAAAACTTTAAATCAGAGGTAGCCTAGCCCACTTCCTGTCACAAAAGGACACCAAGACTAGTGGGTACAAGAGACACTGTCCATACGTGAACTCTTAAACCCAACTTCTAGCCTTTCATAAAGTTAGAGAAAGACATCTGGTTTATGGACAAGGACCTCGGTAAATAATAAAGTATGTCCTAATTATTAGACATACTTTACAAATCCGACTTCTGCCATTTTATAATATACCACTCTGCTCCTAGAAAATTGTAGTTGTTAAGCCTTTATCTCATGTAGTGGCTCCATGTCCAGAGTACAGAGAGACAGACAGAATTTTATTCTAGAAACTCTCTGGGAAATACTTGCCTTAGTATCTCTGAGGAGGATACCAAAAAAACCTCTCAGGCTTAAGTCCATATTAATAATCTGTTAATCAGTTTATAACTTTCATTAAAGTTCTGTCACAGCATGTTGCTGGATTAAACAATAAGAGAATTATAACAGGGGCGCCTGGGTGGCACAGTCGTTAAGCGTCTGCCTTCGGCTCAGGGCGTGATCCCAGCGTTCTGGGATCGAGCCCCACATCAGGCTCCTCTGCTGGGAGCCTGCTTCTTCCTCTCCCACTCCCCCTGCTTGTGTTCCCTCTCTCGCTGGCTGTCTCTCTCTCTCTGTCAAATGAATAAATAAAATCTTTAAAAAAAAAAAAAAAAGAGAGAGAGAGAGAATTATAATAACCTTCTCTTTAAGGTTCCTTTCTGGAATATAATTAAAATATAGTTACCATATGGTATACATTTTTGACGTACTAAAAGTATCCCTCCTACTTAATTTCGTTTTGGGAAAGAAACACGGTAAGTAGGCGAATTAAGGGATGGGTGTTTTGGAAGACCTAGTAAACCTACAGGTAGGTTTAAAAAAAAAGCCAGTGTGGCAGGAGGAGCAAAGAATGAGAGAGCTTCCTAGTGGCATCACTGTGGACTGATATTGACCAGCTGCATGATTAGCTTCTAATAAACTGAGCAACAAGGAAAAGAGAAGGGGAAAAGGTGAGGTCAGCCTTACTCTTAAAAATACTTTTCAGCGAGGGGCGCCTCGGTGGCTCAGTCAGTTAAGTGTCTGCCTTGGCTCAGTTCATGATCCCAGGGTCCTGGGCTCCAGCCCTACAGCAGGCTCCCTGCTCAGCCTGCTTCTCCCTCTCTCATTCTCCCTGCTTGTGTTCCCTCCCTGTCTCTCTCTGTCAAACAAATAAATAAAATCTTAAAAAAAACCAAACAACTTTTCAGCAGGAGAAAAGCTATCAAATATGTATTGATTGCTTACTGTTTTGAGCACATTTCAAAGGTCAATGAAATGATTCTAAATGCCTCTGCCTACCAGGAACGACAGACCATTTATAGTATCCCAAAAAAGTCTTCCTAACATCTAAAACAAATAATTCATTCAACAAGCGTGTTCTGAGGGGCCACTACATGCTAGCCACTTTTTTAAGTGGTAGGGATACAACAGTAAATCAACCACATAGACTTTATGTTCTGAATGGAGAGAAAGAGACAAAGTAATTAAGTAAATGACTTAGTATTTAAAAGTGTAAGAGCTATCTTTAAGCACTTAGACCATAATAAGTACTTTGGAAAAAAAGAAAGCAAGAAAAGGAGATAAGACGTAATTTATTTGTATTCATCATAGGTGCCCTATTTGTTTTATGATAGGATAGATGTTATAATGTAACAAGATTCTTTTATAATCAATATTCTCTTTACAAATAACAACTTTATAAGATACAGAATATAATTTTAGTTTCTTTTTAAGTTTGTTTATGTGTGTATGTATATAATCTCTATACCCATCATGGGGCTCAAATTTACGACCCCAAGATCAAGAGTTGCATGCAATTCTGACTGAGCCAGCCAGGTGCCCTAACTTTAAATATTTTTTTAACTATTAGTGTATCTTCCCCCTTAGAATATATTATTAATTATACTTAGATTTGATAGTATGTTCTTGGTCAAAAACATAATCTATAATGAACTAACACCAGGCCTTTTTAGCTAAACACAATGCACTTTTGGATACTGCTTTATCAAGAGATTTGAGGAAAAAAAAATCATGTTTTTTAAAAAAAGCAAAGCCCTACTAAATTGTGAAGCTTCCAACAGTGAACCGAGGATTTCTGGTACCAATGATTTTCAATTCTAAAAAACATTATTACGTTCACTAGTCATCCCACCTAAAATTTATATGATCAAATAAATATCAAAATAGCCTAAATCAATTAGAAATTTTGGTAATTAGTATCACTAGTATACTAATCAAGAGACAACAATGCTTGACTTTGTTTTCCTATATAACTTGAAAAAGAATAGTAAAAATTAACTCTTTCGGAAGAGCTCATTTCCAATTTAAAATAAAGGCAAAAAAGAAATAAAACGGATTAGTTTTACAAGATAAAACATATACAAAATTTCATTTTATTATGTTTTAGCTATCTAGTACTTCAATTTGGATATGAAAGCTTATACAATGTAAACTGAAGATTTCAGCAGAATAAAGCTTACCTTTAGGCTGGTATGAGAACGTGGTTGACTTAATTCCTGAAATTTCCATTGGTCTGATCCAGGGGTCTCTCCGCCTTTCTGAGTGTCAGGTGTAAGCAATCCGTCTCCAGCAGGTAATGGGAAAATCCCTAATGATATAGGACGTTCTTTTCTATTGAAGAGGGGAGAAAAAATTAAGCATTCATTCATTCCTTTTTAACTTCTATTCATCATGACTGTAAATAATAAGCCTGGGCTGTCACTGTTTTAGAATAATCAACTCTTACAAAATACCATCTGCCTATCTAAACAAGTAGACTTACCAAAGAAAAAGTACAGTCTCAGAAGTTTAAAATTAGCCCTAAGAAATTAACTAAGAAAAGTAGTAAACTAATAGTTTAGGAAATGTTATAAGTTACTGATGAGTTCCTCCCCTGGGGAGCAGTTTCTGGTCTGGTTTCACAACAACAAAAGTTACTAAATTTTCACTCATGCTTACATTAGTCCCAGGGAAACTGGCAACCTCCTCCTCCTCTGGAAGTGAATCCCACCCTTGCTTCTACACTTCCCAAATCCTCAAACCAATACCTAGATATTTGTCCAAGCCTCTTCAGGGTACGTCTTTTCTGCCTGAAGTAAAATCTAAATCAGGACTACCGATTAAGTGGTTAAAAAAACTCCAAGAGTTTTAATCCTTAACAGCAGAAAACTGTCTTTTTCTACAGAACCAATATATGTGTTCCTTTCTATCACAGTACATGCGAGAAAACCATTGTCAGTTTTCCCACACAAGGAGGCCAAAAAATTCTATAAAAGACTGTTGAGTTTCCAATGCTTTGTGGGAAATTTCAATGAACAAGAGTTACAATTTTAATAATAATAGAATTTCAATAAGAAACATATCCGTTGGTGATGCAGAGTAGATTACAAATAAAAAAGGGCTTTTTACAGGGTGGAAACTAGCCTAGGAAGAGGTTGTCCTGGGTCATTAACCCCAAAAAGTAGAAACTGGCAAGAAAAGAGACACTATAGGTTTGGAACCTCCTGGAACTCATACCTGTACTGGTAAGAATGCAAATTAGAATAGAAATACTGAGGTTATAAATAAAAGTGGAGAAATATTCAGTTTTGCTAAATAAGTCCTTTATTCTGTAAGCTCATTTTTGCAACAAGAAACTTAAGCCGCTTGAAATGGGCCCTCACTTAACACAAAGGATATGCTCTTCTATTCCTAACTACAATCAGAAAGGATTAAGTAAAACTGTCAGAACTCCTTCTTAACGACTGGGTGAAGGAAAAGGATTGAGCAATTGCATTTGATTAAAGGTGTGTATGTACAAGGAAGTAAAACAGGACTTTCCTCTATTAGTTAATTATTCATCATTTCTTTACACTTGGGTACTTTACCTACTTGATTTGGGAAAATTCAAATGCAGGTAGGCAGCACTATAAAAAGCTAGATTTTAATAACAAATTTAAGTTTGTGTCTATGAGCTTCCAGAACAACCAAATGACAAAAACTAAAGTAACTACTCAGCTATTCTGTTTAGACCAATTATTCCCTAATGCTGGCTCAGCAATAAAGTTTTCCTAAGTCCATCGTGAAAAGAGACATTATTTATTATACTTTATTGGGTAATATAGGCCATATTATACACACCCACATTTCCATATATCACAGAACCTGTTCTTTCCTGAGAATGGTGGACCTTTTTCTACATCTTTTCGGCTTCTTTGATTTTAAATCCCTTTCTTTCGTCAAATGATGGTGACAATGGTTAGAAAGCAAATTTTGTTTTAATGTCCATACCTGACAAAATAAAAAGTTTTTGCCTGATGTTTATCCCTCAATTTAGGGGGGAACGCATTTTGGGAATCGAAAATCTAAGGGTCTAAGAGCTACTAAATGGTTTACTTATTTTTTAATATATCTTAATAACTTAAGCAAAAAGGTGTGAATTTAATGGGATAGTTTAATGGAAAGCTCTCTAACCCAAAAAGCAAAGACAAGCAGGAAGATAATACAGATTTCATGCAAATCCATCACACTGCTAACAGAAATCGAAACACAGGCCAGTCATTAGAATTATCTTTCTATATGAATGACAGACAATGCATTCATTTTCACACATATCAAATACAGAAAAAGTATAAAACTACTGGAGGAAAGAGTCCGCTATCAAGACAGGTTTTGCTTTTCCACTCCTGTTAACTAAGCCTGCAACCCAAAATACCAGTATGAAACACCTCTTTACATTGCTTTTATTGGTCAGTTAGGATCTGCTCTGTAGGGGGGCATTTTTCTTCAGAGACTATCAAGAAGGTCCTGATGCTCTGGGTGACACTGTTTCAACTCTGGAAAACAATACTGCTACACACATGTCTGTCCACCTTATTTACTGATAAGTTTCATCAGAGTCGAGGGGAGAGAGGACGTGTAATTATGCAAGTTGGTTAGAATCCTACTTTTAAAAGAAACCCTGAAAGTTGAACGTTTAAGTCCTAAACTCTGTTGGTATGTATGTTTAGTACTCTACATATTAAGTGCTTCAGTGAAAGTCACAGTAGAAACCAAAGAACGGGATACATTTGGAAAAACATCAAGTAACAGGTTTAAACCCCAGGGGTTTCATTGTGTTCCAATATGCTGCCACTGTTTTAGAAACGAAGCCATCTTTAACGATCAGAATCCTTGTTATAGTCTTTTAAAAACTGCCTTAGTTCCATATATCCATTTTTTAGTTGGTTATTTAAATGTAACCTGTGAATAAATAAATTCCCAATTATGTTTTGAAACAGCTTCTTGGCTCTATAGACATTTAAAACAAATAACCATTAATAAAATTTCAAAAAGATTGTTCAACATTCACCAAGTGGCAAGCACAAAGGATGGTTTGTTACATTATCTCATTTAATCCTCATATGGAAATGGGGATTATTTCCTCAATTTTCAGATCAGGAAAAGTAATGCTCAGAGACATTAAGCACTAGTAATCCACAGAGATGGGGCTCAAAGTCAGACCTGTTGCACTCCAAGGCCCATGTACTTTCCTTGAAACCTACTGATTTTTCTTGACAATTTAATCTTAATATTGAAGACTTTGATATCTTTATTCCATTAGATCGTTAGCAATTTTTGTGTCAAGGAACTTTTCGAATTTAATCATAAGGTATTTTATCAGTAAAATAGCTAGAGTTCTGGAAAATAGTTCTGCTAAAATGGGGTGCATATAAATGACTGCAAATTATTTACTTCTTTGGTTTACTAAATATCATGCAACCGATGAAATAAAAAATAATAATCTCACACTTGACTTTTAAACTATTCACAGGGTAAGAACCTCAGAGGAGGAAACCCGGGTACAGAGACTTTAAGCAACTTGCCAGAGGTCCTATAGCTCCCATGTGGCAGAGCATTTACAGCCAGGCGGCCCAGCTCCAAGACTCTTACCCACCACGCGGCACTGCGCGGCACCGCTGTCTCCAAGAGAACTGAAACCTAAAACAGCCCTTTAAAATTAGTCTTATCTTAAGCTTACATATTCTTGAGTTAAGGTCTTTCTAATTTCCTAAATATACATATAAGCAAATCTTTTGTGTACTAAATGTACAAAAGTAGTAAGATTTCTTCCAATTTTTATAAAATCAGGAAAGAAAATAAATGACCGAGTACCTAATTTTAGATCGCAGATGAAATTTAACTTCTGGGCCTTTAACTAATGTTAAACACGAACCGAGGGATGAATAAAAAGAACACCTTGAGGGAATTTACTAGTTTAATTCATCTTAGTTTATCTAAATCCACAAGCTGAGTATTTTAAGTAAACATTTAAATAATAAAAGCTCGATACTGTGAACCTTCCTTTAAAACCACGAACGACGCAGAAATCTGAACAAATCAGATGCCTTTAGTTTGGGGAGTTAGAAAACAAAAGACACCCAACCCTTAAATATCTAAGATGTAGAAGCCGGTTCTTACAGGGTGCGAGTACAGTGAGCAGCAGCAAAGCTCCAGAGATTAATGACTACCCCCACAAGCAGGCACGGATATTCGTCACCCAAGTCTACAAAGAAAGGGCAACATCTGACAAAACAATAGTGAATAGGCTTTGTAAAGCTTTCACAACTTTGATGTGTAAATAATGAGGGGAAAAATGCATTCCTTGCCCTAAAAGGTTTAAATCCTTTCACTTTAAAATATATTTTTTTAGAAAGAAAATATTTAAATTGTCAGTTCCCGGGAGTTATTATTAAAAATTGAAAAAATGAGCCTAAATGTCCATCAGTGAAAGGATAACTGAGCAAAATAAACACCTACAGCCTTTGTCTACCCGGCTGTAAGTCTCAGCATAAAAGATACCGGCCCCAAAACGCTCAGATGCTAAACACAGAGGTTGTATAAACTTGGACCCAGTGTTTTACTGTTGCTCTCCCTTTACTCTCTGAACACTCTGCCTAAAACAAGACCACACTGACCTTGTACTTGTGCGTAAGTACAATATGAAAATCCTTTTTTTAAGGTGGTAGTTTCCAAAGACAAAGCCGTATCCCTAGGTGATGGCCTGTAAATTACTATAAATAAGAATAGAAAATCCTAGCTTCAGGCCATTTTCCATTGTTTCAATCTGCAACAGAAATGGTTACAAAGCAGACCGGTGAAGCTAAAAATCTGAGAAAAACCAACTAAACAGGGGCTTCTAAGAGAGACTAGAGTACCTGAGTATCCTTGGTAGGTTCTGCGTCAGAGCTGGCACACCGGTAGAAATAGAAAAGTGCACAAGCAGCAAAACAGAGAGAGATACTAAGATAGCAGAATTAATGACCACCGCCCCGCCAACAAAGCCAAACACAAACAGCAGCATGCATCCAGGACTCATGGCGCTGTGCTGGCATGGTGAAACACCCGAACCAGGAGGCCTACACAGGGGCCAAAGGGGTATCTTTGTAGTGAGGATCTGTCATTCAGCTGCTGCCACAAAAACAATGCCATCAGCAGCAGCTTTCCACTCCATCCTGCAGCAGCTCCGAAGCGATGACGTCATCCTGCTCTCCCCACCTCATAACCATAGAGCTGCTGCTCCTAGCATTTATGCAGCAATCCAGAGCGACAGCCAGCCTATTAACTATTTTTCTCTCCACTAAGAGTCCTGGCTTAGCTCATTGGCTACAATGCTTGGGAGATCTACATAATTTATTCACACTCCTACATCAAACAGAAGTCTAACCCTTTCAAACACGCCTCGCAGTAACAAAAAGGACTTTATACCAATTACACAGGAGAAATGAAAAAAATTTTCAGCACCCCCACAAATCAGAAAAATTTAAACCTAGTATAATATCCATTAAGTATTACAAAACAATCAAAATACCTCCATACGTAGCTTAGATGGCGTGGCTCGCGATTTACCTTTTCAATAGTGAGGGCTGTTTCTATTTTTCTATGCTATTCTCTCCTATAGCATTCCAACCATGCTTTTTGAGAGAGAGCTTTGTGAATCAGCCTAACTACTGTTCCAGGATTAAAGAACAGGGAGAAACAGAAACAAACAGATTATTTCGATTTTTCTCAAGGCAAAATGTTTAACCAAGCTTACCTAATTCTACTATGAGCTGTGGACTCTGGTTGATCACTCCCTGAGAGCTGATGAAGTTTTGTTCTCTCTAAGTGTTCCATATAATTATGGATCATCTATTTGGAAGAAAGAAAAAAATATGCAAATTTGTAAGGCTGATATCTGAAATAAAAACATAGCGTTTTAACAAGGGAAACATTTTTGTAGAAATCTCATATTTATCAGACTACCCACAGTTCCAAGGAAAAGAATATTAAAGGATGAAAAAAATTTTAAATGGCAAAGGAATATATGCAAATGCTTACATTTAAGGATGCTGGTGTCCAAAGAAGTAGCCAACATGTTGCTTAGCATAGCAAAAACTTTTTTTTAACAACATGTGACGCTATTAAAAGATAATCTTGACATAAATAATACAAGTTAGGATCTAGGCATTGGGGAGGAGGTGATAAAAGACCACTGATAAAAATAATAAAGGGCATTTGAGAAATCCGTTCACTAAAATGGGAAACAAAAAAGAAAATAACATGAAACTTCAGAAGAAACCATACCCTGATGTGGTCATCTTTTCCATTTGACAAAGGATTCAGAGTGAACATCACCTTCAATTTAATTAAGTAATTTAATTTAATTAAATACTGAGATGTTTATTTCTTGTGCCCAAAGATTTCGTTAAAAGAACGCTAAAAGCTGGGGCGCCTGGGTGGCTCAGTCGGTTAGCGTCTGCCTTTGGCTAAGGTCGTGATCTGGGTCATGATCTCAGAGTCTTGGAATTGAGCCCCATGTCAGGCTCCCAGCTCAGCAGGAAATCTGCTTCTCCCTCTGTCCCCTCCTCGCCCCCCACCACACACACGTGCACTTCTCTCTCTCACAAATAAGTAAAATCTTTAAAAAAAAAAAAAAAAGAATGCTAAAATATGTTCTTTCATTTGATTGTTAATTTATTGGTATCATTACTTAGTGTAATCATCTAATAGCAAATAAAATGAAACATCAGAGCACTTTGATTTTATTTATTTTTATTTATTTACTTTTTAAAGATTTTAAGTATGTGGAGCTCAAACTCACAACCCGAGATCAAGAGTCCCATGCTCTACTGACTAAGCCAGCCAAGTGCCCCATCAGAGCTCTAATTTTAAATCGTGGATATAAGGAGTCATAAGATAGACAAGATGAATATGGAAGTAAAAACTTCAAGAACATCAAGTATATAAACTGCCAAGAAATTCTATAATCCTACTTAGTTTTTGGTAATTTACAGTTCCACTTTTAAGGAACCTAAATCTGGCATTACAACATGTAAAATCCAACAAATTTCAATCATAAATTCAAAAGCCCTTTGCTAGATACTAACATAAGAAAAAATAAATATTAAAGAATAAGAAAAGGTATGTTAGCAATCTAAAAGAATGTAAATTTGAAAAGTAGACAAGAAAAGGCTGATGACTTTCTTGGGACTACCCTTTGAATTCTTAAAATTTGAATGTTCCTTGAATGCTTAAAAAGGCATGGAACAGCTATGGAAGTTTCTAACCTTTAGCTGTATGAACATGGATTTCAATCTCAATATACCTTGAAATATGCACTGTAGCATATTATTCTTTCTATTGAAAGAAATAAGATTTTGAACAAATTTCTGAAATTTTCAAAAAAGCACACTTTTGTTAGGAAAATTTTACTTGGCATGTATGCAGAAAATTAAATACATAAATCTGTTTGAAAGTGTTCTTTACTTCAAGTAAACAACAAGCTGAATGGATGCATGAATTAAGACAAGTAATTCTAGGGGCGCCTGGGTGGCTCAGTCGGTTAAGCGTCTGCCTTCAGGCTCAGGTCATGATCCCAGGGTCCTGGGATCGGCCCTGTGTCTGGCTCCTGGCTCGGGGGGGGGGGGGGGGGGGGGGGGGATTGCTTCTCCCTCTCCCTCTGCCTCTGCCTGCCTCTTCCCCTGCTTGTGCTCTCTCTCTGTCAAATAAATAAATAAAATCTTAAAAAAAAAAAAAAAAAGACAAGTAATTCCATCAAATCAATCATTGTAAGAGAATTAATCAGGCTGTTTCCCAATTAGGACTATCTAAATAAGAATTACATTAGGCTAAGAAAAATTAATGTAGAATTACAAGGATATGGTACGTGAAGGCATTTTTTAAAGTTTTAAATTTACATATCCTCTGTTTTAAATTTACAGATTTTCTCTTTACCCCCATTTAAAGAACATATTTGCAGAAATAAAGTTTTTGTCTTTGTGTCAGCAAGTCAGAAATAATGAACTGTTTTCTTCTTGAGTCAAGAAGAACTTCAAGAAGAAAAAAAAAAAAAAGAAACTAAAATAAGAAAGTGATGGTTGGGCCAAATAGGTATCAACTTAAATTTTCAAAAGATTTTAGAAAACTTTTTTTTTTTTTTGGTTTTATTTATTTATTTGACAGAGAGAGACAGCCAGCGAAAGAGGGAACACAAGCAGGGGGAGTGGGAGAGGAGGAAACAGGCTCCCAGCAGAGGAGCCTGATGTGGGGCTCGATCCCAGAACGCTGGGATCATGCTCTGAGCTGAAGGCAGGTGCTTAACAACTGAGCTACCCAGGCGCCCCAGATTTTAGAAAACTTAAGTTGAATTCTTATATACTGGATTGTAATCATATGCAACTGATTAGCTCAGATGAAAGAATCTAAGTTTCCTTTAGCAATCAGATGAAGAAAATAGAAACCTCCCCTAGACTGCCTTTATAATATTCTATTTATTTAATATAGAAAAATAAAAGTTATAAATGCAAAGATAGAATTAGTTCTATCCCCCTAAGCAGTCCATTCTATGGATTGATTGTCTTCAGTGATTAGTTTTTTTTTTTTTTTAAAGATTTTATTTATTTATTTGACAGAGATTGAGACAGCCAGAGAGAGAGGGAACACAAGCAGGGGGAGTGGGAGAGGAAGAAGCAGGCTCATAGCGGAGAAGCCTGATGTGGGGCTCGATCCCATAACTCCGGAATCACGCCCTGAGCCGAAGGCAGACGCTTAACGACTGCGCCACCCAGGCGCCCCCTTCAGTGATTAGTTTTTTAAAATATCTTTTTAAATTTATAAAATGTTGAATTCTAAACCTTCAAAAGACTGATTCCTTCTTCAAATGATATATCCCAGATATAAATTCCAAAATGGTCTATATAAGGAAATTGGTTCCAACCCAATTATACTAGCACTTTATAGTAGAGAATAAAAAAAACCCGACAGCTACCATTTATTGAGCATAAGTCAGCCAGTGCATTTATAGCCAGTTTCATTTAATCCTCACAATATTAGAATTTTATAAACTCTACCTTAAGATTAAAATAACTTGCCCAATTTGACCAGTTAATGATCAACTGTGTTCTAACTGCCATTAGCTAGTTGGCTTTAGGGCCAGAACTCAAGTCCCTCTGACTCAATCATCAAATAGTTAAGCATTCTAGGACCAGTGTTGTATTTGCCCTTTTAGTCAATTCTCTAGGCAGGCAACAAGCTCATTGTTCTTTCTTCCTCACACCCACAAGAAAACCCCACACCCTAAAGCATTTCCTGACATCTGAAATAAAACATGCACTATATTCTGTAATGCATAAAAAAGGTAGAAAAAATAAATTGTACATAAAATTTTTAATTTAAAAAATGTCAATTTTAATTACGGGGCTTCACAATATAGAACTGCTTTAAAAAGAAAAAAAAAGTGAATGGGAGGGCAGGATCATTGGTGCCAGACGAAAGAAAGAAAGGTGAGACAGTAAAAGAGGGCATGCTTTAGATAATCTACTGTTGGGTCCACCAGCCCCATCCCTCCTGATCTCATCACTACAACTCTCCATTTTCTCAGGTATGTACACTAATTCACACATATTCAGGAGTTGATTCAGCAACAAACAGTTGGCAGATCCAGAAGGATCCCAAGCACACTGTCTGGAAAATCCCTACTCCCCTCCGCATAGAGAAATCACAGCAGAGGTTAACTGTCAGCTTGGTTAAAGCTGGGAAATAAGGCAATAAGTGAGGTTTTGGAGAAAAGTGCTCCTTTAATCATGTTGGCCATGAATCTCTCCATGCACAGCCCAAGAATCATGTATCTAAACCTGCAAGGCCGCTATTCTTAAGCCTGTTGCAATGCCAGAAAGCAAAGAGGCACAGAAAAATCTCGAGTGCTTTTAACTCATTATGTTCTATAACCTAAAAGTGTTATTGAAAATTCAGGCAACAGAATATGACAGACCTAGGTTCAAATCCAGTCACATACTAGCTTGGAATTTGGAACAAATCACTTCATATTCCCTTTCTAAACTTCAATCTCTAAAATGCGGATGGATGATGGAGTTTGGTCAGAGGGTGAAATAAGAATGCATTTAAACACTCCCTGATGTAAGACGAAGGTTCAAGGTTTTGGTGATTAAGAGTATGTACACATGTGGCCCAAGTGCCTCACAACTGCTTAATGTTTGTATTTCCTCTACTGCCTTATTTAAGGCCTATCTTCTTTTAAGCAAATTCAGTATTGGTACAAAATTTTGGATTTGATTAGAGAGAACAGTTATTCACATTACAAAAAGAGCCACAGCAGATGTCTCTTAAGCATCAATGTGTTTGATAAAAGTGCCATTTAAACAACTTTTTTGTGTGCATGTAAAAAAGGTTATCTCTGTCGCAAGTAATGGTGAAAAGATAAGGTTAAATCCTTCAAACTTCCTTTCCCTGAAGGTTTCCAGAATTTACCTTTAGGACATCTAGCTCTTTAGCCATGGATAGCTATTTATAATTGCTAATTGAATGGCATTTCTAGAACAGATGTAGAAGCACATGAAAATGTGGTCTAGAGCATACAGACCTATATTTCAAAGCAGCTATATGTGTGTTACATAAACCTTCCTTGAGGCAGAGCAAAATAGAAGGAACCTATCAGGGCAGAGGAAAGAAGCTCCTTGTGACTGAGGGGGAATCCTACGGAAAAAGCTGTCGTGCTACAAGTGAAATCTGCCTTAGTTACTGGACAAGCCCAACTCTGATTTGGTATTTAAGATTTTCCCAAGATCTCTTTTTCTTCCTAGTGTCATTCTCTAAAGGAATAGATATAGAAATATTATTATACCTTTTCATTTGAAATTAAGATGTCAGGCTGTTTTTTCTGTAGGAACATGTCTTCACTTTTATTAAATAAATATGAAAAAATATGAAATTTCACTTTACAGTTTTTTTAAAATGCAATTTATTGTCATTTTATACATACTTCAATTTAACAATCCTCAATTTTTATGAAGGTTAAGATCAATGAAAAAACAAAATGATTATTCATTATTCATCACTATCAATTACTTACAGCACATAAACACATTCCTCCAACCAGATTTATATTTATAGCATTGCTAAGCACTACCAGTTGTCCAGGCATGGATATGGTGTAAAAAGAACCAACAACAGGCTTTTAACAATCAATTGTTTGTTTTTTTAACGACCCTAAGATCAAGACCTGAGTTAATATCAAGAGTTGGTCGCTTAACCGACTGAGCCACCCAGGTGCCCCATCAATCATTTCTGAACAGTCTTAATATCTACCAATTGCCATCTGATTAAAATGACAGTATTTTTCTCATACTGACAAGGCTGCTGTTGAAGCTACTCCCATCTTCCCAGGGCTAAACGGTTCCAAACCTCTGTAGCCAATCTTTTCCCTCCAGCACTGAGTATCAATTCTTCACAGGTGGCTACGAAAGCTAAGATAGTAATAATCAATCCTCCTATGTCAGAAATTCCAACCCCTCCTCAAGAAAGTATTAATCATATTATTCCAAAGCAAATCCTTAAAAGCAACAACATAGGTTTCTACCACAGGCAGGATGAGAGATCAGAAACTAATGAAAGAAAAATGGAAGCCGAAGACGAGAACCATCTGTAACCTGGGAGATTTGGGTGAGAAAGGGGGAAAAAAAGAAAAAATTTTTTCATGTAACAAACAGTGCTTGAGTCTATGAAAATTCTATTTATTGAGGTTTGTGACCCCCAGACTGACCATGAAACACAAAAACAATTTTCACATTCAGAAGACTGCAACAAAGACAGCATATGAAAGGCTCACAGACAATCATAAAAAGGTTCAAAACATGCTCAAATTTTCTAATTTGCTTTGAAGAGATTATGTATTAGAGTTATTAATTTAAAAATACTGAAATTTCATGAAGAAAACCTGTTTTAGAGTCATTCTGACATAATACACAATCTGTGTTTTTATTACTTGTTATGAGCTTAATGCAAATAAGCCCTTTATAGTGGATTACAAATACAGAAACTCTTTACCAACAATTTACCAATCTATCATTTCCCAACTGGTAACAAAATAAATTAAATAAATTCTGTCATATTAGCATCATATATACTTTTTATTACATACACATTAGTTTGTACTTAACTGGCCAAAGACACAACAATTGGAACTGCCTTAGTAATTACATTATTCTGTGGCACACTAGTTCTCATCCATGAATAGTTAATTCCAGATAAAAAAATAACAGTAGAAGTCAACATTTGGCAACAAGGTAAATGCTACATGAAATTTAATGTTTTCTGGACATAATAATCCCCAAGAATTATATTAGCTGACTTTCAAAGAAAAATTAAGATATAAATATAACTTCTCAGGTTAATTCCTTTAGTGCAATATTAACATGGTAAGAACAAACCAGAAACCCACCTCAGTGTGTCTCTGATGTAATGCGTTATATTCCTTCTTCAATTCTGCTTCTCTTTCTTCAAGTCTGCTAACTGAAATAAGATACATACATTTAATCAGAACAAAATATAAGAAATCTACTTTTAAAAATTTCATCCTTAAAACCTGGAATAGGTTATCCAAAATTCTTAGCAACTTTAGGACTCAGTACTTCTCAAAATAGAGACCCCACTTCACCTTCCTTAATAATAAAACTTTCAGAGAGGGGGGATAAATTGGATTTTAAAAATCCCCTAAATTCCTTCTAATATGCATATGTTTATCAGGTCATCCCCCTTAAAAAGGTTTTTAAGGTGGTACTCAAAAACATCTTTCAAATCCCCTCATAGAAGTTTTAAGCTGGGGTTTGGGCCCAAATCACTGATTTCTAACATTGATATTCAAGCACTTTTTCACTACTGGGCAGTATATGAAAACATCATTGTTCCTAAGTACTTTTTCGGCTTCAGGGCTTAATTTCAGGGACTCCTTTTATTTAGCTCCCTCTGCTGGTGGAGTTTGTGAGTGACGCTGATTTGGGGGTAGTGCTCAGAGTACAACTATGTAATACGTTTTTTTAGGTTTTAGATCCCGAGATAACAGAATGTTAGGACAGGATTTCATAGGAAATAACACTATCAGAGAGGAATGATTCTGGGAAAAGGTGGAGTCCAACCAGGACCACAAAGAAATTAAATTACAGTACTCAAGATAGATGGTGAAGAGCATACGGGCACACACTGTGTTACTGAGAAGGGAACACGAAATATGATGGTGGTAAGGAAGAGGGGAGACTGGCCAGTCTGGAGGAGCTCCTGCTGCCTAAGGTAAGGAGCAGTGAGAAACAATCTGGTGGGAAGAAATAAAGCTGGTGCCACAGGAGCTTGTCAAGATACTCATTTAAGTTTGTTTAAAAACCTTAAATTAGCTGGAAATGTTCTGCTGGTCTAAGGGTCTGCTAGCTGCAAGCATGCAAGATTGCTTGTAAGCCACAGCCTGTGTTCCCGGCCAATGGCTGTAAGTAACTACTATGAATAGATGGCCATGTAAGTTAACTATGAACCACTAACAGTACACACACAAATGTTTCCCTATACCTAATGTTAACACACCAAACACCCAACAACGCAGAACGTGCGCTGACCAGTAAACTCATCTTTGGTTTGTGTAGCTTTACTTGCTACCTTTGTTTGAATATCTTGAAAATACGTCATTAATTAGAAAAACTGTAGCTCTGTGGCTGAAAGCAATAATATGCAAACTTGTAATGCAGATGTATTGTGATAATGCGAGAGGTATTGAAAGTGTAATAATTTTTAGGGCTGCTTCTGTGATTTTTACTTAAACACAGGAAACCCAAGCAAATTATAGATATTTAGTTACAATTTCAAAACAAATGTTTTATACTACTTCTCGTCAATTAAACTGATCCAAAAACTTAACCCTGAGACTACCGGTTGAACCTTATCTATTTGTAGTTGTTCATCTGTGTGTATCAAGGTTTTCTTGGTATTGTGCAACCAAAACAAAAAAATGGAGGTTGAGTCTAAAGTAAAATTGCAACTATCATTCATAAACCTCAATTTCAGATTTTTGCTCAACAGTCTCATTATTCTTGCCAGCTACCTTGACATCAATTCATAAAATAAATTTATATCACCACCACAACTGATAGCAGCTAAAACTTTATAATGCTTATTATATACCATGCACTGTCCTATGTGCTTTACATAAACTTATTTGAGCCTGATACTAACCTTATGATGAAAGTATTATTACTTCATTCATTTTCAAGATGAGGAAACTGAAGCAAATAGAAGTTAAGTAACTTGCCCAAAGCCACAGTTAGTAAATGGCAAAACTAGAATTCCTAATGGAAGAGTCTAGGCCCAGAACCTGTTCTTGTTTTTTAAGATTTTATTTATTTATTTGTCAGAGAGAGAAAGAGAAGAGTACAAGCGCGGGGGGGGGGGGGGCGACAGACAGAGGGAGAAGCAGGTTCCCCACTGAGCAAGGAGACAGATGTGGGGCTCAATCCCAGGACCCTGGGACAATGACCTGAAGGCAGGCGTTTAAGTGACTGAGCCACCCAGGCATCCCACCCAGAATCTATTTTTAATTACTATGCTATGCTGTCTCTCAAGAAATACTCCTTTTAATCTGTTCATATATGAGTTACTTTAAAACTTCGCTTGGGAGAAAAAATGTATAGATGGTACTCCTTTTTGCTTCAAACAAAAAACCCTCCATTTTTATGGAAAGAACCTAGTCACAGATATGACTCATAGGTATCAAATTGCCAAGAAAAATACATACCCAACTTTATTAATCAGTAGGGAAATACATATTAAAACCAAAATGCAACAATCGTTGCATACCCATCAGAATAACTATAATGAGAAACACAATATACCAAGTTGTGGAAGAATATGGAGCAACGTGCCCTCTCATATGCTACTGGTGGGAGTAAAAACTGGTACACCCACTTGGAAAACTGTTGGGCAAGATTTAATAAAGTTGCATATTTACCAACCCTATGACAAAACAAGTTCATTGCTAGGAAATACACATAATGATAGTGTATTAGAGCTTATATTAAGAATAGCACCTGGCACACATGTGTTTTTCAAACACAACAAAGGTATTGTTAAAGGAATGCAGTGTATATGTGCTGACTGACATAGGATGGTGCCCAAAACTGAATGGAAGGATACTGAACATAGGTCATAAAGGTGAAGTCCTAATCCAATAGGACTGGTGTCCTTATAAGAGCTCTTTCTTCCCACATATGCACAGAGAGAAGACCATATAAAGACACAGAGAAGGCAGCTATCTGCAAGCCAAGGAGAGACACCTTTGAAGAAACCAAATCTGCCAGCACCTTGATCTTGGACTTCCAGCCTTCAGAACAGTGAGAAAATAAATTTCTATGGTATTTTGTCATGGCAACCCTGGCAGAGTAATACAGGAAACTAAGGATTATTATTTATCATCTTGGAAAAAAGCTTAAAGCTTTTGTACAAGATGTTTATCAAGTGACTTGGACAGAGTTGGGCTTGTAGCTTATGGAAACAGGACCTCATTGATTTTATGGCAATTTGCTTATCAATGTTGGTTTGTATGGCTTTGCTGCTAGGTACTACTTAGCAAGACTGTGGGAAAGGAGATATAAGACCCTAATATACCACAATTACCAAAGATTTCCTCTACTTACCTAAATGAACATAACCTTTGTTCAAACTGGCTTAGCTTCATCTATAAAAATTCCTTAAAAGTTCTATTAATTACTTTGCTCCCCTTAAGCATTCTGGATTATTCTTATCTATAATTCCTTAAGCCTCCACCCACAGCTTTCTAAACCCATTAGAGTTTCTGCTTAATTTATTTCCATTTGACATATTTTTTTTCCTCAAAAATGACATTTGAAGGGGCGCCTGGGTGGCTCAGTCATTAAGCGTCTGCCTTCAGCTCAGGGCATGATCCTGAGTCCTGGGATCGAGCCCCACATCGGGCTCCTCCGCTGGGAGCCTGTTTCTTCCTCTCCCACTCCCCCTGCTTGTGTTCCCTCTCTCGCTGGTTGTCTTTCTGTCAAATAAAATCTTAAAAAAAAAATGACATTTGAAAACCCATTTTCTAACTATCTCTTTCAAGATATATTTACTAATCTCAGAGAAATGATCTATATTTCTATTTTTCTTAGCATACATCCCACAAAAAGGTCATTTAGCACATACAAACTACATATGGTTACATATGACTTGCCCTTTACCCTGTTTATTTTTATTAATCAACTTTATTTTTTTATTGCAGTTTTAGGTTCACAGCAAAACTGAACAGAAAGTACATTGCGCTCATATACCCTTCCCCACACACACCTACAACCTCCTCCAATAGCTACATCCTGCAGAAGAGTGGTACATTTGTTACAATCAAAGAACCTACACTGACATCAGTATCACCCAAAGCCTACAGTGTACATTAGGATTCACTCCTGGTGCTGAATATTCTACAGATTTGGACAAATATATAATGACACGTATCCACCATTATAGTTTTCATACGGAATAGTTTTACTGCCTTAAAAATCCTGTGCTCCACTTATTCATTCCTCTCCCTTAACCTTGGCAACCACTGATCTTTTTACTGTCTCCATAGTTTTGCCTTTTCCAGAATCCCCATAGAGCTGGAATCACGTGGTATGTAGCCTTTACACTTTGGCTTCTTTCGCTTTGTAATATGCATTTGGGGTTCCTCTGTGTCTTTTCATGGCTTGATAGCTCATTTATTTTTAGCACCAAATAATATTACATTGTAGAGATGTGCCACAGTTTATTCCTATCTATTATTTTCCTAGGAGCAACGATCTTAAAATTATAAGCCTAAATGTTTACCATCTCTTCTAAACACAAAAGTTAATTTTCTTAATCCACAAAAAGTGGTACTGTACGATATTTCCAGTGAGTATTGCTGCATATTACAGACTTGTATTCTGACAGATGATTTCCACCTTTCCACTGTTTTCTTTTTTTTTTTTAATTGAGAAAGTGAGAGCATGAGTGGAGGGGCAGGGAGAAGGAGGAGGGAGAAGCAGACTCCCCGCTGAGCAGGGAGCCCAACACCTGCTGGATCTCAGGATCCTGGGATCATGACCTTAGCCGAAGGTAGCTGCTTAACCAACTGAGCCACTTGGGAGCCCCTTTCCACTATGTTCAATGCAAAATAAATGACAAGTATGCTTAACCCTGTCTTTGCTTTTTATATAAATATGTATTTTACCTGTTACACTATTTAACACTACCAGTTTTATTTTTTCAGCAAAAGATCCAGACTACAAGCAGAACACATTCATCTCAAAATATAAATTGACAGCACTGATAGACTGCAATTTATTGCACCCTCTATTTTTTATTAGTCTGGTGCATCATTATTGTATTCTGATTTTATTTCTGATCTATAACCATGCTTTCTAAGACCCCAATAAAACCTTCAACCCCTTAAAAATAAATGACAGTCTTTAAGTTTTCACAAATACACCAACAGCCCTAACAATACTGGAAAATGGTCTGAGGTGGTATCATTCACAAAAAGACAAAACTGAAATCCACTCTTCTTCCACCTATTTAAGACCAAAATCTCTAGTTAGACCATTTCCCATTCTATATGCCTCCAATACAAATATTCCCTTTCGGTTTTTTTTTTTTTTTTAAGTATTTATTTAAGTAATCTTTACACCCAATGTGGGGCTCAAACTAACAATCCCACAATCAAGAGTCACATGCACTTCCATCTGAGACAGCCAAGGTGCCCCAAATATTCCCTTTAGTGCCACATGTTTTAAATCAAATTATAAAGGCTGGCAATTCAGAAAGAAATACCATACAGAAAAGAAAACTGAAAATCTGAAAACTAATAAACAATCAGTAATATAACTTTGTGTAAGGTACTTGCCAGGACAATATGCTATTTTATAAAAGTGAGACATAACAGTTTTTTCCCACATTCATTTTCATTATTTTACACCACTAAAGAAGAGAATTCTTAAAATTACTTTATAGTATGATAAAATTCACTAACCTGAGAATGTATCTCATGAGTGTACAAAATAAAATTTGGGACAAGAAATATTTTCTACCTTTACTAAAGCGCTCTATGATCAAGTCCAGAAGTCTTTCTAGAATAATACAATGCATTTACACATAAAATCCGGGTGGCAAAAAAATTTTCTCCAAAATTTATAATGGATTCAACTCCTCATGCCCATTGCTAAGTTTCCAGGGGCAAGATAAGATTTACAGCATATAAACACATGTATCTTGTTAGCAAAACCTAACCAATAAATTAGAAATTGACTTCCTTCTAAAAAGGAAGTTTTAACACCTTTATACTAATCACCTTCTTAAAATATTTTCTATTGCTTTGTTCATATGATCTTAGGGACTATTTTCAATAATCAACACTGGGTGTTCTCTCATAATTTATCAGTCATAGATACTAAAACATTCTATTCACCTCGAATTTTGTTTTGTTTTTTAAAATATTTAAGTTATCTCTACACACAACATGAGGCTCGAACTCAGGACCCTGAGATCAAGAGCTGCATGCTCTTCCGAATGAGGCAGCCAGGCACTCCTATCCACCTTGAATTTTATTTTTTTTTTATTTTTATTTTATTTTTTTTAAAGATTTTATTTATTTATTTGACAGAGAGACAGCCAGCGAGAGAGGGAACACAAGCAGGGGGAGTGGGAGAGGGAGTAGCAGGCTCCCAGCAGAGGAGCCTGATGTGGGGCTCGATCCCAGAATGCCGGGATCACGCCCTGAGCTGAAGGCAGACGCTTAATGACTGCGCTACCCAGGCGCCCCTCCACCTTTAATTTTAAAGTAAATGCAGACAAATTAGCTCATGGTTAAAATGTCTACATAAATTAGATTTAAACCTGTGGAAATGATAATCAGTTCCTCTAGCCTAAGTATTCTCCATTTTCATCTTCCTCTACACCCCAGTGTAAGAATAAATTAGAGCCTACTGACCTCAGTCTATTTACTTGAAGCCCTTAAATGATTTATTACTGCATCCCATCAAAATTAAACAGAAAACTTGTTATTTTGTATTGTCATATCCAGATGTATCATTGATAACTAACTATATAAATCAAAATAAGAACACTAAAATATATTACCTATTACTAGTAGACAACCACAGCATTACAAAGATGGTTCAAACACTAAGTTACTACTTTACCACTTATGAACTGGGAATTAAAAAAGCCAGGACACCCATGATATCCAAGGGATATCATCCCAAAGGGGTTGTTCATTATACTCAACTCTGCAAAACTACATGGGCTTTCAAATAGTTATAAATAAGTTAAAGTTCGGTTTTTTTCTCTGGTTCTCAGACCAGCAATATATAGGCAATAAAAGGCGGAGGGACGGAGGGGTACACAAAATGCCATACAATGTCCATACAATGGAATATTACTCAGCCCTACAAAGGAATGAAGTACTGCTGATACATACTACAACAGGAAAGAACTTATGCTAAGTGAAAGAAGCCAGTCACAGAAGATCACATATTGTATGATTCCATTTATATGAAATGTCCAGGATAGACAAATCCGGAGAAACAGAAAATAGATTAGTGATTGCCAGGGACTAGGGGGAGGCAGGGAATGGGGAGTGACCGTTAACAGGTATGGGTTTCTATTTGGAGTGGTGAGAGTGATCTGGAATTAAGACTGTTGTGATGGTTGTACAACCTTGTGAATATACTAAAAAACCACTGATCTGTATACTCTAAAATGGTGGATTTTACAGTATATGAATTATATTTATTTTTTTATTTTAAGTAGGCTCTTGAACTCACGACCCTAAGATTAGGAGTCACAAGCTCTACCAGCTGAGCCAGCCAGATGCAATGTAAGTTATATATATTTTTAAAAGATGTCATTCAAAACCTATCCCTAATATAAGCATCAGAAAATTACACCTTAATTTAATAGTAACCTATCTTTTAAAGGAAGAGACATCAAATGGTAAGAGAACAAAAGAAAATCTCAATACTTAGTAAATGTTTGTTGAATAAATGAATATGCAGTGAAGAGTTTTAAAGTGATAATAGCCAGAGTAACCTTGAAGTTATTTAAAAATGAGATTATATAAGAGCACAAATTAGAAATGCTATCTTTTCATTCGAATTTGCCGTTTTTTCTTCCTCAGATAGTTCACAAGTCGGAACAACAGGCAGACGATCGCTAAGCTTTAGGTACATTCACTCCCTTGCCTCAACACTTGAGCAAAATCATGTAACATCTACTAAAGCTCTTAAGCTAAAGCAAAGACTAGCCAGATATTAACCAAGCAATTTCCTTTTTCTTAGACACATTGCTAGATGGCATACCGCAGCCTCTATAGTTCGTTTCTGATTGAGTTATGGCCACTGAAGTAGAGACAAAAGCTGTGTGTACCACTCCTAAGGCCTGGCCCAATAAAAACCTTCCACACACAACTGTCCACTCCCTTTCTCCTCCCCTCTACCTTAGCGTAGGTGAGTATGATGAACCTGGAGCCAGAAGTTGTAAAAAGCCTGCATCTCCAAAGGAGCTACCCACCTACTGGAAACATCCATTTTAATTTTTACATGAGCAAGAAATAACATATCACATTTGAGTCATTATATATGTATTTTGTGGCACGGTTGCTACCGCAACTAGAGTTACTTTAACTCATATATTAGCTTATAAACGCGCATTGAATCCTCTTAAAAGGCATTCTAAATCATCGAAGGCATGTTACCCCATGGTGATTTTAAACAGTTTATGAATTTGTTATTCTGGACGATTTTCTGAATGTTTTTCTGGCAATGATTTTCTTCAATATAAAACCTCCAGCAAGTACCTTGATAGAAACTATCTATAATTGTATTTCATGTTTCCTTTACCTCTACTGTGATTCAAAATATTAGTATTATCTTTTTAGGTGTGTAAGTTAACCACCAAAATCATGTAACAAATTCAGAACCTCTCACTTTTCTGAAAATACTTACAATACTCAGCACAACACAGATGTGGACTCCCGCTTTCTCAAGGCCTAAGTCACATGAGATAAAATAGTGTTTAACAGAGAAGTACTTTTAAATGCTGGGAAGAGCCATCTCTTCCAAGTCATGTATGCCACTAAGTAATCGGTAAAGGGAAAAGAAAAGGGAAGTTGAAGGGACAGGGAAAAGCAGGAAAGAAAGGTCCAACTGGACAAGGACAGCAGACATCCGCAAAAGCCTCAAGTACCAAAAAGTTAACCTATGCCTATTATTGTTGCACTATATGTAGAGTGTATTAAAAGATCATTTCTTGTTTAAGAGTTCCGATGTGAAACCAAATGTAAAAATGATCTGAGGAAAAATCCTAAAACTTTATCATTTTATTCATCAAACTTGCCACAACCTGAGATTAACTGGAAATAAACAAGATTCTGCTCATCCTTCCCTATACCAAAACAACAAATAAATGAATCTGCCATTCTTAAAAAAAAAAAACTGCTAATATTCTGAAGAAAAAAAAAATCAAACAGATGAGGGCATCTAAAAAGAAAAGGGGGGGAGAGGGCAAGAGAAAAGAAGAATCAAAAGACTAATCCAAAATTTCCCCCTTTTAATAGCTAATAGAGATTGTTCAGCCTCATATTAAATGCTCTTTCTGTCCATCTTTCCAAAGAGCAAGACGACATGATTAAGGCAGGAAGAGCCACCTGCTCGGCCTGCTCAAAATCAGAGCTTACCTCCTTAGATTGATGGCCTGTGCCAAGTTTGGAACACCTTCCATCTCTGTTGTCTTCTGCCCCATCAGACTGCTGATAGGCCTATGGGGGGAAGAAAGAGAAACACACCTGCTAGAATGCCGTGTCCAACTCATTATTTGCCTTCTCAAAAGGAATCATCAGTTCTTACTATTCATGGAAGGCAGATAATCCAATAGTTATTTGGCCTCAGAAGATTGGCATTGGTCTTTCGGAAGCCTCTCCTTGAACAATTGAGTATCCAAAGTCTCAACAGGTAAGCAAGAATCAAATGCTGACTTAACAGCAAACAAATCTCAGACAACCACATCGAAACAGTAATAAAAGCCTCTCCGCTGCCAACTAAGTCATGCACCATGTCTCTAAAGTTCAAAAGATTTTCAGACAGATAGATGTTATTAATCAACAACACAATGTGAAATGCTAAATAAAGCATTCTCATGAATTGATGATCATATCCTGAAAACAGAGTAAGAATAACTTCAAAGAATCTCTGTGGTAGAGATCTGACCTAGTCTCTTGTCTTGAAGATGTTACCTAAGCCGTCCACATCAGAAAGTTGACTACTCTCCTACCTGAAGTCTCTATGTGGGGAGAGTCCATGCTTTCCCCAGTACACAGTCCTATGTATCACCTTCATGGTCAAGAAATACTTCCCCATAATCAACCAAAAGCAACAGATAACATTTTCTCTAATTTAATCTGCCAAAATTACAGAAAAACAACTTGATATCTTCTTTACCTATCCCTTTATATGCTGAAGTAATCAAATCATTCATTTTTATTCTGTTCTCTAAGCTAAACCACCATATCCCTTCACTCTTACTAATAAAATTAATTTTCTATGAAACTTTAGTTCTAGATAATTAATTATAAACTACAACCTTAAGGTTCTCAATAGACAACACTAGACTACAGAAATGAGAGAGTCCAAATACAGATAATGAGACATGAAACACATCTGAAGACCACATATAGTACCTAATGAAGCAGAAGTAATAAAATGTTAGTGTTTGCATAAATTATCTTGTGCTTAATTTTCAGCCTTCCCTCTAAAAATAAGCTCAAAAAAAAAAAAAAAAGAAACCCTTGTATAAAGTTTATTAAATATACATGATGTTCTTAATATGGCAAAGAATTCAAGTTAAATGGACTAAAAAAGTAACCATTTTTTAAAATAACTTTCTATATAATGAATTTCATTTTGTAATTTTTTTTTTAAAGTAAACTCTATGCTCAATGTGGGGCTTGAACTCACAACCTTGAGATGAAGGGTTGCACATTCTACCAACTAAGTCAGCAAGGTGCCCCTCATTCTGTCCTTTTTTCTAAGTCAGGAGATATATGAAACTCCTAAAGTTGCCTTATTAAAAATATGCTTTCAACAAAAATACAGATCATCAGTTTTCTACTTTAATCACTCTAAAAATAATGTAGAAGGGTCTATTGACAAGAAAACATTAAAATGGAAAAAGTGGCCTACTGCAATATTATTCAATTTTTCAGAATATTAATATTTATTGCCAATCACAAAGCACAGTAAAGGGCTGATAAAGCATTTTATCGACCTGAAGGTATTTTTTTTAACTGACTGGAAAAACAGTGTCAGAAAATATTTAGGCCCAACTATTAACTTTGGCATGAGTCTATCTATACCTGGTACCTTAAAAATGGTTTATTTTTCCTCTTTGTTGCGAACATTTCAATTGATCAATCACATCACTAACAGACAGACCTTGCTTATAAATAATCCCCAAAATGGAGGTCTGCTCTAATCCCTTTATTTCTTTAAAATAAAATTTTTAAAAATGTTAACGATTATACTACCTCCCTGTGCTTTCCATCTAGCAATATGCTCATTCTTATGACCAAGAAATCAGAAGTGTTTTCCTTCCAATAATAATACATGTTTCAAGGTAAAGACTTCAAGTTATTTTATTAGACTAAGATCTTCATAGCAAATTTAAAAAGCAAATGAATGTTATATGGGGGATGGAAAGAGCAAAAGGTCAGAATAAATCTCTACTACAATGTCATCAGCTGTCAAAATCATTTTTCCATTTAATTTAAAAAAGGAATTTTCATTCAAAGGAAGGAAGACCAGATTCAGAAGAGCCCTTAAGTAGCTTAAAATCATTGCCATCATCTCCACAATTCAAGGGAAAAGTTACCTGTTATAAATTCAAAGAGCTTGAGGGAAATAGTTTTCCTAAGAATCAAATAATAAATGTTTCTATATCAGCTCCATGTGCTAATATTTTGCAAATAATGATTCAAATTCATAAGTTATGACAAAATGAAATATGCTACTAAACCATACTTCTCTAATTCTGTTCACATTAAAAATGACCAAACACTATTATAAACCAAGAACCACTAAAATATTCATCTTCCTTGCCCTACTTCCTTAAATACATTCTAAGAAAATTATCAAAATATAGAGAAATCTATAGGTTTGAAAAAATATTCACTGCAATATGATTCACTACACTGGAAAAAATGTCCAACTAACCAACAGAAGTTTGTTTTTTTTAATTTACCTATATTTATTCTTACGTAATTCATTCCTTCATTCTATAAAGGATTTGGGATGATAGCTTATCAGAATGTAACAATTCATTATATATGTATAAAATACAGATCAAGAAGACAACAATTTAAATATGCCAACCGGTAAGGTCCAAACCAGTCCGTAAGCTTGCACTTCTAAATTCGTTCTGAGTTTCAAGTAGCCAAGGTAAAAAAACAAACTGGCCATTAAATAATTCTCATTAGAATAAAGGAGAAAACGCACCCCGGAGAAAATGCACCCCAGAGAAAATAAGAACTGATAATAGCTGGCATAGCTTCTAGATGGTATGTATAGGCAGACATTAAAAAAAAAAAAAGATTATAAAAGAGAAATAGTGTTAAAGAAAATATACAAAATTATATGTACACTCTAACTGCAGTGATATAAAAACATAGTATATATGGAAAAAGACTAGAAGGTCATACACAACCTTCTCCCCCACAATACTGATTTGTTTGGCTGCAATGACCATACTATATTCTTTTGTACTACAAACATATTCTTCTGTACCAAGCTAAATGCTAGGCATAGAGTAGTATAATATTTTTAACTGTATTAAAATGTCTTTATTTATTTGACTCATTTAAGATAGTATTTGGCTTACAAGATAGAAATACTCAATATACAAAAGAACTAATGAATATAAAGTATTTTGTGACAAAGACCCATTACTGCCACATCATGAATAGCAAGGTTGATTACAGACTCCTTCCATAGTTGTCAAGAACCAACAGGACTTTCTCAATTCACAATTTTGTTTTTCCACTCCATGTATGTTTCTGATTCTGCCTTAAGGCTCACAAGATATTAACAACAAAGAAGAGCTATTGTTACTCCTAGATAAGAGATCACATAATACGGCATTTTTAAAAATCCTTTATTCATGTTGGAAAAAAAAAAATCCTACATAGTTCAAATTTTGAAAAGAGAGCAACTAGAAACCTCCGAAATCAAACATGACCACAAACCTGTTAACAAAATTTTTATGGACTCAACTTCTCAATATTGTGAAATCATATCACAACGTGATGTTTCCAAACTATCAAAAGCTATAAACTATGTCCTTAATTCAGTTCCTACTTCTTGACGTTTTCTTGCTTCTCAAATAGCAAGTTAACTACAACCAAAATTTCCCTTTTTAACATAGGAAGTCGTCTTCAAAGCAGAACTTAGACTTTTACTGTGGCTACTTTTTAAAGAGGATATGTGCCCTAAAACATACCAATTAGAATTGACAGACAGTCTTTAAAATTAAAGACTCTAACATATGAATATAAACACGGAAACTGGACAAGATACTGTTATCACACTGCACTCAAAAAATGGCACTAAACAGAAAAAATTGCACCCATCCCTCCTATGTTATAAATATCATTATCGGTAATTTTCATGGCCTAAAAGAAGTGTTTATTTAAAAACAGATGTCAGGAACACCAAAAAGCATTCGAAACATTTTAAAAGTTTAAGACAATGAAAATAAAAATAGATGTCACATTACAGTAACTTTAACAAAAAATCACAATATATTCTTTTTTAAAAACCTATTAGAATTTAAATTAAATAGTCCAGATATTCTGTTGCTTATCATATAAAAAAGAATCCACATACTCTGACATAACCTATTTACATTTCTTTTCATCTTTTAAAAAACATATTCCCAGTCCTGGTTTTCCAAAAGGATAAGGCATTGGTGATACCTCCTACCTCCACCTTTTTTAAAAATAGGGAGCTTTGACTCATATTAAGAGATTTGAGGGAGGGAAAACTAAGAAGGTAAAATGAAAAAATAGTCAAACATTTCTCCCCCGCACACATTTTTTTCACATGTTTAAATGTGGTAAAATAAAGACTTGGAAGAAAATTTTAAGATAGTTAGATTTCATATTATACCTAGTTAAGGGTTAAAGAAAAACAGAAGGAAGAGAGTGGAAAGCAATTAGATGGAAGATTGAAAAAGACTAAGGCATCAAAGGAAAAGGGAGTAAGTTCCAGAGCATTAATGAAAGAAGACTTGCTACGGCCTCAGCTCTTCGACCAAGCGACTCAGCGTTAGAGTTTTGTGCGTCTGAATGGTCAATTTTGAATAACCACAGTTTTAAGTTTTTTAACTGTTATTTAGACACCAAGATTTATTTCAAAATAGGATGGCAAACTCCCAGGGAGAGAAATTCTTGGTGGGATATTATATTAAAAACAAAAATAAAGTTTTCAGATTAAATTTAGCTCAAAGACCATACCTACTTGAAGAATTTCCTCATCTCTTGCCTAGAGAATTAGAAATCATTTTTAAATGGTATTTTATTTTTTTAAAATTACTTTAAATTAAGATGGAAAACACTAGTAATCAGTACTTTTGAGAGAGAAATGAGAGGACAGATACCACAAAGAGTAACAATTCCAAAAAGCTGGATATATGACTCACTAGTCTGGGTAGCAAATCTTAATTAAAAGCCTACTTTATTTTGTTTACGTTTACCAGAAAGGAACAGGAAGCAGGTTTTTTAAATTTTAGTAATAAAAGGGATAAAGTGTATGTGAAAAAATAAAAATAGCAATTCATTCCATTTAGTGACTTTTGTGGAAAAAGTAGCAGTATCTCCTTTGAAGATTTTATTTGTTTATTTATTTATTTAAGAGAGAGGCAGCATGAGCAGGGGGAGGGGCAGAAGGAGATAGAGAATCTCAAGCAGACTCCTCACTGAGTGTGGAGCCCAATTCAGGGCTCGATCTCACACCCCTGAAATCATGACCTGAGCCAAAATCAAGAGTTGGACGCTTCTGGGTGCCTGGGTGGCTTAGTCAGTTAAGCGTCTGCCTTTGGCTCAGGTCATGATCCTGGAGTCCCGGGACTGAACCCCGCATTGGGCTCCCCGCTTAGGAGGGAGTCTGCTTCTCCCGCTGCCCCTCCCCCCACTCGTGTTCTCAATCTCTCTCTCAAATAAATAAAATCTTAAAAAAAAAAAAAAAAAGTCAGACACTTAACCAACTGAGCCACCCAAGGTGCCCCAACAGTATCTCCTTTGAATGTGAGAAAGATGGTTTCAGGTAAATTTGTCCTATAATATCTCCCTTATCACTGAAACAGATTACTTCGTGTATAAAAGGATTCTAGCCAAGAAGTTCCCTTCTAAGTTAAAAGAAAATGTCCTTATCCAAAACTTGGTACTCTTCAGGAATCAAAAGGAAAATACAACAAAGTAAAACAATGAGGTTGGTTCTGCGAACTGTGCCTTTAGTGTCTGGTTCTAAAATACTATACAATCTCTGATATGAAAACACAATCTAGTTAGAATTAAAATATTATCTCCAACAGCTATTTTTCTTCTTTGAATAGAGAATGCTCAACTCTTGAAATGTACCAAAAGCTAGCAAATGCCACAAGACTGTTTCTCTAGGTGAGTGGTACTCACAGCACTGTGACTCCAGTAGTGTATGTTAGTGTTTGCACTGTGCAGTCCATCATCCAGCTCTCTAAGATCTTAAATTTCTATAGCAGAATCACAGAAATCATTCGATATATTCAATGTGAACAAAGGAAGGCTAGAGCACTCTAAGTATCTACAAACTTAAAAGTACAAAGACAGGATATGTGGCTCATTCTGTTTCACTGTAGTTGGCTTCTGTTACCAAACATCCACTGGCTCCCTTCCATGACATCTGCTTAATAGCTATGTGAACTTTCCTTGAATTCTATAATGCTTGAACTCCAGATTCCCAGTGATTCGAGCGTTAGCTCTATTAGGCCATTCCGAGTACCCGAGGGAGAAGTCAGTTATCATACACTCAGCCCGGTAGTGAGTGAAGGTTATCAACCATGAATTCCTATCTTTAACAGCAGGTGTCACTATGTAGCCTTAATGGTTGATGCAGGACGCTTGCTGGTCACCTCCTGCTCCCAAGGATTCTGAAAGTTTACAGACAGTGCTGTGGGGGAAAACTGAAGAGCTCTCTGCCTGCCCAAATCAAACACGAAAACAGGCTATGAAGTTTCTCCCCATTTATTTTCTAATTTTGACTTAATTAGGTCCAATTCATTAGCCAAAAAGAGAAATCATCCTTGGAGTTTGAAACAACAGTTATTTTTAAATTAAGAATAAGATGAAATTTTATTAAAAATGAAATAATTCTGAAAAATGATATTCTGTTACCCTACACTCCTGCAGTTTTCCACTAGAAAAGAATGAAAAAGAGAATTCAGTAATTTTTTTTTTTTTAAGTAAACTCTGTGCCCAACATAGGGCTTGAACTTACAAACCCGAGATCGAGTCACATACTCTATCAACTGAGCCAGCCAGGTGTCCCAGGAATTCAGTAATTTTTTTTTTTTAAAGATTTTATTTATTTATTGACAGAGAGAGAGACAGCCAGTGAGGGAGGGAACACAAGCAGGGAGAGTGGGAGAGGAAGAAGCAGGCTCCCAGCGGAGGAGCCCAACATGGGGTTCGATTCCAGGACTCAGGATCATGCCCTGAGCCGAAGGCAGACGCTCAACGACTGAGCCACCCAGGCGCCTCTTGGTAATTTTTTTTATACGTATTTCAGAGCTAGAGTTTTTGTCACATTTGTAAATTTCAAAGCAATACAGAAAGCAAAGGAACTGTGTGTAGTGGATCAAAATCAGAAGAAACGATCCACATGTATACACCCCAGAATCCTGCATAATGGATACAGTATAATGTTAACCACAAAAGCTGAGAGCTAAACTGACGAAGAGTCTTTTTCTTTTTTTTTTTTTTTTTAAGATTTTTTATTTATTTATTTGTCTGTGAGAGAGGGAGAGAGAGGGGGACGGGGTGGGGGGGAGTGCACAAGCAGGGGGAGGGAAAAGCAGGCTCCCCGTCAAACAAGGAGCCTAACTCGGGACTTGATCCCAGGACCCCGGGACCATGACCCAAGCCAAAGGCAGATGCCTAACTGACTGAGTCACCCAGGCATCCCTGAAGAAAAGAGTCTTAAAGGTATCTTGGATTTAGTTATTTCTGCAGACATCGGAACCACAAGAAAACGTGAACAAAAAAGAACTGAACCTAGCTTCCAGGTCTCACTCTTCAGTCTGGGGTGGTGACAATTCCAAGCATGTATGTGGAAGCCCAGTCAAATGTCAAGATGAGTCACTGTGCTATTAGAGCCCACTCTTTAATGTGTACTTATGAGGAGAAGTATTTTTACTTACTCTGGTCAGCATAGTTTTTTGCTTTGAGTTCAAGTTGTCTTGTTTGAGATTCTAAAGATTCCACTCGGGTCTGTAAATCCTTTTTTTCCTGTTCTTGAGAGTCTTCAAATTCAATGAATTTCTAATAGAAAAGAAAAGTATTATTTTCATTAGAAAAATGAAAAAAAATTTTTTTAAGATTTTATTTATTTGACAGAGAGAGATACAGCGAGAGAGGGAACACAAGCAGGCAGAGTGGGAGAGGGAGAAGCAGGCTTCCCGCTGAGCAGGGATCCCAATGTGGGGCTTGATCCCAGGACCCTGGGATCATGACCTGAGCCGAAGGCAGATGCTTAACGACTGAGCCACCCAGGCACCCTGAAAAATGAAAATTTTTTAACATTATCAATGTTATCAACATTATCAACTCCTGTGTTTCCTGGTATCAAGAATCACAAGTAGGCATTAACTACTCAGAAGGATCTAAGAATCAGGAACTTATGTTGATTTTTTAGTTTCTCTATAAAACCTTCCAAATATAGAATGAAAAACATGACCAAATAGTTTTTGAAGTGTTTCACTTCATATAATAGGCATTCCAAAGAAAATACAAGCAACCTATTCCAAATATATGAATCCTTTAACTAGCATATTTGCATATTCATCTGAGTTGAAGAGTTTTTTTACATAATGCAGAACATGTACAACAAATGAAGAACTAAAGAAGGATGACGTGTCAATAAATATTTGTTCAATTATTTGGTTAATAAACAGTCTTTTAGATTACCTGAACTATGGAGTTCTACTTCCTGAGAAAAAGAGCACTTACTAGAAGTAACTCCACCAATCAAATTCAATTTACTAAAACTGTTTTTGTCAAGAAGATTATTATTATTACTAAATCTGGGGCGCCTGGGTGGCTCAGTCATTAAGTGTCTGCCTTCGGCTCAGGGTGTGATCCCAGAGTCCTGGGATCGAGCCCCACATCGAGCCCCACATCGGGCTCCCTGCTCCGCAGGGATCCTGCTTCTTCCTCTCCCACTCCCCCTGCTCATGTTCCCTCTCCCGCTGTCTCTCTGTCAAATAAATAAATAAATAATTTTTTTAAAAAAGATTATTATTAAATCTAATCTTTAAGTCTCAGTCCTCATCTTAATTATTCTATCAGCATCATCAGACATCTGATCACTCACTCCTTAAACACTTTTTTTTTTTAATGTGGCTTCCAGGACTTTGTTTTCATTCTACGTTACTGGCTGCCTCTTAGTCTTCTTTGCTGGTTCTTCCTCTTCTCCCCAATTTCTTCACATTCACAAGCTCAGTACTTGGACAATTTTTTCCCGTCATTGTTTACTCTTATTCCCTGGTGATCTCATCCAGTTTAATGGCTTTAAATACTAACTATATGCTGACAACCTCCAAATTTCTAGTCCAGTCTCTAGCCTAGACCTGAATTCCGTATTTGTATGTCCAACTGCCTACTGGACAACTTTGCTGATTTGAATGTCTAATAAGCATCTTAACCTTCACATGTCAAAGCTTGCTCCTCCTGGTCTTACCTTGCTCATTTAATTACTGTGGTCAGTTGCTCAGGCTCAAAACTTGAGTCAGCTTTGATTCTTCTCTTTCTCTAACACCTCATATCCAATCTATTAGCAAATCTACCTTCAGATCCAACCACTTTTCATCATCTCCACCACCATCCTGGTCTGTGCCAACATTATCTACTGCCTGGATTAATGCAACAACAACAGCCCCCTAACTAATCTCCTAACTTCCACCCTTCCCCCTATAATGCATTCTCAATACAGTAGTTAGAGTGACCCTTTAAAAAGTCAGACGGGGCACCTGGCTAGCTCAGTCAGTAGAACAAGCGACTCTTGATCTTGGAATCATGAGTTCAAGCCCAATGCTGGGTGTAGAGATTACTTAAATAAATACTTAAAAAAAAAAAAAAGTAAGTCAGAGGGCGCCTGGGTGGCTCAGTCGTTAAGCGTCTGCCTTCGGCTCAGGGCCTGATCCCAGGGTCCCGGGATCAAACACCACATCAGGCTCCCTGCTCTGCTGGGAGCCTGCTTCTTCCTCTCCCACTCCCCCTGCTTGTGTTCCCTCTCTCGCTGGCTGTCTCTCTCTGTGTCAAATAAATAAATAAAATCTTTAAAAAAAAAAAAAGTAAGTCAGATAAATTCACTCCACTGCTCAAAATCCTCTGATCGCTTACATTCTCCCGAAGTCCTTACTAGAGCCTCCCGGGACCAACACAATCTACTGTACTCCTATTTGACACCATCCTCTTCTACTCTTCCCTTTCCCCCTACCTCCCTCACATACTCAAGCTCCCCTGCAGTTCCTTCCACACTCCAAACCTTTGCAATTGCTTCCTACACCCTAGAATTCTCTTTTACAGATATCCAAATGGATTGCCTCCTCATCACCTCCTTAACATCTTTGTTCAAATGTCACCTTTAAAAAAAAAAATGGTTTTATTTCAGAAAGAGAGGAGAGCACTCGCACATGCAAGCATGGGGGGGGTGGGCAGAGGGAGAAGCAGACTCCCTGTTAAGCAGGGAGCCCTTTGTGTTGTGGGGCTCACACCTGGGATCAAGGCACGAGCTGAGGGCGCCTGGGCAGCTCATCGGTTAAGCTGCCTTTTGCTCAGGTCATGATCCCAGGGTCCTTTGATCGAGTCCTGCATAGGGCTTCTTCCTCTGCCTCTTCCCGTTTGAGTGCGCACACGCGCGCGCGCTCTCTCTCTCTCTCTCTCTCTCTCACACACACACACACACACACAAATAAATAAATAAATAAATAAATAAATAAATAAATAAAATCTTAAAAAAAAAAAAAAGACCTGCGCCGAAGGCAGACACTTAATGGACTACGCCACCCTGGCACCTGTAAATGTCACCTTCTTAATAAGATTTTCCTTGTGATGATATTTAAAACTGCAATATCCACTCCCTACTTTCCTTCCTGCTTTTCTTCTCTCCACAACTTCCTCACACCTAACACTCTATAAATTTTAACAATTTATTTTATTTATCATCTGCCGTGCCTCACTAGAATATAGACTCCATGAAGGCAGGGCTTTTTAAAAAAGATTTATTTATTCATTTCAGAAAGAGAGAGAAAGGGAGAGAGCACGAGGGGGAGGAGCAGAGGGAGAGAGTGACTCTTAAGCACACTCCCTGCGGGGCATGGAGCCGCACATAGGGCTCCATCCCACCACCATGAGACCCTGACCTGAACTGAAACCATGAGTTGGGCACCTAACGGACCAAGCCATCTAGGCGCCCCGGGAAAGGATTTTTGTTTTCTTTGCTGCTGTAGTCTCAGTGCAATGATGATGGCACAAATATATGTTAAATGAATGAATAAACAAATGAAAAAAAACTTTCAGAGTAAAAAACTGAAACCCATACACAAAAATGAGTAGTTCACAAAAAAACTTAGATATCACTAAATACACCCTAGTATTAATATAAAATGTTTTTGTTCATTACTTTATCTGTCCTGAAACTCTTCAGTCACTACAGTGGACATAGCTTTTTGTCTGCACACACTGCCATCCTTTGGAACTTCTCCCCAGTTTCATGCTAATTCTATTTAGTCCATACAATTCCATTGGTGAAAACTCTATCTCCCTAGGGGTGGGCATATGACTTGATCCAGACAGGTCATTCTTCTCTGGGATATCAGCCAGTTACTAGAAAGAATACTATCGCTCTTCCTCTGGAATCACACACATTAAGAGTTTAACAGGTTTAAGCTGCAGATGGACATCTTTTTCCGACATACGGAAAGAGCATGTCTGAGAAATAAAGCCAAAATAAGGGAAAACGAAGAGCGAGAAAGAAGAAAATCCTAATTAAAGGTACTATTTGAGTTCTAGATTCAGTAGTTCTTGCAGCAAGCATTTTGGAGTTGTTTTTATTTTTTTTTCAGTTACATAAACCAATATATTCCTATTTTATATAAGCTTGTTTGAGATGATTTCTATCAGAAGAAACTGAAAGCACCCTAATATAGTCACCTACTTTTCCTTAAGAGCCATTTGGTTTCCTTGTGTTATTAGATAACGTTCTCCTTATCTTTGCAAGATTGAAACCTACAATCTCTGAAACATTGGTTCTTAATCATTCAAGGGTCCACAGACCCATCGGGTAATTTGATATATCCATGAACCATGTTTCCGCAGAAAAAATGCCCTCACCCAACCCGAATTCTGCCTATTTTTCAAAAAGACTCAGAGACCCCTCAAGTCCGTCCACAAACTCCACATTTAGCATCCATGTCCTATACTTTTCTATGAAAATTTCCATATTTGTGAGGTTTCTGGGAAGCATCAAACAGCCGTTGTTTACTTTTCCAGAATACTAAAGTAACTGTAAGTAGAAGGAGTAAAGCTTATAGTAAATACAAAAGAGGCAAACTGGGGGCGACTGGCTGGCTCAGTCAGTAGAGCACGTGACTCTCGATCTCAGGGTCTTGATCTCAGGGTCGGGAGTTCAAGCCCCACTTTGGACAAGGAGCCTAATAAAACTCAAAACAAGAACAACAAACGGCGCACCAGGGTGGCTCAGTCAGTGAGCCTGCTTCTCCCTCTCCCTCTGCCCCTCCACCCAGCTCATGTGTTCTCTCTCTCTCAAATAAATAAATGAAATCTTTAAAGCAAATTTTTTAGAAAGAGGCAAACTTGACAAATCATTCATTCATTCATTCATCCATTCATTCATTCAAAAAATGTCTACTATTTACTATACATGGGGAACATGAAACATGACAATATCACACGATCCCTGCCTTTCAAAGGTGTTCACTGTCTATAAACTGAATGCAAGCAGAAAATACAAAGGTTATGTTGAGGAGTGCCTCAGTGGCAGTCAGCTGAACGGCCAACTCTGGGTTTTGGCTCAGGTCGTGATCTCAGCATTATGAGATTCAGCCCAGCGTGGGGCTCCAAGCTCAGTGCAGAGTCCGCTTGGGACTCTGCCCCTCCCCACTGCACTCTTGTACTCTCTTCTCTAAAATAAATAAATCTTAAAAAAAATAAAATAAAGGTTATGTTGAACAGAAAAGCAGTAGCTATATAACAGGATGTTGGTGATGAACTCTGAGTAAATTACTTCAACATTTTGCCAGGGGATATAAGAAAAGACTAAGAATTAATAAGAAACCATAATTATTCTGTGGCCTGCTTTGAAAATGATGCTCCCTTGGCTAACTGAACTGCTATATCTGGGTTAAGTAACCAGAAATTTTAGGTTTCTTTTGTGCTATGGATAAAATGCTGTTTTAAAAAACATACAGCAGATGTTTACCAAGTAATACTTAAAATGATCTGCTACTAAACTTTTAACAAAAACTTTACCACTAACAGATTACCAGGCACAGGGGGTGGGAATAGGGGAAAACGGTAAAAGTGGCCAAATGACACAAACTTCAGTTATGAGTAAGCTCTGGGGATATAATGCACAGCATGATGACTACAGATAATACCACTGTACTATTTACACTTGCAAGTTGCTAAAATAACAGATTTCTAAAGTTCTCACCACAAAAATAAAAACTGAAATTATGTGACATATTAACTAACCTTACTGTGGTCGTCACTTTGCAATATGTACGTGTATCACATCATTACGTTGTACACTTCAAACTTACACAATGTTACATACCGATTATTTCTCAAAAAAGCTGGAAAAAAACAACTTTACCACTGTTGTGCCTATTCAGAACTCCTGACGGAAGAAACATCATCATGAGCACACAGCTTCATGTCCGCTTTGTTTCTTAGCGACCCAGTTTGGCTACAGAAGGGCATGAATAATCCATAAGTTTAGCAGTCGCTACACTACTATCTGCTTACTTCACAGGAGAGCATCACACAGACCTACCTAGATGATTGCTGCTTTGGACCTGTTCACATTTCATAATGACTACCGAGACTTTATAACTCTATCACCTTAAGTAAATATGGATAAAGAAAGAGATCCCCCCACCACCACCAAATGACGTGACAGTTCTTGGACTGGCAGCGCTATTTATCTGCAAATGGAAATCTCTTGTTTCTGCAGTTTCCCTTCACAGGAAGGGACTGGCAATAATGAAAATATTCCAAAGCAAATACATAATGGCAGGTCTTTCCCTCAAGCAAATTAAAACAGATAAACATAGAGACTCTAAAACAAACTGCCATCTCTCATAATGGTGTATGTTTTTTTCCTTTCTTATTCTAAACAGTGGATCTTAAATTAAACTTTTGGAATCATGAATTCCTTTGAGAATCTTATGAAAATAGATCCTTTCTTCCAGAAGATAAATACATGAAACACAAAACTGTGCATTCATATTCACTGCATCTTCAAGGTCTACAAGAAATCCAGAATGATTTTCTCCCATTTATAAAAATAGTAAATGCTGATTTCCCTTAAAATAATCTTTTAAAATTCTCTGTGTTCCAAAAATCCCAGTTTTAAATGTGCATTACACCTTGGTTTGGAAACATACAGTTGCCACCCTCATTTAAAATGCTAATGACTATTACACAACAAAAATAAATACTCCTCAGTTCTGATAAGGCATGTTAATAGATCATAAAAGGGCACTGAAAGCTGGAAGGATGAACACATCTTAAGGGCCTTCAGAGTAATCAAGAAAGTTTAACAAATGACTGAAATTTTCTAAATTGTTACCCCCCAAAGAGATCTGTCAAATAGGCTAGTTTGGTGCCATTGTTTTGTGAAATATCCCTGATAATGGAGATAACCCTGGGAACAGAAGTTGCTATAGGGCAGAGTAGCTCAGGAAACACAACACTGATAAATACAAAAAAAAGTGAGAAAATGGCCTAAGCTCTATATGGCACGTAATAGAAAACTGGAATAGAAATAAAGAAGGTGGCATGAAACTCAACTAGATGCCAAAAGGGGGCTCTTGCCAGAAAAAGATTTAGACTCCTCATAGAAAAGTTTTTTCTGGGTGGGGCTTGGGGGTTCAGTACAAGGGAGGTAATGAGAATTTATTTTTCCTATACCCAACTCTCTCACACTACAGAGAAGATAATTAGGGAATAGGTAGCATGGGTTATTCTTTCTAGAGGCTTTCCACTTCCCTTCCCTGCTCAGAGATCTTTGGTTAGTAGCACATGTGAGTACTGCTGAACCTCATTACTAGCTCTGTATACTACAAACATGACTGGCTCTGGTTTTTGTCTTCTTGGGGCACCTTGGTGGCTCAGTCGGTTAAAGGTCCAACTCCTGATTTATGAGCTCAGGGTCCTGGACTCCACCATCAGCAGGCAGTCTGCTTGAGATTCTCTCCCTCTACCCCTCCCCCACCCTGCTTGCTCATACACTCTCTCGCTTTCTAAAATAAATAAATAAATCTTTAGAAAGAAAGAAAGAAAGACAAGTCTACTTTCTACTCCGGCAATTTCAACTTTACACACACTAACTGAGATAATATAAAAATAGGAATATATCCCATTCTGTCACTTTTTAATCAAAGAAAAAAAGTCAGGGCCCCTGGGTGGCTCAGTCTTTTAAGTGTCCGCCTTCTGCTCAGGTCATGATCTTGGGGTCCTGGAATCGAGCCCCAAACTCAGCAGGGAATCTGCTTCTCCCTCTCCCTCTGCCCTTCCACCCCCCTTCTCATTCTCTCTCTCTCAAATGAATAATAAATAAATCTTTAAAAAAGAAAGAAAGAAAGAAAGAAAGAAAGAAAGAAGTCACACTTAAATAAAGCCCCACACCTATTTATAAAAACTATTCTCCAGATGTTGGCAGGAGTACAGAATAAGTGGCTGGCAGTAAAAAGATATTTATTACAACTACTAAGTAATGTTATTTACTCTTAAATAACATACTAAATATAAAACTAAAACCCTTTATCTACCCATCCAATCCAAGCAGTTACTTCATGACAGCCATCAAGTAAAAGGAGTAAACAGTTAACAATGTAACATGCTAAGTACTATAATGGAAACAAGTATAAGGAGCAAATGAAACATAGAGAAATAAGTGACCAAATCTGCTTTTTTCCCCAAAGAGTTTATTTATTTATTTATTTATTTGAGAGACAGACAGAAAGCGGGGGGGGGGGGGGGGGGTTTAGGGAGAGGAGCAGACTTCCTGCTGAGCAGGGAGCTAAACATGGGGCTTGATCCCAGGACCCTGGGATCATGACTGAGCTAAAGGCAGATGCTTAATCAACTGAGCCACTCGGAGACCTCCTAAATCTGCTTTTAAAAAGAAAAACCCAAAGTCGAAATGTTTCAGTGAACACATTTCAGCAGTTCAACTTTATAACAATTATAAATAACCCTGTTAAATTTTTCTGGACAATGACAGCATTTGGGTATTTTTAAAAAAAGTAAATTTCTTATTGACAGCAACTAAATGGTGTTTATAACATTTTATCATATAACAGATTCCAATCACTACACTTTTCTGAGTTGTCCTACATATAAGTACCTGTTTTTAATGTTGTCTGTCTTCTGTGCTATTCCTGTAAGTTTGCTATTAAAATACAGTAACTTAGGGGCTCCTGGGTGGTTCAGTTGGTTGAGTAACTGACTCTTGATCTCAACCCAGGTCTTGATCTCAAAGTCGTGAGTTCAAGTCCCACACTGGGCTCCATGCTGGGCTTGGAGCCTATTTTAAAAAAATAATAATGATACATTAAACTATAAAAGAGAGAGAGAGAGAAACCCAGGGACACCTAGGTTGCTCAGTCAGTAAAGCATGTAACTTATTGATGGGGGACTCTTGATGGGGCAGTGAGTTCAAGCCCCAGGTTGAGTGTGTGGAGCTTATGTTAATTAAAGAATAAGAGAGAGAGAGAGAGAGAGAGAGAGAGAGAGAGAGAGCAAGGCCTGAATTTCAGCTGACTCTGAAGCGAACAGTTTACCTGATGAAGTGGGGTAACCATTCCAGGCAGAGGTAACAACGTATGCAAAGGCAGGCATAAAGATCATGGCATGCCCAGCAAATTCAGGGTTGAAATTTGAGTAGCTGATGTAAAGAATAAACCATTAGCCAAAGAGTAAGTTGAGAATATCTCCTCTGATTCACAAATGGACTGAGTGGGCAAATATGATTCCATTCATCCATCCATCCATCCTCTCCACACACAACTTGAGTTCTTATTGTTCTAAGTATTTTAAGATGCCGGGAAGGTTACAAGACAGCCCTGGTCCCTATGTTCCATTGCTTGAAATTTAGCAAAAAAAAACAGGCATTAAACATAGGTGACTAACAAAAGCTGAATTTTTGAAGATCTCACACAATTCAGTAGTCACCTAATTTGAGGGTGATGCTGATGAAGAGATGGCTAGTTGTTTCTGTTACTACCCAAGTGACACCAATATGGGATGCAACAGCACAACCTTGGTTTACAACTCAGTCTCAGGCTTGTACATGACATGATTCTTGCATGACTTTCTACAATAAGGAGTTAACATTTTAAAATCCAAATATGAAATGAGACTTTGAAAATAATCACACAGTTTGGAGCACCTGGGTGGCTCGGTCGTTAAGCGTCTGACTCTTGGTTTTGGCTCAGGTCATGATCTCACAACCCCTGCATTAGGCTCTCCCATCAGCACAGAAGTCTTTCTCTCTCCCTTTCCCTCCCCCTCTTCTCTTCTCCCCAATCTCGCTTTCTCCCATGCATGCTCTCCCTCTCCCTCTCTCAAACACATAAAATCTTTTTTTTTTTTTTAAATCACACAGTTCAAGTTCACACACAATGCAACCACACTGTAATCATGTGTGGCACAAGAAATAGTACAAGAGGGATGCCTGGATGAAGCGTCTGCCTTCAGCTCAGGTCATGATCCCAGGGTCCTGAGTAGGGAGCCTGCTTCTCCCTCTGCTTGCTGCTCCCCCTGCTTGTGCTCACTCTCTGTCTCTGACACATAAATAAATAAAATCAGAAAGAAAAAAAAGAAAGAAAGAAAGAAAGAAAGAAAGAAAGAAAGAAAGAGAGGGAGAAAGGGTACAAGCTATCAGAAAAGTGTAAAATAGGAAGCACCTGGCTGGTTCAGTCGATAGAGCACGTGACTCTGGATATTGGGGTCATGAGGTCAAGCCCAACGCTGGCACAGAGATTACATTAAAAACAAGGAAAAAAAGAAAAGTGTAAAATAGAGAACTAATGATATGAGAACCATGGGAAGACATTCATGAGACATTTAAGCTGAGACCTGAAAAATAAAAGTTCATCAAGCAAAGAGGGGCTGGAAGAAACCAAAGACAACCAAAATGGCCAAACTTAGAGAAAAATGTGAGAGAGGGACACCTGGACAGCTCAGTCATTTAAGCGTCTACCTTCAGCTCAGGTCATGATCCCAGGGTTCCAGGATCAAGTCCTACATCGGGCTCCTTGTTCAGCAGGGAGCCTGCTTTTCCCTCTGCCTGCTTCTGCTCTCTCTCTCTCCCTCTCTCTCTCTCTGACAAATAAATAAATAAAAATCTAAAAAAAGAAATAAAGGAAAGAAGGAAGAAAAGAGAAGTGAAAAGGAAAAGAAAGAAAATTAAAGAAAAGGAAAAGAAGAGAAAAGAAAAAGAAAAGAAAGGGAGAGAGAGAATGGCCAGAGATGAGGCTGGAAAATCAAGGACCAAATCACAGAGGGCCTTGCAGGATACTGGATCTTATCAGGGACGCTGAAGTTCACTCACTTTGGAAAGCTCAGTCTGAAATCAAATGGGAAATCCAATGGAGAGGGCTGGGGAAGTCTGAGTGTGTAAAGGGAGATCAAAGGTCACCACAGTAGTCCAAATGAGAGAGGATTATAAGCAGTGGAAGTGAGCATGGAGAGGATGAATTCAAGATAATTTATTGGAGATAAAATACACAGAATTGGTGACTGAATGCATATAAGGGAGAAGAAAGAAGGAAAAATGATAGATTTCCAGTTTAACCAATGGTGGGGATGGTGATACTGCTTATCTGGGATAAACAAAGGGGGTAGGTATCTACAACAGCCAAATTATGGAAATAGCCCAAGTGTTCACTGATTGATGAATGGATAAAGAAGATGTGGTATACATACATACAATGGAAAATTACTCAGCCATAAAAAAGAATGAACTCTTGCCATATGCAACAAGATGGATGGAACCAGAGAATATAATGCTAAGCGAAGTAAGTCAGAGAAAGACAAAGATCATATGACTTTACTCATATGTGAATTTTAAGAAACAGAATAATGAGCAAAGGGAAAAAGAAAAGAGAGGCAAACCAAGAAACACTTGTTACTACAGAGAATGAACTGATGGTTACCAGAAGGGAGGTGGTTGGGGATGATGTGGAGAACGAAGGGAAAAGAAATGTAGATAAAATTAAGTTTCCTGGGGCGCCTGGATTGCTCAGTTGGTTAAGCGTCTGCCTTTGGCTTAGGTCCTGCTCTCAGGGTCCCGGGATCGAGCCCCACATCAGGCTCCCTGCTCAGCAGAGAGTCTGCTTTTCTCTCTCCCTCTGCCCCTCCCCCCTGCTTGTGCTCATGCTAGTGCTCTCTCTCTCAAATAAAATCTTTTAAAAAAAAAAGTTCCCTGGGGGTGCCTGGGTGGCTCAGTCGTTAAGCGGCTGCCTTCGGCTCAGGGCGTGATCCTGGAGTTCTGGAATTGAGCCCCACGTGGGGCTCTTCCGCGGGAGGCCTGCTTCTTCCTCTCCCACTCCCCCTGCTTGTGTTCCCTCTCTCTGTCAAATAAATAATAAAGTAAAATCTAAAAAAAAAAAAAAAAAAAGCCTCCCAGCCCAACTAAAATTTCTTTTATCACCAAAATTTGCATATAATGCAGTATTTTTATGCAAAGTAAATAAGCCTTGAGGCATTACCCTAGCCAGAGACATTTTGAAGGAGGGGAAAAAAAGAAAATTAAAGCTCATAAGAAGCCTATGGGCATTCATAACTGATTAAATGTGATTTAACTTCTTTTCAGTGGCAAACTTTATGAAATTGGCCACCCTCCACTACATTTGGCAAATGCTGGGGTTAGGGCAATATCAAAATCAAGGCAGCACTCCCGAAAACAATATTACACTATATGTTAACTAATTAGAATTTAAACAAAAATTTGACGGGCGCCTGAGTGGCTCAGTCGGTTTAAGCGTCTGCCTTCGGCTCAGGTCACGATCCCAGGGTCCTGGGATGGTGTCCCACCTGCTCAGCAGGGAGTCTGCTTCTCCCTCTCCCTCTCACTTCCCCTGCTTGTACTCCCTCTGTCAAATAAATAAGTAAAATCTTTATACAAGAACTTGAAACAACAACAACAAAAATCAAGGCAGGAGAGGGGCAGATTTTCCAAATTCCAAAAACATTCAACCCCTGGAAAATTCTGGTTACCCCCCCCTGCAAAGCAGTTTGTCAAATCTCTCAGGAATGTCGCTGTAGAGTACACATCTCCCCCCAACCCTCTATGCCTTTGTCTTTAAGTCTCCTCTCTCAACATCTTTTTTTTAAAAAGTGTTGGGTGGGAAGGGTAAGAGCCCATGCATGGGCTTTTTTAGCATGTATGATAAAGATAAACCCCCCTTCACTAGATATCCCTTTCCCCTCTCAATTACTAATCAGCCAACTACAACATTGACATAACTTTAGACAGTACTCTCCTGGGAGCAACTAGACACTGTTTAAAAAAAAAATCAGCAGACAATACAGACTTATGTCAGGATCTAAAAAGAATAAGCTTTGTGACGAAGCAAAATGGTTTCAAGTCCAGATGGCTTATAGGAGCTGTTTTGCCCCACTGTTCTGGAGAAAAACAAATGAATACTTTGAAAAGGCAAGCGCCTGAAGTTTAAAAAAAAAAAAAAAAAGTCCCTAGAGACTGTTCCTAATTGGGAGTAAAGATGCAAGAGCCAAAAAAAGAAAAGCCCTTTATTAGTAACTTTGACAACAGTAGTTGTCTAAAAAATAATACCACCAAATAAAAGGCTGACTTATTAACGCTAAGTATCCCCACATTTACTCTGCAGAGTAGGGAAAGGAAAATATTGCATTATATTAAGTAATTATCATCAAATTCACTTTAGTTCCATTAAATGTAATTGTTTTTCAAAGTAATATCTTTAAGAAATGAAAGACCATATTTTTTTAAGTTTTTAATTTATTTATTTAAGTAATCTCTATACCCAGAGTGGACTTCAAACACATGACCCCAAGATCAAAAGTCGCATGCTTTTCCAACTGAGACAGCCAGGCACCCCAAGAGGACAGACCATATTAAACAATACCCAAAGGATATGATTCCCCCCTCCAATCCAAAATGTGGAAAATTGTCAAATACAAATGGTCCAGTTTCTTCAAAACTCAATAGAAAGGGGGGAAAAAATGGAAAACTGTTAGAGATTAACAGAAACTTAAGAGACATTAACCAATGTAAATATGTGAACTATCTTATTTGATCCTGATTAAGACAACCAACTAGGGGTGCCTGGCTGGCTCAGTTGGTAGAGCATGAAGCACTTGATCTCATGAGTTTAAGTCCCACATTGGGCATAGAGATTACGTCCCCAAAAAAAAAAAAAAAAAAAAGTGGCAGCAGCAGGGCATACAGGTGGCCCAGTTGGTTGCACTAGTAAAAGTTAGTAACATCCCTGATACATCCCCAGAGCAGCCAGGTGGCCCTCCTGTCTACCCACATAGAAGATAGGAAATTTGTTTTCTGAATAAACTCAGTAAGAGAGATTCTGTATTTTTTTAAGATTTTATTAATTCATTTGAGAGAGAGGGCGAGCATGAGAGCACAAGAGCATAAGGGAGGGGCAGAGGGAGAAGAAGCAGACACCCCACTGAGCAGGGACACCCCCCTAACCCCTGGTCTAGGGGCACCATCCCAGGACCCTGAGATCATGATCTGAGCCGAAGGCAGATGCTTAACCAACTAAGCCACCAGGCACCCCTCAATCAGAGAGATTCTAGACAAGGGAATACCACTAACAAATAGGTGCCAAATGAAATGAATTTTTTAAAAATTTTATTTATTTATTTGACACAGAGAGAGAGTGCACAAGCAGGAGGAGCTGCAGGCAGAGGGAGAAGCAGGCTCCCTGTCAGTCAGGAAGCCCAACTCGGGACTCGATCCCAGTACCCCAAGATCATGACCTGAGCCGAAGGTAGACACTTAACCCACTGAGCCACCCAGGTGCCCTAAAAAGAAATGAATTAAGTGAAAATCTATATACCAAGTAGCAAGCAACACTGATAGCCCCCTTTCCATTCCGGCCCTCACCCAGATTCTCCTAATGACTAGGCTTATCTACCACTCCACTCCCCACGACATTAGCTTTCCTTGGCAAAACTCAAATGCCCCTAAGCAAAAAAAACATTGGATACTGAAATCTGGGTTCCCAATTGGCAATAAGCTGCTTCCAGGCACACAAAGCTTCTGGCCCTCCTTTTTTTAGTGCCTCATGCTTAAAACATGAAGGGATAATTAAGGGTTATCAGGCACTTGAAGCTCCAACCTGCAAAAGAACGACCAAACTACCAGAAAAAAAATGGGACTCTGAGGGAACAGACAAAACAGGAACAAATGAAAACTATAATTAATATATTCAAAGACCAAAGAAAAGTCATTACATCCATGAAACCGGAACAGTATGCTATTTTTAGAAAGCGGTGGGGGTAGAGGAAGAGCAAGAAGAAGGAAGAGCTCTTGGAAATTATAAAAGTATGAACTAAAGAACATAGCACTTATCTTTGTTGTACAAACTATACCTTAGGGTAATCAGACAGTTGATGAGGGAGAAGTTCTCTTTTATAAGAAAATTAGGTAAATAATGCTGAAGGAATAACTGAGTTAGAATAGCACCATTTCCCAAACCTTAATGAAATAATAGGGAATATTCCATCACCATTCAGATCTTCCTGGCTATCTCATAAATGTTTATAGCCAGGATGCAAACAAAGTCCCTATGTTGCATTTGGATGATACATCTCTTAGGTCTAATTTGAAGTACAGATTCCCATGTTAGCTTCAGCAGCACATATACTAAAATTGGAATGATACAGAGAAGATTAGCATGGCCCCTGCGCGAGAATGACACATAAATTTGTGAAGCATTCCATCTTTTTATGTTTACTGTACTGGAATTAAAATTTCTAAAAATAATTAGGTACAGGTTCCCCAGTCCTTTTCCCCCAGTGCTCTGTTACAACCACTGATGATCATAAAAGGGAATATTATTAAGCCATTGTAAAGAATAATTTAGATCTATCCAGACAGACGTGGGTGGTTGCCAGTTATGAGTAAATGAAACTGAACAGGCAATTCACAGAAAAGGCAAGTATATCATCAGTAAATATAAGAAAATATGCTCAACCACACTAGTGATCTGAGAAAAGCAAATTAAGGTTGTTTCACAAATATAAGATTAGAAACTAAAGCCAGAAAGTCTGAGTGTGTCAAATGTTGGCAAGATAAAGGGAGGGACGCTTGAGTGGCTCAGTCAGCTAAGCATCTGACTTCGGATCAGGTCATGATCTCAGGGTCCTGGGATTGACCCCATGGGTCGGGCTCGGCTCAGCTCAGCAGAAAGTCTATTTCTCCCTCTCCTCCTGCTGCTTCCCGGCCCCCCACTGCTCCCCGCATCCCCCCCCCCCCAGGGCGTCCGCAGGCACACTCTCTCTAAAATAAAAAATCTTAAAAAAAAAAAGTGAGGGGCACCTGGGTGGCTCAGTCGGGCTCTCTGCTCAGCGGGGAGTCAGCTTCACCCTCTCACTCTTCCTCTGTCCTCTCCCTCTCAAATAAATAAATAAAATCTTTAAAAAAAATTTTTTTTAAGTGAAGTTTCTTTAACAGGCAGGATTCTAGGGGCGCCTGGGTGGCTCAGTTGTTAAGCGTCTGCCTTTGGCTCAGGTCATGATCCCAGCGTTCTGGGATCGAGCCCCACATCAGGCTCCCTGCTCAGCGGGAAGCCTGCTTCTCCCTCTCCCACTCCCCCTGCTTGTGTTCCCTCTCTCACTGCCTCTCTCTCTGTCAAATAAATAAATAAAATCTTAAAAAAAAAAAAAAGAAAACAAGCAGGATTCTAGAAGTATTTCTATAATGCTTTGGTTCTGTTTTGTTTATCACAAAGAAAATGTATTTTATCTATTAACAGGAAAAGTAAATAAAAACAAATAAAACCTTTAGATAAAATAGCCAAACAAGTACAACATATGTGAATTTTACTCATACACATAAAAAGAATTTTACTCACTGCCCAAACTGTCACCCATAATTGTATAAATGTAATCAAACATGACCATTTATCCCACATGAGCTACACTAATGTTGCATCTGTATATTTCACATTCCTTTTAGTCCTTATGACTGACTACCACAGCACACAGAGAACATTCATTTTTTACTGTCTTACTCCCCAAAACAAGAAAGAACCAAAACTCATTGGCCTATGACAGAAGCTATCAAGCAGGAATTGATTACCACACTGACAAAACCTGAAAAGGTGTAGCCCTCTAAAGTTTGCCAGAACAGCCAAATAATGCTTTACTAGTTTTGTTACATGATCAATATTTTACATTTCTGACTTTAATTTACAGATCTTGACACTGTGGTTTATTTCAACACTTGACTCTGCTATAAAAATATTTTTCTATTACTAAGAAAAATCAGAATATGTTATCCTGAAAAGAAGTATATAGTATTGAAGAAAATCTAAAAATTATTTACAAAGAAAAAAAGTGAGGGGCACCTGGGTCTCAGTAAGTTAAGTATCTGACCTCAGGTCAGGTTGTGATATTAGGTCCTAGGATGGAGCCCCACTGCTGGGCTCCCCACTCAGTGGGCAGTCTGATTCTCCCTCTCCTCTCTCTGCGCCTCCCTCAACTCATGCTTTCTCTCTCTCTCTCTCAAATGAATAAATAAAATCTTAAAAGAAGAAGAAAAAAAAAAACAGGGGCACCTGGGTGGCTCAGTAGTTAAGTATCTGCCTCTGGCTCAGGGCGTGATCCTGGCATTCTGGGATCGAGCCCCGCATCAGGCTCCTCTGCTGAGAGCCTGCTTCTTCCTCTCCCACTCCCCCTGCTTGTGTTCCCTCTCTCGCTGGCTGTCTGTCTCTCTGTCAAATGAATAAATAAAATCTTTGAGAAAAAAAAAAAGAAAAAACAAAACAGTGGCGACTCTTTTCTTTTCAGTTGTTTTCTGTGTTTTGTTTTTTAATGTTATTGGGAATTTTCAAACATGCATAATGGAGACCAGCATAATAAACCCCTATATAACACCACCTAATTTCAACAATTATCAGCATACGGCGCATCCTGTTTTGTCTGTAATCTTCCTCTTTTCCCGTAACAAACCTCAGCATCATAAGATTTCACTACAAATACTTTAGCATGAATTAAAGATACATTTTATTGCTTTGATTGAAGATCATCAATAGCTTCCTACTAGAACATAAGTGTAGACTTCTAAACTCTACCTTAGCCCATAATGAGGCCCAGAGAGTGAGCAGCTCCTCCATGATTCTCCTACCTCATCCCCTCCTTTTCCTCTACACTGGCTGACTCCTAATTTTAAATCATTTCCTACCTTAGAGCCCCATTTCTTTTGTCTAGAACACTCTCCTTTGATGGTATCCTCACCCTTCATTTCATAACTGAAATGTTATGTCCCCTGTGGCCTTCCCGGACCATCATACCAAAGAGGAGCTATTTTAGCTTTTTGCATATTGTTTTAATTTTTAGGTGCATACATATGCCTTTTTTAAGAACTAATTTTATACTATTCAAACTTGAGACATAAAATTAGACTTGTGTCTTATTATTTCCAGATGTTAAAAAAAAACACACACATACACACTCTGACCTAAAAATATATCTGAACAGCACTGGCTTATCTGAATAATTACAGAAAAAGCATTTGACAAAATTCAGCATCTCTTCATAATGAAAACACTCTACAAACAAGGAAAAGAAAGGAACTCCCTCAAAAAACATCTACAAAACCCCACAACTACATCATATTTAATGGGTAAAGACTGAATGCTTTTCCCGTAAGATCAGAAACAAGACAAAAATTTACTCTTGCCAGTTCTATTCCATACTGTACCAGGAGGTTCTAGTTAGGGTAATTAGGCAAGAAAATTAAGTAAAAGGTATCCAGATTGTAGAGAAAGAAGTAAAACTACCTCTACTTGCAGATGACATGATAATGTATATTAAAAAATTTTCATGAACCCACAAAAAAAATCTATTAGTGGGGCGCCTGGGTGGCACAGCGGTTAAGCGTCTGCCTTCGGCTCAGGGCGTGATTCCGGCGTTATGGGATCGAGCCCCACATCAGGCTCCTCCACTATGAGCCTGCTTCTTCCTCTCCCACTCCCCCTGCTTGTGTTCCCTCTCTTGCTGGCTGTCTCCATCTGTCAAATAAATAAATAAAATCTTAAAAAAAAAAAATCTATTAGAATAAATAAGTTCAGCAGAATACAGGATCAATATACAAAAATCAAGTGTATTTCTAAACACTTGCAATGATAAGAAAATGAAATTAAGAGGTACCTGCCTTGCTCAGTCAGCAGAGCATGCTACTCTTGATCTCGGGGTCATGAGTTCAACCTCACATTTGGAGTAGAGTTTAAAGAATAATTAATTAGGGGCTCCTGGCTGGCTCAGTTAAGCATCCAACTCTTGATTTTGGCTCAGGTTATCATCCTGGGGGCCCTGGGATTGAGCCCCACATCAGGGTCCATAGCTCCAAGGGGGGTCTGCTTCTCTCCTACTTCCTCTCCCTCTGCTCCTCCCCTTGCTCACACATTTGTGTGCATGTGCGCTCTCTCTTAAATAAACAAACAAACAAACAAATAAATGATTTTTTAAAAGAGTAACTCCGGGTGCCTGGGAAGCTCAGTTGGTTACGCGTCTGCCTTGCGCTTGGGTCATGATCCCAGAGTCCTGGGATCAAGTCCTGAGTCAGGCTCCCTGCTCAGCATGGAGTCTGCTTCTGCCTCTCTCTCTGCCTCTCCCCCCTGCTTGTGCTCTCTCTTTCTCTCACATAAATAAAATCTTAAAAAAAAAATAAATAATTTAAAAATAAAAAAGAATAACTTTTTTTTTGAAGTTAAGGAAACAACTCCACTTATAAAAGCATCAAAAAGAACTAAATGCCTAGAAGTAAATTTAACAAAAGAAATGCAAAACTTTTACTCTGACAACAACAAAACATTGTTGAAAGAAACTAAAAATACTAAATAAATATAAATGGAAAGCATCATGTTCATGGATCAGGAGACCTACAAGGGAGTATACAAGGGGAGCCACCCAGGCGCCCCTATGTTATGTATATTTTACCACAATAAAAATCTTAAGGAAAAAAGATATGTTGACAACTATATAAAGTGAAATTTTCACAGGAAGTAAAAACCAAGTTGATCTAATTAAAATAAATGCAGTTAGGGAAAGAAAATGTTCAAGGTCAACAATATTAATACTATCAGTTGACAGTATCACTAAGAAATGAAGCAGTCTTCATAACCATATTTTTAAGAAAAACTGAAGCGCCAAAACATTTTTATCACATCTGTCTTAATTAAAAATGTTTCTAGAATTTCATACATACCTACCTCCTTAAAACAGAGCATATCTAATAAGATGTAACCTTATATTGGTAAGAAGCATCACTGTGAATCACTGTGAATCACAATTATAAGCCATACGGTTATTAGAGTAATGCCTTCAAGATAAAAACCCAAATTTGACAATACTGTCCCTTACTTCTGACATCTGATTATCTATTAAACATCAATTCTTGCCACTCCCCTATGTGGCGGAAGTACTAGTACATTATTTTAAAGGACATATGGAAAATTAGTATTTCCTACTTAAATATATTGGAAAAATAAATGTCATGTGTTTTTGTAGCTTTCTGAATGTCACACACTTTCAAACACTTCATACTTCAGATTTGAGACATATAACCCAAATGCCACCCTGTCTCTATGAACTTATCCCTATATAGCATCTTGTATATACAGTACTTGTTTAAAATGCTTACATAAAGCTGCCCTAGTAATTTACATTAGCCTCCCCCCACTAGAGTATGAGCTCCCCAAGAGTAAGACCCTGGACTATTCATTCTTGTACCCCTGGTCTGGGCACAAAGTATTTAATTAACATCTGTTTCATAAATAAATAAATGAGATGGATAGATAGGTAGACATCAGAAACACAGGTAACATTTAGTGCTTATTAGGCAAATGCCTAGGGCTTTGAAAAGCTCATTTTTCTTGTATAACCCTCACAACAACCCTATTAAGGTCGTTACTATTATCATCCTTATTCACAATTAAGAAATTGAGGTTTGGGGGCACCTGGGTGGCTCAGTTAGTTGGGCATCTGCCTTCAGCTTGGGTCATGAACCCAGGGTCCTGGGATCGAGCCCTGTGTTGGCCATGTCGGGCTCCCTGTTCAGCGGGAAGCCTCCTTCTCCCTCTCCCCGTCCCCCTATTTGTGCTCGCATGCTCTCTCTCTCTCTGTCAAATAAATAAATAAAACCTTCAAAGAAAAAAAAAAGAAATTGCAGTTTGGCATTAAGAAACTTTTCCATGATTTCAAAGCTAGGAAGTAAAAGAGCCAGGACTTGAACTAAGGCAATCTGACCCTATTGCCCTTGCCCTTAGCCACTGCACTGTATTGCTTTTTATAATTTTCAGTATCCTGCTTCAGAGATACCTGCCATTTGTTATATATAAGTACTTATCTCTAATAGATACTCTCTTAATTTGTTATTTATAACTAGTTGAGGGCTAAGAAAGTACTGTATTTAAAATAAGGATACTTGGGGCACCTAGGTGGCTCTGTCCGTTAACCATCTGCCTTCCTCAGGTAATGATCCCAGGGCTCCTTGCTCAGCGGGCTGCTGGTACCACTGCTTGTACTCTCTCTTCACTCTTTCTCTCTCTCTCTCTGTCAAATAAATAAATAAAATCTAAAAATAAAATAAAATACTAAAGGAGCACCTGGGTGGCTCAGTCAGTTAAGCGCTTACCTTCACGTCATGATCTCAAGGTCCTGGCTTGGATCAAGCCCCACATTTGGCTCCCTGCTCAGTGGGGAGCCTGCTTCTCCCTCTCCCAATCCCCCTGTTTGTGCTCTCTCTGTCAAATAAATAAATAGAATCTTAAAAAAAAAAAAACCCACTTTCAAAAAAATAAAAAAGGATATTGGGGCACCTGGGTGGCCCAGTCGTTAAAGCATCTGCCTTCAGCTCAGGTCATGATCCCAGGGTCCTGGGATCGAGCCCATGGGGCTCCCTGCTCAGTGGGGAGCCTGCTTCTTCCTCTCCCTGCGCCTGCCACTCCCTCTGTTTGTGCTCTCTTTGTCAAATAAATAAAATCTTTTATTAATTAATTAATTAAAATAAGGATACTATGGGGGCACCTGAGTGGCTCAGTTGGTTAGGCATCTGACTCTTTTTTTTTTTTAAGATTTTATTTATTTGAGAGAGAGAGAGAGAGAGAGAGAGAGCAAGAGAGACCAGGAGCAGAGAGGAGAGGTAGAAGCAGGGTCCCTGCCAGCAGGGAGCCCAATGTGGGGCTCAATACCAGAACCCTAAGACCATGACCTGAGCCAAAGCCAGACACTTAACCAACAGAGCCACCCAGGTGCCCCAGCATCCGACTCTTGGTTTCAGCTCAGGTCATGATCCCCGGGTCTTGGGATTGAGCTCCACATCAGGCTCCATGCTTGGGACACTCTCTCTACCTCTCCCCCTGCTCCTAACGCGCACGCACTCTCTAAAAACTAAATAAATAAATAGACAGATAGATAGATAGGTTACTTAATTAGTTAGTTAAATAGAATAGAATAGAATAGAATAGAATAGAATAGAATAGAATAGAATAGAATAAAGGATACTATGAATAAGTGCTTTGCCTTTAAATGTTTATTCAGTAGGCCAAGATCATGAACTCTGTTACACAAAGTTTGAGACATTCATTATAGCTCTTCAGAATTGTTGCGTAATTCCTGGCCCTCAGCTAGCTTAGATGTAGTCAACACTGAGTAAATTACGGGATGAATTCCTAACCCAGCATAAAAGTATTCTTTAAAGAGTTAAAACTGAACAGAGCCACAAATAAGTGGGTAATTTCTGTCAAACGTTTCCCAAACCACATCAAACAAGTTCAAGTAGACTATTTTCATAGCAGAACCATAGACAAACAACAGCCTTTTTAAAAAGTTACCTTTCTGGTTTTACAAAAGCCTGTTTATTTGATTTCACACTTCTGTGCAACCTGTTTAACTTTTTAAAAGGTATTTGTTTTTGAATAGGTAGCAGTAACAAAAAATGAGGCTAGGGCAATAAGTAACTGAAAGAAAATTCAAATTGAGGATTTGATAATAGAAATTAGAAATTTTATTGTATCATAGTAGCCTAGCAGAGGCTTTTAACCAGTATATATTTCAATGCCCAAGAAATAAAATATTCTCTGTTCTTCAGAATGAAATTTTCTTCAAAAATAAATGTTGTTAGGGCACCTGGGTAGCTCAGTCGGTTAAGCAACTGCCTTGGGCTCAGGTCATGATCCTGGGGTCCTGGGATCCAGCCCCACATCAGGCTCCCTGCTCGGCAGTGAGCCTGCTTCTCTCTCTCCCTCTGCCCCACCCCGTACTAATTCATTGTCTCTCTCTCTCTCTCTCTCTCTCTCTCAAATAAATAAATAAATAAATAAATAAAATCTTAAGAAAAAAAAAAAAGAAATGTCCATCAAAAGATTCTAAACAAACATTCAAATTAAGTCTGGGCACTTAACCCTCATTTGTGTGGAAATTTTATTCAGACAAACTTTTTCTCAAGCAGCAACTCAAACAAATCTAAAATTAATTAAAATGCAAAAAGAAAGCCACACTAAGTTTAAAATAATCAGAGAACCATGGTGCCAACATGATTTGTAAAAATCACCTAGCCCCCCCAAAAACCAGAAAGAAAACAAAAAAGATATAAACAAATAAAAAATAAATTTTGAAAAATTAAAAAGGATACCTAGCCCAACCTTTGCAAATGCAGAAGTAATGCCTATGATCTTAATATTTCAATTTAAATGCCTAAGTAGTTCTAGAGTAACTACTATGTATAGGATAATGTAGGTAAACCATCTGCAGTCACTATCCTCAGAAGTCTTTTTTTTTTTTCTTATACAAAAGTCAAAGGACTTATTGAAGAATTTTTTGGAAGTTTTAGCATAACTTGGCACCAATGGTAAGGACAAATAACTTGAATGCACAAAAGAGAACTTTAAATAGTTAGGCTTAGCAATTTGACCTTTAGCATATTCATCCATCCCTCCAACCAACTAACAAGTATCTATTAAATACCTACTGTCTCCTAGTAGTTTAGTGGGGGAATTAAAGCCATATGTTAGTTTGCTAAAACAATGGAAGTGCTATGAGAGGGGAAGGAACAGTATGCTGTGGGACAATATAAGATGGGCACGATCCATACTTGGGTGTTCATAAGAGGCATTCCAGAATTGAAACCTGAAAGATGAATACCGTTAGCCAGGCAACAGAAGAGAAACAGAGTGCCAAGCAAAGACAGGCAGCTTTTAAGAAGGCGTGGAGAGAAAGAATACTATTTGCAAAACAAACTCCAAGTGTTCAGTATGATGGCTCAAAAAGGAAAAGATGAGGCTGGTAAGATAAGGAGCAGCCAGATCACAACGCCTTGTAACTTACGAACTTAAGACATTTCGAGAATAAAAAAAAAATATTTAAAAGTCGGAAACAATTGAAGTTAGTAATAAGGATGAAGAAAAGAGAAGAGCTGGGGCACCGGGGTGGCTCAGTCAGTTAAGCATCAGCCTTTGGCTCAGGTTACGATCCCGGAGTCCCAGGACTGAGCCCTATATAGGGCTCCTTGCTCATCAGGGAGTCTGTTTCTCCCTCTGCCCCTCACCCGGCTTGTGCTCAATCTCTCTCACACACAAATAAATGAATAAAATCATGAAGAAGAAAGAAGAAGAAGAAAGAAGAAGAGGAAGAAGAAAGAAGAGTTAAGGATGGTGATGAGCTATCTGGCAAGACAGACAGCAGTGTCCCTTACAAAGACAGGGAACAGACGAGCAGCAACCTTGGAAGAGAAGTCAGGTTTGGATATGTCAGGAGATAGTCATGTCCAAGGAAACAACAGTAATGTGGACCTGAAACTCCAGAGAGAGATCCAGCCTTAAAGTTCTTAACAGGCTGTCAGTTTCATGAGAGAAGAAACTTGCGTGTTTTGCTCACTACTGTGTCCCCAATGGACACGGTACCAGGCACATAGCACTCTATAAATATCAATGAAATGAATGAGATACACATTTTGGACTGGCCAACAAATGGTTATTGATCCCATGGGAATGAATAATATCAGTTAGGCAGTGTGCAAATGAGAACTAGAGAGGACCTCAGAAAGAACTCCAAGGAACGCCAAAGCTAACAACGTAAGAGGAATCCAAAGTGGTCAAAAAAGGGAAAAACTGGGTGCCCAGCTGGTTCAGCCCGTGGAGCATGCAGCTCTTATTCTTGGGTTCATGAGTTTGAGCCCCAGGTCGGACACAGATTCTACTTAAGAGGAAAAAAAGAAAGAGAGAGAGAGAGAGAGAGAGAAGAGAAGAGAAGAGAAGAGAAGAGAAGAGACAAGACGAGACGAGACGAGGGGCACCTGGATGCGTCAGTCAGTAAAGCAGCCAACTCTTGAGTTCAGCTCAGGTCGTGATCTCAGGGTCCTGGGATTGAGCCCAGAGTGGGGCTCCGCACTCAGAAGGCAGTCTGCTTGAGATTCTCTCCCTCGCCCTCTGCCCCTCCACCCTTGCGTGCATGTGTACTTGCTCTCTCTCTCTAATAAATTAAAAAAAGAAAAGAAAAGAAAAAAGGGGAAAATCAAGAGAGTTCCAAGTCACAGAACCAAAATATGTTTCTTCAGACTCTTAACTCTAGAGAACAAACTGATGGTTACCAGAATGAGGTGGGTGGGGGCATGCGTGAAATAGGTGAGGGGGACTAATGAGCGCACTTGTGATGAGCACCAGGTGTTGTATGGAAGTGCTGAATCCCTATGTTGTATACCTGAAACGAATACAACACTGTATGTTAACTAACTGGACTTTAAATAAAAGCTTTAAAAATATGTGTTTCATATATATATGTATGTATACATATATATATGTGTATATATATATACACACACATACATATATAAATATATATATAAAGTTTCTTAAAGAAGGAGTTACCAAGACAGTCAAACATTGCTAAGAAGTATGAGAAAGAACAAAAACAGAAATGAACTTATGAGGGGCGCCTGGGTGGCACAGCAGTTAAGCGTCTGCCTTCGGCTCAGGGCGTGATCCCGGCGTTATGGGATCGAGCCCCACATCAGGCTCCTCCGCTGTGAGCCTGCTTCTTCCTCTCCCGCTCCCCCTGCTTGTGTTCCCCCCCTCGCTGGCTGTCTCTCTCTCTGTCGAATAAATAAATAAATAAATAAATAAATAAATAAATAAATAAATAAATAAATCTTTAAAAAAAAAAAGAAATGAACTTATGAGAGCTGCTTACTTTTATAAATTTTCAGGAATAATGATTAGGAGAAACTCTGACTATACATTTAAAGTTTCAGATCTAAGAAAGTACTCTTATGAGATGAATTATTTCCTGCATGGACAGCTTACCCTTTTATAAACAGTTTGTTCATCTAAAGTGCCTGCCTCTTTATCATATCACCTTTTTTAATTTCCTGCATAGCAGGGCATCTGGGTGGCTTAGTTGGTTAAGCATCTGACTCTTGGTTTTGGCTCAGGTCATGATCTCAGGCCCCACGCTAGGCTCTGCACTCAGCAAAGTCAGCTTGGAATCCTTTCCCTCTTCCTCTCCATTCCACCTTGCACGCTCTCATTCATGTGTGCTCTCTCTTTCTCTCTCTCAAATAAATAAATAATTCCCCAAATAGCATCTGTCACAATCTATGATTATAGTAACTGGCTTGTTTATTTTCTATTACAATATAAACTCAAAAAAAAAGCACAGGCTACCTTCCTTGTCTGTTTTGTTTGTGGTTATATTCCCAGGGCCTACAACAGTGCCTGGGTCAATATATATTTACTCTTTCTATTCATCCATGTGTCGTCTACCTTTCAATCTACCTATGGAGATGGGATACAGTAGAACCAGAAGATAATGGGAGTTTCCTTCCAGCTCTTAAAAAGGGTCAGTTTCTCAATTTCTCTACCTTAGCTTCAAAGGAGAAAAACAATCCATCATATTTTTATGCTGCAATTTTAAATAAAAAATCTTAACCAATTTTCATTCAGTTTTATAATTTCAGAGTTAAATTCCTTACAGAAAAGTATCTAAACTGCAATTATTTCTTCCTTTCCAGATGAGTGACATTAGATCAGTATAAAAATATTAACAACTTACTTATCTTTATAACTAACATATACTGTGCTCTTAAAAATTAATTCAAATGGAATATTAGATAATATTAGAAAATGTTCTCAATGTAAATAATATTGTGGTTATGTGATAGAATGCTCTCATTTATTAAATTATTTTATTATTTTCATTTTTTTAAAGTAGGCTCTACAACCATTGCGTGGCTTGAACTCATGATCCCAAGATTAAGAGTCACACAGTCTACTGACTGAGCCAGCCTGTACCCCAGAATGCTCTCATTTTTTAAGAGATAAGTACTTTAAGTAGTAAAAGTTGAAATGTCATAACATCTGCGATTTACTTTGCCATGGTTTAGCAATTTTAAAATGTGTTCGTATATAAATGGTGAGTGTATGTGTACATGTATGTACATACATATACACACATACACATATACAGGTAAATACAGCTACTGAATCTACATGATGCATATACAGATATCAGTGCACTTTTAGTTTTTCTATATGTTTGAACATTTTCCTAATAAAAAGCTGGGGGGGAGGAACTGACTGAAAAAGTTTACTGATTAAAAAAGGGGGGGCGCCTGAGTGGTTCAGTCAATTAAGTATCCAACTCCTGGTTTCAGCTCAGGACATGATCTCAAGGTCGTGAGATCCACGTCTCATTGGTTCCACCTTCAGTGGGGAGTCGGCCTGAGATTCTCTCCCTATTCATCCCACCTATGCCCCTCCCTCCACACAACTACACACTCCCTTTCTCTCTCTCTCTAATAAATAAACAAAATCTTGGGGCGCCTGGGTGGCTCAGCCATTAAGCATCTGCCTTCAGCTCAGGTCATGATCCCAGGGTCCTGGGATCGAGCCCCGCATCGGGCTCCCTGCTCAGCAAGAAGCCTGCTTCTCCCTCTCACACTCCCCTTGCTTGTGTTCCCTCTCTCGCTGTCTCTATCAAATAAATTTTTAAAAAAATTTTAAAATAAATAAATAAATAAAATCTTTTAAAAAAAACCAATTTTTGAAAGTTCCTCATAACTCTATATCCTCAACCTGGAAACTTCTTTACTGTATTGATTAATATGTAAATTCCCATGGTTCGATTCAAAAAATTTTGGAGGGACTTATTAATGCCAAACTACTGGATATGATAATTCCTAAGTGAATAAAACTTCCTTGCCTCAAACTACTAACTAAATATCGCTGGCTAAGGAGCACCTGACTGGCTCATTGGGAAGAGCAAGTGACTCCTGATCTTGGGTTCCTGAGTTCCAGCCCCACACTGGGCGTAGAGATTACTAAAAAATAAATAAATATGGCTGGCTAAGATTTCAAAATGTACAGAATTACACACATATTTTTAAAAGATTCTTTAGTTATTTATTTTAGAGAGAGAGAGAGTGAGGGAAGAGACAGAGGAGAGGAACAGAGAGAATCTCAAGCCGACTCCATGCTGAGCATGGAGCCCTACCTGGTGTTCAGTCTCATGACCCTGAGATCATAACCTGAGCCGAAGTCAAGAGTTGCTGATTAATCGACTGAGCCACCCAGGTGCCCAACACACATATGTTTTAAAATATCAGTTTTTTGAATACACATTACATATATTATTAAACTGGGTCTATGTTGATGTATTTTATCTCAACCTAATAGTAATTATTTAGGTAAGAGTTGTATTCATTATGAGTGCTGAGCACAGCAAAAAAAAGTATTTTTAAAATAACTCAGTCAACAGAAACAAAACACATATTTGGCTAGATTCTAATACTAGCTGTCCTGGGAACCAAAGGTTCCATATGATTTAAGTATGCAGTGTGTAGTGAAAGGTAAGCTAAGGAGTCCAAGAAACAGCAACCAGACTCCGGCACAGAATTTTTGGATCAATGAGCTATGGCACATACTACAGTAATTCAGTGAGTAGTTCTTACTCTACCAATCCATCCTCTGATTAGAGTTGCCTACCTGATCCAACTAGGTACCTTACCATTTTTATATTCTCTTATATTCTCTTTTGTGATTTTAAAGTTTTTGTTTTGTTTTTTTAGTAATCTCTATATCCAACATGGGCGAACTCACAACCCCCAGATCAAGAGTCACATGCTCTTTTGATTGAGTCAGCCAGGCACCCCCTCTTTGGTGATCTTAACCAAGTAAAAATGTGAATGTCACAGTAGGAAAGACACATAACGGCATCTCACTTACATACTTAACATTCAGAATTCTCTGAAAGTAAAGGAAGGGTAAGATCTGTCTTAAGCGCTAATCAGTGGTTAACTGATTGCCATTTCAAAAAGCAACAACCCCATCACCACTACCACCGCAGACACACACATCCCCAGAGAACAAACAGATTGTTCATTGCAGAAAGAGTCTCAAAGTAGCGACTGACTAGGAGGGACAGTAGGAAGCTTATTCAAATGGTTCAGCAAGAAAAAAAAATTTTTTTTTAAGTAAACTCTATGCCCGACATGGGGCTTGAACTCACAACTCTGAGATCAAGAGTTACATGTTTCTTTCTTTTTTTTTTTTTTTTAAGATTTTATTTATTTATTTGACAGAGAGAGAGACAGCCAGCGAGAGAGGGAACACAAGCAGGGGGAGTGGGAGAGGAAGAAGCAGGATCTCAGTGGAGCAGGGAGCCGGATGCAGGGCTCAATCCCAGAACCCTGGGATCAGGCCCTGAGCCAAAGGCAGACGCTTAACAACTGAGCCACCGAGGAGCCCCAAGAGTCACATGTTCTAACAACTGGGCCAGCCATGTGCCCCAACAACGGTATTTTTTAAATATGAAAATACGTATTTTTATGTGTATAAAAAGCATGTTTTTAATGTACATAATAATTTAGGTAATAGATCAATGAAACACTAAATGTATTTTGAGCATTCTAAAACAGGTTTCAGGGTGCTGGGCTGATTCAGTCAGAAGAGCCTGCGACTCTTGATCTCAAGGTCCTGAGTTCGAGCCCCACCTTGGGTATAGAGATTACTTAAATAAATCTTTAAAAAATAATAAAAATAAAGATAAAACAGATTTGAATTAAGATGTGACATAACATTCCAAAAAACTGCTGACCCTTACTCTAATTGAACCAATAGAGAAATTAAGTCAGCACCTGAGTCAATTCTTGCACCAAAAATCTTTAGCTCACTGAAGATACCACAAGATACTGGTTTCAAAAACCACTGAACAGGTACCACAGAGGGACTTCCCTTTTAAAAGGAGTCCGAAAACTAATAACACCTATATTCAAACATGTAAGATGTCAAATGTTACTACCCCATGGACCACAACCTGTTCTCCTGTACTGACATGTCACCACCCTCTCCTACTGCTCTACTCTACTGAAATAAAACAGCAAAGTTAAACTCCTAAAGACACTAGAGTTGACAGAATTAAGGATAGAAGCCTAACAACCATCCTAACACTCTTTTAAATAAGAGCTGTGCTAAAGACAAAAAATAAACTTAATGTTGAGGCAGACTTGGAATTTCAGTGTTTCAACTCGCTAAGTCTTCAAGAGCCACCATCAACAAATTTAAGTTTTAGGTATGCAAAATTACTCTTCACTCCTCTTACTTGATAAAAAGTCATAAAACTCAGTGAAAAGACATGAAATTTTCCTTTTTAAATGTTTACTGAAGAGATGAACTTAACTGTCATTGTAAATTATCTTGCAAACAAATTAAAATTAATGTCCTCAACAGTTTTGATTCAAATATTTTTTATGGGGACGCCTGGGTGGCTCAGCCAGTTAAGTGTCTGTCTTTGGCTCAGGTCATGATCCCAGGGCCCTGGGTTCCTGCATCAGGCTCCTTGCTCACGGGGGAGCCTGCTTCTCCCTCCGCCTGCTTGTGTGCTCTCTCTCTCTGACAAATGAATAAAATCTTTAAAAAAATTTTTTATTATTTTTATGAGAACTATAACATTAATAAAAGAACACCGACTATCAAAGCCTGCTTTCCTGCCCACAAATCTTATCACTCCATGTTCATATCCTTCCAAAGAAAACAATTTGACTGAAGCCTTCATGTAAAACATAAATTTTGTTAGTGGTTTAAGTGCTGATTAACTGTGGAGAAGTTAATTTGAAAATTCTCAGTAGTATCTCTCACCTCAGTATTTAATCACCCCAATTTTTTTAAGCAAAAAGCCACAGAAAAGCAGTCACAAAATCACATAATCACAACACCTTCTTCCCAGCAAAGATATTCTCTCTTCAGCTCATTCTCCTCAGATTTGCTTCTGTAGTGCAAGGTGGGAGGATGAAGAGGGTACATCTTCATTTTTAAGTGCAATCTCCCTCCACTCAATCATGCTAAATAACTCTCACTTTGAAAATAATGGTGATAAGAAACAAAGCTCACAAAATCACTTGGAACTAAATTCCTAAGAAAAGGGTTCTTAAACTCCTTTGCCTACTTAGGAAATTTGTGTTTGTTTGTTTTTTTAAACAATCAAATTCATTTTAAGAGAATCAGAACTTCCACAAACAAAAACATAAACGCTAACATATTCTTCCCAAGAATAACATCTCTTGGGGCGCCTGGGTGGCACAGCAGTTAAGCTTCTGCCTTTGGCTCAGGGCGTGATCCCGGCGTTCTGGGATCGAGCCCCACATCAGGCCCCTCTGCTATGAGCCTGCTTCTTCCTCTCCCACTCCCCCTGCTTGTGTTCCCTCTCTTGCTGGCTGTCTCTCTCTGTTGAATAAATAAATAAAATCTTAAAAAAAAAAAAAAAAAAAGAAAAAGAATAACATCTCTCTCCAGATCACTGTACAGACAGACTTGTTTTTAAAAATCACTGATTGGGAAAAAAAAATAATCACTAATTGAGCGGTGCCTGGCTGGCTCAGTCAGTAGAACATGTGACTCTTGATCTCAGGGTTGTGAGTTTGAGCCCCACATTGGGGTAGTGATTACCTAAAAATAAAATCTTAGGGAAAAAAAAAAACCACTCTCCTTAAACTAATACTATGCTACGTGTTAACTAATTTGAATTTAAATAAAATCTTGGGTGGAAAAAAAAACACCGATTTACAGATTATTCATAGATTCATAGGGCTTAGTCCGGATAGAGTAGACAGGCAAAATCTAGCTGAAGAAGTGAAATTTAAGCTTAGCCGAAAGTGAGGAGCTAACCAGGGTGAAGTTCTGAGGGAAAAGCATTCTAGGCCAAGGGAACAGCATGGGCAAAGGCACCACACAAGACTTAGGTAAGGAATGGAAAGATAAATGGCTTGAGCAGGGAGCCCAAAGGGGAGAGTAGCAAGCAATAGCGTGACAGATTTCTTGATTAGCATTTGAAACTGATCAAAATCTTTTTTTTATGTTAAAGTTTTTTTTATTTTGAGAGAGGCAGAGCACAGAGGGAGAGGAAGAGGGAGAAGCAGACTCCCTACTGAGCAGGGAGCTTGAGATGGGGCTATACCCTGGGACCCTGAGATTATGACCAGAGCCAAAGGCAGACACTTACCCAACTGACCCACCCAGGTGCCCCGAAACTGATCATAATCTATCTCAAATCAGCCTTCCAGGACACCTGGGTGGCTCAGTTGATTAAGTGCCTGCCTTTGGGCTCAGGTCATGATCCCAGGGTCGTGGAATCAAGTCCTGCATCAGGCTCCCTGCTCAGTGGGGAGCCTGCTTCTCCCTCTGCCTGCAGCTCCACCTACTTGTGCTCTCTCTCTCTGTCAAATAAATAAAATCTTAAAAAAAATAATAAATAATAAAATCGGCCTTCCTTTAGGTTGTTTTTAAAGACTCGCAAAAATAGCAGACTAACACACACAAAAATTCAAATAAAAGCAAAGAAAAAGGCAAAATATTCCAAGTTAGTATCATTAGAATAAAGATGAAATTTTCGATTTCTTGCTGAAAATTCCTGCAAGCAAGAGATTATAGCACTTCACACCCTCTAAAACATTCTCACCATTTATATGTCCTCCTAAACTTCCACAAAGGTGCTCAGAATTTACTTTACACTTTCTGGTGATAGACAATTTCCAGGCTTTCAAGTACTTTTGCCATAAATACCCTGAGGCACTTTTGCTATAATAGCAGACTCTTAGGCTCCATATTAAAGGCCACAACTGGAGCACTCCCAGAAAATTAAACACAGAATTCACTCGTGCATATTGGCCTAAGAAAGACTCAATTTCTGGAGACTGGGTAAAACTTGATTTATCATCTTACATGAAAAGTGATAACAAGGTGGTTTTCTGTTTGTGGTCTGGGAACTGGCTCATCTAGCATTTCATCAATGTTCTCTATTCTCAGGTCATGGCTCTTTGCCCAAAGATTTCATTATACAGAATTCACAGACATATCTGAAAAAGTTTAAATAACAGAAAAAGTCATTTATAAAGTCATTTACTTAAGAAATTAATATACAATCTGGTGCCTAGCTGTTAGTCAGTTTTATTTTCTGACTCTGCAACCTGTAGCAGATATTTTTCTTGGCACGTGTGACCCTGGCCTTTTGCCATGTTCACATGGCCCTACAGGAGTTTAAAGCTAGAAGGACCATTTCTTTCACCCACGTTTATAAGTCATGCTGGGCCTGCTCCTAACCTGTGTATATATGTCTCTTCCTAGTACATCGACATACTGATAAGGGCCTATATAAGGATGAAGACACAGCATACCAACTCAGAAGAGGTACATGACCTCTGTTCTAGAAACAGTGCTAATAAACTATTGGAAATTGCGATCCCATCTTTAGATTTTTTTTTTCAATGCCTCCCTCCCTATATACTTGGAAATACTCTTGAAATAAAGTCGATTTTCTTTGGCAAATGCAATGGCATTCCTTTGAGACAAATGGATCACAAAATCAGAACTAAAAATCATCACTATAGTCAAGCTTAAAAAAGAGAAAAAGAACTATGTGACCTGGTACAAAGGTGTATGTGGCAAAACAAAAGTTTAAATGGGGGTACTATTTAGGGTTAGGAAATGAGCTACTAAACAAATCTCACATCCTAATACCTTTTTTCAAGCATTTTTCAAAAAGAATATGTCGTTGGTTCAATAATTTGGTATTTAGCTTCCTTCAATCACCATGTACTTAGCTAGGTGTGCTAGATGCTCAGAAAACAAAGATGAACACTTCACCTGCATTAAGTAAGTTCCACAAAAATAATGCCAACACAGCCTGAAAGCTTAAATCCTTGACTGTCTCAACAAGTCCAAGGCCTATCACTTGCACTCCAGAGCTCCAAAAGGTTCACAGACCCGAGATGAGGGCACCGAGGTCACTGCCGAAAAGCCAGGGTTAAGGGCACCTGTAAACCGCAGTCCCAAAAAGGTTGCCAACAGTCACCTACACCTCCTCAACTCGCCCCGCCCCCAGTCCTCTTTATAAATAAACAGAGGGTTTTTAAAGGGAACTGTCCAAGGTGACCACCTGACACTGAGGAACGCTTTGGTGTGAGATATCAATAAAATAAAGTGGTACGCTCTATTTATAGTGTTGCTATACAACACCTAAGTGTTGACAAAGTGTCGACCGAGACACAAAAAAACATAAAATAAAACCTCTTTCTCAACAGGGTTAAGACGTCAAAAAGAAACTGACCGAAAGAGGGAGATCTCTAACTTCCCAAAGCAGCAACCCCCTGGAAAGGTACTGGAACCAGCGGAAGTTACATATCCAGGACCGAAGTGTTTAAATGCCCCCCCACACACACAGCACGGTAAAAGTTTGAACCGCCATCTGACTATCCTACGGTGGTCGGAAACTTCCCTAAACTACCACAGGCTACCGGCCACCCTAATACCTCCGCCCTCAGCCAACCTCAGGTGCCCTCAGGCCAAGCTGCGGCTTTCTCCCCGGGCCTTGCCTCCTTATCTCCCTCCCTTCTCCTGGACACTCACTAGCCTGCCTCGGCTTCCGACGCCGGTCGGGGGTCCCGGGGACGTCGCGGCCGCCGGGTCGGTCCGGGGGGCTTCGGCCTCAGGCCCGCCCCCGGGAGGCCCGGCGCGCCCCTCCCGGGCCGGGCTGCGACCCCCGGCTCCCGGCCTGCCCTCGGGCCCGGCCCCCGCCCTCCCCGCCTGCCGGCCCTCACCTCCTCGGCGTGCTTGCGCAGCGCCTTCTCCCGCTCGTACTGGGTGATAAGCTGCTCGTTGTCGTCCCGCAGCAGCTCCAGCTCCACCTGGTGCTCCTGGTCCTGCGCGAACACCGAGTCCAGGTTCTCCAGCACCGCCACCACCAGTGGCATCAGCTCCTTGACCACCTCCTCGTCGTAGCGCCCGATGAGCCGCTCGAACTCGCGGTAGATGGAGCCGGCCAGGCCGGACACCCGCTCCGACATCACGGCCCCGGAGCCGCCGGGCTCCTCCTGGTACACCACACCGTCCTCCAGCTCCATGGTGGCGGGCGGGCGGCCCGGGGCGTCGCCGGCTGAGGGGGCGGCACGGGCCCGCACGGGACGGGCCCGGCTGGGGCTGGGGCTGGGGCTGGGGTTGGGGCTGCGCCCGGCGGGGTGGGGGGTCCGGGCCCGAGGAGGGGAGGGGTGGGGTGAGCGCACTCAGCCCAACGGCCGCTGCACCAACTGCCGGAGCGGCCGGGCCGCGCGCGCCACACGTCACCCGCGGGGCGGGACCCGCGCCGCGTCGGCCCGATGGGCGGGGCCCCGCGGGAGGCCAGGCGCGGCCGGGGGCGGGGCCATGCGTCATTGTGCGCCGGCGGAGGGGGCGCGGTGGCGTCAACACTCGGCGCCGCGCGGCCGGCCTCTTCGCCAATGGAAAAGACTGCTGGAGGAGGGTGAAGAGAGCTGTCAGCACCGGGCGGGATTTGCAGGGCGGGTCCCAAAGGAAAGGGAGGGGTTCTGCAAGAGTGACTAGCCGTCCAGAATTAACATAGCTAACATTTCTGTTGCCTTTTTCAGCTCACAAAGGGCTTTCTCATTTGTTCCTCACGACAGGCGTGGTGTGGTTGACGTTTGGCCTCCGTTTCACGAACAAGGAAAGTAGGCCCAGAAAGTTGTAGTTCACTCAAGGTCACACAGCTAGAACGGGAAGGAGGCTGATCTGGGGCTCAAACCAGTTCAGATTAAGAATCTCGGGCTCAGAGAAAAGTGAGAAACAGAGGGAGAAGGAAAGCAACCTTAACTAAGGCGAGGTCTCCCTAAGTGATAACGTGGTCTCGATAGAAGTGTTTGGAGATAACGAGAGTAGGACAGCCTAAAACAGAGGAAGAGCAAAGCATTCTGGAGAAGGGTAAAACTAAAGCCACATCTTGCACTTTCCCAAACACTGAGTTTCTGTGCTTCTCCCGTCCAACTTGGGAGGGAGGCATTTCCGGGCTCCAGCCACCCTACTTTTCCTCTAGTCCTGAAGAGGGGCGGAGCAGGGAAATGAGGGGTTGGGGAGTACCGGAGGAAAGGGGTGGAGTCTCTGGGGTGAGTAAGTCCCATGATACGTGAGGTCTCCGCCGCCTGGGAGAGCATCACGTGTGGGGAATGACACAACACCCAAGCCTCAGGCGGGCTGAATCAAGGATCGCTTTCCGGTCTTCTCCTTTAACCTCTATAGATGGGGCGGGAGACACTCTCAAAAATCCCTTCTCTCCGAGGCAGGTCACTCAGGCATATTGAGGCCGATCTCTTTTAAGAATAGGGAAGAGAAGGCAGGAGGACTTCGATAAACGAGGGTTTAGTGAGGAAATAGGCCACTTCCAGGATCAGATACCCTGGACTTGTTTACAAGTTCAAGTTCTTTCTACCGAGTATGAATTGGTCCCCTAAAGTCTTCCAATCTGGACCCACCTGGAGACCCACAAAAACAGTATGATCGTTGGACATAGGCCAACCTATACACTTGGAAGGACAAAAATGAAAATACTAAGACTTACAGCTGTCTGTACTGTCCCTCTTTCTCACCTCATTCCCTACCCACCCTTAGATTGTTTATGTGTCTGGGTCAAGACTCTTGCTCTAGACTTTTCTCTCTTTTCCTGAGGGCTGTCATTTAGACAGATATATATGTGTGTGTCTATTTTCCTGGGAATCACAGAAGCTGGAAAACCTAGGGCAAGGCTTTATTTGGTCTTTCCACAATATTATCATACACATCAAAAAATTTAAGGCAGGGGTGGCTGGCTGGTTCAGTCTGTAGAGCATAAGGCTTTTGATCTCTGGTTCCTGAGTTCCGAGCCCCATGTTGGGCACAGAGATTTTTTTTTTCTTTAAGATTTTATTTTTTTGTTTGTCAGAGACAGAGAGACAGTAACAGAGCACAAACAGGGAAAAGCAGGCAGAGGAATAAGCTGAGCAAGGAGCCTGATGCAGGACTGAATTCCAGGATCCTGGGATCATGACCTGAGTGGAAGGCAGACACTGAGCCACCCAGACATTACTTTTTTTTTTTTTTTTGAACTTTTTAAGATTTTATTTTTAAGATTTTATTCACTTATTTGACAGAGAGAGAGCACAAGCAGAGGGAGCAGCAGACAGAGGGAAAGGGAGAAGCAGGCTCTCCACTGAGCACGAAGCCCGATGCGGGGCTGCATCCCAGGAGCCTGGGATCATGACCCAAGCCAAAAGCAGGTGCTTAACCAACTGAGCCACCCAGGCACCCCTATTTATTTGACAGAGAGAGAGAGCGCAGAAGCAGGAGGAGCAGCAGGCAGAGAGAGAGTGGGAAGCAAGTTCCCTGCTGAGTAAGGAGCCTGACCCAGGGCTAGATCCCAGGATGCTGGGATCATGACCTCAGAGGAAGGCTGATGCTTTTCTTTTTTTTTTTTTTTTAAGATTTTATTTATTTGTCTGAGAGAGCGTAAAGCAGGGGGAGCAGCAGGCAGAGGGAGAAGCAGGCTCCCTGCTGAGCAAGGAGCTGGCTGTGGGACTGATCCCAGAACCCTGAGATCATGACCTGAGCCGAAGGCAGAAGCTTAACCGACTGAGTCATCCAGGCGCCCCCCAAAAGATTACTTTTAAAAAGAAAAAATTTAAGGGGAAAAATGTTGATATTTTAGGTATGAGACTATAATAAAGACATAAGTATTCTTCTTTAGGTGTAAATTCAATATAGAAAGATATGGAGTATATATTTATGTTTTTATTTTAAGCTTCTGCTAGCTCTCAGAGGTCATATTTAATTGTTTAAAATAAAATCCAGCCAAATATCCATCAGATGATGAATAGATGAATAAAATATGGTGTTTGCATATCTTGGAATATTTATCATTCAACAATAAAAAGAAATGAAGTACATGCTACAATATAGGTGGGCCTTGAAAATATTATGCTAAGTAAAAGAAACCAGTAGCAAAGGACCACATATGCAACAACAGTAGCTGGGGTGCCTGGGTGGCTCAGTCAGTTAAGCATCTGACTCTTGATTTTGGCTCAAGTCATGATCTCCCCCCAGCAGTGGGATCCATCCCTGGGTGCAGCCCTGCGCTAAGTGGGGAATCTGCTTGAGATTCTCTCCCTCTCCTTCCTCCCCCATCCCCTCAAACAAATCTTAAAAAAAAAAAAAAGATCAGTGGTCGCCTTGAGATGCCTGGGGTAATGAGTGATGCTAATGAGTATGAGGTTTCTTTTGAGGGTAATGAAAATGTTCTAAAATTGATTTGTTGATAGATACATGACTCTGAACATATTAAAAGCCATTGAGGGGTTCCCTGGGTGGCTCAGGTCATGATCCTCGGGTCCTGGGTTGGAGCCCTGCGTGGGGTTCCCCGCTCAGCAGGGAATCTGCTTCTCCCTCTCCCTCTGCCCCTCCCGCCTACTCCTACTCACTCAAACTCTCTTTCTCAAATAATAAATTTTAAAAAAAATCTTTAAAAGCCATTGAATTGGGGCACCTGGGTGGCTCAGTTGGTTAAGTGTCTGCCTTTGGCTCAGGTCATGATCTCAGGGTCCTGAAATGGAGCCTCACATCAGGCTCCCTGCTCAGCAGGAAGCCTGCTTCTCCCTCTCCCCCTGCCTGTCACTCCCCCTGCTTGGTCTCTCTCTCTCTGTGTCAAATAAACAAATTAAAAAAGAGAGAGAGGGAGAGAGATTCTCTCTCTCCCTCTCTCTCTGGCCCTCCCTCCCTCTCTAAAGAAAATAAAAATTAAAAGCCATTGAATTGTATGCCTTAAAAAGTTGAATTGTGTGGTATGTGAATTATATTTCAGTAAAGCTGTTAAATAAAAATTTATGGTTACAATGACTTTATAGTAAACTCAGCAGAAGCATACAACCACGTGATAGAGTGGAAAGAAAATGGTTTTTAAATTGAGAACCTTGTAGGTCTACTATGAACTTGTCATCTTCACCAACTGACGCTAGAAACAAAAAAAGCAAATAGTAACTGAGTACTTACTTAGTGCCATTCACTGCAATAAGGGCTTTTGAGCCTCAGTTTCTTCATTTGTATAATGAAGAGGTATGTTACAGAATCTGTAAAGATTTCTTGCAGTTCTATTTTGTTAAAGATTTTATTTATTTATTTGAGAGAGAGAGAGAGAGAGCACATGGGTGGGGGGAGGTGGCGGGCAGGAGAGGGAGAGGCCCGTTCCCAGCTGAGCAGGGTGCCTGAAGCAGGGCTGGATCCCAGGACCCTGGATGATGACCCCAGCCAAAGGCAGATGCTTAACCAGCGGAGCCACCCAGATGCCCCTCTATTTTCTTTTTTGTAATTTAAGTAGGCTCCGTGCCCTGCATGGAACCCAACATGGGGCTTGAACTCACAACCCCGAGATCAAGACCTGAGTTAAAATCAAGAGTCAACTGAGCCACCCAGGCACCCCTTTTGCAATTCTAAAACCTATGATTCTCAGGGAAGGGAAAAATAATAATAAAAGAACACAAAATAAAACCCTATGAATCTTGTTTGTAAGTGGGAGTGAAAGAGAGAAGAGAGGGCCTTGAGATTTAGTCTCATTAGTCAACTCCTAATTGCATAGACAGTAATCATACCTCCTATACTAAACCACCTGGATAAATTTCCAGCACCCACTAGGCTGAGATTATTGTTAAAGACTAAAAGTCATTCAGGAAAACAGGTCATGTTGTGGCCTTTAGAGTAAATGTTTACTCTTGATTCCTAAAAGGAAGGAAATTCCATTTTAAGAGATTATTTGGCCTTAAAAAAATACTGAGGACACTAATGGGGGCAGCAGAGGGCAGGAGTTGAGGGAGGCAGGAAGGGAGGTGTTTCTTCCTAAGCACAATAACTATAATCACTGGAAGACTGAAATTACTAGTCCTCTTGTTTGTCTAGCCTTCTGGAACTTTTACGGTCATTTCTATGTGAATCAGTTTCTCTGCTTTCACAAACTATATTTTCCCATAGGTGGAGAGAGGGTCGTTGAAAGAGGAAGAGAAAAGAGGGCTCCCAGTTCCCAAGGCACTCTGCCTATGGCAGTGTGAAATGATAAGCAATCACAAACTAGATCACAAACCAGAAAATCCTTGGTGAGACAGTCTAGCTGTGGAACTCAGCGTTCTTGAAAAGTTCCAGAGGACTTCTCTCAGCCCTCAGTTTTTCCTTTGAAAGCCTTTTTAAGGTGTCAGGATAAGGTGGATACATCTGTCCAGGTTGTAGTTGCAAGGTCTGTAGGCAAGTGCTATTCCCTTCAACACCCCCACTGGGAACTTTGGACTAGCAGAAATCACCTCTAAAATGAGGAAGCTGGGGCGCCTGGCTGGCTCAGTCAGTGGAGCATGCAACTCTTGATCTCGGGTTGTGAGTCTGAGCCCCATGCTGAGGGTAGAGATTACTTAAAAATAAATAAAAATTTAAAATTAAGTAAATTAAATAAAACAAGGAGGTTGTGGGGCACCTGGTTGGCTCAGTCGGTGGAGCATTCGACTCTTGATCTTAGGGTCCTGAATTTGAGCCACACTTTGGGCCTAGAGCTTACTTTTAAAAAATTTAAAAAATAGGGGCACCTGGGTGGCTCAGTTGGTTAAGTGTCTGTCTTCGGCTCAGGTCCTGATCCCAGGGTCCTGGGGATGGAGCCCCGTGTTGGGGCTTCCTGATCACTGAAAAGCCTGCTTCTCCCTCTCCCTCTGCCCCTCCCCCTGCTTGTGCTCCCTTGATCTCACTCTCTCTCATGAATAAATAAAATCTTTAAATAAATAAAAAATAAAAATAAAACGAGGAGTCAGAACTTATGGCAGAAGCAAAAATCCTAGTACCTCAGGCTGTTTTTAATGGGTCCAAGGAATATTGGTCACATTTGTATTCAGGTCTATTTTTTCTCCACTTCCTTCTGACTTGGGTTAAGTGACAGAAGAGGCTCATCACCTACCTCAGTATACTTTTTACACACAGAGCTGAAGTTCACTCTGGAAATAAAAGATATATTTTTATTTTTGTTTTTTTAAGATTTTATTTATTTATTTGTCAGAGAGAGAGAGAGAGAGCATGAGCAGCATGAGCGGGGAAGGGGGGCAGAGGGAGAAGCAGACTCCCCGCTGAGCAGGGGGCCCAATGGGAGGCTCCATCCCAAGACCCTGGGATTATGACCTGAGCCAAACGCAGACACTTAACTGACTGAGCCACCCAGGCATCCCAAAAGACATATTTTTAAAATAGCAGTTTGGATTTTTCCCCGGATTACAGACAAATGCAGACCCACTATACAATCGTTGCCAAATACAGAGAAGAAAATTAAAATCATCCACAAAATCCCATCTTCCAGATACCACATGGTTAACATTTGACAACCCATAGGGTGATCCAGGAAGCCTTCGTTGTCCTTGGGGAGAAGAGTCAAGGACATACAAGGGGACTTGTTTTCTCTGGAGTAAGTAAGCACCCAGTGAGACTCGCCAGCAAAAAATCGGAATTTTGGTCCCTCACTCCACCCCCACTCCCTCACTTGAGTCTCCTAAGTAAATAGATGAGAAAGACGTAGATTAGAATTTTAGGAAACATCAGACAAACCCAAAGCCCATTTCCAAAAGTCTTTAAATAGATTTCATTGGGGATAACATTGCAAATTCATTCTAGTTTAGAAATTAATTTTAACACACTTATTAACAGACATGCTGGGAAAGGAATGGAGGTGAGAAGAAACTGTCTATTTCTTCTAAATGCCAGTTCATTTGGGTATATGATTTGGGGAGAAGAGCCCAAAGATCCAAAATATCACTCCTGAAACCCACCATCTTTAAGAACTCAGTGCAATTCAGCCAACATGTGTTGCCTAGGAAGTGCTGGGTCCCGTGCTAAGGTGAGGGTTCTAGGCCAAGATTCACAGAGGTCAGGCACAGTACTTGCCCTCAAGGTTAGCAGTCTAGTAAGGGAGGCAGGCCTGGGAGGTATAAACCACGTGCTAGTGCAATCTACATACATACGAGATACAGTGATGGCAAAGAGAAAAGAACACTTACGTCTTCAAGACGCAAAGGTATCCTGAAGGATTTTGCCAAGGGGAAAGTAACCACAGCAGATGTTTGCTTGGAGGTTAACTCTCGGATTCAGATAAGCAGAGAAAAATTATTTATTTTTATTTTATTTTATTTATTTTTCTAAACCTAATCTGGCCTATTTCCTGAGACCACACTCACAGAACAGACCTCGTTCAAAGGAACGCTTGATTTAAAGGGATTATTGAAACAGTCCCTTTAGGCCACATGCACGTGTGGTCTCTCTTGAATAAGAATACTGAGTCCTGGGACACCCGGGTGGCTCAGTCAGTTGAGCGTCTGCCTTGGGCTCAGGTCATGATCTCTGCTCAGCAGAGAGTCGGCTTCTTCCTCTCAGTCTGTGTTCTCTCTCTCAAATAAATAAATAAAACATCTTAAAAAAAAAAAAAAGAATACTGAGTCTTTTGGCTACCCTGTCCCCCACCTGACCCTCAAGACTACTTCGAGTAAGAGGGCAAAGTATGTCTTTAGCCTCTTGTTGGAGGTGGATAAAGATGAATGGGATCTTTGGATCTCCTGGTCTCCTGCTGGTCTCAAGAGAGTGACATTCTTGTGTGCCTGGTCTCTGGATATTCAACAGGCCTTCAAAGTTAAAGTTTTGAGCTACTGGAGCTCGTGCCCCACTCCCCATCCCCCATGTACCGCTCCCTGTCTCACGTGGCCTCCTTCGACTCTGATGTTATGTGAGATGTCTCTGAAATCTGGATGTGATGGCAGCCTTCCCTGCAGCCCTCACCTCAGAGCCACCTGCTGCCCCCAAGTCCCCGGGCTAGGCTTGCAAAGCCAAGCCTCTAGGCCTCCCAGGGCCTAAGCCCACAGCACGGACAACTTGATGTACTTGTGCCTTGGTAAGGGTGGCCTTAAGGGCAGCATCTTCCTGAGCCCCAGATGAGAGGAGGGTAGAGTCCTCAGTGGTCCTTTCATTTATTCAGCACACCTCTTACTCTCTGAAACAAAGCGTGGACTTCCAAAAATAAGGATGAACATCTGATAGTTTTATGTTCTTCATACCTGTTCTCCTTTCCTCCATCCTACCACTCTTCCAGTCTGATAAGTGAGGCCTTTTTCCATTGTTCTTTCTCCATCTTGACTTCAACTCCTGGTTAAATCTTATCAGTGACCAAGAGTGTTTTCTCTCCACCTTGGGCGCCAGGGTGAGGCCACTAATATGCTAAAATGGGGGAGTATGGAGGGGGCAGAATACTGTGGGTAAGGGGGCAAGAATTTTGTCTAGTTCCCCAGGTTAATGTCTTGGTGTATATGCTTCAGCTGATTTTAGATCTTTCCCTTAGCATTCCATCGGTATCTGTCTAATCTCCCTCCCCGCCTCCCCATCCCTGTGTTACTTAAGGTAATGGCCATGGTTATGGGTGTGAGAAATATTTGAAAGAGCCAATGGACAGAATTTGCTAGATTTAGAGGGGGAAAGAAAGGGACTCACAGGTTTCTGGCTTGGGCAAATGAGTAAATGGTGGTACCACCAATCAGGAGAGCTAATTCAGGAAGGAAGGTTGCTTTTTAAAATAAAGTAAGTTCGGGGGTGCCTGGGTGGTGCCGTCGGTTAAGCACCCAACACTTGGTTTCAGCTCAGGTCCCCATCTCAGGGTGGTGAGATCATACTCCAGGCCCAGTGCAGAGTCTACTTGAGATTCTCTCTCCCTCTCCCTCTGCCCCTCCTGCTCACAGTCTCTAAAATTAGTAAATAAATCTTTAAAATAAAAATAAGTTCACTTTGAACACTTTTGGTTTGAGAAGCTTCTGGTCTGGATCACAAAGAAAGCCAATAGCTGGACAAACGATTCGAAGTCATTAATTTATGAATGTACTTAAGACTTATTTGTGGACAATACTGCTAGAATGAATCATCTTATGAAACACATGGTCCAATTTCACCCTTTGTATTTTTTTTATTTTTTTTAATTTTTAAAATTTTTTTATTTTTAAAATTTTAAGTGTTTTTGTTTGTTTTTGTTTTTGTTTTTAAGCAATCTCTGTACCCAACATGGGGCTTGAACTCACAACCCTGAGATCAGGAGTCCCACGCTCTCCTGCCTGAGCCAGCCAAGCACCCCCTCACCCTTTATATTTTGTTTAATCAACTATTTTCTACCAAGCACCCCTAAGGGGATGGGTATTTTGGGGGGAAAGGGCAAGAGGCCTGAACTACTTTTGGAGTCTATGTCACTGCTTCTTAGTAAGGCAGATTTGGGAAAAGAAGTTAGGTGAAGAAAGAACGTTAGTGAGGCACCTGGATGGCTCAGTCACTTGAGTGTCCTACTGTTGGTGTCTGCTCAGGTCATGATCTCAGGGTCCTGAGATCAAGCCCCTCGCCCAGCAGGGTTCAGATTCTTTCTCCCTCTGCTTTTCCCCCCCTCTCTCTTTAAAAAAAAAAAAAAAGAGAAAATGTTAGTGTCTTTCTCCCCCAACTTTCCTCCCATTTTATAGCCAATGAAACTAAGGCCTAATAAGCAAGAAGCTTCAGGGCACCTGCCTGGCACCTGTCTGTGGAGCGTGTGACTCTTGATCTTGGATCGTGAGTTCGAGCCCCACATTGTGTATGGAGCCTACTTTTAAAAGAAGAGAGAGAAGCTTTGATTAGAAAGCCGAATGAGGGCACTGGCTACAGGGACAGGGGGTGAAGAATGGAGATCCCAGAAGTGAAACAGAAAAATCCTCAAAAATGAAATAGATCACCTGAAAACAAAACAACATTACTTTACAATTTTGCCCAGGATGGATCCTGTCCTGATAAGACTTTACTCCCTCTAGAGAAAGCTGGGAACTCGTCCACACGTTGCCACGTCGCCAGGGCCGTGGCTGACTATTCAAAAGCAACTATGCATATATGCATATGTAATCACTGTGCAAACTGTAGTTGTTAACATTGATGACGTCTATTCCCCAGAAACGTACAAAAATCCAGCAATGAGAACAAGGCCAATCCACAGAGAACAGGATATGAACAAACTAAAACACAATCAAGTACTGTTGAACTGGCTTTCTATTTAAGGTGTATGACTTATCTAAAATAAAACAGAAAGAGAGGGGCTGGTTGGGAACAAGGTGTGGTGTCTGGACAGAAAGGAAATCATCACACACAGGGCCTCTGCGACCTTTGTCACTTTTTTCCTCCCCATATTCATGTATGAAAATGACTCAACCCTCACACTGGTAGCTTATTTTTAGTAGGAGCAAGAGAGCCAGTTAAACACCTAAGCATAGTAGCCACTGCCAATCGACAGCCTCACACATGGGAAGCAGGGAACAGATACTCATTTGTTCATTTCAATTTGATCTGTGTGACTCAAGGGGCACCAGGGAGTCGGCCTCTTTCAAGATAGATATTTGCTCTTGCCTTCTGCCTCGGTGCTGGGAACTCCCCACAGAGACTTACTCCTTTGGACATGAGATCTGAGCAGTAGGAGGTCCCTTAGCTAGCAGTGGAATCCAATTCCCTCCTTTTACAACTGAGGAATAACCACGGTCACCTTCTGGCTGCAGTGAAGCTTGTATCTAGAACACCGGACTCAGCTCAATGCCATATTCGGGCTCCATTTTTTCAAATTCTGAAGTCAGAAGCCAAATAATATCATACATTTGATATAAGATCATAAGTCTGGAAGAAAAGGACATACTCTGGCCTATGTCCCATTCTACTGTTACATAAATGTTGCATATAAAGGAATAACCTTTTGTTTACTATCAAATTAGCAGAAACCAAGACTCAGAGGAATATATTCTTTACTGCTTTGAAAAAATGTTAAAATCCAAAATCTTGGCCAAGCACAAAGCAATAAACACCAGTGACTGAGAGTGTACAAGGGGTCTGGAGTCAGCTCCTGGTGTCTGAACTGTGCTTCTGCCACTTAGTAGCTGTGCTGCCTTAGACAAGTTACTCTCTTGTACCACAGTTTCCTCTTCTGGAAAACGAGGTTGAGAATAAGAGTACCCATCTCCTACGGTTGTTGTGAAGGTTCAGTGAGATAACACACATAAAGCGCTTTGAATAGTAGCTGGCACATTAAGTATTCAGTAAATGTAAGCTACGTTATTAATTCCTGTCGAATTATTAGCGAGGCGCCAAGCTCAGCTCCATCTCCTATGGGCATCTCTTCTTACTAGTAGTCACTCTCTTTCTTTCTTTTTTCTAAAGATTTTATTTATTTGACAGAGAGAGCGAGAGAGAGCACAAGCACGGGGAGTGGCAGGCAGAGGGAGAGGGAGAAGCAGACTCCCCGCTGAGCAGGGAGCCTGACCTGGGATCCCAGGACTCTGGGACCAAGACCTGAGCCAAAGGCAGATGCTTAACCAACCGAGCCCCCCACGCGCCCCTAGGAGTCACTGTTTAAAAATCACACCCTGTGTGTCTGTAACCCTGGGTTTTTTGTTTGTTTGCTAGGGTATGTTTGGTATAATCACAAACATGTAGGGGCACCTGGCCGGCTCAGTCAGAAAAGCATGTGACTCTTAATCTCAGGGTCTTGATTTTAGGATTTTAACTTCAAGCCCCATGTTGGGTGTAGAGATTACTTAATTAAAAAAATTTTTTAAATTACAAATGTATGGGATACCTGAGTGACTCAGTTGGTTAAGCATCTGACCCTCCATTTCGGCTCAGATCATGATCTCAGGGTTGTGGGATCAAGCCCGGCATTGGGCTCTGATCTCAGCATGGAGTCTTCTTGGATTCTCTCCCTCTCCTTCTGCCCCTTCTCCCACTCGCATGTGTGCGTGCGCTCTCTCTAATAAATTTTTTAAAGTTTTTTTTTTTTTTTAGATTTTTATTTATTTATTAGAGGGAGGGAGAGCAGGAGTAAAGGGAGAGGGAGAGGGAGAAGTTGACTTCCCTGCTGAGCAGGGAGCCCAACTCAGGGCTGGATCTCAGGGCTCTGGGATCATGACCTGAGCCAAAGGCAGACTCTTAATCGACTGAGCCACCCAGGCACCCCTCAAATAAATAAATAAATAAATAAATCTTAAAAAAAATCACAAACATAGAAAGATAAAGGCTATGAAGGATATCAGAATATGCCCCCCCCCCCGAAAAAATGCCTCTTGGGCATATGGATTATTTTGAGCTAAAGGCTCTTAAGAACTGGTAGACTCAGGAAAAGCTCAAATAGAGGGTGTAAGGTTTCCTTTTGTAAAGGAAACTTAAATTTATAAAAGAAATTTCCATTTGTAAAAAGTATCTCCCTCCTTCTTGCCAGAAAGAGGAGGACTCTTGACAACTCTTATTGGAGAAGGTACCCACTTAAATCTGCATAACAAACCTTCCTAAACACCTGTTTACCATACTCTTCTGGGTCACCTTCCCATAGCTTGCCCCCCCCCCCCCATGCCCCAGCCCCGTCTTCTTTTGTGCCTTAGATGATATATGAATTCAAATTCTAACCACTCTTTTGGGGCTGTTCATCCCTGGCTGTTTCCATACATACATGTGCCATGTACATGGTCATAAAGTTCTGTTTGTTTTTCTTTGGTTAATCTGCTTTTTTTTTAAGATTTTATTTTTAGGGGCGCCTGGGTGGCACAGCGGTTAAGCGTCTGCCTTCGGCTCAGGGCGTGATCCCGGCAATCTGGGATCGAGCCCCACATCAGGCTCCTCCGCTGGGAGCCTGCTTCTTCCTCTCCCACTCCCCCTGCTTGTGTTCCCTCTCTCGCTGGCTGTCTCTCTATGTCAAATTAATAAATAAAATCTTTAAAAAAAAAGATTTTATTTTTAAGTAATCACTACACCCAACGTGGGGCTTGAACTCACAACCCAGAGATCAAGTGGTGTAGGTTATACCTACTAAGCCAGCCAGTACCCCTGGTTAATGTGCCTTTGGACAGTCTAATTTATACGTTCCTGGCTGGAGAACACAAAATGGACAGAGGAGAAGATGTTTTCTCCCTCCCCTACAACTGGAAAGAAGTATGCAAACAAGAATAACTATTAGGTTGGTAGGATAAATTCTTCTTTCATTTAAATTTCCTCAAATACTACCTTTCTAGTGTGTTTAATTAAAAGCAAAAGCAAGACACTTATGCTCATTCTTTTTTTTTTAAGTTTATTTATTTATTTAAGTAATATCTACCCCCAATGTGGGGCTCGAATTCATGATCCTGAGATCAAGAGCTGCATGCTTTTCCTTTTTTTTTTTTTAAGATTTTTTTTTTTTTTTTTTTTTTTTTTGAGCACCTGGCTGGCTCAGTCTGTGGAGCATATGACTCCTGATCTCGGGGTCGTGAGTTTAAGCCCCACGTTGGGGGTAGAATTTACTTAATTAAAATATATATTTTTTAAATGTTTATCTATTTTTTTAAAGATTTTATTTATTTATTCGACAGAGATAGAGACAGCCAGTGAGAGAGGGAACACAAGCAGGGGGAGTGGGAGAGGAAGAAGCAGGCTCACAGCAGAGGAGCCTGATGTGGGGCTTGATCCCGGAATGCCGGGATCACACCCTGAGCTGAAGGCAGACGCTTAACCGCTGTGCCACTCAGGCACCCCTAAATGTTTATCTATTTTTAAGTAATCTCTACAACAACGTGGGGCTTGAACCCACAACCCCAAGATCAAGAGTCAGACACTCCACCGACTGAGCCAGCCAGGTGCCTCATACTCTTGCTCATTCTGGTCAGAAAGTGAGTGAACTGTGAAGAGGGAGACCTGTTTCTACCAGAGAGCTCCAGTGCCCTTTCCCAGAGGTTTTTTTTTTTTTTTTTTTTTTTTTTTTATCTGATCTGCATTAAACTATCCTAGGGAGATAGTGAGCCGGGTGTGGCTCCTGGCCCTGGCTTCCAGAGAATTTGTTCACCCTGCTTTTATCTCCCTGCAGTGTTTCCCCTGTCTCCCTTTATTTGCTCCACTCCAAAGAAAGAATGTCTTTTGGGCTTCATAACTTCAATTTTAACTGCAGAAGGTTTAGGGGGTCTTTCCAGACCACTTTCTGCTGGGTAGCTCCTGGAAAATGATCAGATGCAAAACGAGACACAGGGATGAGGGAGATAACATTCCAACCATGAGGCATGCCAGGGAAAGGGCAGGGTCATCTGGTAGGAGATAAAATTCTCCAAAGAACAAGTACTGGATTAAACTATAATTTGTGGATTTAGAGGTAGAGGGCTGAAGTCCAAGGTACAGGCTGACAGCTGGGACTGGACTGGGAAAGGAAGAGACAGGATTGCAGCATACGGTGCAGGAATGAGAAGAAGACAAACCCATTTCCTGCTCACGGAATGCCGTGTGGTCCACCATACTTCCCAGCTCCCTTAGAGTTACGCAGGGCCATTCCACTAGTTCTGGTCCATGGGCTCAAAGGAGCAGTGATATCCGGGCCAAATCAACCACTGAAGAGCTACTGTGGGGCCCCCACCTCCCCAGCTTTCTCTGCCCTGTTGTGCGGCATCATATAGGCTTTGTATTGAGATGACAGATTGGGAAAAACAAAACAAAACAAAAAAACCAGGCTCCCAGAATCACTGGAAGAGGGGGATCTAACTGTACAGGTGCTGGCCCTACAGCGGATTTTGGGTAAGTTTGGTTTTGTTCGGTACAATAGACTCAATGTTCGTGCTTCCTCCAAAATTCATATAGTGAGGGGCGCCTGGCTGGCTCAGTCGGTAGAGCATGCGACTCTTGATCTCAGGGTTGTAAGTTTGGGCCTCACGTGGGGTGTAGAGATTACTTAAAAAATAAAATCTTTGAGAAAAAACAAACATTTGGGGTGCCTGGGTGGCTCAGTCGTTGAGCATCTGCCTTCGGCTCAGGGCGTGATCCCGGGATCCTGGAATCGAGCCCCATGTCGGGCTCCTCCGCTGGGACCTGCTTCTTCCTCTCCCTGCTTGTGTTCCCTCTCTCGCTGGCTGTCTCTCTCTCTGTTAAATAAATAAAATCTTAAAAAAAAAAAAGAAAAAAGAAAAAACAAACATTAAAAAAAGCAAAATTCATATAGTGAAATCTTAACCCCCCAGGTAATGGTATTAGGAGGTTGAGACTTTTGGAGGTGATTAGGCCTGAGGGTGGAGCCCTTAGGAATGGGATTAGTGCTGTTGGGGTCAAGGGCAGGCCACCCCAAGGTGGACCATTTTAGCATGAATATTTTTCTGAGCTGAAGGCAATTGAGACCCTGTGGGCTCAAGAGAAACTTTTTGCCCATCCCTTAACTACATAGAAGAATCCAAAAAAAAAAAAAAAAGAAAAGATTCTAAAATTGGGGGTCTTTCCCAGAACAATGATTATTAGCTGGGATAAATTTTATCTGAGTGACTCATCTGTAGGGCAAACATCTAATTACCAAACATCTGCTCTTTTTCTTATTGCCCTACGAATTGCATTCCTTCCCTTCCAGGCCCCTTCCCCCGTCTCCTTAGTTCAGGCTGACATATATACCTCATTTTGCCTGACTGTCTTTGGAATTTCCATGTCTGTGTGGATTCCCCGTAGGCATGAAATTAAATTTGATTTTCTCCTGTTAATCTGTCACATGTCAATTTCATTTTTGGTCAAGCCTTCAAAAGACTTTTGAAGGGGACAGGAAATTCTTGCTCCCCAACAGTGCCCTTCTAGAAAAACATGAGGTCGCAATGAGAAGATTGCTGTCCATGAAGAAGGGGCTTCTCATCAGACCCAATGTGAGCATTCAGTTCATTGCACTGAACAAAACCAAATCTACCCGAAATCTGCTGATGCAGAACCTGTTGCCATCATGACCTTGGACTTCCCTCTCTCCAGAACTGTGAGAAATACATGTTTATTGTTTACAAGCCACCCAGTCCATTGTGTTTTTGTTACACAAGTCTGATGGACTAAGGCATTAAACCACTAAGACTTGTGATTGACTTTTTGTTCTAGCCCAACCCAGGCCATCCTGACTAATACAAAAGGCACTACAATCATAGTATTACAGAAATTACAGATTATGTGATGTTCAGCCCCAATCTGGAGAGACTGGGGAGACAAACTGAATCAGCCCAGTGTCATAATCACCATCAGCAAAGACAAAAGACATCAGGCTCATGACTCCCAGTAGAGGTCCTGGAGAGTCAAACCACAAGAAAGCAAGAGGGAGACAAATGTGAAATCACTGCTCTGAACGTTGAACCTCTTCATCCATGTAATCCTTCCCCCAGAGAGTTTTAGTCTGAAAGACTAGACCAGGGTCAAGGCAAGTGGAGAGAGTATTACAGGCAAAGAGCCTGTGTCTTTGCAAAAGGCTTTATTATATCTAAGTTTAGAAAGTGGAAACAAGAGGAGGGTTGTAAGAGAATGCAAAAATAAATGCGATTGAGGTGCTTAAGGAGAAAAAAACTCAAAGGTATTAGAGTTATCGCTCTCGCAGTCAAGAGCAGAAAACCTAAGAATGTCAGAGGAAGGCAGTATTGTTGAAAGAAAAGAGATGACTGATCTCATTGGGGTTGCCTTGTGATCCCTGGGGTCGCATTGGGCTGGGGAAGCGTATAATTCCTGAGGACATGATGTTCTATGGCATAGTATGGTAGTTAAGCACGTGTGCTCTGGAGCAAGAGTGACATGGTTTGACAGCCAGTCTCGGCCACTTACTGGTTCTGTGGTCTTGGCTAAATTGTTTAACCTTCCTGGGCCTCATTTTCCCCATCTGTAAAATAGGAATTAGAATCAGGCTGCTGCCCGAGACTGTGTAAGGAGTCTCCTATGACTTCCTTCCCTGATCAGCAAATTTTGCAGGTTTCCCAAAAATCTCTTCCCCTCCCCCGCTCCCTCGAGGATCAGGGCCCCACTCAGAAGGTCAAGGAGGTAGTTTCCTTATGCATATCGCTGAGCCAGAGACAGACAAGTGACCTATGTGCAGTTTTTTTTTCTGCGAAACACAGGCAATTACCTTCACCAGATGATCCTGCTGTTTGATTTGTAGTTTGACTCTGGAGTCAAAAGTGGGAGGGTTCATACTTCATTCTTGATTATGGACGGTGAAGATTCCCTCGGGACTCATTCCTAGTTAGTATTATGAATGGCCTCTCTTTGCCCTGCATCCCAAGATGCCTTTCTGTTTCTCACAGTGGGCATAATGCATTAGTTGCTCTGATCCCTTAAATCATTAATAGCAGGACAGTCAGGACCTGAATCAATTCTGTTCTTTGCACAGTGTTAGAGCTAGCTGTCCTGTTGGTTTTCGAATGATGATTTCTTTGCACCTCACAGTGATCCCTCATGAAAGTGAGACTTAGGAATAAGGCCTTCCACATGGTGAAGCAGCACACACATGATTTAGAGCCGGAGCTCTGGCCCTGCACGGACTGGCTTTAAACGGTTCTACTTCCGGCTGTCTGAATTTGGGCAAGTCACCCACCCTCTGTGAGCTTCAGTTTCCCCACCTAAAACATGAGGACAATGATAGTATTTACCTCACTAAATGGTTGTGCAAATTACTATAAAGCACTTTGTGCCTGGCACAGAGCAATCTTTTAGTACATGCTGTCTATTATTGTTAATTTTTGTGTAATAAATGAATGGCAGTTACTGCTCCTTTTAAGATATTTTTTAATACTTACAGATTACTGGGGCGCCTGGGTGGCTCAGTTGGTTAAGCGCCCAACTCTTGGTTTCAGCTCTGGTCAGGGTCTCAGGGTCATGGGTTTGAGCCCGGCGTCTGGCTCCTTGCTCAGTGGAGAGTTTGCTTGAGGATTCTGCCCCTCTCTGCTCCTCCCCCCGTTTCTCTCAAATAAATAAATCTAAAAAAATATATATATACTTACGGTTAAGCATCTGCCTTCACTCAGATCATGATCCCAGGAGCCTGGATTCAAGTCTTGCATTGGGCTGAGCAGGGAGCCTGCTTCTCCCTCTGCCTGACTCTTCCCCCACCCTGGCATGTGCTCTCTCTCGAGCTTACTCTCTCTCTCTCAAATAAATAAATAAAATCTAAAAAAAAAAAAATCTTTTTTTAAAAAAGATTTTATTTATTTGAGAGAGAGAGAACGAGCAGGGGGGAGGGAGAGAGGGAGAGGGAGAAGCAGACTCCCCATTGAGCCAGGAGCCTGACGTGCGGCTCGATCCCAGGACCCTGGGATCATGACCTGGGCTGAAGGTAGTTGCTTAACCGACTGAGCCACCTGGGTGCCCATTAAAAAAAAATTTTTTTTAAATAAATCACAGTATAATTAATGTCAGTTTCAGATAATGTATATTAGAGTACTAAAATTGTTTTTTATATAATTTCATTTCTTTTTAAGATTTATTTTTTTATTTGAGAGAGAGAAAGAGAGTACGATTCGGGAATGGGGCAGAGGGAGAGAGAGAATCTCAAGTACACTCCCCGATGAGCAGGGAGACCAACACAAGGCCCCATCCTACAACACTGAGATCACAACCTGAGCCAAAATCAAGAGTTGGACACTCAATTGACTGAGCCACCCAGGTGCCCCTACATAATCTCTAGGCTTGGCAAATTATAGCATATAATGTATCATTGTAAAAATTCTAGAAGACATCTTTGACATATTGTTAGTATGTATATTTGGTTGTCAAATACCATTGGAATTCATACCTGCACAATCACAAAAAGTCTGCCTTAAAAAAAAAAAAATATTGCCAACGCTTTCATGTTTAGCTTCAAGGTATTTACAGATAACTTTTATGCAAATAATCCCCACATGTCTCTCCTCAGCATCTCTTCTGAACCCCAGATAAATGTCTTTAATTGGTTATGGTATATTTTCTTTCTTGTATCACCCTCTATCAGATGCATTACACCAAACTCACCTTCCTCTAGCTGGCTCTTTCTGGTCTTCCCTATTTCTGTTAATATCATTATTGTCACAATTCTTAGGTGTAAAATTCTGTCATCCGTAGCTATAAAAAAACCAAACAGCTATTTATTATTCACTATGTGCCAGACACTGTGTTAAATTTTTATTGCATTACTTTATATAATACTCACAACACTCTTTTGATGTAGTGACTATTATTACTCCCATTTAACAAATACAGAAACTGAGTTTGTTTGGCAATGTTGAGTATCTTGTCCAAGGTCACATAACTGATATGTGGTTGAGCCAAGAATCACCCCCACATCACTTGGAAACAGACTCATGCTTTTCAGCACTATCATTGCTGTGATAGAGTTCTTCTCCAGCTCTTATTAATCATATTCAATCAATTCCCAAACTTGTTGGTTTATCCTATGAATTTTAGCACAAACATCCCTTTCAGCGCTTTAATCCTCATACCTTGATTATTGATGATGTCAGCATCTTCCTTGTGGGCCTCTTTGCTTCCGGCCTCTCCCTATCCAATCTGCCCTCCAGACTATAGCTGGATCCTTCACTGTTCTGAGAGAAGCATAGCTCTCCCTATGTACCGGTGTAATCTTGAATAAATTGAATCATCCCTTTTGGTCTTTGTGTATGTCTGTAAAGTGAGTGAATTAGATAGCCATGACAGTTTTATTGAGTTCTAGAATTTAAAATGTTTCTCAGAGGGGTGCCTGGGTGGCTCAGTTGGTTAGGTGTCTGCCTTTGGCTCAGGTCATGATCCCAGGGTCCTGGGATCAAGTGACCAGCAGGGAATCTGCTTCTCCCTCTGCCTCTGTTGCTCCCCCTGCTTGTACTCTCTCTCTCTCTCTCTCTCAATCTGTGTTAAATAAATAATAAAATCTTTAAAAATAAATAAAATAAAATGTTTCTCAGGTCACTGTTCTACCCTCAAAGCTTTCATGACTCTCCATCAACTATGGTCCCAGCTTCTTAGACTAGCATTCAAAGCTTGTCATTAATCTGGTGGTCTTATCCCCCACTATTCTAGAGCACTCTATTAGGAGTGTCTAATCAGTTTTTCTGACATTTTTTACTTTTCCCTGCTTTCATTCTTTGCTCTTGGCTATTTTCTTTGTCTCCCAGTACCTACAGACTTACCTATTTGCCACCTTCTCTGTGTATCCCAATCATGCCTCTATGAAACTCCCCCCCTACTCTACCAAGGCAGCCAAGTGACCACTCTTTTCTTTCTCCACAATAGTTGACGTCATTAGCGCGGTTCACTAAACATTACTCCTGTTGCTATTTTTTTGGGGGGTGAGTATATTCAATTTGCAAGTTTATTGTTTTATTGTTGTTGCTGTTTAAGCAAGAGAAGAGTGGAAGGCCAGGGATCTGATGTTTGAGGTAGTGAACTCCCATTCTTGGAGTTTTCAAACAGAAACTGAAACCCTTTACCAGGGTTTCTGGAGAGATTGGTCCATATGCCCATTAAGATTATTCATAGTTCAGGGGTGCCTGCCTGACTCAGTCAAAAGAGCATGTGACTCTTGATATCGAAGTCATGAGTTTGCATCCCACATTGGGTGCAGATATTACTTAAATAAGTAAATAAAACTTAAAAGCAAATCACTGTTAGCTTTAAATTTTTATCCTTTTCTGATTTGGTTTGCTGAAACATTTACCTACAGAAGCCTGAAGGGTTGTGTGTAAGGGTTGGGCAAGGAAGCGTAGGGTGAGTCATGTAATTAGGATGGTTTCCAGGAACAGATGAAATCTTACCATTTTCTAAGGCCCATCCCCCTTCTCCAGCATCTGCCTGGGCAAGATCCTCCCTACCTAATACGGCTTATAACATCTTTAAAAGAACCTGGCTCTAGGACATGGTCTTGCAGAGTCTATTAGTCAACAACATTGGAATCATCCAACTCTCAGGCTTCACTAGACCTACTGAATCAGAATTTGCATCTTAACAATTCCCCTTGTGATTTGTTTGTGCACGGAGGTTTTAGAAGGACTAGCGCAGGGGCACCTGGGTGGCTCAGTTGTTGTGTCTGCCTTCTGCTCAGGGTTCTGGGATCGAGCCCTGCATTGGGCTTCCTGCCCTGCTGGAAGCCTGCTTCTTCCTCTCCCACTCCCCCTGCTTGTGTTCCCTCTCTTGCTAGCTGTCTCTCTCTCTCTGTCAAATAAATAAATAAAATCTTTAAAAAAAAAAAAGCAGCACTAGTGCAGTGGACCCCAACAACTTATAAAGGAGCTTTGCAGATAACTACTGAACTGATATTTAATGCACCCTCTCAGAAAAAGAAAGAAAGAAAGAGAGAAAGAAAGGAAGCAAGCAAGCAAGCAAAGCAAGCTAAGAAAACTAGGGGGCACCTGGCTGGCTCTGTTAGTGGAAGGTACGACTAGTGATCTCAGGGTTCTGAGTTTGAGCCCCATGTTGGGTGTAGAGGTTGCTTAAAGATAAAATCTTAAAAAAAAAAACAAAACCTTAAAAAAGTAAAATAAAATATTAAAAAAAAAAAAGAAAAAAACCTAGGAGCCAATGCCTATTTTTTCCCTCATGTTCCATATCCTATCTATCAGTAACACCTACAGGCTTAAACTTGAATATATATCCTGTAACTAACCATTTGTCTCTTTCTCTTTTGTTATCACATATTCCAAAACACCAGCATCTCCCGCTTGGACTAACAGTGTAGTCTCAATTAGCTTTCCTGATTCTGTTTAAAGAAAAAGAAAATTTTTAAAGTTATTTTATTTTTTTAAGCTTTTATTTTTAAGTAATCTCTACATCCAACATGGGGCTTGAACTCACCACCCCAGGATCAGGAGTCGCACATTTTTCTGACTAAGCCAGCATCCCTTTAAAAAATTTTTAAATTTTGAACTGATTACAGATTTATGAGAAGTTGTGAGATGCCTGGCTGGCTCAGTCAGTAGAGCGTGCGACTCTTAATCTCAAGGTAATGAGTTCAAGCTCCATGTTGGGCGTAGAGCTCACTGAAAAGAAAAGAGAAGAAAAGAAACGCAAGAAAAGAAAAAAAAAGATTTATGGGAAGTTGCAAAAAAAAATGTATAAGGAAGTGCCATATATCCTTCACCCAGTGTCCTCTAAAGGTAACACCTTGCATAACTATAGAACAATATCAAAACCAGGAAACTGACATTGGTATAATCTGCGGAGTTTATTCAGATCTCATCAGTTTCACATGCACTCATTTGTGCGTGTGTATAGTTCTATGCAACTTTATCACATGTGTAGATTCATGTAACTGTCACCACAATCAAGATACAGAAGTAGTCCATCACTCCAAGACTCCCTCTTCCTACCCCTTTAGGAATACTCCCATGTGTTCTCCCCTATTCCAAACTCCTGATCACCTCTAACGTATCCTCTATCTTTAAAATTTTGTGAATTCAAAAACATTATATAAATGCAATAGTATAGTATGTGATTGGCTTCTTTCACTTAGCATAATCTCCCTTGACCTCTATCCAAGTTGTTGTGTGTCAATAGTTTTTTTTTTCTTTTTTTATTATTGAGTAGTGTTCCATGGTATGGATGGATGGACCCTCGCTTGTTTAAGCTTTCACTTGATCGACATTTGGGTTGTTTCCAGTCTTTGGCTATTACAAATAAAGCTGCTAGGAACATTTGTATACAAGTTTTTGTGTGAACAGAACATAAATTTTTAATTTCTCTGGAATAAACACCGATGAAGGCAATTGTTAAGTAATATAGAAGTACCTGGTTAGTTTTAGAAGAAACTGCCAAACTTGTCCAGAACGGCTATACCATTTTACACTCCCACCAGCAATGAATGAGTGGATCCAGTTTCTCTACCTCCTCAACAGCATTGTCACTATTTTTTTCCTTTTTTTTTTCTTTTTTTAAAGTAGGCTCCAAGTCCAGCATGAAGCCCAGCCTGGAGCCCCACATGGGGCTTGAACTCATGACCCCGAGATCAAGACCTGAGCTGAGATCAAGAGTTGGACACTCATGGGAATGCAAGCTGGTGCAGCCACTCTGGAAAACAGTATGGAGATTCCTCAAAAAGTTGAAAATAGAGCTACCCTATGACCCAGAAATTGCACTACTGGGTATTTACCCCAAATGTAGTAATCCGAAGGGGCACCTGCATCCCAATGTTTATAGCAGCAATGTCCACAATAGCCAAACTATGGAAAGAGCTCAGATGTCCATCGACAGATAAATGGATAAAGAAGATATGGTACACACACACACACACCAGAATATTACACAACCATCAAAAATGAAATCTTGTCATTTGCAATGACATGGATGGAACTAGAGATCAGAAATGAAATCTTGTGGGGTGCCTGGGTGGCTCAGTCATTAAGCGTCTGCCTTTGGCTTGGGGCCTGATCCCAGGGTCCTGGGATGGAGCCTCGCATCGGGTTCCCTGCTCAGCAGGAGACTGCTTCTTCCTCTCCCATTCCCCCTGCTTGTGTTCCCTCTCTCACTGGCTGTCTCTCTGTCAAATAAATAAATAAAATCTTTAAAAAAAATGAAATCTTGTCATTTGCAATGATGTGGATAGAACTAGAGGGTATTATGCTAAGCGAGATAAGTCAATTAGAGAAAGGCAATTACAGGATCTCACTGATATGTGGAATTTAAGAAACAAGGCAGAGGATCATAGGGGAAGAGAGAAAAAAATGAAACAAGATGAAACCAGAAAGGGAGACAAACCATAAGAGACTCTTAATCAAAGGAAACAAACTGAGGGTTGCTGGAGGGGAGGGAGGTGAAGGGATGGGGTAACTGGGGGATGGACACTGGGGAGGGTATGTGATGTAATGAGCACTGGGTATTATATAAGACTGATGAATCACAGACCTGTACCCCTGAAACAAATAATACATTATATGTTTATTAATTGGATTTAAATTAAAAAATTAAAAAAAGAAGAAAATACATGTTCCCATAAAAATCTGTAAAAAAAAAAATAGTTGGACACTCAATCAACCAAACCACCCAGGCAGCCCCCCCCCATTTTTTTCCTTTTTTAAGTAAACTCTACACCCAATGTGGGACTCAAACTTACAACCTCACCACAGTGAGATCAAGAGTCCCTTGCTCTCTCCTTCTCCCTCTGCCATTCCCCTCACTTGTGCTCTCTGGCTTTCTCTGTCAAATAAATAAATAAAATCTTAAAAAAAAAAAAAGAGTCCCATGCTCTACCCACTGAGCCTATGGGGTGCTCTTACTTTTTTTTAGCCATTACGATAGGTATGTAGTGATATCTCATTGTGTTTTTTAAAAAGGTTTTATTTATTTATTTCGAGAGGGAGAGCACAAGCAGAGGGGATGGGTAGAGGGAGAGGGAGGAGCAGACTCCCTGCTGAGCAGGGAGCCCCCACACAGGTCTCCATCCCAGGACCCTGGAATCATGACCTGAGCTGAAGGCAGATGCTTAACCAACTGAGCCACTCAGGCGCCCCTCTTTGTGGTTTTAATTTGCATTTTCCTAATGGCTAATGATGTTGAACATCTCTTCATGTGTTTATTTGCCATCTGTAAATCCTCTTTAGTGTAATGTCTATTCTTGCCTTTTGTTCATTTTCTAATTGGATTTTTTTTAAACTGTTAAGTTGTGAAAATTCTTTATATGTTCTAGATACAAGGCCTGTGTTGGATACGTGGTTTGCAAAGATTTTCTTTTACCCTGTGGCTTGCTTTTTCATCTTCTTCTCAGGGCCTTTCAAAGGCGAAAAGGTTTTAATTTTGATAAGGTTCAGCTTACCAACTTTTTCATTTTAGGGATTGTGCTTTCGGTGGCAAATCTAAAAACTCTTTGCCTGGCCGTTGGCCCTGAAGATTTTCTTTCTTTCTTTTTAGAGAGAGAGATAGAGAGAGAGAGGGAGAGGGAGCATGAGCAGGGGAGGGGCAGAGGGAGAAGTAGACTGCCCACTGTGCAGGGAGCCCCATGCAGGACTCCATTCCACCATCCTGGGATCACCACCTGAGCCAAAGGCAGACGCTTAACTGACTGAGCCACCCAGGTGCCCCTGAAAAAATTTTTTTAAAACTGTTTTTTCTAAACTTTTTATAGTTTTACATTTAAATCTATGATCCATCTAAAATTATTTATTTATTTGAGAGAGAGAGAGCTTACACACTAGTGGGGAGAGGGGCAGAAGCAGAGCCCCACGCTTGGCTGGATCTCAGGAGAGATCAGGACTGGAGCCAAATCAAGGGCAGGATGCTTAACCAACTGAGCCACCTAGGCGCCCCTCTATGATCCATTATGAATGAATCTTTTGTTTAAGGTGGAGGTGTCAGTAGACGTTCTTTTCTTTTCTTTCTTTACCTGCATATGTCCAGTTCCTCAGCACCACTTTTTTTTTTTTTAAGTAATCTCTACAGCCAACATGAGGCTTAAACTCACAACCTCAAGATCAGGACTCCCGAGCTCTAAGCAACGAGCCAGTCAGGCATCCCAGGACCAGTTGTTGAAAAGGCACTTGATTCCACTTTGTACCATTTACCCCCACCTATGGCAGTCAGAACGATTTTTTTTTTCATGTGTATCAGATGACGTCATTCCCTGTTCAAAACCTTCCAGTGGCACCACAACATAACCTGGCCTCTCTCCGATGGCATTTTCTCCCACGGGACGTCCACTGTAATACTATTCCGCGGCCAGATAAACACCAGACTTGCTCCCTCACTTCATGCACGTCTGTTCCACTGTCACTTCCTCAGAGTGGCTCTTCCCAACCAACTTTTTTTTTTTTTTTAAAGATGTTATTTATTTATTTGACAGAGAGAGACAGCCAGCGAGAGAGGGAACACAAGCAGGGGGAGTGGGAGAGGAAGGCAGGCTCCCAGCAGAGGAGTCAGATGTGGGGCTCGATCCCAGATCACGCCTGGAGCCGAATGCAGACGCTAAACGACTGCGCCACCCAGGTGCCCCCCCCAACCAACCTTTTAAAGTTGTTTACTCCTTCATCCTTTCTCCCCTGCCCTGCTTTTTCTTAACAGCACTAACATAACACAACGTATTCCATATCGATTTGCTCAGTTGTGTATTCTTTGTCCCCATTCCCAACCGCACCAAAACCTCCCAAGTTTACTGCTATACCCTCAGGCCCTGGAAAAGTGGCCGGCATACAGTAGATACTCAATAATGCAGTGCTTGATAGGCTGGAAAGAATGAGTAAATGTAAAGTGAGAAAGACCTACTTCTAGGTCAGGTGCCCGTTCGGACTTCGTGCAAAGTGGGAGCGCCACCTCTCGGGGAGCCAATTTACTCGGGAACGAAGGAAGTGAGTCATAGAACCTTAAGGGAAAAAAAAAAAAAAAAGGCAGCTTACCGGAAGAGCAAGAAAAAGCAGTGCCGGAAGTTAAGCGTCGGAATGTTGCTCTCTAGAATGACATCCGACTCCCAAGAGGAAGCGTGGCCGAGTGGTGTTCTGCAAAACAGGCTCCCCGGGAGCCGATCCGAAAAGAAGCGTTCCGCACCGGCGGGTGCCAGGAACCACGTGGGGCTGGGGCGTGTTTCCGGTGCCGGCGGCCCCAGGAGGAGTTGCAGCCCAAGCAGCTGGAGGGGTGAGAGGGGTTTGGAGTCCTGAGAAGAATAAGGGGGAGATATTGGGGTCGGGGGAGAGGGGAAGAGACAGGGTCGGATGAATTCCGCTCTGAGAGGTGGCCAGAGGGATCGGATGGGAGGGCGGGGCGGGGCAGGGCCGGCGGACAGGTGCAGACCTGTCAGCGCAAGTCCCACGCCACGTGGACTTGCCTTTGTCCGTGGCTGCCTTTTCCATCAGGCCGCGACGACAGGGGTTGTGCCTTATTTGTCTTTGTCGCGTGCAGTGCTGGGCACGGAGTTGGGGCCCAGTAAGTTCTTGCTGAATGAATGAATGAATGAGTGTGTCTCGGTTGGTATGGAGGACATTTATAGTTATAAATGGTATGGATAGAGGCTGTTTGTGGCTCGTTAGCCCCATTTGCTCCTGCGGAGTCCATGCTTGTCTCGAGCTTCCATTGGGAGTTCTCCGCCAGCCTTTGGGTTTTGTCTCTTTTTCTTGCAAGGGCAGGGCGATTAGGACTTAAGACATTTTCTTTGCTCTTTTTGAATGCTAGGCCATGTGGCTAGGTACCAGGGACAGACACAGGAACAAACCGTCCCTGTATACAGGCTGCAGACCGGTGGGGAGACAGAAACACAAACAAATCAAAATATATTAAGGTGCTATAATAAGAGGTTAACTAAAGTACAGGAAGATAGAGCCAGAGATAGATGGCTATCCTCATTAGGGAGTGACTTTCAAGGTCAGGGGCCTCCTCCTTTCCCATCTTGTGGAGGCAGAGCAGGTCATGAGCCCAGTCTTCTCTGTAAAAGGCAAGGTCTGGGACGGACGTTCTCTAGGCCTCTTTCCTGCATGATGTCCCATCTCAGATATTACTAATAGCTCTCATTCTCCCACCATCCACCTTTTACCGGTTTGTCAGAATATTCATTATGTGTGATAATGTAGCATAAGCATTTTATTGGGTTGGGAAATCGGGATTTTGGACCTCATTCTGGTGCTCTAGATTTGTTTGTTTGTAAAATGAAGGGGATTGTAACGAAGTAATCTCTCAAACCCCTTCCAGTTCTAATACCATGACTGTGGCAGTAGGTCACACTGTTTCATTCTGCCTTGGACCTGATACCACTCTATCACTGTAGTTTCCCCTCTCTGGATAATTCAGAAAGATGGTGTCTTTTTTTTTTTTTTTTTTTAAACATTCCCTACCTTAATTCTGCCACGGTATTGGCTACAAAATAGATGTTTAATAGAAGCTTTTAGGTCAGATTGGATAGAAATAATAGCCCCTGCTTTTGGACCCTTGCCCACCCTGGGATATTAGTTCAGGGTTAAGGGGATTGAGGAGGAATTGGTTTTTTTGTTTTTGCTTTGTTTCTTTGCTTAGAGAAAATTCTTTTTTCCCCCCTTAGGAACATTTCTTACACATGTGCTATTCCAGAGTTTTTCACGGCAGCACCTTGTGGTGAACACAGTCATACACTGCAATAGCACACTATTCTTTTTTTTTAAGATTTATTTTAGAGAGAGAGAGGTAGGCGCATGTGAGCAGGGAGGGGCAGAGGGGGAGGGAGAAAGAATCTGGAGCAGATTCTGCACTGAGTGCGGAGCCCATTGCCCAGCTCTGATCCCAAAGATCATGACCCGAGCTGAAATCAAGAGTTGGACACTCAGCCGATGAGCCACCCAGGCGCCCCAATAGCACACTGTTCTTGGAATATACAACTACCATTGTAGGCATGTTGTTTATACATATATCTTTAAAATGTGTCTTAAAAGTAGCACAGGCTGGTGAACACACTAGGAATGGGGTTTTTCCCAGAGACACTTGGAGTTGGCGTGACAGAGTTAAACCAGCTTTATGGGGTAATCCGCTTGACAAGGATAATGATGTCGGCAGGATATTCAGTGCTGTTTCATCCTCCCAGCTGTTTATCCTCAGGACCATGGCCAACAGCGAACGAACCTTCATTGCCATCAAGCCTGATGGGGTCCAGCGCAGCCTCGTGGGAGAGATCATCAAGCGTTTTGAGCAAAAGGGATTCCGCCTCATTGCTATGAAATTAATTCAGGTAAGTGGACTTAATTCTTCATATTTCTGTTCGTTTGGAGTACAGGGGATCATTGTAGGTTAGCCTCCCCGTTCCCCCCCTCCCCTCCTTTTCAGCCTTCTCCATGTAAGGTGAACACATGTCCTGAAACCTGGAAACTCCTTGGTGCCTAGCAAGGTGGCCGAGTCCTACAATAAACCAAGTTACTGGGACTTTTGGAAATAGCCTCCGTTTTCCTTAGGAAGGCAGAGTTCTGCATATTACTGCAGCACTGTGATTTCTTTCTCTTTCTTTCTTTTTTTTTTTTAAGATTTTAATTTTGAAGTGATTTGCACACCCAGTGTGGGGCTTGAACTGAACTCAGAGACCAAGAGTCGTACTCTCCATTGACTGAGCCAGCCAGGTGCCCCTATTTTTCTTCTTCTTAAATTTTTTGTTTATTTTTCTTCAAATTTTTATTTAAATTCTAGTTCGTTAACATACAGTGCAATATGGGTTTCAGGAGAGCACTGTGATTTCTGACTTAGAGCCCTGGGTGTGTTTGAACTCCTGGGCTTGAGCTTCCTGAACAGATAATTTCAGAGAACCTCCCTCCTCCCACACCCCCGTCTTTGAGGCGGGGTGATTCTCAGCAAGGAGATCTTTTCCATCTTTATTTACCGCCCACTTAGTGTCTAGTGTATATTAGGCACCATCGGGGCATGTTGGGGAGAAAGCTGTGGTTTTGCCCTTGGGAAGGCCCGCGTGAAAACAGCAGAGAACAGACGCACTTGCAAGACATCTGCAAAGCAAGATTTCAAAAAATGAAAAGGAGGGGCCACCTGGGTGATGTAGTTAGTTGTCAGACTCTTGGTTTCAGCTCAGGTTGTGATCTCCGGGTCATGAGATGGAGCCCTGCGTCAGGCTTTGCACTCAGCACAGAGTCTGCTTGGGATTCTCTCTCTCCCGCTGCCCCTCCTGCTCATGCTCTCTCTCTCTCTAAAATAAATCTTTTTTTTTTTAAAGATTTAATTTTATGTATTTGAGAGACAGTGAGCGAGAGAGGGGAGAGAGAGAGAGAGAGTGTGTGCACAAGCTGGGGGAGAGGCAGAGGGAGAGAGAGAGAAGCAGGTTCCCCGCTGAGCACGGATCCTGATGCGGGACTGAATCCCAGGACCCTGGGATTGTGACCTGAGCCAAAGGCAGACGCTTAACCAACTGACCCACCCAGGCACCCCTAAAATAAATCTAAAAACAAAACAAAACAAAAATGAAAAGGATTAATTGGCCAAGAACCCTTTTTCAGACAGACCTGGGAAATGAGAATTCAGGTTCTCAAAGCAGATAAATTAGTGGGCAGTCTTTTTTCCTATCCTAGAGTCATCTTTGGACTCTACTAGTGCATTTTAAATTTAGTTTGATTTGCAATTTAGTTCCCGTGTGATGTTTTAGAAAACTGCTTTAGTATAAAAGGGACTAGATGGATGTTAGTGCAGAGCGGGGGTATATGATGGAACGATTAGTGCCAGGTGTTGGAGAAGCATTGCTTTCCAGAGAGTTTGCATATTAAATTGGGTTTTGAAGGCAACGTGAAAGGAAAAGTATTGTTGATCAGGCATTAACTGTGTGCTGGGCACATGTGTTTTCTTTGGCTCTCATGACAGCCCAGAGATATACTTACTTCTATGCCTGTGGTCATCAGTGATGAGGAACCCAGGGCTTGGTGAGGTTGAGTAACGTATCTGAAGGTACACAGGTAGTGATGGGGCAGGGGTTTTAACTCGGGTCTCTCTGACCCGTAGGTGCGTGCATTTTTTCTGTTACACTGAGTTTCCTATCGTGGATGTGGGCTTGAGGAAGAATGGGAGGAGGGAGAGCTGCCAGGAGTCTGCAGAGTTGTTTATATCTGACATAGAGGAGGGAGGGGAGGGAAAACTTGAGGTCTCCCCTCCGAAAAAACCCTATAATCTGTTCTGCAGATTAAAGATAACCAGAACCGGGATGCCTGGGTGGCTCAGTCGGGTAAGCATCTGTCTTCAGCTCAGGTCCTGATCCCAGGGTCCTGCCCCACATTGGGCTCCCTGCTCAGCAGGGAGTCTACCCCTCCCCCCTGCTGGTGCTCTGTCTCTCACTCTCTCAAATAAATAAATAAATAAAATCTTTAAAAAAATAATCAGAACCAATTAGTAGAATTGAAAGAGTGTCTGGGGAAGGGAAGGTCAGGTCAGTGTGTGTGAGGAGACCACGACTATCCTCAGTCTTCCGTTGGGATTGGAGGGGGTGGCAGAGGATAAATTGCTGACATGGCGTGGTCACGTGGCTGTGTCATTTTACTTCGGCAAAGAACGATCAACCGGAGGCTGAGTGATGGGCCGTTCTGGAGGTGCTTTCTGCCCGCCGCTGTCCACGTTTGGGTGTGACTGCAGTGCACAGTGCACAGAACCGGGGGACGAAGGGTCCTTGTTAGACCCAGAACAAGCCTGTGGGTAGTGGCAGAGAGCGAGGCTGGCTGAGGGAGTTGGAATTGACACAGATGGCTTGCTGTCTGGCTAACTCGATTTATTGCTAGATGTCATGTACTTTTGAGGCGCTTGCGAAATACCTGTGGGGCTCGCGTAGTTCCACACCCGGCCCCTGGCCTTTCTCTTCTGAGTAAATGTGCAGTCTCCCTGGGACGTGGCGGGGTTCAGTTTGCTTCTCACTGAATGCCAAGACCCCCCCCACCCCGCCACTTCCCTCTGACATTTTAGTTGAGGCTTACTCGAAATGAATGGAAATTCATCGTATTGTTAGTTTTGCTGTCTAAGATGGGATTCGATTCTAATGTTCTGTGGTTTTATTCCGATCAGTCAAGGCCAATGGGGGGAGACTGGCACAAAGCTGAAACTTTCAGCCTCTCTGGCACTGCTCCCCTCTGGTCGTGTCGGGAGTGGACTGCGTTATAACAGAATCAGTGAGCTAAGAGCTCACATTTTAGACAGCAGTGAGTGGGAAATAACTCGATGGCTGGTTCTTAGAAAGTCTGGGGCCCAGTTCTCATTCTCGGTGCTGTGCAACAGGCTTCCGAAGACCTTCTCAAGGAGCACTACATTGACCTGAAGGACCGTCCGTTCTTTGCCGGCCTGGTGAAGTACATGCAGTCAGGACCTGTGGTTGCCATGGTGAGTGTGCGTGTGTGGGATAGCGATGTGGGTGACTCTGTTGGGAGCCAAGAGTGAGGGCTGTGACTCCTGCCTCGGACGCCGGGTCCTCACTGATACACAGGAAATGGGGGCTGGGAGGATTGGGCAGTTAGGATAGGAGTTAGCTCTCTGACCCACCAAAGGCAAGATGCGTTTGTCTGCTGAACTGAAGACCCCACCGCGACTCCTAGCTGGGGGCAAGCAGGAGAGGTCGGCCTGACTCTATACTTCGGGAAGCAGGGAGACTGTTCCTTCTTGCTTATTGCAATAATTTTCCTCCAGGTATGTACTGGTTGTCTTCATTGCACCAGGCTCTGTTCCAGACTCTGGGGAAACAGTCGTGAATGAGATTTTGCTCGCCTACACATCTTGAAGGGGGAAGATGGGCAGATAATGAAGAAATTAAAAAAATATATATATATTAATGATTAGTGATATGCCCAGAAATGAAATAGGGTAACGTGACAGCAAATGGCCACTTTAGATCGGGTGCTTAAGGAACATGCTTTTCAAGCTGAGATCGGAGTGAGAAGAAGGAGCCAGGCATATACAAAATCACGTTGAAGAATAGTCCTAACAAGAAAACAGCAAGTGCAAAGGGCCTGAACTTTTCGAGGTACAGAAAGAAGGCTGGAGCAGCTGGAGCCTGGTGGGTGGCAGAAGGTCAGATGCCATGAGTTCAGAGGCACGGGCGCAGGCCAGAGCAGGCAGGGCTGTGCTGGCCATGCACTGGCCGAGCTCCGGGACGGATGCTAGCAGAGGTCTAACAGTGGGCATTTTTAAAAGGCTGCTCTGTCAAGAGTGGACTGTAGAAGAGCAGGAGTGGTAGCAGGGGGACCAGTATTCCTAGTGTTGGAACAAACAGCTGCTCCATAACTACTTCTTCAGTGTGAAGGGGGCTTTTTGTTTTCTTTCTTTGAATTAATAGTTCTCACATTTTCTGCTGAGATGGGTTTTTTTTCTTTGACCATATATTCTTTTATCCTTGGAGGTCTGGGAGGGCCTGAATGTGGTGAAGACAGGCCGAGTGATGCTCGGGGAGACCAACCCTGCGGACTCCAAGCCTGGGACCATCCGTGGGGACTTTTGCATCCAAGTTGGCAGGTAGGAATCAGTGCTTTTTGCCTTTTTCCAAAATCTGAGTTAGGTGACACGAGAATTTGGGTTCCTCGGGCACCTGGGCTCAGTTGGTAGAGCATGTGACTGTAGATTTTGGGGTTGTAAGTTGGAGCCCAGCCCCACTTTGGGTGTAGAGATTAGTTTACAAAAAAAGATCTTAAAAAAAAAAAGATTTGGGTTCTTGAGGCTGGGATGGACAGGATTCCATATGCAGATCAGTTTGAAATCAGTTCGTTGTCTTTTTCCCCCTGAAACTGGTGTCTGGCTTAGCGAGCCCTCTTGCCGTTGGCCATCAACATCACTGTGGTTGTGCCTGTCTTGAGAGGGTAGAACCCGGCGCAACACACTTTGTTGGCCAGAGTCCTCTCTGCTTCGTCAGTGTTGCTCCGAGGACTGGAATACGGGGAGGGTGTTCTTCATCCTCACCTTCACTGTGCTTGTGGGCTTTTTCTTTTAATGTGGACTCGGGTGCAGGGGGCTTTGGCTTTTTCTGCTGCAGGGGCTGTCAGCTTTCTGGCAGTGGGAGCGAGGGGGGCTTCCGGGCAGTTGAATCCTTTGGGTCTTGGTAACGTGGCTGCCTCTCTCCCCATCCAGGAACATTATCCACGGCAGCGACTCTGTGGAGAGCGCGGAGAAGGAGATTGGCTTGTGGTTCCAGCGCGAAGAGCTGGTGGATTACAAGAGCTGTGCTCAGAGCTGGATCTACGAGTGACGAGTGCCGAGTGCCGGGACAGCGGACCTCAGTGCTTTGCTCATTCCATTCCCTTTCCCTCCCATGAGTGGGGGCCAGGCTCTCCCAAATCCACTTACTTCTGAGACCTTCCTTATAACCTGGAGGGGAACTCTTGGAGCTGGGAGAGCTCCCTGTACAGTATTATGTGCTACCATCAGATTAAAGTGTTTCATCCCAACCTAGGATTCATCGAGTCGGTTACTTTGTATTGCCCTATTGCTTTGTATTCTTTTTTCTTTTCCATTTACTCTGGATAACCTGAGCTAACAGAGAGTGTAAGTACTATGTAAATTATTTTTATTGGCCTGAGAGATCTCTGTCTCTCTTTCTCTCTGCCCATCCCTCCCTTCACTCCTGCATCTCATCTGCTTTTGGCACCGAGCCAGTCTGCAGTCCTTCAGGAAAGATCTGCTAGGTTGCCCAGATTGTACTGGGTACAGAGGATTCACTGGAAATGAGAGATATCCTTCCTACTCTTGAGAAGCTCTCAGGGACTCAGCAGATGGGGCAGTGTGTGAAGTTGTAACTACTCTAAAAACAGAAAAGCTGGATAGTGGGCCTGGTCCCTGAGAGGACTTCAGAGGAAGCAGGTGAAATCTTGTGAGTAGCTTTGATGTGTTGGGGCGCTGATTTGGCTGCTTTAACATAAGCAAGATGGAAATTTACTTATCTTTCATTTAAAAGTCTAAACTAAAAATCTAACATACAGTCCTGTGTCTAGTTCACAGTACTGTGTTGTGTACTTGCAATTTGCTAAGAGGGTAGATATTAAGGTGCTCACACACACAGATGAAAATGGTAACGATGCGAAGTGTGGGATGTTCATTGTGGTAATCATTTCACAACATATGTAAATTAAAACAGCAGGTTGTATACCTTAAATACGTAACAATTTTTGTCAGTTATACCTCAATAAAGCTGCAGAGTCCAGGTAGGTTAGCAGCGGTGGTGATGGTGGTGAGGTTCTGATCCTTGAGGTTGTCCAGGGACTGATTTCCTTCTAACCGGTGTAACATGCCTTACCCCCTACATGTGACTAATGGCAAGTTGGGAAGGGAAGTGGATTGTTTCTTTGAAGAACTGTCACCCTGAATTTACCATCTTTGCTCCCCCTTCCATCCCGCTGGCCAGAACTTCTTCATGGGCAAGCCTCTTGCTGCAAGAGAACGTGGAAAGTGTTATTTTTATTTAGGCACCCTTGTGCCTAGAGAATACTCCGGAGCTCTCCTATGTGAAGGGGGAAGCTGAGAATACATACTGGGGACAATTACTTTTGCCATAAACTTTAGGGTTTCTTTCCTGGTATTCTCCCTGTTCACCTGGCTTTAGTAGAGGCAGTGGAGAGGAGGGGAGTTGGGGTGGGAGCTACCGTGTTTTCCCAGTTTCACTGGGGTGTGCCTGACGAAACTGTAAGATTATTTCAAGTATGCAATGAGAGTTGACACGTATAATTTGTGAAAGGATTTCCTCCACGGGGGCTACTTTCCTTCCATGCAGCTGAGGACTAGATGCATTTCTGTTTCACACAAAGCATGGCCTGTGTGTTTGGGGCAGAGAGAAAGTACCGGCACCTTTGGGGATTGAGTATGTGTGTAGTGAGGCAACCGATCACACCTTGCCCAGTTAAGGGCTGTCTTTCCAGAAAGGACAGGGAATGTGAAAGGCAGAACGCTGCTATGAACCATACCACAGAAGCTCTTCGTGCCTGGACCAAGGGGGCAAACAGCTCCCCAGAGGAATTCCCAGCCTCTTTTCCACTGGTGACATTGAGTAACTGAAAACGAAGCCCGAATTAGTGCTTCACCTTGAAGCCAAAGGGAACACTGGTCTCTCCAGAATGAGGACTGTGCTTTAACGCTCGGCAACTAGCAGTCTGGGAAGCCAAGGTGGACCAGAGGGCTGGGGTGCAAGGGCACCTGGCTCCGGGGGGCCCAGTCAGACCAGGTTCCACACTCCGCACTGACAAACCCAAAGGCAGGCCAGTCGAGGTGGAACAAGAAGAGAATTTATTTCAGGGAGGCCAACAGGAAAGACTGGACCAACGTCTCAACGACGGTCTCTAAGCGCTGAAAATACTCCGGGTTTCTATTCGGAGACTCTGGGACAAAGGTCGGTGTGTACCTGCAGGTGGGCGTTGAAGGTCAACTCCAGCGGTGTCTTGGGGTTGGTCCTGCGGAGTCCTGCTCAGGGCGGTCCTCGTTGCTCGAGGGGCAGTTTCGGTTCCCATCACGGGATGCTTTGCCTGCGGAGATAAACTGGGAAGAGGAATTCGAGGTCAACATGGAGGCCGCCGAAGTCCTCTGTCAACGCGGCAGGTACCGGCTGTCCGTGCGGTCGCCGGGAGCGCTCGGGTGAGGTTCCGGGGAGGGACAGACACGAGGCCTCCGACCATCTCCGGGGACAGGCACGGCTGGACGGGCGTCCGGACGGGCCGCGAGGAGGGGCTCGCCGCCTCCCCCGCCGCGAAGCTGGGCGCCACCCAAGGGCGGGGAGCTGGGTGCGGTCGCGGCAGGTCTGACCGTGTGAGAGCGTCTGGAGTCTGGTCCGGGTCTGTGTCCGGCTGGAGAGCCTGAGCGCACGGGCAGCGTGAGTGTGCGCGGGCGTGCGCGCGTGGGGCAGGAGGTGGGGCGGGAGGGCTGCGGGCCGCACGTGCCGAGTCCCAGCCGCGGGCACCCCCCGCCCCCGGGAGAGGAAGCCACTTCCTGCTCCCGAGCCCCCAGCGCCCCCTCGCCGGCCCGGGGCGTGGACAGAGATCTCGGGCCGCGTCGGCCTCACGGGTTGGGCGGCGGGGCGTCCGGGGTGTGGCCGTCGCGCGGCCCTCCTCCCGATCCGCTCCGGGCCCCGCCGCTCGCTCCACGTCTCGTCTCCCGCCGCGCAGCCAGCTTCCCGGTGAGGCGCTGGGGGTGCTTACCCCGCCGCCCCCCCGGGCCCCTCCCCAAGAACGCGCTAGCCTCCCGCACCCCCCCCCACCCCGGGCCCTGCGCCGGATCCCCTCCCGCGGGGCGGGGGCGGCCGGCGGGCGGTGTCCCCGCGGAGCGGACGGAGGGCCCGGGGCGCCCGCGGGGTGGGGATGCGGGGGAGGCGCGGGCCGGGGGGAGGGCGGCCGGGGTCCTGTGTCCGCGCGGCCGCCGGGCCCTGAACCGACCTGTCGCCCGCAGGCCATGGCCCACCAGGAGCGCACGTTCATTGCCATCAAGCCGGACGGCGTGCAGCGCGGCCTAGTGGGCGAGATCATCAAGCGCTTCGAGCAGAAGGGGTTCCGCCTCGTGGCCATGAAGTTCCTGCAGGTAACGCGGCACCCCTCCCCTCCCCCCGCTCCCAGGTGCCCGGCGGCGGGCGCTCCGCTTGCTCACCCGCCGCCACTTACCGCCCCCCCCCCAAGGCTCTCGCCCCGCGGCGATCCTGGCGCCCCAGCCTGGCCCCAGGCCCGCGCGCTCGGGCGCCCTCGCAAGGTTAAGTGGAGATGACGTGACGGCCGGCTGGCGAGTGGTGGAGAGAGCCTGTCCCCCGGGCGGGCCGCGCGGGCCGCACGTGTCCATGGTGGGAGCTCCCCCCCCCCGCCCCCGGTTTAGGGCAAGGCCCGGCACTTACACACTTTACATCTGGGGTCCAGATCTGGACTTTCAGGGAGAAGTCAGTCTTGATATCTTAACCAAGCCCATCTGGGAAGAGAAGAACGTTTTCACTTAACATGTGAAATGTCCGAAAGGGCACTGGAAATGGGCCAGAAGAGTTGACATGACCTCTCTCCGACGTATTTCCTTCAAAGGCAGACAGCGCTTAACCCTCCACATCTAGATTCTCGGCCATCTACTTCTTAGGATGATAACCCCACTAATACCACTGACATTTTGAGGATGTCTTCATGATCCAAACAGTCTTTCTGCTAAAAGAGTATCTGTGGCAGGGTTTGGGTAGGATTTCTATATGCGCCTTATGAATGTTGCAGGACTTGGAGAACCTGCCTTGGGAATGGGGGGTTCTGAGGATGGGACAGAGCCATTTTTCAGCCCTTTGGGTGTACATCCTAACTGTGACCTCCTGTTTTGTGCCAGGCCTCCGAGGAGCTCCTCAAGCAGCACTACATTGACCTGAAGGACCGTCCCTTCTTCCCGGGGCTTGTGAAGTACATGAACTCCGGGCCGGTTGTGGCCATGGCAAGTGCTTGTGGGGGCTGGGAGTGGAGGGCCGGGAATAAGGGCTGGTGCAGAACCCAGCTTGCTCAATGCCAGCAGCGTGTCCTCTGTTTAGACATCTTCCCGGCCACTCCAGATTCCTTGTTTGACAAATGGAGCCTGCTGGAGTTACTTAGTGAACAGAGCAACTAGGAGCTTGGGAGGAAAAAGCATGGGGAACCAGACCTTAGAAAAAGTTCTGTATGACCCACTGCTAGAAATGGAGCAGTCTCTTTCCTCCTCTGGCATCAATGTCCAGCTGGGAATGAAGAAGAATAGAAAGTTCAGGAGGGAGGCACTGAAATTGGTCCCAATTCTCGGAGGACAGCTCTTTGTTCGTGTTTTTCCCCCGGGCTGCACTTTCTGCTTTCATGGGAATCTTCACCGTGTCCTGCACTCCTGTCCTTCCCCCGATCCTGTTCCAGCACGATCACTTTCCTCTCCCGCTTCATCACTTTCTCCTTGTGCTGTGGCTGCCTGAGGTTCTTTGTCCTGTTCATCCTCTTCTCAGGCGGGAAGTCCCCAGCTTGGGTGGATGGTTTCTCTGTATCCGAGCTGTCCGCTCGGGATGGAGCACAGAGCGTCTCCTACAGGCCGCTGCTGTCTCGTATTGGGGTGAGCTGCTTAACCGTGTCACCGATGGGCCTGACAGAAGCATGCCGTGAGGCAGGGACGAAGGTTTGTCCGGAGTGGTCCCAGCTGACAGATCTGATGGCAGTTCCTCTTCCCGACTGTTTCCAGGTCTGGGAGGGACTGAATGTGGTCAAGACGGGGCGAATGATGCTTGGGGAGACCAACCCAGCGGATTCGAAGCCAGGCACCATTCGTGGGGACTTCTGCATTCAAGTTGGCAGGTAAGCCCTGAGGGGTGCTGGCGACTTTTTCTCAAAAGGCACTTCAGTGGGGATATGAAACATTTTAGGTGTATCCCAATTTCAGGAAAATCTGAACTTTTAAAATTAGGTGGTAATGATCACTGGATGAAGGTTTTCTTCAATAGTTATTTCCCTAGGCTACTTAAAATTTTACCTAAGGCCTTGCACCAGGGAGCTGTGTGTGGTAGGTCCCGTGGGACACGGCAGAAAGCGCAGAGTGTGGGGAATGCCTCGGCTATGCTCCTTGTGGTGCCCTGGCTGTGGGTGCACCACTTAACCTTTTGGTTCCCTCACTGTATAAAATCTGTACAAACACTTTGTACAGAGTTTTAAGATCCAGGTGGAATAAAGGGATTTCAGTGAGCGTGAATGTTTCAGTTGGGCTTTGCAAGTGAATGTTTATGAAAACGCAGCAGAAAGGGCCGTTGACCCCACCTAGTTTGGTTATTGGTCCGTTATCCCTGTGTTTCAAAATTCAAGAAGTAATGTTTTGTGGCACAGCAGTCTTGGGGTACAGGCCCTGTTTTGGAAACTGGGGAGTATGTATAATAAAGTTGAGCCCGGGGATACTTTTGATCAAATACATTTACAATTTTATAGTTTTTCTTTTTTAAGAGAGAGAGTAGGGGTTTGGGGTTGGGTGGGGGGGAAGAGGAAGAGGGAGAGAGAATCCCAAGCTGACTTTGCGCTGAGTGCAGAGCCCCAGTGGGCCTCGATCTCACAACCCTGAGATCACGACCCAAGCCAAAATCAAGAGTCAGATGCTCAACTGACTGAGCCACCCAGGCGCCCCTGATTTTATAGTTGCTTTTAAGAGGAAATACTTTGGGGGTAGATCAAGTGGTACTTTGGCTGAAAAGGTCTGCAGTGACTGTCCTTTGCCTTAGCCGTAAACAGACTTTGGCACTTTAAAATGTGGTTAAGTTGGGGCGCCTGGGTGGCTCAGTCAGTGAAGCGTCTGACTCTTTATCTCAGCTCAGGTCTTGATCTCAAGCCCCATGTTGGGCTCCATACTGGGTGTGGAGGCTACTTTAAATAAATAAATAAATAAAATGTGGTAACTAGTAATTGTTCTCTTTCTTAGGAACATCATTCATGGCAGTGATTCAGTAAAAAGTGCAGAGAAAGAAATCAGCCTATGGTTTAAGCCTGAAGAGCTGGTCCACTACAAGTCTTGTGCTTTTGACTGGATCTATGAATAAAGGGGGACAAAGCATCCATCCCCTTTGGCATCACTTGACGTGTCCCTGGACACAGCTCTTCATTCCGGTGACTTGGAAGTACTAGAATCCATTTTTTCTAAAACGTACTTACCAATAAAGCCTTTGGAAACTGTGCGTCCTCGTGTGCTTACTTGATACTGCACTGGAAGAAGGGATTTGGTTCCTTGGCTTTCGTAGCATTATCCGGAACTCGGTGATCCTGCTTGCTGTGGAAGAACGATCTGACCCCTTCTCAGCACCGGGATGTACTGCTAGACTCTAGGAGGTAAAGTAGAGAGGCTGAAGAGGACAAGTGTGGCATTGGCTGTGTGTCCAAAGGAAATAATGAAAAAAATATCCCAGCCACCTTAGAGGTTGTAGAAATGTGTATTTCTATACAGTGAGTTTGTTGAAGCTTGAGTGAAACACAAGAGTAGTCAAGTTGTCCAGATTTACATCTTTGTTGACTGGTAACGGGGCAAGTTAGGAGGAAATGGAAGTCTAACGACATGGGTAAAATGAGGGTAATACCACCGCATTGCAGGTTTAAAAGAAAGAATGTATCTAGTGGCTGGTCCCTGGTAAAGTGTTCCCTGCAGCCCTACCCCACTTTTTACTCTTCCCTGGGGTGAGATACGGATCATGCCTGTTACCTGGGTTACAAGCAGTGATTGGTTACAAAATTCTTACTGCCTGCATTTAAGGTTAATTTCGCTGGAATGGCGCAGTTGGAAGACAATACCAAATAGCACCCATTAATATAAATGATACTATCACCTGGAGTCCGGTTTATAGGCCGCCTCCATGGCTCAGTTGGTTTAAGTGTGACTGGTACTTACGAGACTGGTACTCGTATCCCCATTTTACAGCTGAGGAAACGGAGTGACAGAGTTAACAAAGGCTGTCAGTGGAAGCGGCTGGCTTCCGACCCCATGCTCTTGGTCACTCTGCTTAACTACCTTACCTAGTTTTCCTTCCAAGTGACCCCTGAAAATTATGAGTTTGGAGGGTAACTGAAATCAGATTTGGAGTGGGGAAAGCTGAGAGGAAGGGTGTGAACTTTGGGACTTCATTCGCTAGAACTGACCGGGAAAGGGTTGACTATGGTGAGATTAAAGTGACTGCCCTCTGGAGTAAGGCTGGGCTTTGGACCTCATCTTATCTTCCAGCTAGGTGTGTGAAAGCAGACAACTCCTTCAGAACCTTTTATGCTTTCCATAAAACTTTTTTGGAAACACATATTAAATGCATTATTTAAATGCCCTAGCCTCAGTAACAGTCTGTAAGAGGAAATCCTTTACTGTTGTCCCCTGATCTCACAAGGCCGGATGAACACCGCAGGGGTAAAGAGTTCTCTTTTTCGGGGAAACACTTGGTACTCTTAGAGCGTATGTTGGGCATAAAGCACACCAGGAAACTAGCTTTCCCAGCGGGCACGTAATGGTTTCAAGAATAGTATGTGTATCTCAAAGCTCATGGGACTGTAAATGAGAGCCAGGCTGGGAATTCCAATGTACTAGGCAACCGTTCAAGCCATTTAGGGTAGAAAGCAGGGCAGAAATTAGGTTCTACTTTTTTCTTGCAGCATGTTAGATTTTTCTAAAGCATGATGATGAAATTAACCCCGGAAGACCCAATCCATCTGTTCTCTTACATCCATAAAATTGTCTACAAACTGCATTTTTTAGTAGAAATTGAATAATTTACTAACAACTTAGTTGCTGGTAGAGGAGGGTGGCTTGCATTTCCTCTTCACGGAAACAGCAAGAGCCAGCTGGGATCATTTATTCACATCCTATGAATTTTGTCTGCTTAAAAAAAATAAAGTCTCCCAGCAAGCACACCAACCCTGAAACCCATGTTCTAGCCACAGGGATGCACTCTCCCCTCCAGGGCTCTGCACTCCCCTCTGCCCGTGCTGTGGTTTGGCCGTTTACCTTCGTCTGTGAAATCCTGGCTTGAAAGCAGCCGCGTCCACACAGCCACCCGCATACTGTCCTCCCTTGTCAGCCGGGAGTAGACTGCTCACTCAACGTGCCTGCTTTCCCCTTGTCTGGTCACAGGTTCTGTGAGGAAGGAACCCACCTGGCTCTCTCGGGGGCTTGTGGTTGCTCACAGAAGGGACTCAGTATCTTGAATAAAAAAAGGAAACCCCTCAAAGACCAAAGCGTATTAAAGAATTGCTCCGATGCAACTTAACTTTAACATTTTATTTTGTGTAAAAAAGGGCAAATTTAGTGAATTATTTTCATCTTGTACACAAAGTTATAATTTTAATGCTTTTCACATCCATGCTGAAAATTTGCAGTTTGGTAAAAATGAAAGGAACATAAGTTTCTCTGAAGGAATTTTTCACGCCATTATATACACTTCGTGAGAAAGTCTCAAATACTTTCTCAGTGATCACAAGTTACCAAGAAAATAAAAGAGTAAATTTGTACAGATATTGATCTATGTATCAAATACATACAGAAGTGATGTAAAAACCTTATGCAGTTTACTTTGACCTCTGTCCTCAAAAGATTTGCCCAGGGACAGATGCTTTTCTTTTGTATAAATGACTGTGGCTTTATTTAAAATATGAAAGTCAAAGGAAGCAACCCAGTTTCATCACAGTATTTTTAAAATCCCTTCCCAATAGTAAAGGATCATTACCAAATATATAGCACCATAATACAAGTATTGATGGGAGAGGGTATTCACATCACGCAAAATTAATATAATAAAAACAAACAAACACTGAAAACCCGTGTTAGTATCCGTAGAATAAGAAGTTGATAACAGCTTTAGCTTTCCTCATACACAGCAAGGAAAAGGTTAAAGAGTTTAAACTACCAAAAAATCCCCAAATAATCCTAACAGGAAAAAAAAAATGGTAACAAACCCAAGGTCAGCAGTACACTTTGAACCGTAAGAGAGAAGGGGGCTATGGGGTTGTACACCGGAGTTATGGCTAAGACGGCTATCTCCTCTGCACCGGCCTGTTTCTGTTCGGAAGCAGCAGGAGTTAGAGCCTGAACAACGAGGAGGGCTTCGGACTGTGTCTAGACCGTAGGAAGTCCTCGCCAACGTCTAACTGTTGGTCATGGGATCAAGATGAGAAACACTGCACGAACAGGCGGGACATTCGAAAGCACTCAGAGCCTGGTTTTGCCGTATGACTGGAAGCTTCGAAGATCTGGCTACAAATGAGCACTGTGCACAGAACCAATTACCAGGCTCCAAACCAGATCCCTCCTGGTTTACTCAGTTCCCCACAGAGCCCCTAAGCCCAGGGTACGGCCGAGTACGCCCTGCAGCTGGCTCCCTGGGCTCCTGTCCCGGAACCGGAGCCTGACAACGAAGACTGTGGTAAGCCCTGCTTTGGAAGTCTTCTAGGCTTTACGTTTATGGGAAGATTCTTAAAAGCTGGAGATTTGGGAAGTGTGAGGATGTCACATTTACAGTAGGTCCCTCTCAGTAAGGTTGTTTAAGATAAATATCCAGTAATTTAACAGCTGAATTCACACATATTTGACACATGAGAATCAACTTGGCATTGATATGATCTGCATTTATGCCCCTAAAGAGTCAGTATTAAGAAATGTTGACATGCGATTCCATACATTCTTACACTATAAAGTAACAAATTTTACTTCCAGTAGCAACTACAAAACCTTATGCTATTAACCCCTCTTGCATAGAATGAGGTAAACCTGTGCGTATTACCAATGCTATTATTCCCAAAAGTAGAGCAATATTTTAGAAAATAAATTGCTGGTTTTTAATGTTCTATGCATTTTAAAATTCAAACAAAAATCTTACCTAAAATGGTCTCCTGGGGCTTTCCATTACCTTTTTTTTTTTTTTTAAAGCATTCCATAGGCTGAAGGACTTTAGAGGTTAATCATTTTGATTAATTTCTAATTAGCCCTACCTATATTCCAGAGGAGACGGCCAATGTTATCACTCTGAAGAGGCCAGGCTAAGACCCAGAAGCACTTCTAGAACAGATGCAATTAATTCCTGAGAGTTTAGTTTATGAACCTCACTGGTAAACGCTAGAGCTCTCTCATTCAGTCACAACTCAGAAAGTTAGAAAAAACGCAGAGAGCAAACCTTTCACCAATTTACCCTTGTATCCTCTTTTTTTTTTTTAAAGGAAGCCATGTGAATTTTAAAGTAGGGAATGTTTGAAATGGTCCAAATCAGTTATTACTGTTAAAATTAATTTTGAATACAATTAAAAGACAATTCATACTATATATATATATATTTATATATACGGAATTTTAAGAAAATTAAATTCTCTTTCAAATTAGTTTTTTTTTTAAACAAATCCAGGATAGTTAAAAGCAGAGCTGGAATGATTTTGAATTCTAAACTGATTTTTGGCTTTAAACAACTTTTGATTTGATTCTACTGGTAATACAGAAGAACATCTGTTTTGGGGTGTGGTTATACTAAGTATTATCTAACAGATGGAGGGAAATGGCAGAGAACTGATCAGAATCCCTCTTGTGGGGTATCTTTTAGTAAGGAAAAGAAAATGAACGAAGGACAATATTGCATTTTCCCCAACCCCTCAATGCGTAGACTGAGATCCTGTTTATCTTTGTCAACCATTCCAGTTTAACACTTTAGTGTTAGGATAATTTTAATCATTTTTTAATTAAAAGAGAACATATAAAAGTATCCAGAGTTCTTCCAGTTTCATATAGAACTCCAAATAAATCTTCACAGAATGAAAAACATTTCTGTACAAACATTTAAAATGGGCTGCAATAAAATGCCAGCAAGCAGAATTAATTACCCCTTCCATGATCTATGTGGTGACGAACCCTCCATGAGAGGGGGGTTCAGTTGCATATTTCTGCAGCAAAGGAAGCTGGAGATGTGACTGGCCTAACTTCTAAAATCCCAAAATCTCCCAACAGGTACCAAAAAGGTTCATTTGTAATGACAGTTCATTTGCATTTACAACTATATCCTTCTTAAATCATTTCCTTCAATCCTGCTACCTAAACTTTAATCTTACCAAAAAGTTAGAATTTCAGTTGTTAACAATGCACATAAATCCAAACTTGGAAAATATTACAAAATTCTTTCAAAAGCTTCAAATACAACACAAAAATTGTCCATCTTTTATAAATTGAAAAATTTCCCCCCACGACTAAAATAGTTTCCCCACCCACCTGAAAAATCTGGAACTGAAATTTTCTATGTTTAGCAAAATGTCCCAGTAGAATAGCCCCGCTGTACAGCTCGAGTGAGTAGAAATCAGTCCTGTGTAAAATTCCTCCCCTCCCGCCCTCAGTTCTGGAACCCTCTCAGGGCTCCTGTTTGATGTAGAAGCTGGCAGAGCCGTTGCTTTCCTGATCAGACGCTCCTTGGAGGAAACTATAATCCTCTCCGTCTATCAACTCCTCCTTCAGCTGCAATGTAGTCACTGCATGAAAGAGATAAACGCATGGCATGTTATTAAGTGTTTCTGGAATATTCAGATTACTTTCCATCTTGAGGCTCCACCAACTTTATAGTTAGTAAGGCTTCTTCATGTCTTCAATAACTCTTTGAAATTCACCCCCTGAAGTACAAACATTTAATTCATTTTAATTTTCAAAGTATATCAGCAGTGAAGGAAAAGTTCCGTAAAGGAATAGTGAGCTACTGCGAGCTGGACCCTGCACGATGGACATTTTCAATGAAATGGTCAAGGTAATAGTGAGCACTAATTTGGCAAGAATAATTAGAATTTTTCTTATAGTGAAGTATTCACTTTTATGTCAAAGTCTATACAACAATGACCTATTTCTCACATGATTCCGAACTATAATATTTAAAATAAGTAACAACACAATAAATAGGACTTCAATGTAATCTCATTATTTCCAAGGAGTACCTTTATTAAAAAGACTCCCTGTAGAAAAATGATATAAATCTGATAATATTAAAATAGTACTATAAATAATACGAAGTATTCTATCATCAAGATGGATACTATGTGTATACAGAATTTACATATTTATAAAAACAAAAGATAAATCTGATATTAGATAAACATCTATGTTAAAACTAAAATCATGGAAAACTCGAATAATCATTTTAGGTAAAATAAAACTACTGACATTGGCAATGTGAAAATCACTGGTGCAGAACAGCGAACATTGCCAATGGCATCACCTAACAGCAGTCCTGCCGGAGTTCTTATCTGAGGACTTCCTTTTTCCCCTTTTCTTTTTTAAAAAAAATTTTAAGTAGGCTCCATGCCCAACAATGGGCTTGAACTCACGACCCTGAGATTAAGAATCGCATGCTCTACCGAGTCAGCCAGGCACCCCAATGACTTCCTTTTTAATGGAAACAAACCAACAGTATAGGCAGTCCTCAATTTATAAATAGGTCCAGTAGGTCTTATTTCTGTGGACAATTGTTTTTCAGTTTCTAATATTTTCAGTGGGGTTTAGATTTCTTGACAGGCACTGAAGTCATGCTAGTAAGAATCCTCACGGACAGGAGGGAGTGCTCTTTCTAATGCATGGGCAAAGATGAAGAGAAAGAGACATTTTTTCTTTGCTGGGCCCAGGAGTGGTGTTGGGCAAAAACTTTAGGCTGTTTAATTCTGAGATTCTCCTATCTTTTTACTTCCCTATTTTTTAAATAAAAATGATCTCAGCTAGGTGCTAAAAACTAGTCTTAGTAACTACCAACCTCTCAGAGATGTGTCCAAGTTTCTTAAAAATGTTACTGTTTAACCGAAATTGAGCTGGTCAAATTCCAAATAACTGAAAGGATGGGTGATCTTGTATGCCAACAGTAATACAGACTGGAATCGAATCCCATGGTGAGCAGTGCTAGTTTTCTTCTCCGATTTCTTCAGCACACTGATGGGCTACATCAGAGGTCACAAACTGTGTCCCTCCCACTCCCTCGCCTGTGTCCCATGGTTCTTTTGAATGTGACTGAATAATCTGAAACAAGAGACTTCACCTACGACCTGGGAAAGCAGGGAGACTCGGCAACAGGCGGCCAGCCCTGTCCAGGGGCTGTGCTCGGTGGGAACTCGCTGGCTGCTGTGCTCGGCGGCTGGGCAGCCTGAGCTCCCTCTGCCACGGTGCCTGCCCCGAATGTGTACGTGCAGCACGCGACTCACACTCACGCTGGCGTGCTGCTACTCCCTGAGGGAACCTGTCTGCTTCCAGGAGGCACTGGCTCCAGACAGAAAGTGCAAACTTTTTGTTTCTTCCATTATGGATCTTTTCATTACAACTGGAAAGAGAGGATGCGTACATATATGGAACGTAAATTGGGAACTGCTTATACAGAAAAAAAAGGTCAATTTATGAGAATTAGGACTCAGAGTATTCAGATGAATAGTAAGCCAAATAAGTTTTCATGAACCACTAACTAGACAGTGTCACCATGTGGAACAATATTAAAATGGTTACACTTTATTTTTATTTTTAAAAATTTTATTTATTTATTTTTGCGAGGGGGGGAGGGAGAGAACTCGCGCAAGCAGGGGGAAGGGGCAGAGGGAGAGGCAGACTCCCTGCTGAGCAGGGAGCCCAGGGAGCCCAATGTGGGACTCGATCTCAGAACCCTGGCACCATGACCTGACCCCAAGGCAGATGCTTAACCGACTGAGCCACCCAGGCGCCCTAAAATGGTTACACTTTTAAAGTCAAATAGTACAGTCACAGAAAAATATTTTCTGTCCTGATCTTAGTTACAAAAGATTTGTTCCAAAAATAGTGGTCTTTGGGGCGCCTGGCTGGTTCAGTCCGCAGAACATGTGACTCTTGATCTTGGTGTTTTGAGTTCAAGCCCCACGTTGGGTGTAGAGGTTACTCAAAAAAAACAAAAACAAAACCACCTTAAAAAAAAATCTTAAAAAAATAGCTTTGACATCTTATTTAATAATTTAAAGAATAATCTTTTGAGAGATGTCAGTTCATTTCATTTTACTTTGGTACTTGTTTTGGTAATGGTGTTAAAAAATTTCATAGCCCAAAGACAGAAAAGTGAATACACTATGCCTGTAATAATAGCAAAACAAACACGAATCAGACTGTTGAAAGTCAAAGCAAACAAGACTGTGCAGTTATTTTCTTTATAAAAAAGTACTTGATATAATTAAAAACGCTTTTATGGAGAGTATCAAGTATCTAATAGTTATCCTTCAAATCTAACCAACACACATTAATTGTTAGGGACATTTGAACAATACCATGAAAATAAACACATGGAAAAAAAACCCCCCAATTTCATTAAAGGTGCAGTACCCACGATAAAAGGTTGGTTGAAACAGTATCTTGTTATAGGATGGTCAGATGGCTATATGAATGAGAAAAGAACTCCTGCGCTTCAAGACCAGACATGTTCCATTCAAACCAATGTTGTTCTGTTTCGTTTTTTGAAATTAAGAAAGGTAAGTTGAGATTGTAAACAGTTCTGAAACTATTTGCATTTACTACTAACAACAAATTTCCGGATTATGCTTCTATGCATGTTAAAATATGAAAACAATGTGCTTAAAAAAAAGTAACTCAAGATAAAGGTGAAACGTTCACTCAGATGTGGAATGGTTCCATGCAAAGTTTCACTGTTTTCATGGAACCTAAAATAAAGCCTGTCTGGTATCTTCACGCTAATCATTTCTCTTTTCCAGGCCTTATTCTCAATGAATGATGGATGAAATAAAAAAGACCCTGTGGCCGAATGTCAACTTCCATGCAAGTGCATTTTCTGAGCTCCATTTTTAAAAAGAAGTCACTTTGTGGACTCTAATCACTAACATTTCAGGAGATAAACTAATGGAAATCATGTTTTCCTAGCTGGGGAAGTCCATAAATAATAAATTCCCAGTGGCTAATCAAACTGCAGCTTTCAGGTAGTTAGGACAGGAATGCAGTCCCCATACGGCTTCAGCAGAGTAGGATCACACCACGTCCCACGAGATGGGTCCCTGGATGAGAACTACAGACAGTGGTGGAAGAAGGGCATCATGTAAGAGACCCCCTGGTTTCCGTCCCATGCATCTACTCTGAGTTCGTGGGTTTTGCCAATCCTAGAAGTTTTATTTTACATGAATCAGTCATCTCTCACCGAACACGACACACGCCTTCTAAAGTAGTCTAATGCTTAAAGAAAACACCTAAAATCCAATAAAAATTCAAACATATTCAGAGCTCACAATGTCTACAGGTAATGACTTAGGTTAAGGAAGACTATGTCATAAATAACAAGTACAAAAACAAAGTCAGAGACACAAACAAGAAAAGAAATTGAAATGTTCTTAAGACTTTGAACGTTTTTCCACTAAGGAGCATATAAACTTACATTTGTAGTCCTAACCTATTTTTTATACAAAAAAGGCATAGTAATTTCCTCTAGATACAAGGATATCAGAGTGATCGTCAGAAAGGCTTAGACTAGGGAGGATGAAGATAACCTAATACACCGATGGGGAGGCAAATGCTAAAAAGAACACATCTTAGAAGGCAAAAAACAAAAAATAAAAAACAAAAAAACCTCCAAAAAACAAAAACACACAACCACAAAAAAAGGCCAAAAAACCCCCCACAAAAACCAAAACCCCAAAAAACTTCAGGTAAAAAGGCATTATCAAACAGAGGAAGAAAAAGAAAACAGAGCTAGGTATTAAGTCCCATCAGGGTTTTCAACACACAAGAGGCATTCTGAAGACTACCGATTAAATAAAACCACCGAGTTTAAAAGCAACAGCTTGGATACGGCAGAACATATGCCAAGGCCTGTACGACTCTGGCCGTGAAGCTGTCTCTCTGTACTCATGTCTGACGTTCATCACATGCAAGTAAAGCCTTTCTGATACTCTATGATAATACATTTGCTCTTAGCAATTACGAAGGGCAAAACCTTTTGCAGTTTTCCTTACAATCAACTAGCTTGGCCAAACCAATTAAATTTAAATTAAATGTCACTTACTGAATCAGTGTAAATATGGAAACATGAAGTTATGGGAATGAATTTTACTCACATTCAACACCAAAACTGTACAAGTATTTATCTCCAAGTTCATGTCATTCAACTACAATGGTGGTCACACTGTTACCACCAGAACCCAAATTCCATAGGAACGCAAAACACATCCTTCCTAGTGAGTGAGAGACGAAAAGCTTCGTCTTTGGGTCTGATTAATCAGGCTGATCCCTAATGGTGTATTTCTCCCCCAGGTCACACCACATGGAATTCTGTGATGGAAAATGTTCAACTATTTTAATGCAACCACGGAACAGTACAAGTGGTCTCACAATTCAATCAACTGAAATGATGAGCTTTACCCTAAATTTGAGGCTCAGAAGTGGTTTAAAAGAAAATAAAAATCCCTCCCTGATGATTCAACTTAGTGAAGTGACTACCAAGGACTAGTGAAGATGAAGTTTTTAGTTGAAAGGAAAAGAAAAATTTAATGAGTCAGCATCTGTCATGCCGGACCATGCTTTGTCTCCCGCCGCCCGACCCAGACTTTCACCCCCTGTAGTACCTGAGGTGCTGATGTGACTATTACCTGTTTTGAGGCTGGGACTGAACTCTCGGCTAGTGCTGGGAGGTGGGAAGGCCTCCGGGGCTGTCTGTGCTGGAAGGGTTCGATATGGAGGAGGAGTCAACTCTTCGTCACCAGAGAAGCTCCTCCGCACCCCACCTGTCATGGGCAGGCTCGACAAACTGACAGGCTTCTTCCCAACTGGCATCTTCCTCTCTAAATATCAAGTCAAACTAAAGTAAGCTTTTACTTACATGTGTGGTAAGAAAAGTGCATTATAACTAGGAAAGACTGTGTTGCATAGGATACTCTGAAAAGAGAACCAACTATGCAAGGTCTGTATTTCTGAAAACAAGGAGTGTGAGTGTGTGTACATGTGGCGGTGTATGTTTGGGATGAATGATGGGAGAGATTATTTCTGGTCTCTGAGAGTCTGGTAATCCTGGTTCCTGGCTCTTAATTTAAAATACAACAAAGCATTGCACGTGGCTGGTCCAGTCAATGGAGCACACGACTCTTGATCTCGGGGTTGTGAGATCGAGCCCCACATCTCGGGGGTGTAGAGACTACTTAAAAATAAAATCTTAAAAAAAATGAAAGAAAATACAACAAAGCAAAATGAACTACCTAGAACATTTAGTGTGGAGAACAGCTGGCTAACTTCCTTCAAGAAAATTTTATCTTGAGGGGGTGTGAAAATCTAATGGAAGAGAGAGATTTTAAAACCCTACCTGGGGGTAGCATTTCACTGCCCACGTAAGGCCAAACGTTGGCTTTTGGGGAGAATCAAAGAGCTGAATAAATGTATTATCTGGGTGGAAGGATTTTACTGATATGAAATGTGCTCCCCTACCTTTCGGTTTACAATCCAGTCTTTTAGAAAACACTTATAATTCTTACTCTGAAAAGCATTTCTACAATTTACAGCTTGTTGCCTGCAAGTACTTAAGCAATCTAATTTCTTTTGAAACACCTTTCGGTTATAGTTTTCTTAAGCAAACATAGGCCTGCAAAGACTCATACGATGCTTTCACCAGCAAAAAAAGTACTCTAAACTTTGCAAATACTGAACCAGCATATTGCATTAGTCAGGTTGAAAGCTGAAGGATACTTACATATCTCTGGGACTCTAAATTATATCTGTTTTCTTCCAGAGCATACAAATGACGAAGGCAAGAGCAATCAGAAATTATGCTTCACAAAATCAGGACTAAAAGATAAATCTAAGTCAGACAGTATTCCTATGTATATGTAAAATGGTCTGGAGACTAAGCGAGTAGTGAGTACACATTCAACTATCAATGGCCAAACCCAAATCACGTGCAGCAAATCATTTAGACTTTTCCTAATGTACGACACACTCTCCACTACTTATCACAGCCCCTGAAGATGGTTCAGAAATTGGTGTGCTGCGTTTCCTGCTCTAGAGTTACTAAACCTTGAAAAAAATAAGGCTTTTCAGATGGGCTAGAGCACATGCATACAACTGTCCATCTGATCCTCTTGGCAGAACATTATCATTATTCAGAAGCACTCGTTAATTGTTATCCCTTTATAGCATGAACACAGATCACTGCAAAACAAGCTAGAACAATGAAGCTGATCAACTACTTCTGTTAAAAAACAAAACAAAACACAAAACCACCAAACAAAAGACAACACTACCAAAGAACACACCAATGGATGATTTTGGGTACAAAAAGACCAAAGAGCTAGAAGATGAAACCACAGAGCCAGAATATAATAATCTCCAGGCAAACTTAAAAGCAGAAGAGTTCGTGGCTGATCTGCTAATGACGCTGTATGCAATGGATAAATTAGGTTTATGGACCCCAAATTCTTTCTTATTTGGGCAAGTCAAGTTTTGCAGGAAAAATGTCTAATGAACTATTCGGTGAGCAATACAAAAACAATAAAAGGAAAAGAGAGTTACAGTGAAGACTGCTGCTTCTTCATTATATGGCACTACAATTCCTTATCCTCAATTCCAAAATTCACAGTTTTCCTGTAAAACCTTGGCAACAAAACTGGACGTCACTTGGTGATAACTATTTATAAACTTTATTTGGCCCATTTAATGTAAACATTTACATATATTCTGCTTCAGAAAATGTGCCAGAGTCTGCAAGGGGTGTTACATAATATATGTACACACACTATACTTCTTTTCTAAAATCTGAAAAATTCTGAATTCCAAAACACATCTGGTCCTAAGGGTTTCTAATAAGGGACTGTGGGCTCATAGCCCTTTTCCTTCCTATGTCCAAAGGACAGCTTAAGGGCATGAGATGATGCCATAATATTAAGAGCTATTGCAACATTACAGTTAAAGAACGTGGTATATATTTACAGCCAAATTCATTATCCCAGCTAATCCAGAAATGTGGTACTATTAAACATCACTAAAAACTGGCATATTGATATTATTATCTCATTAGTTTCATACTTCTTCCCATGTCCCTGGCCCATTAACTCAAAATCGTTAAACCCCTTAAGCTGGAAACAAACACACCAAAAGTCACATTGAGGGAGGCATGTGAACTGAGTACACAATGCTCAGAAATTCTAAAAAATATGTCATGGAGTAATAAATGTTCTTAATTCAACACCCTGGAAAGAAAATTCTGAATCTCGGTCTTGTCCGACAGAAAGTGAAAAGCCACGCTAAGGCAGCCCGTGCTACCCAACCTCAGAGAAAGCTCAGTGATCACACGGTCTATGGTTAGTCCCCTGACAAAGCCGCCGTGTGAACTTTTCTTCCTCATTTCCAGACACATGGGGATTACTTTGCTCTGCCTGTCTGGAAATGTTCTCTAAGGTTCTTTCAGGTGAATGTCAAACTAGCAAGCAGCTAGTGGGCAAAAGAACTGGATAAACCGGGAGGCCTACACCTCTGATATAAAAGAGAGGGTGAGAGAAAGGCCTGGAGGTTACCAGTGTTGAGGCTGATGTGGGTTTCATGCCGGGAGGACACGAGAGCACCACGGCAGTGGGTGGTAGAAGTTTTTAGTCCTCCAGTGAAAAAAAATCTATAGACAAATGACTGTAATCAGAAAGTAAGGGTATATTTGATTCTTCATGCTGCTTCAGTCTCTCGGTTGTTAATGAGACAGATTGACACTTACTTGAACATATGGCAAGTCAGCTGGAAAAATCTGTTTTAGTTTTAATCCTCAAATGTACTTTTTACTTTTAAAAGTATCTTTTTTATAAAAATAATCTTATCTCAGAATGAATATTCCACGACAAGTGTCGTGAAGAGAAAAACCTGTGGCTTCCCATGTGTGTCGGGGGAAGATTTTAAGAGAATCAAATAGAGCTATCAATATATTCTATATTATTTTGGCTATTAATGCCAATAACCATTCACTGTAAGAAAAAATAATATAGAAAGCATATTTAGAAAAAAATTTTTAAGCCTGATTTTGTTAGCCATCAACTTGAATTTCTTATAAATCTCATTCTAGAGAGTTTTGTTTTATAAGGATGGGTTTCCTAGGCTCTAAGTCTGTTGTAAATATCAAGTACTTCCCTTTTTAAAGTTTTATAAAAAAGATTTAAAAAAAGAATTTTCAGTAGGTTTACATATTATCTCAAGAACTATTTGTACTCTATTTTTTACCATATGTATGTTTTAAAATATTACGGCGAACATTTTTCCTGTCCACTAAAATATGTTTCTCATTACTGAAAAGGTTTGCCTTTTATGGCATACTGCACCTTTAAGCAAAATACAAAATGCACAGTCATCGGCTCTCACAAGGGGTACTAGCTTTTGTGCAAGAATGCTGTGACCCCGATTGGTTAACAACTTAGGAAATGTATATAAACACCATGTGGTGACCCACTTTTCTTATGTCCTTTGTATTGCTGGGACTTAGCCTTTTTCTTCTGTTTTGATGAACCTGATTGGCTTTCTCTTGACGCTGAAAAATAAAAGGGAAAATTGGTACCAGATAAGCATTGTGAGCACACAATTCTAGATGCAACTTAGATGAATTATCTTTACCAAGACCATTATGCTTATAAAAAGTACAGGATGCTTGGAAAACAAGGGTGCTAGTTACTGTAAAATCCATGATACCAGACAGATTCCACTAGTCATTCAATAAGCACTCTTTATATATCAATACATTTTAGCCTCTAATTTCAAACTCATTAGAACAAGTCTAGCTGCATTTGGAGGGTGCTCTTACTGTGGTGTTTCTGTCTAGAGTCATTATGTAACTGACTACTGGGTTCACACTGCTGTGGCACTCATGGTCTCAGTCTGTGATAGTGCTGTGGAGTCTTAAGATCTTACCTGGCAACCAATCAGACAAAGGTATATTCTTGTCCTGTGAGCTCACAAGATGACTTATGTGAAACAGTCCTCTGGAGAATTGCTGATTTTTACAAAAGGACACCTTTTCTGTATACCAACTTACACTGTGATGCCGGAGGCTGTAGCTGATATCCAGTTAACTGACACCACCCTACAGGATAGAGGTCAGGGGACTCACAGTCTACCCACTGATCATACTCTTCTTCCCATCCATCAAAATGTATCCTCAAGAGACGGTGAATAATTCGAGTTACTGTGGCTACACATATTAACCGTGGCTCCATGAGATCTACTGCTTCTAATTTCATTCCTACACGAAATCCGTGATTTGGAACATCCTGACAGAGAGAAGCCAAACATTACCACTGGTGAAAAGAAGAAGGCATGAGTCCACTACCACCAAGAAAGAGGGGAAAAAAAAAAAAAAAAAAAGCAGTGTAACCAAACAGCCTAATTTTAAACCAAAAAAAATCACAAACAATTCTTTAATTATTAAAACATATGAAGGTGAAGTATTTAAGAACTAGTTAGGAAATGTATTCATTTCTATTTTACTCAGATTAAAAATGAAACAAAATTTGAAAACAAGCTTCATATCCTAGGTAAAGAAAATATACTGTTTTATCACTATATATTTGTTTGTTATTAATCTCCATTAAGAAATCCTAACATAAAGCAAAGACATTTTGATCAACAATGATTTGCATTTGTAAGGCATCAAAAAAATTCCATGTAATTATTGTGCCATTATTTAAATTTACCTTATTAAATAGTTTTACTGGTGCTGCAATGGAGCCAGTTTCCCTGAGGTAGTCAAACCATTTAAAAGGAAGTTTTGTGTAACCTGAAAAACACACCTGATTTAACTAGCAGTTCATTTAAAATTAGCAAAATATTAAAATGTAGATAAAAAGTTAACTTAGTACACACTAAGATCTCAGATTTTAGGTTATATAATAAACTTTTACCTCTTGCTCTAATACTGTCGAATGCAATCATTCTTCCATGTTATCAGGATTTTCTTTCATTTCTAGACAGACACAGGTGCACCTGCTTACCTAATGCAAAAGTGTCTCTTTCCTGTCTACTACAAGAATTTCAGACTTTTGCTTTTAAAATCCTAGGCTTAGGACAGTCTAGCATTTAATACCTCACAGTAATGTTCTTCTTTCTTTGCAAGAAAGAAAACTGGCTGGGCAAATACTAGTTTTACAGACCTCTGTTTTTATTTTTTTCCTCTTCTTAAGAGAAAAACCCAAGGCTTTGATATTGAAATTAGGAAAGACACTGGTTAAGCCTTGAGAGCTATTTAAGGTTATGCCTTATTTTTTTTTTTTTAAAGCCACATGATACTCCAAAGATGGAAACTTGCTCTCCCTCAAAGGCTTTAGCCTGTATCTATTTTTAACATAACTTTATGTGTGCATACATCACCATCTCAACAGGGCTAAGAGAATACCAATTCATATTATAAAATGTACAGATACTCAGGAAAATTCTATACTAATATAATTTATTAAAGCTAGCTAGAATACAGCGTTTTAAATTTTTAGAGCACTCCACAGCTCTTGTTGTGTATATGTATGTTTATATACATGGACACACATATCATAGGTTCACACAGCAGAAAATCCAGGGCTGTGTTAAATGATGTATGTAGACACCATGTAAAAAGAAGGCAAGGATAAAGACCCAAATACATATTAGGATGAAGTACCTCTAGGTGGAGTAAGTTCAATCATGTTAATTTCACAGAAACCAACAGGGAAAATAGAAGGGGAAGTTGCATGATAACAGAACCAGTCAGATCCATCTGCTGCTTCTGAGCCATCGATCCCAATCATCAGGAATCCATCAGCCAGCACCTTTTAAAATTAAGAGAATTCCAAGTATGTGAAATTAGATACCACTATTATAAAAGCGATCCTTTAAAATAAGTGACATTCTAAAAGAAAGGAAAATCTATTACATAAAGGTCTCTTAAAGTGAAAAATGCTTCTTCACTGAATTACGTTAGTAACTGAAGCGATAATGAAAAACCTCCGAAGACTGCAGTGTGTACCAGAACAAAAGCAGGGTTACACAGAAGTGACTTCGGAGGTCTAGGACAAACAGTGCCTTTGCCAGTGGCTAAGGTGCTGGCTGCTGTGGCCCCATGAAACAGGGCTGAGTGCTCCTCTCCAGTTTAACTGTCTTGTCTCGGCGAGGCTCGGAGTCTCATTCAGCGTAATTTTACTTCTTTCCTTCTGATATAGCACACAGAGGAGTTTTTCCAAACCTTTCCCAGCTTCGTCAAGTCTCTGCTCTACCTCTCTTATGCTGCACACACCCATGCTATTGTATAAGAGAAACTAAGGCCGCCCTGCGCAAGGGTCCCCATATTCCTTTCTTTGCACCCCGACTGTTGTAAGATGTAGTACCCTACCCCCCAAGACAAACTTTTCCATCTTATTACCGCTGGTACTTTGCTCCAAAAAACACTATTTCTTTCTTTTTTTTTTAAAGATTTTATTTTTATTTATTCGACAGAGATAGAGACAGCCAGCGAGAGAGGGAACACAAGTAGGGGGAGTGGGAGAGGAAGAAGCAGGCTCATAGCGGAGGAGCCTGATGTGGGGCTCGATCCCAGAACGCTGGGATCATGCCCTGAGCCGAAGGCAGACGCTTAACCGCTGTGCCACCCAGGCGCCCCAAAAAACACTATTTCTTATACTCTAATGTGTCCCAATTTCCATTACATTAAAAATATTTAAAAATACTTTTTTTTGAAACAGTTCACACTCACAGAAAAGGGACAAGAACAGTACAATGAACTCCTAAATACTTTACTCAGAGACCCACTGTCAGGTATATACTGTGAAGTCCTTGCAGTCTGATTTCTGTCCTGGTCCTACTAAAATGCTAAAATCACCAGTGACTAAGTTTGTCAAATCCAGTGCCTTTTCCCCAACACGTACCATCCTCAAACGTCAGCCACCCTGAAGTATCCCATACCTGCTGACTACTCTCAACTTTCTGAAACGTTTTCTCCCAGACTCTCATTACATTACAGTCCACTGAACTGATCTCATCTCTCCTGTCTGGTGATGTTCCTGTTGGTGCCGTCCTTTCACCTCCAACCCTTACATATTTGACGTTGGCCCTTTCCTTTCTGTTTTGGCGATGTCACCTACGCACATTGCTTCAGTAACCGACCTCCACGCTCACAACTCCTCTAGTTCTATTGGGAGCTTTGTCTCCCTTGCAGGGTCTTAGTCCTGCCTTCTCCCCTGTGCGTGCTAAACACACCTTCTCAGAGTCCATGCAGGGTGTCAAAGCCAGTTTCAAAGGTAAGCAAGCACCAGATCCGAGGACTCCCTCTAAAGTCAGTCCCTCTATCTGTGCCATGAACTCTCTCTCCTCTACCCTGAGAACACTGCTTTCAGGCTTCCTCTCTGGACATTTCCCATCTTACACAGCTTAACTATTCTTTGGTATGACCTCCATTCACACCAGAAAGCTCTTCCAACTTAGCTGATCACCAGAGCAAGCTCAGATGGCCTGACCAAGTATTCAAAACCTGCATGAGCCAGCTCCTGGGCGGCTCTGTCAGTTAAGCATCTACCTCTGGCTCAGGTCATGATCTCCGAGTCTTGGGCTCCCTGCTCAGTGAAGAGCCTGCATTTCCCTCTCCCTCTGCCCCCCTCCCCCCCAACCCATGCTCTCTGTCAAATAAATAAATAAAATCTTAAAAAAAAAAAAAAAAAAGAACCGAAGCCTGCATGACCTGGTTCCACATCATCTTTTAGTTTCTATCCCCAAAGTGCCTTTCTCCTAGTTGTTTCTTCTACATTGGATACGCACGGTAACTATCTCTTCAAGCTTAATAGCTTTGCCTACACCTTTGGGATGGGCTACCCTCACCCACACGGGATTCCCTTCCCCTTTTCTAACTGCACTGACTAGAGTAGGGACTAATATATAACCTTTAGCAGACCAAGCCAGAGGCTCAGCTCAGCCAGAATTTCTCTCAGGATTAGGGTTAATAGACACTGAGACTGTTGTCAAGTCATGGGCTGGAGCTGGAACTGAAAGCCTATCATACAGAACGGAGCTAGTGGCCACACATGAGTGAGCAGAACTCCAACCCCAAGAGTGAAAGACAAGTGGCAGAGACTCAGAGCACAGATGGGACAAAGAGGCTTGGAGAAGTGGAGAAAATTCCACTGGGTTTATGGCTTTCAGGTTCTCATCCCTGCGTCCTTGAATGTCTAGGACACTGCCTTGGCCTTAGGGTAACTTTCCTAAAGCTAACTTGAGTGGGTTTCTCTTCCTTACAAAAGAAAAGCCTTGGCCAGAATACTCAGTGAAAAGTTTTTTTGGGGGGGGAGGAGGGTAGAGTGAGCGCATGTACAGGGGGAGGGTGGCGGGGGGGGGCAGGGGAGGGAGAGAAAATCTTAAGCAGGCTCTGCGTGTGGAACCTGACACAAGACTTGATCTCATGACCCTGAGGATCACGGCCTGAGCCGAAATCAAGAGTTGGACGTTCAACCGACTGAGCCCCCCAGGCGCCCCACAGTACAACTTGTTTGATGTGTACTGTGTGAACAACTTGTCTGTTCCTCAATCTGGCCTGTGCTTTCCTTTTTTTTTTTTTTTTAATTTTTTTTTTTTAATAATGATTTTTTATTATATTATGTTAGTCACCATACAGTACATCCCCAGTTTTCGATGTAAGGCTCGATGATTCATTAGTTGTGTATAACACCCAGTGCACCATGCAATATGGCCTGTGCTTTCCTATCTTGATGCTTTTGTGCACATCCTCTTTCTACAACAGTTTCCTCCTGGCATCTCTGCTGGGCTGTTTTTCCCAATCCTCAAGGTAACGTTTTCAAATATTTTCTCTTCTATAAAGCTTTCTCTGATTCTCTGAGACAATGTGATCTCTCCTTCATTTGAATTCCAATAGTACTGAGTACCTTTCTTAAGTCATAGCTGATCCTGAATCAAACTTCTTCTTATATATCTTACCTTGTTCCACAAGACAGTAAGCTTTTTTGAGTACAAACCAATGGCCCTCGTTCCCCAAACTATCAGAATCACCTAGAGAATTGTATCTTTTTTGAACAAATACATTATCGTATGTAATACTTCTTATGATTCTGATTGAGTAGGTCACAGAAATCTATGTTTTATTTATGTATTTATTTTTAAAAGTAATTTTTTGTTTTTAGATTTTATTTATTTGAGAAACAGCAAGGGACAGAGAGAGAGAGAGCGTGGGGAGAGGGGTAGAGGCAGAGAATCTCAAGCAGACTCCGTGCTGAGCATGGAGCCCAACATGGGGCTCAATCCCATGACCCTGAGATCATGGTCTGAGCTGAAACCAAAAATTGAACGCTTAACCAACTGAGCCACCCAGGCACCCTGGAAATCTGTTTTAAATCATAGTAGGTGATTCTGACGACTAGTGAGGTAAAGCGGAAGAACATTAGCTTAGAGCCGGTCTCGTCTAGCTGTGTGACCTTGAGCGTAAGAGCCTTGGACATGGCAGCAATCATAACTGTTTTTAATTCTTTTGGCTCAAGGCTTTAAACTGGATTGAAATGCAAATCACAATTTAAGCTATCCCTTATGTAAACAGACTCTGGATCAGTGATTCTTTTTTTTTTTAAAGATTTTATTTATTTATTCGACAGAGATAGAGACAGCCAGCGAGAGAGGGAACACAAGCAGGGGGAGTGGGAAAGGAAGAAGCAGGCTCCTAGCGGAGGAGCCTGATGTGGGGCTCGATCCCATAACGCCGGGATCATGCCCTGAGCCGAAGGCAGACGCTTAACCGCTGTGCCACCCAGGCGCCCCTGGATCAGTGATTCTTAACCATGGGTGTACTGGAGAACTACCTGGGGACTTAAAAAAAAAAAAGGAAATGCTAGGGCCCCCCAGCAGACTGATGAAATTAGAACAGGGATGAGGTGGGCACTTAAGAGGTCTGGTCACCTGTATTTTTTTAAGTTCCCCAGGGTATTCTAATGCCTACTTGAATTGAGAAACACTCTTCTAGATCTTTTCATAAAAACAGCTTCAGGAGAGAGGGAAAAAAGAAGAAATGGGGGCGCCTGGGTGGCTCAGTTGTTAAGCGTCTGCCCTGAGCTTGGCTCATGATCCCAGGGTCCTGGGATTGAGTTCCGCATCGGGCTCCCTACTCAGCTTGAAGTCTGCTTCTCTCTCTGCTTGCTGCTCCCCCTGCTTGTGCGCTCTCTCTCTCTCTGTCAAATAAATAAATGAAACCTTAAAAAAAAAAAAAGGAAGAAATAAAGTACTACCAAAAGAAGAAAAAAGTACAAAAGGAAAAAAAAAACAGGAAACTAAAGATAAACTTGGCCTTGTTACAATTCTGTGCTGGATTAGCTCTGAACAGGAAGTAAGTTAAATAGATATTCTTCCTCTCAGAATATATACCTTCATAAATAAAGCCAGCAAACTCAAGATGACAATCTTAACAACAAGCTATATAAAAACTTATGAAAACTGAAGTTTGTTTTACTAGTATCCTTCTCCCCAGTGAAGATCCAGATACATACCTTTTATGTCAGAATGAATATGTTGCCTCCTTCTCCTATTACCTTAAACCCAGTTTTCACAATTGCATTTCTATATTTGAAAACCTATAGTCTTACCTTTCTAATAGTCGCGACACATATTGTGGAAAGATTTAATGGGTCTATAGCTTCCAATTTCATTCCTTCCTTGAACCATTCCCCACTCTGGTCTACTTCTTTTACCTAAAGAATTACATGAAAGCACATCCACTGTTACAAATGTTATCATTTTAATAATTAAAATATTACCAATTTGAAAATGCTTATCAGATGAAAATACCAAATACCTTCTCCTACCTACCTAATATTATAACTCAAACTTCCGTCAGAGAATAGAGAGAATTCAGGCAAATAGACAGAATTGCAGAATAATTATAATCAATAGTTGTGACACCTATGGATCACAAGGTCTTAATCCTTTTAAGTGAACAAATGTAATTGTGATTTCCATAATGTTAGGAAAAAACCCACAACCCTCTTTCAAACCTAATTTACAAATGAGGGTTCTTATAAAAACTTCTTACCTTAGCAAATAAATGTGGTGGTGTATCAAAATGTCCATCCTGTTTCTTTGTAATATCTACAAGGAAAAGTTACATACTAATCTGTCAGCATTTGTGAGAAGACCAAAAACCACGTTTCTTTGAAGGTTTCAAACTCACAAGGTATGTATACTCTAGAACATGGCAGAAATACATGCCTTCTACATTTATGGTGAAAAATATCCTCTAACAGTCTCTCTTCAGAGTCCATGTGCTATTAAATACATTCGGAATGCTGGTAATTCCCTAGTTAGGGAATCACAACTTAGGAGGTATGCTTTAATGTGTTCAGTATTAAGTCTAACCACATTTAATCTTGCTCTTTTGATTAGACCTGAATGCAAAGGGAAAGGCTACCTTTAGATCTTTCAAATGGGCTGGCTGGGAAAAGTGTAAGACAACAAATGTTGTTGTGACCAGAAGTGCATTCTATTTGAATTGAAACAAGCGGAAGGAACATAAAGGAGTCAGGACCCTCCTATACTCGTGTGAACCTTCCCTATCAAGGTGGAATGAGCAGCCCAGACAACTAGAATGCTACTTCTGGTCTCTGCTATTCTGTAGAGAAAAAATAAGCAAGTAGTGCAATTTTGCCTCCATGCTGTTTTCCACAGGCGGTCTTGTCACCGGTGCTTACCGGATCTCTTGAATCGATGGCCTATGCTTCGAGACCAGCCGATAGGGTGGATCAGCGGGCTGTGCATATGACACCAGAAGTCATCTGTTCTATCTTCACTCTCTTCGTACACTAGTCTCAATCTTCCTCCGATTACACTTTCCACCACTGCCACTCGTGTGCGACACAAATGCCTCTTGTCAACCACTTCCACTCTCATGCAAGGTTTGAAAGGGTACTGCATACTCTCTGTAACCTTCAACAAAAGCAGACAAAAACTGTTCGGCATTCATGGCAAGGGTTTACAAATGATTCCAACATCGCACCATTAAAAATACGGAGTGCACTTGACATTTAACTAGACCGTCTGGCTCACTAAATTAAAACAATTCCTTAAAAAACTTCCAGGCTATTTCTTTTTTAGAACTCTTAATTGACACTTCAGTCCTTTCTAAGATCCTGTCTTTACCTTCTGTGAGAAATCGGGAGGAAGTGTTTTGGCACCAGTAAGTCGTTTCACTAGAAAAGCTTTCCAGTTTGTATACTTATGCTGAATAGCTAAAACAAAAGAAATAACCAGTTACACTTTAGCAAAGAGTAGAAGTGCTTCATCAACTATTTTTTTTTAAACCACAACAATTTTCCCTGAAATTCAGAGTATTAAGGTTCTGCAGAAGAGTAACAAAAATAGAGAAAACAAGTATATCTTGCCAGCATATGAGTTACGTGAAACCAAAAAGTATTATTGTAATGTTGACATCACTTGAATATTACTGTGTGTGACACTGCACGGAAGTACACGTATTTTAATTACAGTAGGGGTAAAGAGGCCGCTTACTTCTAGGAGGGACAAGAGGTTTTCCACTGGCTGCACACCAGCCAACCGGATGGATGTCAGAGCCACAGACATTGCACCAGAAGTCCAGCCCGGGGTCATTTTCAAATCCTTCATATCTTAAAAGGGCGTTGTAACCTGAAACCAACAAACCCATCACCACATAATAAGAAAATGAAATGAAAGAGAAGAGGGCCTAGCTGCTGGCACTGGGTGCCAGAGGTTAGCGTGCACCCCCAGTAGAATCCCGTGTAGGGCGTGTAAGCAGACAGACGGCTGCGCCCTTCCCCACTCCCCCAACTCTGAGACTGAGTTAGCAGAACTGGGGGCAGTGTGAGAACAGGCATTTCTTTTCTTTTCTTTTTTTTTAAAGATTATTTATTTATTTATTTATTTATTCGACAGAGAGGGAGACAGCCAGCGAGAGAGGGAACCCAAGCAGGGGGAGTGGGAGAGGAAGAAGCAGGCTCACAGCAGAGGAGCCTGAAGTGGGGCCCGATCCCACAACGCCAGGATCACGCCCCGAGCCGAAGGCAGACGCCCAACCACTGTGCCACCCAGGCGCCCCGAGAACAGGCATTTCTAACAAGTCCCCAGGTGAAGCTGCTGCTACTGGTTTACCGATCAAACTGTGAGAACTGTTTGTATAATGTCATTAGTTTAACTGTTTTCAGAGCATGGCTTCCCCCCTTTTAATGTATTTTAATTTTACCCCCCGTTTCTTCAATTCTAGAAAAGAAATTCTCACTGGAAACAGGGGTGGGGAAAGTCCTATCAGAATGTGTAGTTTTGAAAATAAAAGAAAGAAGGTTATGGTAAGTGAGTAAAACCTTGTCAAGTTACAGAAATCCAGTTAAAGTAACATTTCAAAGAAACTGCTTTGTCTAGCTGATTGATGACCAAATATTTTTGGATAATTTGGATGTAGCTACCTCAAGAGTCTAATTTTTTTCTGTCCTATTTTTTTGGAAATAAAATGTGAAAATGGTAAAAAAAATTCAATAAACACAAATAAAAAGTATGTGAAAGGACTTAAAGACTGTACGTACTAATAAGCAAACGTGAAGCCTTCCCTCTTAGAAAGAACAAAAAAAATGTATGATCTATCCTGTGTATAATTTAATAAACCTTCTGTTGGTAGCAGATTACAATTTAATTTAAGGCCTTCAGGGGAATAAAACAGGCCCAACAAACTTATATTCCAGGCAGGGAGCTAAGTTCAGTCAGCATTTTTATGTGTTAAGATCTGTGATGAAAATTTATAGCATTAAACCTTTAGTTTTAAAATTCAGGAATTCACAGAATAATTCATGAGTTTGCCAACTGCTGCTGAGCTCTTAGCTCATGATTAACATCAGGCTCAATTCTAAAACGTCATTAAAGTGGCTTAAAATAAGATCTGTGATGCAATTAGATAAAATCAAAATGTAAAACTGGAGATGGAAGGGAGAAATAATTCTTGGATATTAAACACATTGATCTTTAGAGCTATTTAAATGCAACTGGCTCAAACATCTAGGACAGAAAGAATACGTTGTTTTAAAATATGGGGTAGAGAACAATGCAAGCATTGAGGGAACGCTGTACAGCTGGGGGATGTTTCGGGAAAAAGCTGGGAACTGAATTGGGTAAAATGTCTGTGCAAAGGCACAGAGGTGCTAACATGCTCTGTGAGGGAGGAGGGAGAACTCGCCTCATCAGAACACGGATAGCATTTCTGTTGGGAAACAATGAAAACTTTGGCCAGTGGTCTATGGAGCAACTCGTCAATAGCTATAAATGTCGACCATCTCGATTCTTTAAGGACAAAGAAGCGATTAAAGATGCTTGAGCAGTCAAAAAAAAAAAAAAAAAAAAAGATGGCTGAGAAGAAAATAGCAGATCATCTTTAGTAAATCAAGTCTGTCAGCAGTACATAGCGAGCTGTGCGCAGGGTGTTTGGGGGAGAATGGCTGGAGAGAGGAATAGAAAGAGTAGGATGCATTAGATACCTCTGACTAATTTAAGGACAACTTATCTGAGTGGCTGCACCCCCGACCCCTGCCACCCGATAAAGTACTCAGTGCCCTACCGTACCGCTCACTGAGCGCCTCATCATAAATGCAGTCAGCATTTGGCAGATGGCAGCTCACGGGATAAACGAGGTCTCATACTTCTGCACATCACCTGCCCATAGTGTCCAACACAGTACATACCTAACGCAGTTATGTGATGAGCAACAGGTAACAAGGACTAGGGTACATAGAAAGCAGTGGGAGTGAAGAAAAAGAACCCAAGATACATGAAATTATCAACACTAGTTTACTTTTGGTATTATGGACCTTATCACTCTTCTTAGCACCTCAATTTTTTGTTACTTTTCAAAGTATTCCCTATATCAGAGTTTGGCAAACTACATAACGGCCCACAATCTGGCCTACTGCCTTATAGTCTGCCATTTCAGAATGGTTTTACATTTTTAAATGGTTGAAAAAAATCAAAGGAAGAGTAACATTTCATGAAACGTGACAGTTATATAAAATTCAAATTTCAGTGCTCGTAAATGAAGTGTCCCTAGCACACAGCCATGCCTACTCATTTATGTATTGCTACGGCTGATTTCTCGCTACGATGGTTGAGCTGAGGAATTGTGACAGAGACTGTACTGCTCACAAAGCTAAAAGTATTTACCGTCTTATTTTTTTATAAAATTTTTTTTTGCTAACCTCTGCCCTTTTATCGTATTTATCATTTACTCGGCAACAGCTGGGAAATTTACAAATACGCTTTCTTACAAGTTACAAAAACATACTGGCATTTTCTGGTAAATTATTACGTGTGCTTTCACCTGCTAATTTTACAATTCCAGCAATCCAGAAGACTTTGGTAGGTAGGCTGCAGTCTGTATTGGGAACTTCTACTCTCACATTTTCTGAGATATCACCCCAGCAGGTCCCCATAGGTGCCTGTCATATAAAAATTATTAAGTTATATTATTAACATAAAGTCCAAAACACATTATTTAAAATAAGCATTCCCATCAATAACAGACATATTAAATAAAAAATGCCATTTAATTCATTCATTTTTCTCTAAAAATAGTTACTTTCCTTTTCACAGAATTCTATTTGGAAAAAGCCAGTGTCAGGGGCAAGCTCAAGATGAAGAGAATTTCACATATATTAGAAAAGATCCATGTCAACTTCAAAATTCAACACTGTCCTAATTTAAGACCTGAGCAGCAATTTTTGTAAAAGCTATCACAAACTCAATAGATTTCACAGGATAAAGCAGAGAAACTTGTTATTTTTAATATACGCTGAATGAACACACTTTACCTTAACCTGCTAATTTTAAAGGGTCTGTCCAAAGAGCGGAAAGAAAAATAATTTCAATCAGCAACGTGCTTTCCAATAACGGGAGAAACAAAACTTAGTTATATCTGTATTTTCGACTTAAATTCATAAAACAGAAATATAGTCTGTTAAAACAGACATGGCAAAAGCACCAGATAAAGTTATTAAAAAGGTGGAGTTGAAGAGTTTTTGGAGATGCATACCATGATAAATTGTTAAATAATTTATTATTTCTAAACAAAGAGGAAACGTTCAATGTTAGAACTGGTAATCACTAGCCTCCACACCACATGTTTAGGATGGGGACTCAGAAAGCTGATTACAAATGAGCATCATGAAGAGATTTTTCCAAGTCTAACATGCCCAAATTACAATTTCCATTACATTTTAATCCTTAAAACTTGAGGCCATTTACAATTATTTGAAGTTTATGCAACGGTTAATTAAATCAAATAAGTGAATTTAGGAATATAAATGCTGATAATACTAAACAGTCTCTGTGACCTTGACAATCAGCTCCTCATTAAATATAATTTAGAACCCTGAACATAGAGAAAAGGACTGGGTGAGGTTATAAAAGACCTGATACTACGAACAAATCAGGAGAAGACAAAACAGCTTCAGAGCTCAAAGATGACCAAACAAAGACATCTAAGAGTTACACGATCTAGCCAATTTGAACATTGGGTAAATGTCTTCCATGCAAGGCTCCTCATACTTTGGTGGATGCCAACCCAACAGGAGGATTAGCCTAAAACAGTACTCAACCCCTATCCTATCAACAGTTCATGACATTTCTGAAGGAGAGGAAGAAAAGGTCAAATAATCCTGAACTGGAGTAAATCTGGACACCAAAGACAGAATCAAATTATGGCTCTTACTTTAAGTAGCACGAGCAACGAACATGCCTTTGTAACTTGGAGACAGTGGCCTATCTCAAATAGTTGTGATTCTGGAAGGGTACATGTAACGATCTCCCTGAAGCTGTGCAAAAAACAATACATCCATTTTGACTACCTCTTTCTGCTGTTTTTGAACTGAAAGACTGGACTCTTCAGGTTCTGCTATCTCCCCCTATATCATTCTAGACTGTAGGGCCATCCCTATTGCCAGCAGGTATGATCAGAAAAGGAGAGGCTGGAAGGATGAGAGGTAACGTAGATTAAGCTAAGACATATTAACATAAAGACCATGTTTTCATTTCCGTGAGGATGAACCAATTAGAGCAGACAGATGAAGCTAAATGTATGCACTAAATTAAGGCAGGGTATCCACCCCTCTTTGTTTGGCTGCCAAATCTTGTGGAATGGGTTTATTTTTTGTCGAGAATAAAGAAGCACGGCTATGCTGATAAATTGGGGGTTAGGTTGGCATACTGCTAAGTGAAGTTGGCATAGAGTACTCTTCTTAGAGCTAGATACGACAATTTCACCAACTTTTTTTTCCTTAACAATTATTTGCAGAGAATAACTTTTAGTCACAGTTTATTAAAGAAAATAAAGTGTCAATATGCTCACTTAAAAAATGAGGATAATATTCACTTTATTGGGGGATATTATGTTTTTGTCCCTACAGTCTGGATTGGTATAGGAGAAAGTAGCAGAAAGTGACATTTGTTCTTGCCTGTAAGGTTGTGGTTCTGCTAGGCCCTCTTAAACCAATCCATATGGTTTACTCTAAGAAACAAAAAATGAAGAAACAAAAACAACAACAAAAAAGAGCACCATAGTTTCTACGTAGCATGTGCTCAATGTGTTGAAATAATAAGGTAATTTTCACAGATATATCTGCCCTTTTGTTTAAAATGAATACTCTTAAGTGTGGAAGACTAAATGACCCAGGGCTTGACAGCCATCTTCATCCAAGTCATCTGTCTTCTCTTGCTGGCAGGAGGGATACCTCTGAAAGTCTGGATTGGCATAGCATGAACTAGCAGAACCATAATTTACAGGTAACAACAAATTTACCTTCCAGACTCAGGACGAGAGGTCCACCTCAGGCTCCTCCCAAATCAGGAAGATCTGCTTCACCACTTCCTGCTCCAGGGCCACTCGTGAGGGCTATCTGGGAGCGACTCTCCTTCCCTGCAAGGTAAGCTGTCATCAGGTCCTGCAGGACATGGCCAAATCCAAATGCTGAGGGCTCCCCAGCACAAATGAATGATAACCTCCACCTGACTGTCTATAAAAAAAAAATAACTGGGTGGGAAGTCTTATTTTCTGCACTTCAAGAACATTCCCAGATAGTCCAACAGCCCAGATGTCTAGACTCTCAGAGGGCTGATACACTGCACATATGATGTTTCGTGGCAGAAATACAAATTTCCCTCCACGGAACTGCCAACCGGTTTTGATAACCACCCACAATCTTCAACAAGCGGGCAGAGGTTAGCCCTGAAGTTGCACACCGGTAACCAAGAAAGAACCTATCCCAATGACGGTACATGACAAACATACAAAAAGCCACCAATGAAAGACTAGCAGGCATATGATTATTAAAGTTCATCCAACAGAGAAAGATGAAGTATTATTTGGCCTAAAAGGGAAGAAAACATTATAGAAAATTAACTGGAAAGAAAGTAGAACTCCTAAATGCTACTTGCTGGAACTGGCAGATTCAAATAGGAAAACATTTTTGTTCCCTCTTTCTCCAGAAAGTCCACTCACCTTTTGATTTGAGACCAGAATGTACTTTTTGAGGTGGTGGCAGCAGGATGAGGGGGCGTGTAAGTAAAGTATAAAAGGAAAATGGGATGCGTGGGGTGGCAGCAAGATTAAGAATGGGAGAATGTGGTGTGTGTGTAAAAAGGGATAGGAAGCAGTGGCTACTAATTTGAAAGGCATAAAATAGCCCACAAGTAAAAAAACCAACAATGTATTAAACCAATACTGGGTAAGAATCAGGAGATCCAAACAGAAAATCAAGAACCACTTTAGAAAACAGACCAAAATTAAAACAATCTAGATTATTTGGACTTTCTTTAAAACATAAAAAAAAAAAAAAGACAGGTGATTTTTATCATACTAGAGTCCACTGTTTTCCTGTAGAAATTCTATCATGGCAAGACCAGTGACAGCTAACCCAGATGAAGCACTAACAAGTGCCAGAAACGAACTGAAGTTTTATTTCCATTAGGAATTAATTCTGCAATCTAGGATGACATACTGAAGATTCTAACTTTAGTGAGAATGGACATGAATATTTATCTTCAACTTTCAGTCGTGTGTATGTGCGGTCAAGGCTAGGGGAAAAAAGCCAAAAAGAATTTTACTTGAAATGGAATATTTTACTAATAAACACATACTTGAGAAATGGAGCGTGAGTTTTACTATAAAGAGAAACTATGTTATTGTACATATGCAAACAAAAAGACTTTTGTTTTTGACATTGAAATACAAAAATATACTTGTACACTTGTTGCAAACCAGTGCGGATAACCTTACCTTCTCAAAACACCTGGCATACAGGTCAGGCGTCAAAGAGAGGATTAGAATATACCATGTAAGTGATACCAGGTATATTTGTGGAGGCAGTGAAGTCAGCTTTAAAGTTATGGTATACGTGTGTACAAAAAAATAACAAAACTATAACTGTTATCAAGGGAGAAAGAAGTAGGATGATTTCTGATCATAGCAGTGAGTTATCAACAAGGCACCAGAGTATACAGTCCAGTATCAAATGAAAGCAATCTCAAGTCTCTAAATACATGACTAAAGGATTGATTTACGTTTCACCTCTACTCGATATTAGCACATTTTGGCCTGTGCTGTAATCTAGAAAAAAATGTTTTACTTGACTTTAAAAGGCAAGTAACGGGAAACAGGACTGCTTCAGTTGAAAAGACTACAGTCTTGGGGGGCCTGGGTGGCTCAGAGAGTTAAGCATCCAACTCTTGGTTTGGGCTCAGGTCATGATCTCAAGGTTGTGAGACTGAGCCCCATGTTGGGCTCTGGGTTCAGCACAGAGTCTGTTTAAGATTCTTTCCCACTCCCTCTCAGCATCTCCCCCAACTTGTGCCCTCTCTCTCTAAAATAAATAAGTAAAATAAAATCTTTAAAAAAAATAAAAATAAATTAAAAAAAAAAAAAGACTACGGTCTTTCAAAAAAAAATAAGAATACTTCAAAGCTCAATGTTCGGCATACATATCGATCAACTGGAGGCTCTCGTGTTCGAACATAAATTACTGGAAGAAAATCACCTGTGATCTCAGGACTGTATGCAGTGCGCCTAACTGGCCCTGATACTGCGGTCATAGTTTGGGTTTTTCCACAGTTAGGATAGATATAGATACTGCTTTTAGAGGCTGTGAAAAAATAGGAAATATATATAAAAAATAGAAAAAAATGTATATATATATATATATACACGCACACACACACACACACATATATACACATACTTGAGAAATGGAGTGTGAGTTTCACTGTATCTATATTTATTTATTTGTCTGATATATACCTATCTGTCTCTGCCCCTTGTTCCTGGCACAGAGCTCTTAAAACCTCTGTTATTTCCTAAGTGATAAGAGCACCAGGAGCATCTTTTGTTCTCATCGGTCTCTGACCCTGGTCCTGACATCGAGCTCCTAAATCCTTTGGAATCTCTTAAGTGATAGGAGCACTTTTGTTCTGATGAGGAGACTCTGGGTAGGCTCCTAGACAGCCTCAGGATGGGGGCTGGTTGCCAGCAAGACCAGCCTATGAGTAGAAGCTTAGAACCACTGGCCCCAGTCCCCATCCTCTGGGAAAGGGAGAGGGTGTGGAGACTGAGTTCATGACTGGTCAGATCTATACTATGAAGCCTTCATCAGAATCCCAAAATATAGGCTTCCCCTGCCACCCGAAAGTAGATAAAATCATAACTATAACCAAAAAACCTTTTTTAAGCCAAAATGGCATAAGGTGAGAAAGCACTTTCTGTTTCCGGAAAGCAAAAATCCGTTTCTGATTTCTTTTGGTTGGTGAAAACAGGTACTAATGCAGGCCTTTCGTAAAAGTGAAGTCGTGTAAAGCGGACTTTCGGACAGTGAAGGAAATCTGTATATGGGGTTCAGAGAGCTTCTGGGTTGGTGATCACATGGGGGTGCTAGGAGAGTGGCACACCCAGAGAGGGCATGAAGTTCCATGCCCTTTTTCACAACCTTGCCTTACCTATCTTTTCATCTGGCTGTTCACCTGTACTGTTTATTATACTTTACAATAAACCGGCAAATGTAAGGGTTTATCTCCCTGAGTTCTGTAAGCCATTCTAGCAAATTATTGAGCCCAAGGAGCACGTCATGGGAACCCTGATTTAGAGCCAGTTGGTCAGAAGCAGAGGTAACAACTGGGACTTTGGATTGGTATTGGACGTGGGGCTAGTCTTGTGGGACTGAGCCCTTAACCTGAGGGATATGATGCTAACTCCAGGCAGACAGTGTCAGAATTGAGCTGAATTGTCAGACACCCAGCTGGGGTTAGAGAATTCTCTGATGTGTGGAAAACCTGCTCACCTGGTGTCAGAAATACTGTGTGGTAGCAGTGCATGAGTAAAAGAAACACAGGAACGTTTTTCCTACGGGGGCTTACTTAAAAACTACATTAAAAACAAAACAAAACAAAACTAGAAAACTTTAAATTATGGAAAGCAGGGTAAAGCCCAAAACTGAAATATAATCTGGCTACTGAAAAAAGTAACAAGAGTTTCATTTACAACAAGAGATGGATGAGATGAACTAGATGATTTTTAAGATACTTTACAGTTTTGTGACCACATGATTTTGGATTAATTAAAAGTGTTATTACCTAATTCAGTGGTTTCCAACTTCTGAGACTGCCAAGGAAGGGGAAGCCAAGGATGAGAGCCAAGGCTCTGGCCACCCCACCCCACCCTTGCTAGATCAATCAGTGTAGCTTCCTCTTATCCTAACTATGTCTATTAGGGAAAAGAGTAGTAATTCTGAAGCTTAAACAAACAAACAACCCCCCAAAAAACAAAAACCAAAAGCCAAAAAAAAAAATGAAAAAGTCTCCAAACTACCACCTAGACAAAATTAAAGTTATACTAGACACATGGCAATCATGATATACAGTTTCGAAGTAGGTATATTTAATAACAGCTGAAGCTCAATTTCCTTTGCTAATTATAAAAAATGTCAACATTGCTGTAACTGAGTGACTGAGTAGAAAGCAGTGTGCATTACTATAGCAACTATGAGAGAGGACATAGTCCTAGGATACACTTTGCAGAAACTTCATTCTTAGAAGTTTAAAGATAGACTGAGGAAAAAAGAGCTCCACTCCTGAAATCCTGTGATTTTAGAACTAATTACAATCATACTTAAGTGCCAGGAAATATAAAGTGTTTGTTTACCTGTGATCCTTACTCCAGAAGAGGTCGGGTTATGTTAAAGCAGCAAGGCACTCAAGGCTCTGACACTGCTCCCAGCCCCAATTCTTGGTTCAATCAGCATAGTTCTGTTTCCATGTTACACACTGAATGTTTCTTAAAATTATGTTTGAAAAAGAATCCCCCATGAGCAGGAAAAGGCTCCCAACCTGTGTGCAAGTTGGGGACAAGGCACATGTGGAGTCTGCAGGAAGTGGGCCTTACTGATGAACCAGTGTTAGGGCGGGGGTTTGAGTCTTAGAACATGAGAAGATGGATGAAACAAGGCAGAGCCTTGTGCTCCCAGCAGCACCTGACAACAGACTTTCTAAAGCCAAAGCCAGTAACTCTCCTTGGAGACCTAGAGAACTACTTGGGGGAAGAACTAGGAAGAGTCCTCTCTACAGGACAAAATCAAGTGTAGCATGAGGTCTGATGGAAACCAAATGGCTTCAAGTGAAGATGCTGGTTAAGGCAACAAAGCAAACTCATCTGTACTAAAATAAACTAAGAAATTACCGGTATCAGTTGCTTTCCTACTCGATGAGAAAAAGACAGTAAAGAAAGATGAGTGGAGCAGGAAGACACTGGGTGACAGATGCTGTGCTTCTGAGCGAGAAACGGGAGCCCGCACAATATCATTATTAATAATACAATAAGGCTAGCTGCTCTAATCTATATGATAGAACCCTTTAATCTTAAAAAAGCAGAGTTGAAAACAAAATCAGTTTCATTATTATAAGAGAGATTTTCTTACAAAGAACTTTAATAGACACGGACATGAAATAAAATATGCTTTTGGGATTTTGAAATGCCTTTAAAAAAATACGCTGACTACTTACATAACATAGCTTTACACAGTATATGGTATCAATATATACAAAGCCCCCAGAATATTAAAGGTAGGAAAAGAGATAAAGGCTATTCAGAAGAGACAACAAATGTTCCAGGTATCTGGGATGAAGGAGTTATAACTGAGAACTTAATGTGAGTTTGAGTTTCTCAAAAGCAGAAAGAACTATAGGGAGAGAAAGATCTGCTTTGCAATTCTCTTTAATGTTGCTGTTGCTGTGTATTTATTTAATCTATTTCACAAATGTGACACTACTATCCAACTTATGGTAAAGTACGTCACTATACTGTACACTGAATAAAGTATCTAGGATCGCACTTAGGCTGCTTTAGACAGTCAGCATGACACCAGCTAAGGGATGAACATCTGTACTTCCAGGAAAAAAAACTAACAAGTGAATGAACTCAGCTTTAGTTTTTATTTCTACCACTGATTTCAGATGCTTGGCCTTGATCAAGAGTCTGTACTGGCCGTGAACAAATGAAAATGCATTTGGTTTTCCACAACAAGAACTCAAGCTCAGTTTTGTCCACATGCTGTTATCTAAAAGTGAAATCCTAACTTAACAAAATGTTCAGTGTAAGCAAAATTTCATTTATTAATTTTCTTTTCTTTTTTAAAAAAGATTTATTTATTTATTTGAAAGAGAGAGAGAGACAGCCAGTGAGAGAGGTAACACAAGCAGGGGGAGTGGGAGGGGAAGCAGCAGGCTCCCAGCAGAGCAGGGAGCCCGATGCGGGGCTCGATCCCAGGACCCTGGGATCATGCCCTGAGCCAAAGGCAGACGCTTAATGACTGAGCCACCCAGGCACCCCATCATTCATTAATTTTCTAAATTCTCTTTTCTTTTTGTACATAGTAACAGACAGAATTTTTTTTAATAGCAGATAAAAACTTTAAATATCAATTAAACTTGTAGTAAGGTCAAAAAAGTTTTGGAGAGAATAAATCATAGATCACTGAACAAAAAGGAACAGGATCAAAAGGAACAAACTTATCTTCTGATAACTTTTTTTTTTTTAAGATTTTATTTATTTATTCAACAGAGATAGAGACAGCCAGCGAGAGAGGGAACACAAGCAGGGGAAGTGGGAGAGGAAGCAGCAGGCTCATAGTGGAGGAGCCTGATGTGGGGCTCGATCCCACAACGCCAGGATCACGCCCTGAGCCGAAGGCAGACGCCCAACCGCTGTGCCACCCAGATGCCCCTCTGATAACATTTTTAACATAATTCTGAATTACTTCATATTCTCTGTAAGAATCTACTTGCCAAAAAGAACATCCTGCAAAGGGTTTTCCAGTATATATCACATTTTTCAGTTCACAACGCTCTATTACTAATAGTTCCTTCTTTGTTTTTGTGATTTTACCTTTGAAGACAAAAACATAACTGGAAGAAAGATCCTTCCTTTTCTGAATTACCAGGTCAGATCACAAAGATTTAGGTAACATGCACGATGGATGGTTTGTACTACACTGAGCCATACGACATTGCCAACACATGATATACAAAGCCAACAACTGTATATGGTTCAGTCTAACATGAAAATTGGAGGAGACTAGTACTTTTCCATATTTGAACAATTGCAAATTGTAATTTCTTTAAAGGATGCTTTTACTTGTAAAACTTCTAGAAATTATTTTTATTACGAATAAGTATAATAAAAAAGAAACATTTTTATGACAATGTATAAAATAAAGATCTTCTAAAGACAAGACATGTAGGTATTATTGTATCTTCAGCTTTAAACAATAACTAAGCATTTCAATAGGAGGTGAGAAATTCCATACTCACATGTTTAAAGCAGGTAACTGGAGCTGCTATAAAGCTATTGCTATTGATGTAGTTACCCCAGCTGAAGCCTTCCATGGAGACTGCTGCTGAAAAAAAATAAATTTAGATATATTACAATTCTCAAACCTGTTATTTACAAGAAAATGTGACATGATATAAAATTATCACCTTGAAAGAAAGTTTTCTTTTTTCCTGTAAAGATCTAAGAACTTTTCTAAATAAACATGAACTTTTGCATAGATCATTATCTGCAAACAAACAGCAGTTTAAGTCTTCCATACATAGCATAAGCTGCTTGGGAAGTGAAATAAGAAAGAGCTCTTCAGTAATCAGCAGCAAAGAACAGCTTAGAGCAGAAGTGTTCAAGGAACGCCATGGGTGCTTTTGGGTTTTTATTCCCATGCAGCTTTTACTAGGTACCTCAATGAGATCTCTATCCAGTATCTGCCACTGATACCTTCACGAGGGTTTTTCATTGCTTTAGTCCCTGCTACGTCTCCCTGCTTCTGCTCTGTAGAATTTTCTATTAGAAACGATCCTTTCCTCAATCTTCCTACTACTCTCTTCTTCCCACTCCCTTCAAAGCCTGCTAAATGCCCTATTTGCTTTTTATCTCCACAATGCTCCCCACCAGCCACAGCATAGAGAACCTGTACAGAGAAAATAATAAGCCAAATAAAAAATGTTAAAGATACTGCCCCAAGCACTATGGACTTGTGAACACAACTACTCTCTTCCAGAATAACTTATTGAAACCAAAACCATCATCAGGAAGCCTAATGTCATAATGAATGTACTTGTAGGGCCTAGAAATAGCTTAGTTAACAAAATCCAAAATTAAAATGTCATTAACTCAAACTAGATGAATCAGTATCAAATATTTTACCTCCATTACATTCACCGATATTACCTGCTTTAGTCTTTGCTTGATTTTGCAAGGTAGCTTGATACTGAGCATATGCGGCTAGTTTAGCAACTAAAGGTTGTTTCTGAAGAACTTTTGCTTTCTTTGTTGGAGGCTTACCCTAAAACAAGAGGAGTTAAGTAAATAGGATTCTTTTTCATCCACCCCCCCCTCCACCGAAAAAATTAACCTGATTGCATACTACTCATTCTGCTTAAGTAACATCAAGGGTTTAGAAAATTATTAAAGCAGAGGAAACATACAAGGAATTTTAACATGAGAAATGTTTTCCGGAGTTCTGCTACAATGTAGATATCTAACATGGGTAGCAGAGCTGACACAGACTAAATAGCAATATGCAAATTAATATGTTAATAAAAAATTATATCCCATAAGATGTTAAAATACAGGCTGTGGTGGATACTTGATTCCTTCTTATACTAGATAAAACCAGTGGTTATTCACTCATGCAGGTTGCCAAGCATTGCTATTTATATGGTAAGAGAAGATAATTTAATGTTTAAAGAGCAAGTGACTGAGGTTTATACCTTTAGTGCTAACGCAAAAGATCAATGACAAAATGATCATGGGCCAAATTCACAGTGTGACAAACTGCCATCCATTTGGGTATAGACCACTGCTCAGGATCTTACGTACTGTCTATCTGAAATACAGAAATACATCTAAGTGATGTATTTCCTTAATTTGGGGAATGTATATCATCCTTTCAGTGTTATGTAATGATCACAACAAGTTAAAGGAGAGTAAGATAAATGTGATCAAATATATTACAGAAATCAGTTAAATGCCTTAAAAACATTGTTTATATGCTACAAGAGTAACAACTTAGTCAAACGGTCAAATCTCCATTTTGTTGGCATTGATGTGCATTTAAAGAAAGACGAATTTCTTTTTATACCATGAACGTTTTCAAAAAGGTGAGTTGGATTAACCAAACACATTTGTTCAAGGTATCAAATCGGTTGCAATCAAAAGTACAAAGCAAAGATGATGGAGAAATAATACCAAAGGGTAAGTCATTTCCCCCCAAAATACTGAATGATTCTACCTTGATGTTAACTCAAAAGAAAACAAGGGGGAAAAATGGCCTCAGTTTCTGTATATAACAAGGTGTTTATTATATTTCTATTTATTTAGAAAAAGAGCAAGTATTTTTCATTCACTTATACACACAGTTCCTAGTTTACTTTGGATAGCATACCTTGTCTATTTATAAGAGCTGTTCAATTTTATAGACTGAGCAAACTCTGGGGACCACATATTTCAAAAAAAAAGTGTGGGGTATAAAGTGGTAAATGGCCAACTGGGTGGAAGTGGAGTGCAGTGAATCACAATCAAATGACAGATAAACAGTGAAAGCCATAGAAATAACAGATATAAAGAATAAGGTTTCTGTACCGTTACCTGAAGTCTGGCCAAAATGCTTGCCTTCTTGGAGTTTGACGAATAGCTTCGTGAACATGAAACGCTACAGAAACGCTTTGTTTTGGAGTAAAAAGCATCTCGCACACCAACCATCCCACACATTTCACAGGTAGCTAATTAAGAAAATAAAAACACTGGTGTCATGATCATATAAGAAAACCATTTTTCACCTAACAGTTTTAATAACTTAGTATCCAAAGGTTTGAATTTCAACATTAAACCGACAGGAAATGTCTTCTGTTACACAAATGATGGAAAACCCTCCACAAAAGTTAGAGAAAAGACTGGTATGATGCCATGGCTACGGCTCCAGAGAGTCTGACCATAGCTCGAAGTCTAACAGGCTTTCCAAAGGGTCTAAACCCACAAATACAAAGCAGATCCCACTTCCACGTCCTTAGTGCTCACCATGCGCCGGGCATTTTCACATACACTAAGAGCTCTAGCCTTCTGAAAGGATTATAAACAAAAGATGAAAAGAAGTGCAACGCAACCGAGGATTAACACAGACAGCAACCTAGAAAGAGCCAAGTCTTGGAAAAATGCTAAGGGTAATACACAGATTTTTCAAGTTACGTTCAGAGGACAAGAAGGAAAGGACGGATTCAAAGCTTGAGATAAATGCTTGATTATTCCCTTTGATAACAGGAAAACAAGACTGACTACTAATGTGCCTCTTTAGTAAATTCACATACTGGACAACAATCTGAAAGGCAGAATCAGAAGAAGGGTCACAAGGACTGAATAAATAAACAGATATGTACCTGGGAGTGGGACTGCTAGGTTATGACAGTTCTAGTTTCAATTTTTTTGAGGAATTGCTCTACCTATTGTGTTCTGTAATGGCTATATACCAATTTACAGTCCCACCAGCAGTGTGTAAGAGTTTCCCTTTCTGCACATCCTCACCAACATTTGTTATCTCTTATCATTTTGGTAAGTCATCCCAACAGGTGTAAAGTGGCATCTCATTATGGTTTTGATCAGTATTTTCCTGATAATTAGTGATGCTGAGCCCTTTTCATGTACCTGTAGGCCATCTGTATGTCTTCTTAGGAAAAATGTCTATTCAGGTCCGTGTCCATCTTTTATTTGGACTGGGTTTTTTTGCTACGGAGTTGTAGGAGTTCTTTATCGGGTATGATTTGCAAATATTTTTTTTCCCATTCTGTAAGATGCCTTTTCAATTTACTGCTTCCATTACTGTGCAGACCTCCTTGGTTTGATGTAGTCCCATTTATTTTTGCTTTTGTTACCTCTGCTTTTGTGTCTAAACCAAGAAATCACTGCCAAGACCAGTGTCAAAAAGCTTTTCCCCTATGTTTTCTTCTAGTTTTTTAGTTTTAGGTTTTACATTGAAGTTTAATCCATTTTAAGTTGATTTTTGTTGAGTGGTGTAAGACAAGGATCCAGTTTCACTCTTTTGCATGTGCATATCCAGTTTTCCCAAAACCATTTAAGGGATTGTCCTTGCTCTGTTCTGTATTCTTGGTGCCCTTGTCAATAATTAGTCGATTGATAATCAGTATTTCAAGCAGATATCTGCATTGCATGTTCACTGTAGCATTAGTCACAAAAGCCAAGATAATGAAAACACTTAAATGCCTTTGATAGATGGAGATATAAAATATGGCATATATATACATATATAAAATATTATTCATTGTAGCGGACTATTATTCATTCACAAAAAAAAGAAGGAAATCCTGCCATTTGTGACAACATGGTTAAACCTGGAGAGCATATGCTAAGTCAAATAGTGTATGGGATTATTTACATGTGGATTCCTAAAAAAAAAAAAAAAAAGCCGATTTCATAGAAACAGAAAATAGAACAGTGACTGACAGAGGCTGGGGGGAAGGTGACATGTAGGTCAAACAGTAAAAGTTTCAGTTATAAGAAAAGTAAATTGTGAAGATCTAACATACAGCATGGTAACTACAGTTAATAATACTGTAGTGCATATTAGAAAGTTGCTGGGAATAGACATTGTGTTCTTTTCCACCGCCCTACACAAAAAAGGAAAGCTAACTATATGAAGCGATGGATAGATTATTTGTTTTGATTTTGGTAATCATTCCCCAACATATACATATATATATATATATCAAATCATCACATTGTACACATGTTAAATACATACAACCGTATTTGTCACTTGTTCCTCGAAAGAGGGGAAAAAAACCCAAACAAACCAGAAAGTATCACAGCAAATAACTGCCTGAGTGGGCTCAAATCTCCACCCAAACAGTTAAACTGGAGGGACCTGTAGTTTAACCAGTACTTAGAAATCTATCGAGAAATCATGGAAGAAAGATAAGGTACCACCGGATTAGAGATGAAGAAAGAGTGTTTAAGGAGAGAAAAAACTAAATGGTTTTCTGTGGAAAAAATTACAGAACAGTTAATTAAAAAGGTCTGTAACCATCTAGGTAAAAAAGTTGGGATCCCTTGGGACAGTGACTCTTTGTCAAGAATTATACGTATCAAACTATAATTCCCACAACTAGGATGTAAACTCCACCAGGGCAGGGACTACTCTCTATTGTTTCCTCTGCATCTCCAGTATTTAAAATAGACCCGGGCGCATATAAAGTTTCAATAAACCTTATTTCCTTTTGTGATGAGATTACTGGATTGGTATAACTAAACCATGGCGAGAGTACAGAGTTGACCCTGGAATAACATGGGTTTGAACTGCATGGGTTCGTCCATCTACATGTGGATTTTTTTCAATAAATATGATACGGTACTGTAAATATATCTTCTCTTTCTTGTGATCGTCCTAAAAATGTTTTCTTTTCTCTAGCTTACTTTATTCTAAGAATACATTATATAATATAAAAAAACATACAAAATGTGCGTTAATCGACTGTTAATGTTATCACAAGGCTTCTGGTCAACAGTAGGCTATCAGTAATTAAGTTTTTGGGGAGTCAAAAGTTACACACGGATTTGACTGTGTGCTCCTGGAGGTTCGACTGTATATAAACAGGAGATGATACTTTTTTTTATTTTTATTTTTTTTAAGAGTTAACACATTTGATAAAATCTCTCTTGCAGCTTTGTCAATAATGATTGAGAAATTTAAGGTGAAGCAGAAGACATCTAGGTAGGTTTTAACGGACTGGATGACCACACCTGGTGGGTCCTGAGATAAATGACAGGAAGGGTTTTTTGTTTTTTTTTTTAAGATTTTATTTTTAAGTAATCTCTACACCCAATGTGGGACTTAAACCCACAACCCCATATCAAGAGTTGCATGCTCTACTGACTTCACCAACCAGGCACCCCCAGTTTTGTTTTTTTTTTTTGAAGTTTATTTTTCAGTAACCTCTACACTCAATGTGGGGCTCAAACTCATGGCCCTGATACCAACAATCACAGGCTCTTCCGAGTGAGCGAGCCAGGTGCCCCAGTGATGGGAAGTTTTTTGATATGGCCTGCAGGACTCTGTACCAGGCCCTGTGCTACTCGACTTTTTAATCAAAAGATAAGAATATGACCTACAGGGCATTATCATCAAATCTGCAAATGGCATAAAACTAGAATATTATACAACACAACCTTCAACATTAAATGACAGAATTAGAAATAAAAAATTTCTAAGACGACCAAAATTTAGTAAGAAACAGGTTATGTGGAATTATTTATTTATTTAGGGGTGGGGGAGGGGACAGGGAGAGAGAATCTTAAGCAGGCTGGACTCAGGGCTAGATCTCATGACCTGAGTTGAAATCAAGAGTCAGACGCTTAACTGACTGAGCCACCCAGGCGCCCCGGAATAATTTAAAGTCTTAAGCCTTGTATTTAAAAAATCAACTGCAGGGGCGCCCGCGTGGCTCAGTTGGTTAAATAGCTGCCTTCGACTCAGGTCATGATCCCAGGGTCCTGGGATTGAGCCCCGTGGTGGGCTCCCTGTTCAGTGGGGCGTCTGCTTCTCCCTCTCCCTCTGTTCTTCCCCCTTCCCCCCACTTGTGCGTGGGCACTCTCTCAAATAAATAAATAAAATCAACTGCAGCTGGAAAGGGGCCAGAACTTGGCAAATCTCCAAAGGAAAGGCCTCAGAAGCTTTTGTCTACAAATCTAGAGCCTGTCCGGCTGAGGGGGACTGGGGAAGCGCCCAATTCTTACCAGATATCCTGCCACACTCAGAGGCAGGTCTCCCGGGACCAGCACAGTGTGTAGCTCAACCAGTGTCCCAAGGGAAACCTCTGCAGCCACCATACTTGCTGCACATCACCTTGATGGGACAGGCCTGGGGAGGTCGGCACCGGCCCTCTGCCCTTAGACGGATGGCCAGGCCTCCAAACCCGGCTCTTGGCTGCTAAGGTTCTGTGACAGTTATCGGAGCAGAGACCACTGCTACTCTGCTTCCCTTCATCAAGAGAGCCATTAAGAGAAATGTGAAGCTGATTTCATCAATGAGGCCCACCTACAGCCCCACCCTGGGAGTAAGCTAGAAATCACTCCTGGGTCCCCTTCAGGCCCTGAATCATCTTTCAATTTTAAAATCAGAATGGCGTCATGGCGGACTCCCTTCTGAGTCTCAGTGGTATCAAACAAGGCTGGATCCTACTCCCATTCAGTGTTCTCCGGCATCCCTGGCATCCCTGGCGTATGTAGCCCCACATGGGGCTTCTGGGGATAGTTCCTCTGATCCTTGCCTTCAGGCCAGCCCGCCTAGCAGGTAGCCTCATCCCAACTGCATAGACGGAAAAACACGCTCAGTGGGTTAGAAGCCCGCCCAAGGCCAAAAATTTAACTCCATATCTGCCTGATCCACCTTCTTTCCCCTGTGCCCTAGTCTTTGTGATGTCCTTGGAGATGACCTTGTCTGGCTCCCGACTGAAGTGGGAGTGTGTCCTTCAGCTTTTGCCAATAGGAAGCCTCTTTGCTGACAGCAAGTACCAGAAGCCAGGACCTTGTGGGAGGCCCTTGGTGAGCACTGACTGATTTAAAAATATGTTTTCAGACACTGCAGGCTCCAAAATGGTTGTATTTCCAGATCTTTCATCTCTCCGCGATGTTTCCTGTGGTTGGTCACCTACGTGCCTGCCTCAATTGAATGGCTCAGCATTATTCCTTCAAAGCCCTACCTTCCAACCTTTGCTAGTATAGTTCCCTCATTTCACAGGCTCCTCCCACACTTTCCACCTTTGTCCTTCAAAGCCAACTTGCCCTGTGAAACCCTCCCTGGTTCGACCCAGTGAGAATTCATCACCTGCCCTTCATGCTCTCATGGCCCTTGCTTGTGCCTTCCTAAAAGTATATTCAGATCAGCCTCGTATCATTTATTAAAAAAATAGAGAGCTAGGGTGCCTGGCTAGCTTAGCTGGTGGCTCAGGTGACTCTTGATCTTGGGGTTCTAAATTCAAGCCCCACGCAGGGTGGAGAGATTATTTAAAAATCTTAAAAAAAAAAGTCAACTGCAAATGCACAAAATCGTTTAATTGGTTAACTGGTATAGCTGTAGAAAAGATTAAAGAATTTCAGCTATATGCAAAATCAGTATTACTTTCAAAAAAGCTAGAGTAATGCTGTGGCATGGGTGGAAACACAGTGTCCTGAAAAAGGAGGTGAAGGCGGAACTACCTTCTGCCCTAATTACATAGGTGATCAGCCATTTGCCTGAGGTGCTTTCCAGGATACGGGACTTTAATCCTAAAAACAGGACAGTCTCAGGCAAGACAGGACAAGCTGTCACCGTACTACCATGTAATCCAAGTATGCCCGGAAGACGGTGAGCAGGACACACTGATGAATTAAAATCACCGTGATATTATGAGAAATCACCGAAGCAACCAGAGTTATTCAAGAGTGTTCCAGTGTGAAGGGAGATCATCGTAACAAGGATTAGAATTATTCTGTGTACCTTTAAAAGGCAAATTAGGACCCAAAGACAAAATGTAGAGCACAGATAATTTTGGTGCAATATAAAGGATATTCTGGTAATTACAGATACGTTATCACTGTAAGTGTTAAAATAGAAAACTTCCCATGAGGAATTTTTGTAGAGGAGAGAGACTTTCCCCTGGAAGTGTCTGTCAACTCTATAAGCCGGTGATCCTACACACTTTCGTTACACACGGATTTACTACCTAATGACTGAATTTATGTCCACATTATGCTTCTCAGTAGCCCTTTGTTTTAATTTTGTTCTACATGCCTTCTGCCAGAATACGGCAGGTAGGAAGAAAAAGAGATCAAACAGAGATCTTATCTGCAACTGTAAGTTTCAGACTGTGTTTCTTTTTTCCTTGAAAAAATTCGAAGGAAGGGAAATGACCGAAGAAATGGAACTGATACAGAAGCTCTGACACGAGCCGAGGAACAGAAGAAGGCTGCGAGCACTCACCCATGCCAGATTTACCGTCCGGGTATGTGTACACTTGTCCATTGTTTTTGATAATTGGGAGGTTAGAAGGTAAAGGAGCAACTTCTTCTTCACTCTCCTCAGAGCTGGAGCTGCTACTCGTGTCCTCACTGCAGCTGTCATAACCGTCAAACATCCCGAATGAGTCTCTTCTTTTCCTTTCAGAGCGTGAAGAATGTTCAGTCTTAAAAGTAGAAGAAATCAATAATACATGACACAGCACGGATACACCCCCCCACCCCCCAAAGAACTTAGTTCAGATTGTGGTAAGTGGTATCTGAAAAATGAAGATCTAGCCCTCAGAAATGATAATTTTATTCTGTAAGAAAATGTTTGCTTCAAAACAGAGGCTTCCCTTTCTACAAGGTGCAAGTTTATTAGCTCCCATGTTAGCTAATAAGAACGTCAACAGTGACAGCAAGAACGGGGTAGGATCAGAAGATCACCATGTAATTTAAGCTTTGACAGAAACTAGGTGGGTCACTTCTCTATAAAAAAGGAGATTGGGGCGCCTGGTAGCTCAGTCGTTAAGCATCTGCCTTCAGCTCAGGGCATGATCCCAGGGTTCTGGGATCGAGCCCCACATCGGGCTCCTCCGCTGGGAGCCTAGCTTCTTCCTCTCCCACTCCCCCTGCTTGTGTTCCCTCTCTCGCTGGCTCTCTGTCAAATAAATAAATAAGATCTTAAAAAAAAAAAAATTGGATGATTTTTTAAAAAATTGTGGTGAAATACATAATAAACCGATGATTTCTCAATTTGCCTTTCAGCTCTGAAACTATAGGTTTCTACAATAATTTAGAGCATCCAGAAAATATATAGATGCTTTTAAAAATCACTGCTAAGAGCTCTGGAGGGATTAATTGGGGATTTTTAAATTTTAGAGATAATTTACAGATATTAACCATTTAAAAAATAATAGAAGATGACATTTGTACATATGTAACCCTATCTCATTTTTTTCCTTAACATGAACAGTGGTTAAAAAAAATTCCAAGTATCTCAAGCTAAACATTATTTTCTTTTCAAAGGAAAAGCACAAAGACGCTACATTATCTTCAGTGAATGCTGCACATTTGCTCCTCCAAAAAGATATGCCCTCTCTCAAAGCCACCCCAAACCTCCAAAAAGTAATATTGCCAACTCCAACCTTTCCTGAAATACACTGCAGAACTTCAAGTTTAGTGAGAAGAAAGGAAAAGAAAATAGGAAAATAAAGAGCAAAAATAATCTTCAGGAAAAAATAATCTAAAAGGAAATAGAAGCAACATAGGAACCAAAAGAAAACTTCAAAAAAAAAAAAAAAAGACATAAACACACTGTGAGTTACAACTAGAGTGAAAAGTTACCAACCAAAGAATCTTTAGAGTTTGGTATCTATCCTATTCTTTTGGTTCAGTTAGTGTTTTTTGGTATCATTTTACACTTTATGCACAGTTTCTTTCCTGGCTAGTTTAACTTCTTACCATGACCAATAACAAAGCTGAAATCTGTTATCTAAAGCCTGACAAAATAAAACCAAGCAGACGCATCTCTTAGTTTGAGAGACTGAGCTATTATTTTCAGGTATGCAGGTATGGAACATTGTACTAAGATGGGAAACTGATTTTCACATGTATCAGGTGTAACTATGAAAGTGACAAAATCAGTTTCTTAATCCACACAATGGTAATATTTTTTACCCTAATGAATACTCTCTTTTAAGAAGGCTCCTTAGGAGACTCTATACCTGCTACAAACGCTGTTGCCACAACCTCCAACTTCTTACAGTACTCTTCTAGACCTCTCTTTTAGATCCAATTTTTTTTTTTAAAGATTTTATTTATTTATTCGACAGAGATAGAGACAGCCAGCGAGAGAGGGAACACAAGCAGGGGGAGTGGGAGAGGAAGAAGCAGGCTCACAGCAGAGGAGCCTGATGTGGGGGTCGATCCCATAACGCCAGGATCACGCCCTGAGCCGAAGGCAGACGCCCAACCACTGTGCCACCCAGGCGCCCCTTAGATCCAATTTTAAAAAGAAAAACGTATTGTGTGTGGATACTTTGTAATCATTCCGTTACCCTGAACAGTTTTCCCCAGCTTGATTACCCATCTTATTTAACAGATTTGGTTCTGAATAACTTGCAGGTATTTAAAAAAAAAAAAATCAAAGGTATTTTCAAAAGAATCAAAATCTGCTACCACCAGATTTCAAAAGAATAAGATTCTGAGGGCAATGCTAAAACAAAGTCTAGCAACATTCTGAACTGATGATAGAATGGGACAGTCCTTGTCTCAGTGAAGGGTGGTGCTAACAGCACAGAACTTGCACAGCCCTAGATTTGAGTCTCGACTTTGCCCTTCGTTAGCTGTGAACTCAGCTGTGAAACAAGTTATGAGCTGCTTCTCCTATTCATTCAACATTCAACATTTATCAAGCATTTGTGTGTCTCACAGTAGCAGAGGCTAAAGACACTGTAGTGTACAGAGCAGACAAGATTCATGCTTTTCACAAAGGTTACCAGTCTACTGGCAGGAGGAATCCAAGCAAGGCCATGTGAAGGCAGAGTCAAACTGTGCCAGGAGTAGTCAGCTAAGATTCAGGGGTGAGGAAAGGCTTTGGTGAGATAAGACCCCGACGCCAAAAAAGGCAGCCAATTGAATATCTGGTGCTGGGATGTTCTAGGCAAAGTAAAGAACAAGACAAAGGCTTTCAGGTTGGAATATACTTGGTACACTGAAAGGCCAGCGTGGCTGGTGCCCTGCGTGAGAGGTGTAGGAGATGGGGCTGAAGAAGGATATAGAGGCCACATCATGAGGACCCTTGAAGGCCAGGGTAAAGAAGTGATATTCTTTTTTCCTGAGGGCAATGGAAAGACATTATGAAATATTTATCAGTGTCTAGGATGCACGCTTAATAAATACTGGCTAGAATTTTAAGTTCCAGTAGATTCATATAGCCAACGTTCACGCAGAGATGGTTATACCCATAGTTTTCATATAAGCTTGTCTGCTTTACAGCTAGCTCAGTTAGCAGCTAATGCTTATTTATTGACCCTTAAATGTCAAGTGTAGAATATCTTTTTTTTTTTTTTAAAGATTTTATTTATTTATCTGACAGAGATGAGACAGCCAGCGAGAGAGGGAACACAAGCAGGGGGAGTGGGAGAGGAAGAAGCAGGCTCATAGCAGAGGAGCCTGATGCGGGGCTCGATCCCATAACGCCGGGATCACGCCCTGAGCTGAAGGCAGACGCCCAACCGCTGTGCCACCCAGGCGCCCCTGGTGTAGAATATCTTATTCGGACTCTACTTGTCAGTGACTATAACCTTGCAATTTCAGGGGGTCAACAATTACAAACAGCTTGGTTTCAACATTGCAGGATGTTAACCTTAAAAAAAATAAAAGTATCACGGTCAAATACATTTGCAAAATTTTCCTTATTTCAAGGCCTCTTTATTTATTTATTTATTTATTTATTTATTTATTTTTTTTTTTTTTTTAAAGATTTATTTTATTTTATTTATTCATTCGACAGAGATAGAGACAGCCAGCGAGAGAGGGAACACAAGCAGGGGGAGCGGGAGAGGAAGAAGCAGGCTCACAGCAGAGGAGCCTGATGTGGGGCTCGATCCCAGAACGCCGGGATCACGCCCTGAGCCGAAGGCAGACGCTTAACCGCTGTGCCACCCAGGCGCCCCTCAAGGCCTCTTTAAACCTTTAATATGCTTATGAACATTATGATAAGTTAAGAGGGATATGTAGTATGCAGTCTTTTCCAAAGCATCTTCAGGGACTAGCGATCTAGAGAAAAGCTCTCTAACCTTCTCCATAGTTTCAGCACGCACAGAAAATGATCATCTATACAACGCAAGGGTTATAAGCCCCTGAATGTACCCAGTCTGAGGTCTCTGACTATCCCAAGTATTGCAGGGATAAATTATCTTGACAAATCCAGGACACACTAGTTGGGAAGCTATATTCTACTTGGTAAATGGTGTTCCTTCAGTATTTTTTTCTTAGATTAGGACAGAATACTCATGAACTATACATATGAGCTGTAACCAACTTACTCTATGTTAAACTTACCATTTACTGCAGGGGAACTTAATTGGAAATCCCTGCATCAGACCAAAATCCCTAAGGGGGCTGCAACTTCAATCAAAGGGTAGGAAGAAAAAAAATCTGACTACATGCAAAAGAAGACCTCAAGTGAGCCTTTTTTGCCCATGCACTGGGTGGAGAGGCTACTCTGGGATTTTATAACCACAGGCGGCCTGCTCTCCTGTACCTCTGAGGATATAACTTACACTATCCTAGATGGTTAGGAAATCCCCAGCTCAAGACATTAAAGTAGTTCCAGGCCACTAGTGCCCCATGACACCCAGCAAAAGCATCCTAAATCATTTCAGGAAATAATCACCTATAATTCAGGCCTTTCAGCATTCCCACAGATTTGATCAAGTATTAGTACACAGTAAGTATCAAACACATGATAAGCAATCCATCACAAGTATCAGCAGAAATAGACCAGGAATCCCAAATAGGCACTGAAATTGCTAGACAGAGTATAAAAGAACTATTCAAGAACTGTTTTTTTTTTTTTTTTTAAGATTTTATTTATTTGACACAGAGAGAGGGGCAGGCAGAGGGAGAGGAAGAAGCAGGCTCCCCGCTGAGCAGAGAGCCTGACGTGGGATTCAATTCCAGGACCCTGGGACCATGACCTGAGCTGAAGGTAGATGCTTAACCGACTGAGCCACTCAGGCACCCTAAGAACTGTTTAAGAAGAAATAAAAAGGGGGCACTTTGGTGGCTCAGTCGCTTAAGTGTCTGACTCTTGATTTCAGCTCAGGTCATGATCTCATGGTTGTGGGACTGAGCCCTGCATTGGGTTCCTTGCTTGGCACGGAGTCTGCCTGAGATTCTCGCTCCTGTCCCTCTGTGCCATCCCCCTCCCCACACGCACACATGCATGCGCATGCGCCCTTCTCTCTCTGAAATAAATAAACCTTAAAAAAAAGAAAAATATTATTAAAGAATGCGCAAAGGAATAAAAAGCAATCAGGCAGACCTGAAAAGAACCAAATGTAACTTCTGTAAATGAAAAATATAACTGCTATAATGAAAAAAAAAAAAAAAACCACCCGCCACCAAAACACCTCAATAGATGGGTTGAATAGCAGATCAGACATGGCTGAAAAAGAAATGGGGAAATGGAGGATAAACATTAAGAAAAAACCCAAAACACAGCAAAGAAATACAGAAACATAGAAAAGAGGTTAAAAGAGCATAAAATGTAAAGATCTAATAAATGTCTAATGTGACTTCTCGAAGGAGAGAACATGGAGATGCTGAATGAAAAGACTGAGAATTCTGCAAAAACACTGGAAGCAAATTCAGACAGAACTATCACATATATTAAACACAAGAAAAAGAAAACCACATTTAAACAGATCATAGTACCAGTGCGCAACACCAGAATGAAGATTTAAAAAGGGACCGATCACCACGTGAATCTCACTCATCAAGAAGTCCAACCTCAGGCTCATTCAGTCCGATCAGCAGCTTAGTGATAGATAGGCAAGCATCACCAGTCATTTAAGAAAGGCCTCTGGGGGGCTCAGTCGGTTGGGTGTCTGCCTTCAGGTTGGGTCATGATCCCAGGTCCTGGGATAGAGCCCCAAGTCAGGCTCTCTGCTCAGCGGGGAGCCTGCTTCTCCCTCTCTCTCTCCCTTCCCTCTGCCCCTGCTCGTGGGCTCTCTCTCACTCAATCTCTCAAAGGAATAAGTAAAATCTCAAAAAAAAAAAAAAAAAAAAAGAAAGAAAGAAATAAAGGCCTCTGAGAATGTGAAAGACCAAAAGAAATCTTCATGAAAAAAGAATCTATGATGAAACAGAAGCAATGTAAGGAGCAAAACAAAACAACAAAAAACCCACAAAAAAACAAAAAGCCCCTTCAAAAACGAAATTAACAGGGCACCCGGGTGGCTCAGTTGGTTAAACGTCTGCCTTTGGCTCAGGTCATGAACATGAATCTGGGGTCCTGGGATTGAGCCCTGCATCTGGCTCCCTGCTCCACGGGGAGTCCACTTCTCCCTCTGCCCCTCCCCCCCACCTCACGCTTGCTCTCTCCCATAAGTAAATTAAAACAAAAATCTTTAAGAGGGGCGCCTGGGTGGCATAGTCGTTAAGTGTCTGCTTTTGGCTCAGGGCGTGATCCCAGCGTTCTGGGATCAAGCCCCACATCAGGCTTCTCCACTGGGAGCCTGCTTCTTCCTCTCCCACTCCCCCTGCTGTGTTCCCTCTCTCGCTGGCTGTCTCTGTCAAATAAATAAATAAAATCTTAAAAAAAAATCTTAAAGAAAAAAATGAAATTAATTCTTCAGGGACGTAAAAATAGGATACCATCAGTGAACAAGATCCTCAAATTTAAAAACAGAAGAGGCAAAATAATCTCTATATGTTGTACACCTGAAACCAATGTAACATTGTGTCAACTACATCCAAATAAAAAAAATTAAAAAGAAAAAAGAAAAAAAGGAAAAAAGGTAATTCAGTGGAAAAAAAAAAGAGAGTCTTTTCAACAAAAGGTGCTGGATCAAACAGATTACCAAATTAAAAAACAAAACAAAAGAAAACCCAATTCTGATCTATACATCACATCATCTACAAAAATTAAGTCAAAATGGATCACAGACCTAAATGTAAGAACTATAGAACTTCTAGAAAAAAAAAATCTTCATGACCTTACATAGGCATATAATTTTTAAATATGACATCAGAGGTATGATCCATAAATGAAATATATTGGTAAGTTGGACTCCATCAAAATTAAAAACTGGTCTTTGGAAGATACTATTAAGAGAATAAGACAAGACACAGACTAGAGAACAATATATGCAAATCACATGTCTGAAAAAGGATTGGTATCTAGGATATATAAAGAACTACCAAAACTCAATAACTGAAACAGTCCAATTAAAAAACAGGCACAGCAGGTCAACAATTCATAGATACATGGATGGCAAATAAGGACATGAAAAGATGCTCAACAGCAGTGGTCATTAGGAAAATGCAAATTAAAACCATGAGACACTCTAACACATCTATCTGATTGTCCCAAATTAAAAACGAATAAAAACACCAACCCTTTATGGTCTATGCAGCAAATGGAACTCTCAAACACTGCAGATGGGAAGGTGAAATAGTACAAAAACATTTTGTAAGATACAGTTTGTTAAAATGTTAAATATACAACACCTATCACCTATTCCATTCCTATTTACCTAAAATAAATGAAAAGATACGTCCACACAAAGACACGTGTGCACATGCACACACACACACATACGTGAATGGTCGTACTAGCTCAAAATTGGAAACAACCCAAACATCAATAGGTGAATGAATAAACAAATTATGGCATATCCACAGTGATTCCATCTTGCTGCTTGGCAACAAAAAGGAATGAGTTGATACACACAACAAGGGTAGGTCTCAAAATAATTACGCTGAGTAAAAAACCAGACAAGAGCACATGCTGTATGACTCCATTTATATAAAACTTCAGAAAATGCAAACTATTTTTGCATTTCCTTCATTTTTACTTAATGTTCTATTTCTATTCCAAGGTCCCACATTACATTTAGTAGTCATGTCCCCTAAAGCTCCTCTTGGCTTTACCAATTTCCCAGGTTTTCCTGGTTTTTGATGACCTTGACAGCTTTGAGGAGTACGTGGTCAGGTATTTTGTTGAATGATCCTCGACTGGGATTTGTCTCGGTATTTCCTCAGGACCAGACTGGGGTTGTTTTTGGGAAAAAAATTAGCGGTACTGAGAAGTACCCTTTGTATCAAATCAAACAAGGACACATACTATTAACATGACTTACCACTGTTGGTATTGACCTTGATCACCTCTACCTGAAGCAGTATTTTTCAGGTTTTTCTATGTTATAAAGAATTACTCCTAACCCCTCTCCATACTTTACTTTTCAGAAGTGGCTTTGCAAAGTCCACACTTATGAAGTGGGGAGTTATGCTCCCACTCCTTGACAGCTGTGCATCCACACAAATAATTTGGAATTCTTCCACACAGATTTCTCCTTTTGGGTTCATGTGAGGGTTTCTTCGTATATCTCCAGTTGAAATACTACCTGATGCTGTCTCTCAGGGTAGCAAATTCAGATTACATGATTTCCACCTGCCTCTTATAGGTGATGAGAAGTTTGAAGACCTCGTCTAGGTTTAAGTCTTACTATTTCCCTTCTTTTAATAAGCAGTCTACAGGGAGATACTTAAAGACCATGCAAATATTCTGTTCATCAAAATTTCACTTTAGATTTAGCATCCAGTGAGGATCTTGCCCAATCTGTTACTAGGATTTTCCAGCCCCAGCGTTTCTTCCATATTCTCAGTTGGCATTCTTCTGTAGGTAATATCCCTCTTTTTTCTCTCATTATGGGTATCCGCTCATGGATTCCTACTTTTCAGTAGCCTATAATTCATCATAGACCTTAGTTATCTGGGAACTCCAACTGTTCCAGATTTAGCCAATGGGAGCCCCATCAAGCTAACTCATGTTATTCTGACGAGCCTGTATCATTGAACAATTCTGTACTTTCTGGCATAACAAGATATTCCAGGCTTATCTTATACTCATTTTCCTGTCCCAACCCTAGAACCAACGATTTCTTTTAGTGGGGGTATCAGAAATAAAGATGTGGGTACTCTGTGTGCTCAGTGCTATTGAGGTCTCTGGGCCCTTTAGTAGATGGAACTGCAATATATACATCCATGTATGTGACATATGTCGTATGTATAAACACATGTATCTTAGAAAATCATGAGTATACACTTTTAACTCCAATTCCAATCCATCCTTTAGGGCTTTTCCTTATCTTCCCACATCTGTACTTGGAGCTCTCTTCTTCCACAGTGAAAACCCTGGCTTCCACCCAAATTACACGTACCAATTTGCTCAATCTTTCTATACATTTAAATAGTTGCAGAAGCATTACATCCATACTGTGGCAAAAAACAAACTATGAGTCCAGAATTTCTTTGTAGTCCCATCTCCCCAAACTGAAGTTCAAATTGAGTTTAAGAGTTACTCAGGTTATTTATTTTTCCCTCCTTCAATGTGGTTATGTTATCGATTTCAAATAAGTTGTTTTGTTTTTAGTCTTCCCTGCACCCTTACTGAATTAATTTCGTTTCTGGGGCCTATCTAAAACACTGCCCTGCTTCCAAATATAAAGAACTACAGAAAAAGTTACAACTTGGAGAAACCTCATTTCCTTCCCCTGCCTCACCATCCACCTTTGCAGGCAGGTAACCAACTTTATTGTTTTCTGGTTCATCCTTCTTGTGTGTATATATTTTGAAAAGGTACATAGGTGTATTTATTTTCTTATTCTTCTTTCTTACAGAAAAGGCCACACACTAAATTTCTCTGTCCCTTGCTTTTATTAATTCAGAAATATATCCTGGAAATCATTCCATTTCAGTGCATAGTCATTTTCTTTTTTTTTTTTTTCCAGCTGAAAAAAAACTCCGTTGTGTGTTTACTCCATCTCTTTTGTTTGGACAGTTAGCAGTTCTCCATGTTTTACAATTACAAATATTGCTTCAATGAACAATGAACAGTATACCTGCCTGAGGTATACTCTCAATGTATATTCTTTGGGTAAAAGAGTGAATGTGCATGTAATTTAGTTAGGTATTACCAAATTTCCCTCCAGAGAAATTTTACAATTTACATTTGAATGAGCAACGGTGAGTATATTTTTGCCAATATAACGGATGAAAAATGGTATGTTAGTGTAGTCATTTTTTTTTTTTTTTTTTTTTACTTTCTACTTGGAAAGAACTTCAAACTTCTGGGAAAGTTGGAAAGTAGTACAATGGAATCCTGTGTACTCCACTTGGATTTGCCAATTATTAACATTTTGCCTCATTTGTTTTATTCTTCTAAACATATAGACATTTTAATAACCAACCATTTGAGAGTAAGTTGCATAATCATATCTTTTTGTCCGCCCCAAATTCAGTATGTATTTTCTAAAAATAAAATTGTTCTCTCATAACTACCGCGTTGTTAACAGTTTCAGGAAATTTGACATTAATGTGATACTTTCCCTCAAGTTACCATCCATCGTCCAATGGACCCAAAAATATCCCTTATATAGCATTCTTCCCTTCAGTCCAGGATCACGTGTCATATTTGTCTTCGTTTCCTTTAATCTGGAAGATTACTTCTGAATAATGCAGGCACTCTTCGTCATAGAATGTTTCTCACTTGGGGCTCCTGTTTCCTCATTAGATCAGGCTATGTACCCGCACGATACTACATAAGTGAGATGACCTTCTCAGAACATCACATCCAGAGGCGTCTTTAAGAAGCCTACCCGGCCCTCTCTGCTGGTGTTGGTGTTAATCACTCTTTCGAAGCACTGTCCAGTTTTTCCCCTGTACACTTACCGTATTTCTCTTTGCAACTAATAAACAATCTTGCAGATGGATTTTAAAACATGCAAATATTGTTTCTCATTGAAATCTCGCTCCACCCCACCCCTAAAGTTAGCACCCGATAACTGCTGCCAAACCAAACATTACTATGATGGCTACAATGATTCTGGAATTCTAGTACTCTTTTACCAGTCAGCACAAAATTCTTCCATCATCCTCCTTATATATTTACCTACCTACCTACCTTTATTATCAGTATGAATTCACACCTCTTTTTTACCCCAATGGTTTATAATCCATTACTGTCCTAAATTATTTTGGGGCTCAAATTATCCCATATTCAGCTACTTGGATTCCCTCAAATTGGCTCCTGCATCCCTTTGACATGTTCCCATCCATATGTATTTAGTAATGACTTACTTGCTGGCGTATCAAGATATTCCAGGATCATTTTGTACCTACATTGTTCAACCATTTCTCCAAGGAGCTCTCATTCTTTACAGTGAAAACTGGTATTAAAAACCAAGATGTGCTCAGTCTTGCTTTACACAGAGCCATTTTTGTATCTTTTGTATGTCTGTATGTGTGTTCTTTTGCCCTTTTTCTTTAGGATTTTTAGTCTCTTATATGTTTTTTTCAAAGTTCTGTGTATTTAGGAATTTACCCTTTGTAATATATGGCAAATTTTGATTTTGCTTATGAAGTTGTCATGAAATTAAAATTTTTTTAAACGTAGTAAAATTTATCAGTATTTTTATTGTAACTTGATTTTGACTCATAGAAAACTTTTCCTTATAACCACTGTATAGAAAAATTCAGCCATATTTTGTTATTTGTGTATGTTTAAACATTTAGACCTTTGATCCATTTGGAGTTTATTCTTATGCATGGTGTGAAGAATTGACCTAATATCATCTTTTCCTAAGTGGCTATCTAATGGTGCCAACACCCGTTATTAAGATGTCCCTTTTGTTTTAGTGATCTGAAATACCACTTTTATAAAAGCATTAGGTTCCCATAGGTAGCTGTGTCCATATCTGGACTTCATAGTACTTTATTGGTCTATTCATGTGCCAATACCTTGCTTTTCAAATTATAGAGGCTTCCTAATATAGTTTGATATTTGGTAGGGCTATACTCCACTCAAAGATCTTCCCCCTTAATATTTTGATATTGTTGCATATTTATTTTTTCAAATAAACCCAGTATTAACTAGTTTAGCTCTATACCAAAAATTGTTGGTATTAGGATCTCATTAAATTTATTAACACAGGAAGAAAGTGATGTCATGAGGTTGAGAGGTCTTAACCAAAAACAAGGGATGTTTTTCCAATTGTTTAGTTTTATACCTTATGTCTTTTAAGAAATGTTTTATAGTTTGCTTTACGTAGATTTTTATTGTTAAAACCAAATTCTTTGGAATTTTAATCTTACTTTTTGTTGCTTTATAAATACAATTTTCCCTCTTGTTATATTGTGTAATTGGTTACTGAGTACATGAAGATTTATTTTATATCCTTCAGTCTTGCTAAATTACTTTGAAATAGTTTTGTCATTGATTTTCTGGGGCTTTCCAGATGAACTATCATGTCATCTGCAAAGAATTATTTCTTTTCTCATTACTATGCCTACAATTGTTTTCTCTTTCCTATCTGTACTTCTTCATATCTACAGTACAATCATATATACCAGAAACAATGCACATCCTTACTTTCTGATTTTAGTGTCTATCTTAAGATGCTGGCCTTAGGATTTAGCCGTATGTATGCATGTATGTGCATGTGTATTTATAAAAATCATGTTAAGGATCTCTCCATTCCTGTTTCCTTAAAACTTTTAAGTTAGGAATAAATGCTGAATTTTGCCACAGACTTTTTCAGCTTCTATAAAGAGAATATGATTTTTCTCCTTAGGCCCATTAATATGGTGAATTGTTTAGAGTTCCAAATACTGAATCATCCTGTATTCCTACTATAAACCTCACCTCATCATGATGTATTTTCTTAATGTAGTGTTAAAGATTGCACAATATTTAGGATTTTTGCATTGACAGTCATAAATATTTACTGGTAATTTTCATTTTTTGCACCATCTCTGACAGCTTTAGAAATTGGTATTATTCTTGCATAAACACTGCAAAGTTTGTAAAAAAAAATTGTAAAGTTTTTCTGTACTTTCTATGGTCTCAAGTAATTCATGTAGCGTTGGGAATGTATGGTCTCTAAAGGTTTTGTAGAATTCCTTTGTGAAATCACATAGGTTTGGTGTTTGGTGGGATAGCTCCTTGATAAATTTGTTTCTTCTATTAAGTTAAAAATTTTTTTAAAAATTTTTATTTATTTTTATTTTTTGAGAAGGAGAGTGAGAACCCATGAGCAGAGGGTGGGGGCCAGGGCAGAGGGAGAGAGAGAATCTTAGGCAGGATCCACGCCAATGCGGGGCCTGACATGGGGGCTTGATTTCCCGACCCTGAGATCATGATCTGAGCCAAAAATCAAGTCTGATGCTTAACCAACTGAGCCACCCAGGCACCCCCTTCTTTTTTCTTTTTTAAAAGTAGGTTCCACGTTGGGCATGGAGCCCAAAGTAGGGTCCTGAACTCATGACCCTGAGATCAAGACCTAAGCCAAGATCAAGACTTGGATACTTAACTGACTGAGCCACCCTGGCACCCCAAGTTTTTTTAAAATCTCTAATGAAGTTTTCTTAAACTGTATTTTCTTAAGAATTCATTTCATCTAGGTTTTCAAATTTATTTGCACAGAATGGTTGCATATGATTTTCTCAATTTCTTCTGTATCAAGTTCGTTCCCTCTTGTCATTTGTTTTGTATATTTTGTGCTTTCTCATTTCCTCCTTGATTAAACTAGCCAGTAGCTTATCTGTTTTGTGAATTTCCCCCTAAAGGTCCAGGATTGATTCATCAATTTGGTGTATAATTTTTCTGCTAACTCATTCACTTCTACTTTTATGTTTAATTTTTTTGCGGGTTTTTTGTTTTTTTGGGGGGGGACGTACTTGGTTGTTCTTTTTTCATTTCTGATTTCATTTTTTTTTTTTAAACTGTGATAAAGTAACCAGGTTAGGTCCAAGATGGAGCTGCTCAGGCTAAGCCACCTCAGCAAACCGAGATTTAGTGCCTAAGTTTCTATACTCCCCTCTCCATGAAAAGGCAGGCCTAGGTAAATAATCAGTGAGTGCCCGCTCAGCATACACTGCCTGACCCAGGTCCAAGACTTCCCTTTGCTCCAGTAAGAAAAGCAGCCCAGCTTTAACCAACCATCAAATGCCTAGTGTAACTTCCTGGTTCCCGCTCACTTTGGTCTATAAAAATCTCTCGCTTTGCAAAGCAATTCAGACGGAGCTCCTTTCTATCTGCTAGATTAGACGCTGCACAATTTACCAATGACTGAATAAAGCCAGTAAGATTTTAAAAATTTACCTGAATTTTATTCTTTAACCATTAAATATTTAGGACTATGAATTTTCCTCTGCTCATTGCCCTCAATGTATTCCGCAGATTCTTATATGTAGTATTTTCGTTATAATTTTTTAGGAACTCTGCAATTTGTTTACATTCCCCCTTTAGCCAAGAGTTTTTTTAAATTGAGGCATAATTTTGATGTGTATCAAGATGCAGTAATTATCTGTCACTCCAGAAAGGACTCTCATGTCCTTTCCCATTCAATCCTCCTCCTCCCCCAGGAGTTCTAGCACTGGGGGTTAATTTTGCATATATTTTGCATGTACTTATTTAAATGGAATAAAATGCTATGGACATTTTTATATCTAATTTAGCTCACTCAGCATATTTTTGAGATTTATCCATATTATTATATGTATGACTGGTTCATTGCTTTTTACCGCTAGTATTACATTTTTTTTTTTTTAAGATTTTATTTATTTGCCAGAGAGTGTGTGCTGGCGCATACAAGCAGGGGGAGAGGCAGAGGCAGGTTCCCTGCTGAGCAAGGAGCCCGATGGGGGACTCGACCCCAGGAGCCTGAGACCATGACCTGAGCTGAAGGCAGAGGGCAGATGCTTTAACCAACGGAGCTAATATTGCACTTCAACAATATAGTTGTTTATCCAGATTTGACTACTTTGAATAAAGCTGCTATGAACATTCTTGTACAAGGCTAACATATAATAGGAGGCTACTAAATTTCAAGGTGGAAATGCCCTTTTGCTTTTTGTTTTCTTGTATGGGACCTACTGATGTTTCCTGAACTATGAACGATTTTTGTGAGTTATCTTGTGTTTGAGAGTATATTGTTTTTAGGATGCTGTGCTAGATACACTTGAAGATCCTCATCATGTTTATATATATGTTTATATATACCTCATTATGTTTACATCTTTTATATTCCTACTTTCTGTTTACTGAACCTATCGTGTGCTGAGAGTGTCAGTGCCCAATTTTTAGGGCGTCTTTTTATTACTGGTATTTCTTATAGTTTTTGTTCTGTAAAGATTATTGCTGTCATTTGGTGCATATATAACGGTTAATATCTTCGTTGTGAGCTGTGGGTTTTAGTATTACAAACTGTCCTCCTTTGCTGTTTAATGCTTTTTGGTTTGACTTCTACGTTGATATCAGCATTGCCAATCCCGCTTTCATATTACTTCTATTTGCTTGGTTGATCTTTCTCCATCTTTTTAACTGTTTTAAGGGCCTCTTGTGTTATAAAGTTGGATTTTGATTTTGTTTCTTCTTTCATTTTTATTGAAATATAATTGACATATAATATTAGTTTACTGGATTTTGATTTTTGAGCCAATCTGAAAGTCTTTTTATTGGTGAGAGAATCTTCACTGATGTGACTGGTAGGTTTGATTTCAATTCTGTCATATTCTTTTGTTATAATTACTGTGTACATCATCATTTTCCATGATCGTTTTCTTTGGCCTTTTAAACATTTCAGTGTTTTCAAAGGTTTGTATTTTTTTCCTAATGCTTACACCTTCAAATCTTTTACATTTCCATGTATCTTCTCTCTTAGCTAGTCTTTTCTTTCAGTTTCAGACGGTATCGTTTGAGTCCCTTGTGATAGTTAACCTATAATTATTAGTCTTAGCTAAGTTTTCTTTTCCTATTCCTCACACATTTTTTTAGCTGCCCTCTTTCTACTTTGTCAGAACCTGTAACATTTATGTACTATTCTACTTATGTCCCTACTCCTGATTTTAACCTTAGTTCAAATAGATACACGAAATCACTGCCAATCTTTTCTGCAGAAAATTTCCCACACCTCTTTTAGATGAAGCTTATCCTTCAACAGTTTCCTCAGGAAGGGCTAGTGAGTACAGTATTCCCTGAATTCTCAGCGTGTTTAAAACTTTTTCTATAGTCTTAACTCTTGAAAGACAATTGACTGGATATAAAAATCTTTGGTTAGCATTTTCTTTCCTTATGCTGCTCCACTGTTGTCTTGCTTTGTATGTTGCTTTTAAGAAATCCGATACCAGTCTACGTCTCTGGCCCTTGTAAGGCACTTCATCTTTCCCCCTGGAACCTGGAAAGTTTTTCTGTATCTTTAAAGTCCTACAGCTTTACTAGAATGGATCCTGCAGTTTACCTTCTGGTATGAAATAATGTAGAGATTCAGATCTTTATTTCCAGAAAGTTTCCTTGGGTATTATGGCTTTTTTTTCCTTCTTGAGAGGCACCAACTACACATCAGACTCTTTGGACCCATCTTCCATTTAAAGTGTCAATTAAAAAAGAATCTCATTTTCATTCTCTTGACTGTTTTCCTGCTTCTCTTCAATGTCTTTTATTATATTTGCATTCAAATGTACTGTTTGGTGGGAACCTTATAACTTAGTCTTCATTTCTGATGTGTTTTTCTTCTCTTTTCTGAGTTTAATCTACTCTGATTTTATTCCTGTTTCTTGTTCCTTTCTTAGTTTTATATTTCTGATTCAAGGTTTTTCTTTTTTTTCATATCCCCAAACCCTGGTTTGAGGACGGTGTCAATTTTCTTCTGCCTTGTTTTTTGGGTGGTGGAGGGGAAGATTTTCACCAGTTGAAATGTTCTGATTCACGTTTTTTCCTATAGTAGTTCTGTCTACATGTAGTCCATTCTTTCCTATTTCTGTTCATTTCATGGTCAAGAGTTCCTGGTTCAAGAACACTCCTAAGTTTACTTTCTCTTTCTTTTTCTGAAAGAGTAATAATTTCTCCTCTTCCTTCTTTCTCCTCACTGCCATGTCTCCACCCCTTCCCTATGAAGTACTGCTTGTAACTTAAGTTACCAATTCTGGCACTGCTTACTTTCAAGCTCTTCCCTGTGGCTAAAGCTGCAAACTACCAAATTTCAAAACCTGTGTTCAGTACTTCGGAACTTAGTGGTGGATTCTCTTTCGGAATGGATATTCTGTGCTTCATCTAAGTCTTCCATGGCCCTAAACTCTATCAGTGAACCTGTTAAGACTCCTTTCTCGGGGCACCTGGGTGGCACAGCGGTTGGGCGTCTGCCTTCAGCTCAGGGCGTGATCCCGGCGTTCTGGGATCGAGCCCCACATCAGGCTCCTCCGCTATGAGCCTGTTTCTTCCTCTCCCACTCCCCCTGCTTGTGATCCCTCTCTCGCTGGCTGTCTCTATCTCTGTCGAATAAATAAATAAAATCTTTAAAAAAAAATAAAAAAATAAAATAAAAAAAAAAAAGACTCCTTTCTCTCACTCCTCATATCCACAGAACTGGGCAGAAGGAGCTCTTGGAATCTGATTTATTTCTCTACTTAGAGGTAATTTGAAGGTTGTGGTAATCTGTTTCTTAATAATGCTGAAGGCGTGGGTGATGTGTGACGGATATGTGCTCTCTGTTGACTTTACAGGTTTACAAAAAGGTGGGTGGGGAAATTGGATCAGGCTACTGCCATTGTTCTCCAAAACTGAAAATCTACACATACATATTTAAGAACTATATATTAGAAATATTGGTTTTGCTATTTTTTGAAACACTTTACCTATCATTATTAGATTTACTTTTTGTATTATCTAACAGTTTTCTAGACTAAGTCTTCTTCATTTTCATCTAATTTGGTTCAGAAACACATTTTGCCCTATGGGAGTTTATTCATAAATTCCATTATAATGTCTTACTGGACTATTTTTACTAGTGATTTGTAAAAGGTCTCTTACGATTAATACAACTAATATTTACAGAATGCTCAGTATGTGGTAGGCACATTCTAAGCACTTAATGTGTAGTAATGCATTTAAATCCTCACAACTATTATTACTCCCATTTTACAGATGAGGAAGCAGAGGCTCGAATAGGCTAAGCAACTTGCCTGAGGTCATACAGCTAAAATGAACACTAGCAATATAAATCAAGAAAATAACTTAGACCTATGTTAAATTTTAACCTCTTTTTTCCCTTTCTTAATTATTGTTCTGTCAGTTAACTTCTGTAAGCATAGGTAATAAGGATCAAATAAAACTATTTCAAGTAATGTGCCTTTTTGAACACTTCGCTCTTTAAAATAAAAGTGCAAAATCATGTTACGTGACTATTTAAGATCTTGAGTAGAAGGTAACAGGATGACTGGAGGAGAAACCTCACCCAACATTTGGGCATATATGGTATGGCCATAAGTGGACCACAGAGGAAGTCAAAATATCTAGGATTCATACACTGAGTGATATACACCTAATATTTAGAATTATGGAGATAGATTTTGGGTGAAAAAGCTGAAAGAGTTATAAGTACTTATTTCATGAGAGCTATATAGGGAAGAGAAAGAGACTGCTGTAAAGGATCCTGTTGGGGGGGGACACTTTTACCATTGTTTGTAACATTGTACTATCAAGTACATGTATTATTCTTATAAAAATAAAGGTCAATTTCTATAAAGCATAAACTACCTTCTTAAAATTCATTAAGCTGATAAAAATGGAGAAATTGATATTTGGCATGGCAAATGTGTGTGTGAAATGGCCCTGATACATCCTTGACAGGAAGGAAAACTTAGGCCATCTTTTTGGAACACAATTTGCCATTATCTGTGAAATCTTAAAAAAAAAAAGGAGTATGCCTTTTGACCATGTAATTCCACTTTTTGGAATCTGTCCTTCAGAAATAGTCATAGGACACTAAAATCTATATGGAAAGATGTTTCTTGAAGCGATAATGTAATAGTGAGAAACTGGAGGCAATATAACCACTTGTTGGGGAATGATCAGTAATAAGTAAGATACTAAGCAAAAAACATAAATTGCAAAATAGGAATGGCAGACTTTTTATTAAAAGAAACAATGTATGCTGGTATATGCACAGATTGACATATCTATGTTCATATATGCATGTAGGAAGATCTTAGAAGGAACAGCTAAACTGTTAACAGGGTAACAACGGAATGGGAGGATGATTTTAACTTTTCTATGGTTTTCATTTTCCTTTTTTAAACAGCAAATGTGTAATACTTCTGTAGTGAAAAAATAAAAAAGGTTTTTATAGTGACAAAATGTAAGGAAGAATCACAAATTACAGTAAAATTTCATTTCCCTACTGTAATTATAGCCTTGATGAACCCTCCACCCTTCTACAGAAGAATTGAAAGGTAAAACTTTTCTAGGAAAAATTTTACAGAAAATATTTGAGATTCTAAAAATGCAAGCACAAATAAACACACAACAAAGTAATAACAGTATAAATTCAATATGAATAAACTCATCGTAAGTTAATCAACTTTCCATTATCTAAACCCATAGGATGCAGTGGCCCATATAATTTTCCAGGTTTTATATTTAGTCATGAAGTATAAGTTTCCCAAATCCTTCAGTTTGAAGGTTGTATGTGTGAACTCACCAAGTTAAAACTAAAGGAATTAAGAGATCGATGATGACTGGACTCAGTAGGAGCTAAAGAACTATTTAGCTCTTGCTGGTTTTCGTCATTCTGCTATCAGGACGAAAAGCAGTCTGTCACTGTGATACAATTCACTGGCCTTAACAGAAATGCCTTCATTCTTTCTCAGCTTACTATTAGGAGGAAGATAAATGGTGAGGATTGGGATTACTGGGTTTTTGTTTTCCATAAGACCATTGTGAAAGAATAAATTCATGTCAATGATACAACCAAGAGCAAAATGAAAACAATAATATACTAAGTAACTCCCTTAGAGAAACTGTAAAGTACCCAGGGAATGACAGGAAAGGACAATATTCCACATAACAGAATTCTATAGCTTAAAGCAACAGTGAGCAAAAGGAAGCTTTTCTTGGATATACAGAAATACACATTTCTATCTGTTTAAGTTCTGGTTCTATAACTTTTGACTTCGGATGTAACAATTACTTGGGTCTCAGTTTCCCTCTCTTCTAAATAAGGAAAACATCATGTATCACACAGGAAGGATGTATGATAAAATAATCCACATGAATGGGCTTTCAGTTCTTCAGAAGAAAGCTATAAATCCTTAAGTATGAACCTGAAGAGCTATTTTTTTTTTTAAGATTTTATTTATTTGACAGAGACAGCAAGAGAGGGAACACAAACAAGGGGAGTGTGAGAGGGAGAAGCAGGCTTCCCGCTGAGCAGGGAGCCCCATGTGGGGCTCGATCCCAGGACCCTGGGATCATGACCTGAGCCGAAGGCAGACGCTTAGCGGCTGAGCCACCCAGGCCCCCCTGAAGAGCTAATTAAAAAAGATGACCACATCAAAATTGGAAAGGCAGTAGCCGAGAGAGACTTTAAGATCATTATTAGCTATCTACTCTACCACAAATAACAGAATTCATACTAAAGCTGGGACTGCAGTGTAAATGTAGTTTGAGCAATCAAATGAGCTCATTACTATGTTAATAGAGCAAAAAATAAGTTAAACAGATCTGATATAACCTAAAAACACTGACCTAAGATGGTGATATTCTCTTGGTGTTTATCTTTTGAAAACAGGTTTGGAGCTGATTGTGCAAAAGATACATTACCACTGAACAATAATAACCATGGGGTATTAACAATGAAACAATTAAAAATAGGGTTAAACACATATGTGTACATAAGGGGGTTATTTCTCCAGTGTGTAAAATAACCTGCAACCAGCTCATTGAAGTTTTGAGATCTAAAAGTAAAGCAATAGGTGATATCATCCAATATTTATTGAGTAATATAGACAAATCATTATGCTAAGCATAGCAACAGAAATACAAGTGTTAGATTTACTATGCATGTCCTCCACATAGACTACAAACTATGGCCAAATAGTTGGGGGAACAAGAAATTACTAAATTAATTGAGTTATTGTATGTAACCTATTCCATAGGAATAGTAGTAACAGCTAATAGTGAAAAAGGAAAAAGAAAAAGGGATTTTGAGAAAATATCTTAATACTTTATCATTTATAGCAGCTGACAATTTCTTATACGCTGGTCATCACGTCTGATTGGTTTCCAGAAACCCTGGGAGTGAGGTAGGGCCGAAGCCTGGCCCACAGTTAGGTGAGAAAGATGACGCCTGAAGAGGTTAAGCAACTTACTTAAGACCACGGGTTAGGAGGTGGCGGAGTGAGAGCCTGGCCAGTTTGCCAACTTTGTCAAGGGCTTATTTCCACCACATTAAATTTTTAGCTATCAATACTAAAGTGAGAACTAGAAAGGAGCTCAGAAATATTCAAATGCAGCATTTCCCTAGTCAATCTGATAAAAACTTTCTCCGGCATGCATTAAAAACAGAGTCTTAGGCCGCACTGCAGACCTACTGAATGATAATCCCTGGGAGAGAGGTTTTGTATGGTTACGAGAGCCCCAAGAGGTGGTTTTAACGATTAGATAAATTTGGAAAACACTCTTCTGTATCTCCATGTCCAACATGGCAGACCTGTGTCTATTTAAATTTACACTGGTTAAATCAAAAGAAAAGACTGGGTTGCACTAGCTATCTTTTAAGTGCCCAATAGCCACGTGTAGCTAGTGGCTGCCATACTGGGTAACACACATATAAGACGTTCCTATGACTGCACAGAGTTCTACTGAACAATGCTGATTCTACACCAGCCCTTCAACTACGAGGATGAGAAAACTGAGACCCACGATTTCATCTGCCAAGTGCCACGAAGCTAGTCAGTGGCAGAATTGAAATACTAACCTAGTCTGCCAGTACCTCTCTTACTACATCATTTCATCCCACCTCAAACCAGGCTTTTTCCTATGTGTATTATTTCCTTTCCACCCTTTCTTGGGGGTTCCAGAAAAGAAAGAAGAAAAAATCTGTGTGTGTGTGTGTGTAAACCTTAAAAAAAGTCATTAAAAAATCATGATTAAATCTCAACCAATCTGCAATTTTTGTATAAAACTAAAGGTAGTGTTGGACAATTACTAATACCCTGGTGTTAGGAGGCATATCTTATTTAACTTTTAATTCCTTCCTCTTCTATTGACTTGATGTTTTCATCTTTCTCTTGGACTTGAAACCCTGAAACTAATGTTACATTTTAACTGGCTTACCTTAATTTTTAAATGTGAAAAGGTTACATCTTATTCAGCAAACATTTTAAAGATGAAAATTGAGAAATAAGGAGTAACCAAAAAATAGTGACTTGTCTAATTTTAGAATGTGGTCACTCAAACCACCGGGTACTCTTGGCTTTCAGTAATCTAGTGGTTTTGTATTTATGACATTAATATGTTGTTTTCACTTGTAACCTACAGCTCTACCTTCTTTTGACTACTATGTCATATTTTCAAACAATTTGAGGGCCTAGAAGCATCTAAATATGTTGGATGGTTTAGATTCTAATCAGGTCAACATATAACCAGTCACAAAAAATACAACAGTGTCTTCTTTAAAAATAAAACCAGTTGTTCCTGTCTAGTATGCTCAGAATGCAAATGTCTCCAAAGTCAGTCAGCTTAAGTCATGACAGTTCATGTTTAAAGTGAGCAGGAAAATAACTTGGAACTCCATAGTAATTAGAACTTTAAAGACAGAATTACACAGCTCTATCAGTTTTTTTCAGTACCTAGCATTCATTTCCATGTTAAATTCTAGTGACTAGATTTAGATGAAACTGATGTCAAACTATAAAATTAAAAATTGGATTGTCTAAAAACATGGCCCAACATAAGATACTTATGAACAAATACTTATTCAAGACAGTTTTGCCATAATTTGCAAGGCACCCAGAAGCCTTGAGATGGGGTTCTATATAAATAGAAGCTACTTGTTATTCAGAGAAAGAGATGGTGCAAAAACAAAAACAAACACAGCTATTTTCTTTCAAAACACTCACTGGTGTTGAGGTAAACAAATAAAAAAATACAGTCCAAGTAAGAAGGTAGAACAGAGCAAGAGTCGCTAAGTCATGACAGGGGGAGAGAGAAAAATGTCTGTGTTTCAGTATTTTAAGCAGGGGACTGGTAGTTTAAGAGAAAATTTATTCTCTGGCTTTTAGACCAGATTCATTACTTCTACACATTATCTGTTATGTCTTGACTCCACTTCACTATATTAAGAAGAGGAAAAACAAGTGCCCTGAAGATTCTTATGCCAACAAAACTACTTTTGGAGGGGGCACAGCTCACCAAATGAAGAACATCAGAAAAACGTTAACTGACAACAGCAGAAAGGGAACTATCTCAACGACTGAGTGATAAATGGCATATACTAATGTAAAGAGCATGAAAACTATTGCAAACTGTAAGCACATATAAAAGTGTTCCAAAAATTTCAAATCTCATAAAAGAACTGCAAAAGAAAGTAATAATAAAGAAAGAAATGAAAGTATTGTGAAAGACCGGCCTTGAGAACTAAGCCCAGCTTGAAAGGAAGACAGGTCAAAAGGAAGGGAGGGGGCAGTTCTGACCACCTCTGTACCAGGAGATGCTTCTAACAGCTCCAGTGCTCTCTCCCCAAAAGACAATTTTAGGCAGTTTTAGGGAAAGTGATTTAGGCAACAAGCACATGTGCTTTGAGAGGGGAGAAGTACAGAGATGCTGATGAATTTTCTACCTACAAAAAGATGCACTAATGAGAGAAAACAGCCATGAAATCCCAGACTGTAATTCCCAAGCTTCCTGTAGAAAAATATCAACCATTCTCAGACATACAAGCCAGCGCATTTGAAAATGACCCAGCAAAGTTTTCAGCCGGCCCTATCTCTCAAACCCTCCTTCCTCCACTTCCCTGCTGTTCTTTCCTGGCACACAAAATATAGGCCAATGAGCGGTGGGTGGGTGAGGAGGATATGAGAGAAAATTTGAGAAGTAAAAAAGGGAGCAACTTAACAAGGACATGAATGAGACTGAAGGGTCTAATAAGGGTAAGCAAACAATTCGAACGAAACGGGCCTTCCCGGGCAGCAGAGAGCGTTCAGTGTTGGTAAGGGTTTAAATAGAGGCCAGACTACCTACCACTTGTCAGAGAGGCTGCAGAGGGGACGGCTGCTTTGGGTGACCTCTAATGTCTCTTCCGACTCTGAAATGTTAGGATTCTTATTTCACAAAAGAGAACGCAATGGTCCCGAAAGCCCACCGACCTAGAACCCTTTTAAATAAGCGGCCCAGGTGGCTGCTTCCCAAACACCACTCCCACCTCTCCCTCCCACACGTGCCCACCCCGCCCCCTTTCAATATTTCCACCTCCACGTGCGAAATGCCTCGCGGCACTCGCCCCGCAGCGGATAGGCACCTTCCCCCGCAAAAGCATCCAAACTAGGCCCCTCTGGGGCAAGTGAGGACTCCACTCTCCCACCATGGACGGCTAAAAAAGGAAAAGTCTCAAATCCAGCCTCCCTCCCCCCTATCAGCTAGAGCTGAAGGGGGAGGGGGGGCGGAACGCAGAGAAAAACTTTCTTCTAAAATTTTTCTTCCAAAGAGTGGAGGGAGTAGAGAGAACCCCGCCGAGTCCGGGGCTGAGGGGGTGGGGGGAGGGGAACCCCCAATCGTTTAACGGCCGGTAGGGGGAGGGGGACTCTGGAGGTTGAGGGGGCGTGGGATGAAGAAGCAGGCCTGGGAGCGGGGTCAAGGAACTGCAGGGGTTCCTGGGGTCGGGGAGCTGCAGGCGTCCCCCCCACCTGGCACACAAAGCGGCTGCCGCGCTCGGCTCTCACCAGATCCTTTGTGTTTTCCATCAGGGCCTCATGGGTAGGGGTTGTCCGTGCTCCCCGGGCCCGCGGCGCCCCCTCCCCGAGCTGGGGGCAGGCGCCTCTCCCCGGGACTACGGCGACTACAGGGGGCCCCCGTTGGGCCCAGACCAGAGGCGGCTGCGGCAGCCCCCGGATTTCCCCCCTTTAACTCGGGTGGCCCCAGGATATCAACAACATTAGCATAGCCCTCCCTCCCCAGCGCGCCTGCGCCGTGACCCGCGCCCCGATTGGCCCACTTCCCTACATACCCTCCTCTCTCTCTCCTCCAGCGTGGGACCCTCTGCAGGCTCCGTACTCCAAGGGCCGTACCAAGACGAGGGGGTGGAAAAGGCAACCGCGGCTCGTGTCAACTCGAGTGATTAAAAAGTCAGGAAGAAGAGTAGAAGTTTCATTCAGTCATCCCAGCTTATACTCTGGCTTTCTTCTGCTCCTTTCAGTCAGTTGCAGCTGCGAAGTTGTGTTGGAAAAAATTTTCCACTCCAGTCACACCGCTTCCCCCTCCACCCGGAAGATTGGTTCTCCCGGAGGAACTCCCCTACGGGGAGGGGTTGGTGAGAGGAGTGGGCGTTACGTAGCGAGAGAGTGTTGGTCACGTGCTAACAGGCCGCGCAGGCTCCTTCCGACCCCGCGGGGCCTCAGCGGCCGCGGAAACCGAACCGCGTCGGCGCACGCGCAGCGAGGTTCCACGTGAGCGCCTGCGTTTCTTCTCCAAACCAACGATGCCGCCGGAACGTAGAAGCCGAACGAAACCGGACCGGAGAACCGGAGGAAGGCTGGGCCGGAAGAGCCGAATGAAGCCGGACCGGAAAGCCGGAGCAGGGCCGGGCGGGCCGCCCCGAAAGGCTGCTCCTTCATCCCAGCGGAAACCGCCGGCCCGGCCGAGCGCAGCGGCCGCTGCGATCGCAGTCGCGGCGGAGGAGGAGAGACGGCTCCGGCAGCGGAACCGCCTGACGCTGGAGGAGGACAAGCCGGCCGTGGAGCGGTGCCTGGAGGAGCTGGTGTTCGGCGACGTCGAGGACGACGAGGACGCGTTGCTGCGGCGTCTGCAGGGCTCGCGGGTGAGGGAGGCCGCGGCGCGCGGGTTGGGCGCGCTCGGGCGGGGCGCACGGTGGGCGGCGAGCCTCCGGGGGCGGAGCCTGGGCGACCTGCGGCGCCGGGAGCGCTCAGGTCGGCGGGCTCCCGAGAACGCGGGCGCCGACGACGGGTGCCAGACTGGAAGTCTCCGCTGGGCGGAGACCTCGCCTTTCTCCGCCCCCGGGGGGAGCCCCTGCGTCTGGTATCCAGCAGGCGCTCTACACGTACGTGTAGCGAACTGCAGTCGTGACCAGTTTTCGCGGCTTAGTCCGACTGTGCTCCCTCCAAACTCAATGTTTTTTCCTCGTGGCCGTTCGATCTCCAGCCTCGGTACCTTGCCGTGATTCGGGAGTTACGGAATCGGAATGTGCGTTTTAAGACTCGCCAACTTCTGAGAATGATTGTGTTTGTCTTTTCACCAGATCATTGTTCGTCTGTTGGGGGCCACATATTTTTTCTGGCAGTGAAAACCCTGCATGCTTTTTATCATCCCTTTTGGACATTTTTAATCACTTTTTGGGGACACTTTTAATCATCCCTTTTATGCTATGCCTGATTTTTCTTTAAAGATAGGGAGTTCCAGTCAATGGGGGAGACACAGCAATGGGCAAAAACAGACAAAAGTCTCTTGCTCTTTTGGAGCATGTGTACTAGAAGAGGAAGATAAAGTAAAATGCAAATATGTCAGTGACGTGTGCTGAAGAGAAAAAGAAAAAAAGCGCTAGGGAAAGGAAGATGAGTGTGTGTAGAGGCCTGTAAAATTGAACATAGCATGGCCAAGCAAAGCCTCAACGAGAATACTCCGTTTGGTAAATGAATGCCTACCTCGCAAGTGGCCAATGTCAATTCATTGTCAGTATCTCCTTTGGGTGCTTATGAGGGAAGCTGCAGAAATCTCTGGCAGATAGAGAACTGTTCCTGGAAAGCTGCTGGCCTTTGGGACAGTTTCATAGTCAAGATAAGGAACAGTCTGTGTGAGGTGGGATGTATTGGGCTTTGAAGGATCATAGGCTGGTTACACAAGTGAGAAAATACTTGGACGTATCTATTAGTGGTTTTGGGGAAAGCTCAAACTCAGCTTCTGGGAGTATTCTGTTGTAGATTTAGGTGTGATAGTCTAGTGTAAGTTTTCTTAAGGTAGGGGGTCAAGAATGGTTATGAACAATGGAGAAGAGGTATGTCTAAGAATATGAAATGTCAATTAAGGATGGTATTCAGTCATGTGACTGAATGATGTCAGTCTGCCTCTGGTCCTGTGATTTCTGTAGTTCTGGAATTTTTCCAGCTCCTTTCCTCATCTGTCAGCTCATCTTTTGTTGTTCTCATCTTACTTCGTCCTTTCTTTTCAGCATGTCAGCTTTTCGCTCCTTGACTGTTTTGTCCAGTATATGGTGCCATTCTCTCATCTCTGCATTTTCTGTTCTGCCTCCACCATTTGGTGTGGTAGCGTTCTGTCCCATTATTCCATCAGAGGGCCTACAAAGCGTTCTACAAGACTTCTAACTGTAGGGTGTGTGCGTCTGCTGAAAAACTCAGTGCTTGAGGGCATTTTGTCTTCTCTAGGTTCAAGTACAGGAAGACTCAGGTGACTCGGAAGTGGAGAATGAAGCAAAAGATAATTTTCTATTCCGAAAGAAGCCAGTTTGGGTTGATGAAGAAGATGAAGATGATGAAATGTAGGTTGCCTAATTTTTCTTCCAGAATCCCTCTGGATACTTAAAAAATTATTTTGTTAAGTTTTAAAGAGGTTCTCTTTACAAATATGTGATTACGTGAAGATCTAAAAAATACCGTAAAGCAGAGGAAAGAAAAGGTCATTCATAAACCCACCACTAAGGGAGAACCATTGTTAACATGTTGGCATTCTTCTCTCCTGCTCTCTTCTCTTGTGTGCTTTATCGAATAGCAAAGAAAGCAATGTTTGGTATCACATTTGAGTTTGCCTTTTAATTTGGCCAGTTCTTAAGTGACCAAGGGCAGGTTTGGAACCTGCCTTTTCTCTTTTGAATGGAGGTAATAATAGTAGTATCAGAATGCACTTACAAGCATTTCCCCCCACTTAAGAATGAAAACTTTTATAAACGGTTTTAAATGGATATATTATAGTCTATTATGTGAATTAACTATAATTTATGCAAGTATTATCAGATAGGTTTTCCTGTTTTTCCCTTTGATAAGTTGATATTGAGACAAATGTTTTTCTGCATAAACCTTTTTCTCCTTTCTAATTATTTCTGTGAGAAAGATTTTCTGAGGTAGAATTACTTAAACAAAGGGCATGGGCATGTGTAAGATTCTTGATAAAAACTGCCAGACTGACCAAGAGGTTCTCCCCGTTTACCTTCCCGTTGAAAGGCGTCCATTTCACTCCATTCTTATAAACAATGCTTAGTTTCTTTTCAGACTTTGTCAGTTTAATGGGCGGGAAATATCTTCTTAATCTGTGTGATTTTTGTCATTACTCATTGGTATTTTTTCAGAGCAGCCTCTATTATGTGTTTATCTTTTTAAAAAAATTAATGTGTATTTGATATTCCACACCTTACACATCTTGACCTATACTTAATTGTGTTCTCAGATTTTTAAAAGCAACAATTAGTTACGACGAATCTTTTAAAGTCATGTAAAGCATACTGTTCTGTTTTCAATAGGGTTGACATGATGAGCAATCGGTTTCGGAAAGATATGATGAAAAATGCCAGTGAAAGTAAACTTTCAAAAGACAAGCTGCAAAAGAGACTTAAGGAAGAGTAAGTGTCTTTTTCCATGTAATTTACCAAGCTGTAATTTATCATCAGTGGTTTATTTGGATTCACCGAGTCTTTGACTATAACAGTTTCTTGGGTAGTGAGATTTCCATTTTGAAGGGAATACAAGTACAAAAAAATTTTGGAAAATCTTGTAATCCTACCACCTACATATAATCAGTGATAATATTGCATACTTGCTTGTTTATTTGGATATGGTAAACCATCTCTTTTCCATAACTTCTAAGCTCTTTTAGTTGAACAGAGCTGGGAAATGTATGTATATTTTAAAATAATGACTTCATGGGGCGCCTGGGTGGCTCGGTTGTTAAGCGTCTGGCTTCAGCTCAGGTCATGATCCCAGTGTTCTGGGATCGAGCCCCACATCGGGCTCCTCCGCTGGTAGCCTGCTTCTCCCTCTCCCACTCTCCCCTGCTTGTGTTCCATCTCTCATTTCCTCTGTCTGTCAAATAAATAAATAAAATCTTTAAAAAAAATAATGATTTCATGGGGCACCTGGGTGGCTCAGGTGGTTAAGCATCTGACTTCGGCTCAGGTCATGATCTCAGGGTCCTGTCATCAAGCCCTGCGTTGGGCTCTGCACTCAGCAGGGAGTCTGCTTCTTCCTCTGTCCCCCCCCTTCCCAGCTCTTGTGAAAGCTCCCCCCCACTCTTTCTCTCTCTCAAATTAACAAATGAATAAAATCTTTGAAAAAAAGCCTTTCTTTTTAAAAAAAGATAAATAAAATGATGATTTCATCCTGATTTTTCCAGTTCAAACTTACAGATCTTCAAAAGTTTTTTCTTTCAGTATTTTATCTAAATTCAAGTTAGTAAACATGTAGTGTAGCGTTAGTTTTAGGGGTAGAATTTAGTGGTTCATCACTTGCACGTAACACCCAGTGCTCATTACAAATGAGTGCCCTCCTTAATACCCATCACCCATTTATGCCATCCCCCCACCCACTTCTCCTCCAGCAACCATCAGTTTGTTTCCTATAGTTATGAGTCTCTTATGGTTTGCCTTCCTTTCTGTTTTTTGTGTTTTTTTTTTAAGATTTTATTTATTTTAGAGAGAGAGCTCAACCGGGGGAGGGAGGGGCAGAGGGAGAGAGAGAATCCCAAGCAGACTCTGCTGAGCATGGAGCCTGATGAGGGGCTCGATCTCAGGACTCCGAGATCATGACCTAAGCCAAAACTGAGAGTCGGTCACTCAACTAACTGAGCTGTCCAGCCACCCCTCCCTTTCTGTTTTTCTCAGATTTTATTTTTCCTTCCCTTCTCCTATGTTCATTTGTTTTATTTCTTAAATTCCACATGAGTGAAATCATATGGTATCTGTCTTTCTGACTTATTTTGCTTAGTGTCATATACTCTAGTTCGATCAAAAATATAAATTTTTAAATTTAACTCTTCATTATAATGATTAGGTCACTGATTTCAACTTTCAAAAACATTTAAGTGTTTGAGTATTGAATATTTGAAAACTTGGTACTTTAATTTAACTTTATTAATTTTTCTTCCAAACCTTTATTTAAATTCTAGTTAGTTAACATATAGTGTGATACTAGCTTCAGGAGTAGAATTCAGTGATTCATCACTTACATATAACACCCAGTGCTCATAACAAGTGCCCTCCTTAATGCCCATCACCCATTTAGCCCCCCCCCCACCTACGTCCCTCCATCAACCCTCAGTTTGTTTCCTGTAGTTAAGAGTCTTATGGTTTGTTTCCTTCTTTTTTTCCCTCTACCAGTACGTTTGTCTCTCTTGTTTCCTAAATTCCACGTATGAGTAAAATCATATGGTATTTGTTTTTCTCTGACTGATTTCATTTAGCATAATACATTCTAGCTACATTCAGATTGTTGCAAATGGTTAAGATTTCATTCTTTTTGATGGCTGAGTAATATTTTATACACACACACACACACACACACACACACCACACTTTCTTTATCTGTTCATCAATTGATGGACACTTGGGCTCTTTCTGTAGTTTGGCTGTTGTTGATGGTGTTGCTGTAAACATCAGCGTGCATGTATACCTTCGAACCTGTATTTTTGTATCCTTTGGGTAAACACCTAATAGTGCAATTGCTGGATCATAGGGTGGTTCTGTTTTTAACTTTTTGAGGAACGTCCGTCCTGTTTTTCAGAGTGGCTGTACTAGTTTGCATTCCCACCAACAGTGTAAGAGGTTCCCCCTTCTCCACATCCTTGTCAATGTCTCTTGTTTCCTGTGTTGTTAATTTTAGCCATTCCGACAGGTGTGAGGTGGTATCTCATCATGGTTTTTATTTGTGTTTTCCTGACAGTGATGTTGAGCATTTTTTCATTTGTATTGCCTAGTCGAAAGTCCTTGTATGCTAATTCTGTCATGTTTGTCATTTCTGTGTCTTTCTGTTGACTGATTTTTGTTCTGGTTATGGTTCATGCTTTTCTATTTCTCTTCATGTCTAGAAAATTTGATTAGATTTTGGGCAGCGTGAATGTTAAGTTGATCAATGTCTGGATTTTGATTTTTGCTTTTAATGAGGGTTGAATGAGTGAATATTGAAAGAGTGAGTACTTTTAATGAGTTTTTCTTGGCAGGCAATTGACTGGCTTGGAGATTAGTTTGATCCTTTCAGGATGTGTTTTTAGCTTTGTTGTAGAGTAGCATTTGCTCTAGACTGATTTAGCCACATTTCTAAGATAGGCCCTTTTTGCCAACCCTACTGAATGCCCTGAGTTTTTAATAAGGACCTTGCCTTGACTGTTGGAACTCAAGTGTCTGAACTCTGGTGTTGTGCAACTTACAGCCCCCTGGTAGTTCTCTGCCTGACCTCACGACGTTTCATCCTGTGAATGTGCAGCATAGTGTTCCGCAAAAATGTCTGGGGACCCCAGTGCCGATTTTTGGAGCTTTTTTGTTTTAAGTAGGCTCCACACCGAGCATGGAGCCCAACATAGGGCTTGAATGGACGACCCTGAGATCAAGAGCTGAGCTGAGATCAAGAGTTGGATGCTAAAAAAAAAAAAAAGAGAAAGAAACAGAAAAAAAGAGTCAGATGCTTAACTGACTGAGCCACCCAGGTGCCCCCTTTTAAAAAAAAATTATTTTTTATTTTTTATTCATTTTTATTTTACTTTATCTTTTTAAAAGATTTTATTTATTTATTTGATAGACAGTGAGAGAGGGAACACAAGCAAGGGGAGTGGGAGAGGGAGGAGCAGGCTTTCTGCTGAGCAGGGAGCCCGATGTGGGGCTTGATCCCAGGACCCTGGGATCATGACCTGAGCCGAAGGCAGACGCTTAATGACTGAGCCGCCCAGGCGCCCCTATTCATTTATATTTTAATAAGGCAAATCCTTTTTTAAAAATTTTTAAATTTTTTTCTTATTTTTAAGTAGGCTCTACACCCAGCATGGAGCCCCATTGCAGGGCTTGACCTCATGACCGTGAGATCAAGACCTGAGCAGAAATCGAGTCAGTCACCTAACCAACTGAGCGACCCAGGCACCTGGAGCTCTTTCTTTTTCTCTTCTGTTGTTCACTGCCCCTCAGATTCCAGTTGTCTCAGCCTCTTTAAGGTCTGACTTTTTCTCACTGGTTCTGTGCTAGGGTCTCAAAAAATTGCCTTCAGGGGAAAATCCTAGGATGGCAGCGCTCACCTTTTTATTTCCTTTTAGGGATCTCAAGCTTGTGTTGTTTGTTGTCCAATTTTTGAAAATAGTTTCATATATTTTGTCTAGTTTTCTAGTAGTTTATGGCCAGTGGGCTGAGTTTGGTGGCTTTGTCTGTACTTCTGTATTAAACAATTAGAATGCCACTGTGCACTCTTCCAGAAACCAGACCTTCAGAATATGCTTCTCATGCTTCTTGTAAAGCTTCCTTTTTCCAGAGTGAAATGCTCCAATTTTATTCAAAGGATGCGTGATTGTGTTTTGTATATTCTTACCAGCCCATTTTCTTTCAGATGTGTTTTACTATGTGCTCTGTTACTGTCGCGTTGGTTTATAACCACATACAGAGTTCTTTGCTTAGTCCCAACGTCTGAGATGTGTTGATCTGAGCAAATAAGCAGACATGTAACTAGACAAAAATAATTAACAAATATGTGTCCAGGTGTCCTGTATCCAAGACTAGTTTATATGGTTAGAGCTTCAAAAGTTTCCCATATAGGCAAGTTGGGACTATTCTGTGTGATTAGTCCTTCTGTTCTTAAAGATAATAATTTCTTTGGCAGAGGTGAAAGCATGTATACAATGCTTTCAAGGGTAAGCTGATGTATACTCTTTAAATCTCTTAAGCTTGGTGAGCATTTATTAACACAGAAGTTCGTTTTTGTGTTTTTGCTTAGATTCCAGCATGCCATGGGGGGAGTACCCGCCTGGGCAGAGACCAATAAGCGGAAAACATCTTCAGATGGTGAGTATTGATATCTCTAAGTTAGTCAATAAGTCTCTGTTCCTGTTCTGTTCTATGAGCTTTCTCATGAGGCTCGTTAAAACCTGGTGTTTCAAATATGTTTGTTTTTTTTTTTCTCCGTTTAATGTTTGGTTTTGAAGTCTACCGATTCTGTGAGGGGAGCTCTTTTACAATAGTGTAAGATTTATTTAATAGCACGTTCTCTTTTGTATGGACAGTATCGGATGAATTTTATGATGTTTGATTCTCAACAGAACTATGTTGTGTTTATGGTATAGGATTAAGAAAAAATAACTATTACTCTTCATTCAGAGCCCCTTCTGAAGACATTGGCAGCTAATCTAGCTGTCTGTTAGGAAATGGGACATGTAGGGAGCACGTGTCCGGTCAGGCCCAAGATGATCAGTCACTTCGTAAAAACCTATTTTTCAACTCCAGGTTTTAACTTTGTCTTGTACCATAATTGCTTTCTCCTTTTTAGATCCTTGAGTTTAGATATTATCAGTATGGATAGCTTACCAAGATCTGATTTGTGTGCTCCGAGTTACACATTTTAGACTTGGAATTGACTTTTGAAATCCTTTAGGGAGTCTGGAGTATATCCTCCCACATAATGCAGGAACTCTCTACTTACCATCCTCGATTTTTGATGAGCCTCTGTTCGATTACCACCACCACCTCTCCCACCCTTCTCCCCGTCTCTGTTAGTCCAGGCCCCATGGTATTCAAGTACAGGGAGCCCGTATAAAGAACCAGCTGTTTTCTGTAATTCTGTTAGAAAACTCAATCTGTTACTAAGTCAAAATTTACTTTCTGGTTTCCAGCCAGATACTTTTAGAGGTTGAAGGAATCTTAGTGATATAGCCTGAATTTATCCCCTGCAAGAATCTTTTCAACAGCATCTGTTAGATGGTAATTTAGCCTCTGCTTAAGCGTGTCAAATAATGCTGTACTCTTTACGGGTCTGTTTTTCCCTCTTCTCTTTTCCTTAAGAACTAATTGTTAGAATTTTTTCCAATTTCGAAATTTACTTCCCTACAGTATGTAGTCCTACCTTTTAAAAGTATACAGTTAAAAAAAAATTTTAAAGAAGTATACAGTTTATTTTACCTCTTGTCTTGTGTAAAAGTCTGTGATTGAAGGAATGTCTTTCCAAGTTTGTTTTTTAACAAGTTTAACATCTTTTGACCTTTTTTTTTTTTTTTTTTTTACAATATATGATTTATACCTCCTTGGTTACCAGTTTGCCCTCCTCGATGAGATATAATTTTATTACCCGTTTTAGAATGCCACATTCATAGGCTATTTTATTTATTTATTTTTAAAGATTTTACTTATTTATTTGAGAGAGAGCATGAGCAGGGGAAGGGGGGACAGAGGGAGAGGGAGGAGTAGATTCCCCGCTGAGCAGGGAGCCCTACACGGGCTCAGTCTCAGGACATTGGGATCATGACCTGAGCCAAAGGTAGATACTTAACCGACTGAGCTACCCAGGTGCCCCTTCATAGAACATTTGGATTCATGTAATTATAGGTAAGGTTATGCTAGCTGTTGAAACAGAAAACCTTCGAGATCCCAGTGGATTAATCCAATAGAAGTTGTTTTTTTTCCATGCGTATAAAATGACGGTGGTGAGAAGGGGATGGTGTGCTTTAGGGACCCAAGAGATTCTGCCAGCTTCATGCTGAGTTTTTCAAAGTTACCCAAGAGGTTGACATGGCAGCTTCACAGGAAGTGAGCAGCTCACCCAAAAGAGTGTTTTATTGGCCTGTCCTGGGAGTGGCATATGATACTTTGACTTAGATTTTATTGGCCCTAGCTGAGTCACAAGGCCACACTAACTTCATGGGCTCCCAGGCAATGCAGTTTGTCATTGTATCCATGAGAAAAAAAGAAACGGATTAGGTCACTCATTAACCAGTCTGCTACCATCGGGATATCCCGGTCTACTACCTTCATTTTACAGTGGAGGGGAGTGAGGTTCAAAAAGATAAAAGTGACTTGTCCGAGGTGTACTTCTTAATTGGCACAGTGGTGACCAAACCCCAGCCTCACAGTTGTCCCAACATGTCATTTTTATCGATAAATATTTCATCTGGTATCTTTAAAAGAGAAGTACTCCCTACTTCAAATGTAATTACAATACAATCATCGTAGGCCTTCAAAAATCAATAGTAATTCCTTAATAGGATGGATTGCTTTATTGTTGCTATTTTGTTCATTTATCTCCTCCCACCCCCCAGTCCAGGTGCTTTTAGCTTGCTTTGTATTCTGCTTCCTCTTCACAGTGCCTTTGAATGTGGCTTGATGTCTTTTTTAAGTTTTGGAAATTCCCACTGATTGTCTTCAAAAACTGTTTCTGTTCCAGTCTTCCTTTTCTTCTGGGACACCAATTATATGTGTGTTAAATGTTTTATTTATTTTTAAACGTATTTTGTGTTCTTTTCTGCATTATCTGTCCTTTTTGCTTTCTGTACTTTAGTCTGGATATTTTTTCTGATCCATTTTCCAGACCACTAATTGTCTCTCCAGCTAATTTTTGTATGCTGTTAAAAATATCCGCTGGGATTTTAATTTTAACTACTGTAGTTTTCAGTTCTAGAATTTACATTTATTTCTTTTTTTAATAGTCTAGTTCCCTGGTTCAATATCTGAATATTGATTATTCTTGAACATATTAAACATAATACTTGAAAAGCTTATGTCTGAAAAACTCAGTTATTTAGATCTCCTGTGGAGATTGTTATTCCTTAGGTTTTCGATCAAGTTACCTTACCTTGTCATTATTGACCTAGTTATATTTCATTGAGTGCTGGACACTGTATGTTAAAAATAGCGTTGCTTAATAAGAAGACAAGGGTATCTTTCTCCAGAGAATTTGTACATTTGTTTCTGGGTAGTGGCTGGGTAAGGGGCACTAGCAATCCCACAACATCTTACTCCAGTGAGAGATTGTAAGGATTCAAAGCTGGGTTTTAGTTCATGGAGGATTTTCTGAAAATTCTTTGATTTCACCCTTAATCCTTGATGTAGCCTTTTGTGGCCCCAGCCCGAAGCCTGGTGGTTTACCAGACCCCCTTAAGAACCTCAGAGGGCTTTTAGTGCTGGTTTTTGCCCTCTTCTCCCTGTGGGTGTTTTAAAAATGTTTCTCAGCTTCTTGGCTCTACTAGAATCATCAGGAGAAAAGCAGCCCTGTTAGCTCTTTGAAGTTCTGATACACAGTGTGCTGACCTTGATCTCTCAGCCAGCTGAAAGTGCTAGTCCTTTTTCATGTGAATTACGTTAGATCTGCTGTCTACCTTATTGCCAATTTTGCCATAATTATGAATTGCTCTTTTTAAATTAAATACTGACTTTAACTTTTATTTTTTTTTCCATCCTGTTTTAGTCATTGTCTGTGAATGTGTATCTTTCGTTCCAGAGTCAGGCTTTTATTTTAACCATATCTGTTGGACTCTGTGTCATTTTCCGCCTCCCTTTCAAATTTATTCTGCTGTTTTACTTTTACCAATTGCAGTTTAAATAAAGTGATTGAGATTGGAGCCTGCAGTGGGCGGAGTTGAAGTTTGAAATACAGACCTTTGGGGAAAGTAATGGGCATCTCATTGATTCTAAAGCTCAGCCTTGTGGGTTTGTTTGACTTAGATGAAAGTGAAGAAGATGAAGACGATTTGTTGCAAAGGACTGGGAATTTCATATCCACATCAACTTCTCTTCCTAAAGGAATCTTAAAGGTGAGAGTCGGTGAAGTTGGGCCTCTCCAGCTAACTACCTCTGAAACCCAGTGTGCTTCCCAATTACGAATGTACGGGTTCATGTTCTCTGTGGGATTAAATATGTTGCTGCCGTTTATTCTTCTTCTGCAGAAGTGGTCAAGAAGATTAAATTATGTCCCCAGGGATCTCTTAGCAGTTGTGTTTGAGTTCTCCTTTTGCGTTTCTCTTCATTTCCACGGGCGCTGGCCTGGTTCATGCCGCCGTCCTCTGTTACCTCGTGTACTGCAGTCACTTCGTGACTGGTCTCCCACCTCCACTCTACTCTGCTCTTCCTGTTCTTCATTTAGTCATAGCCAGGAGGGGTCTTCTGAAAAGAAAACATCAGGTCATGTCACTTTTCATCGCTTTTTGAAAACTTCTGAATTCTTTATACGGTCTACACTGTTCTTCATAATCTGGCATCTGTGTATGTCTGAAACTTCATCTCAGAAGTTTTCCTCTTATTTCCTACCCAAGTTCCCTGGGCCTTCTTTCTGTTTCTTGAATACACCGAGGACTTTCCTGCCTCAGAACTTTTACTCTGCCCCCTGCCTGTCTGTTCTTGAAGCACTGCTAATGGCCAACCCATTTGTACCCTTTTACTCAGATGACACTTAGGTTCTTTCTGGCTATCTTGTCAAAAGTGCTCCGCACAGGTTAGACTGTATCTGACTTGTTCATTGTGGTATGAAGTGCCTGCCCAACACAGTGCTTCCGTTAAATGTCTGTTAAATGACCAGCTCTCTCTCTGACGTAGATATTTTCTCCCATGATAAAATGGTGGCATGCTTTAGATGGGGGAGGGAACCCTATTATGGCAGATTACAAGGAGACAGAGTGATTGTGTTTTCCCCCACCTTATGAAGACCTTTTACTCAGCTCTTCATCGGATAAATTCACCTTCACCGAAAACACAGTTACTGTAAGAATCTAACTTCATTTCTAACAAAACATACACATAGTACTCACTTTATTTTTTGTATAGAGTTTTTAGTGCAGAGAGAACAACCTGTAAAAACCAAGAAATAACTGAAAATAGTTTAAATGCGTAATGCGTGAGGTCATCATTACTTTAGACTAGGAACCATGTATTCTGAGAGAACGTAGCTGTCCGTGCCAGCCACAGAACCATGGGGACCATTACAGAGTGCCTCTTATTTTGTGCTGTGAATGCAGACATGCTAGAGTAGCAGTTTTAAGTAAAGTAATCCTGGAAGTCAGTCTTCTAACCTATATGGGTGTATCATGAGGAAATGACTGTATTCTCATTCTCCAGGACCGTAACGATTTCACCCCCTCGTTTGAAAGATGGTAAAAATGGATTATTGTTTAGTAAACTGACTTGCTAGTTGGTGGTAGAGCTGTGGTCTTGTGGTTACCATTCCAGTGTACTTTCTTCTCAGCATAAGCTATGTTAAAATGTCTTTCCTTCATGCTTTAAAGAAAAGAATGTTGGAGGGGCGCCTGGGTGGCGCAGTCGTTAAGCGTCTGCCTTTGGCTCAGGGCGTGATCCCAGCGTTCTGGGATCGAGCCCCACATCAGGCTCCTCTGCTGGGAGCCTGCTTCTTCCTCTCCGACTCCCCCCTGCTTGTGTTCCCTCTCTCACTGGCTGTCTCTGTCTAATAAATAAATAAATCTTTAAAAAAAAAAAATGAAAAGAATGTTGGAGCACTTGGGTGGCTCACTCGGTTGTGCGTTTGCCTTTGGCTCAGGTCATGATCCCAGGGTCCTGGAATCGAGCCCGGAGTCCAGGCGCTCTGCTCCACGGGGAGTCTGCTTCTCCTCCTCCCTCTGCCTTCTGCTCTGCCTACTTGTGTGTGCTCTCTCTCTCTCTTTCTGTCAAATAAATAAATAAAATCTGAATGTTAACCCATTTGAATTGATACAGTTCTCACTTCTTTTTCCATAGCTGAAGAACTGTCTCCCTGCTAACGCGGAACGTCCTACTACCGCTCGGGTCTCGTCCGTGCAGTTCCATCCCCGCGCGCAGGTTGTGATGGTCGCAGCGCTAGATAACGCTGTGTCGCTGTTTCAGGTGTGCATTTTTAAATGGAAACTTGTAGTGAGAAGTATTTATTCCCAGGACACAGTATGTGGAAATAACCAAAAGGAATGTTCCGCCTTTCCTTATAGGTTGATGGAAAAACAAATCCTAAAATCCAGAGCATCTATCTGGAAAAGTTTCCAATCTTTAAGGCCTGTTTTAGTGCTACTGGAGAAGAGATTTTAGCCACGAGCATCCACAGCAAAGTTCTTTATGTCTACGATATGCTGGCTGGAAAGTTAATTCCTGTGCATCAAGTAAGAGGTAAGGTTTCTATTGAACATGCTGCCAATCACCCTCCTCCCTGCCAGCCCCATAGCTGAGTTCATGTAACAGTATTTAAAACCAGTTTTCCCCCATAGGATTCTTAAAAATTAGAGTATCTTTAGTTTTAGTATTTGGAAAATGTCATTGTGTTGAGATAATACGTTTGAATGGAAGTAGTGAACTTTTTATTGAGCGCTTCTGGGAAAATTGGAATTGGGGAATCTATATCTCCCAGAGCAGAAAAGCAGTTGCAAACACTTCACTGTAAAATTAGTAATTGATGCTGCAGAAAGAGCCTGGGAGCTGGAAGACCCGAGTCACAAGTCCTCAGACAAAGTATTTCACCTCTCTGGTCTTCAGGAAATTTGGAGTCTCTCTTACCCTTCTAGTGTCTTTTACAACAGATTTTTGGTTTACATTTAAAGGAAATAAAGCACTGCTTTTGGAGATTGTATTTTGAAGACTACTTAAGAAAATCTTTCATTATTTGAAAATTTATCTTCCTCTGTCCCTCCCCATTCTTCCCCTGCCTTCTCCTTCCCGCATCACCACAAAATCCAGTGACCCCTTCACGAACCCTCTGTGAACCAAAGCCCTTGTAGTGAGGTTGGCTGGGTTAGCATTATACGTTTTGGGAGCTGGTGTTAATGATGCCGTGGCTCCGTGGCAGTCTCCCTGTTAAACTGGATGTGTGTTTGGGGCTGTAAAGGACAGGGGTAGCTCTGTACAGCTTTTTTCCTACTAATGGTTCAGAGTGAACAAGGCCAGCTTCAGAAACATTTATAGTGTTTATCTCCACTGTTTCCTGACACCTTTGGTGATCCTTTCCAAGTGAATCCTTAGTTTAAGCATGCTTTAAACCAGTGCTTCTCAGACATAAATGTGTTTAGGGACCCTCTAGGGATCTGATTAAAGTGCAGTGATTCTTGGGTCTGAGGTGGGCCTGTACTGAAGCAGAAAACAATATGTAGTTGTTAACTATTTTCACATATTATTCCATTAATGAAAAGGAGTGAGGTTTTGTCCATCCTTGCCTTGCGTTGTCCTAGGAAAAGCAAGCAGTTAGTGGCGAAGAGACAGTGATGTTTATGCTGGATCTGCTGGTGCGTGGGACCGTTCATTTGATCACCAGCTGCTTCTAAGACGTGGCATTTATCTTTCCCCCTCAGTAGTCCCCCTTTCCTCTTTCCTCAATAAGCATAGCTTGGCAATAATGATGATAATGATAAAATAAATGTATTTCTTTTTGTGGGGTTGTTGAACACTGTTTTCAGTCTCATTATAAAACACTAAATAACTCGAAATAATTAAGGACATTAGAATTAGAGGGAAAAGTCGCTGACTGGTTAGAATATGCAAACATGGGGTGCCTGGGTGGCTCAGTCGGTTAAGTGTCTGCCTTCAGCTCAGGTCATGATCTCAGGGTCCTGGGATCCAGCCCTGAGTTGGGCTCCCTACTCAGCGGGGAGCCTGCTTCTCCCTCTCCATCTCGCTGTGCTTGTTCCCTCTTTCGCTATCTCTCTCTGTCAAATAAATAAAATCTTTAAAAAAAAAAAAAGATGTGCAAACTTAAACATTTGTAAACTCTTTGTCTTAAATGTGAGTTTGAAAAATGAGTACAGAATTGATGCATTCTGAAGAATTCTGAATTGATGGTTTATTCCATTAACCCACTGGGGTTCATAATGGGGTCCATGGACTCTCAAAATTCTGTGCTAGAATTTGGAGGCTTGTGAAATCAGATGGGAAAAATATTACATCTTTATTTTCACTAACCTATAACTGAAGTTTAGCATTTCCTTCGGTTATAAAAGTTTTGAACTACCACCATTTTGAGAAGAGGACCGTACGATTCACCACACTGACACACAAAAAGGTTGAGAACCCCAGATTACTAGGTGAGACTCCAGAAGCAGTTTCTGTTACATCATTTAGAAAGACAATTCTTCAGAGAGATATCTTGTTCTAGGCAAACACATAAGGAATTTGACCGTTTGGGAATTAAATCAGTTAGTCAGGCAGCCATTTTGACTGTGGGTGTTACGGTGTGGTGTAATATCGGAGCTTCAGCTTTCTCTTTCTATAAAGTCGAGGGTCCTAAATACTAAAAGAGATTGTTTTAATTTTTTGATTTTTTTCTTTTATTTTTCTAGTTTTTATTTTAATTCCACTTAGTTAGCATATAGTGTTCTGTTAGTTTCAGGTGTACAATGTAGTGATTCAGCACTTCCATACGTCACCAGTTCTCATCATGACAAGTGTGCACCTCGTTCACCCATCCCCTCACCCCTCCACTCCCCTTCCCTCTGGTCACCATCCATTTGTTCAAAAGAGATAATTTTTAAAAAGGCCCTAACTTAGCACCTAGTGGCACTTACTCTGGTCACTGCCGCCATCGTTAGGAGTAGCGTATGGTCTGTCTCATGGCAGCAAGTCCACTTTCCATCTTATGGAATTTGGCACTATTGTAATTAAATTGGCCATTCTTTTTCTTATCACTTGCTCTTTAGTTGACCTAAAAATCACATTCACAGATCTATAAAAAGATTTATATCTGGCATCTTTAAAGCATTTTGTCTTCTTTCTTAAGGTCACGTAAATTTTATCTGGTTCCTATTTTGGAAGGTTCAGCATTTGTAAAAATCTGTTACAATATTGATATTAACATTTATTACTTTTTGTGAGGTTAAAAGCAAAATGCTGTATACATATAACTGGTTTTCTGTAAGTTTTGGATGAAAATAGTTATTTTTTCGTTTTATTACTAAATCAACTGTCTGTCCTTATTTGCTGCAAGTCTAGTATTTCCTTCTGGAAGACAGTCCCCTCTCCTGAATTCCCTCAGAACAACAGGCTTACTCAGGCTGCAAGCATAAGGTCTTCTAGCCACCTGTAGCCGGAGAGCAGGCGTTATGTAATGAGCCCTCTGGCACTTTGCCTCTGGTGCTGCCACACCGGGTCTGTCTCTGCACAGTATGAGGGAACTTTGTTCCCTGTTGCTCTGATGATACATGCACAGTCCGTATTCCTCCATGGCTGTGGTAGTCCCCAGCTGTAGGCCTTTTAGTTCTCTCTTGCATTTCTTCTGTCCAGTTCTGTGTCAGTAGGATTAGGTCTGGGGGGTTTCCAGCTGCAGCCCCACACTGCTAGAACTAGCCTCCCTGCCCTGCTTCATCACGTGATGGGGTTTTCTTTATGCTTGGAGCTGTTTCTGTATACTATAGTCAGAACATAAGGTTTGCCCTGAATGGGGGGTGAAAATTACCCTAGACAGGAATAGGTTCAGAGTGAACTGTAGTAACTGGAAACATGTGTCTGGATTGATTTCTGTCAAGAGACTTAGGGGATAGTCTCTGCGGGCAGCACTAGAGTGGGAGGCCCAGTTTGTAGGATTGTGAACCATCTAAACAAAAACTGTTCATAGGCTGGAGGTGGTTTCTGGGAGCGTTAGCCAGCATTTTCCTGTAGGGGAACGAGGACTCCTCTTGAGTTTTTGTAAATTTATTTATTCTGATGGATGTTTTAACTTAGCAACTTAAACATTTTTTGAAATAATTTTTTTTGACCAAGCAGTACATTCACATGGTGCAAAAATCCAATATGTACAAAAGGGTAAAGACGGGAAAGTCTACTCTGCTCCGTTTCCCTTGGCCACCTGCTTCCCTTCCCTAGAGGTGGCAGCGGTACCTAGTCTTTATGTGTTCTTTCTGTTAGGCAGTTTTTTAATGAGTAAGTTTGCTCACTGAGAGTCTTGATGGAAGGAGTCTCCTGCATTGTCGATGTGAGCCTTTTAGGCATGGAAAAGGAACATGTCCCTTTGTAAATAAGTAAATTGACTGTCTGGCTTATGTTCTTAGATCCTGTGATCAGGTTACACGAGTCACATTTTAGGAAGGTAATCAACTCTTGCAAACACTGACACTTCGTGGTTTTCTTTTTTCTTTTTCGTTTTTGGATCCACAAAGTTAAGACTAGACTCCTTCATTGTGGGATGTTTAGTTGGTGGCCAACAACTAGTTTCTACATGTTACTATGTTTTAGCTGTTTCTGATGGCCATGTATTTCCCTCCTGGTAATGAATTTTGTAACAAAGAGGTATAATTTATCCTTTTAGTTAAATTACAGATGTCACTGTTGGAAAATTAGTTGGTATGTTTACTGTTTGGAGAGCTGAATCTCTGGCCACAGTTCAAATGGTGAATGTTAACCAAGGAAGAGAAGAAGAGGAAGTACTTGTAATGGCCTTTTTTGAGTCGTACTCAGTGACTTATTCAGAGTCAGCCTACTTTTGGTTTAGTTTGAGGCATTTAGATAATTTTAAAAGAAATTCTCATTTGCCAGTGAAAGGTAATGTTATTGAAAATCATATTAATCCTTATTGATTTGTCTCCTGTCTCAGGTTTGAAAGAGAAGATAGTAAGGAGCTTTGAAGTCTCTGCAGATGGGTCCTTCTTGCTGATAAATGGTGTTGCTGGATATCTTCATTTGCTGTCAATGAAGGTGAACCATTATTAGTGGCTGCTTGTTCTTTAAGGACAAGACGTTAGTGTAGGGATAGTCTTGAACCATAACCTGTGATGTCCTGAGATCTGCATCTTAAGCGGAGGGGCACGGTGGGACTTGGGGAGAACCTTTGGGTTTAGGGACGAAGTTGAGTAGGTGCTACAAAACAGAACTAGGTTGTTTGTATTCCCAGTGTGATTCTTCCACGCACCTCCTAACAGTATTTGTTATTCTTTCAGACTAAAGAACTGATTGGTAGCATGAAAATTAACGGAAGGGTTGCAGCATCCACGTTCTCTTCAGATAGTAAGAAAGTATACGCCTCTTCAGGTAGGTTAATGACATGATCATCTAAAGCTTTTTAAAAGCTTTGGATGTGTTTATATTTCAGATTTAACCAAAAACAGTGTTTGATTTTAGACTTTTTTGTGTTAGAAAGTCATTTTTATTTTTAGATTTTGTCGTTGCCGTTTGCCTTCTTATTTATTAATTAGTAATAGTGAAGAGCTAACCATTTAACCATGTTACCGTGTTTGGGGAGAAGATGGAAAGAAAATGCTTATTTAAAAGATGATTCATTCTCATATTTTCCTTTTGACAGTTACTTGGAATCATCACCCTTTTTCTTTTAGCAGTACCTTTTCATTTGGATAATGTTCTGAGTGTTCTTCATTTTTGCCTGAAAACAATTCAGATTTCGCCCTCTGACATTCCTGTGCGGTTGACCAGCTATTTATCAGCCTTGACAGTCTCTAACCTGGCACTTTTCTGCTCTTCTGCTTTTCTCATTGTCCTGTACCTTCTTGGGTTCTTAGTCCCTTTCTTGTAGGATCTTGGGGCCATCATAATCTCAGTGTAGCTCATGATGCTTGGTATGGGAGGTATCAGAGTGGTTCTGCCTCTCCAGTCTCGGGCTCTTTAGCAGAATTTTTGCTATACCTCAGCTGGCAGCACTTGATAATACAGCATTAGGTTTCTGTTTTTTGATTTTTTTTAAGTTATAATTGACATATAACGTATTAGGTGTACAACATAATGATTCAATATTTGTATCTATTACAAGATGATCACCACAATAAGTCTAGTTATTGCCTCTCACTACACATACAGTTTTTTTTCTTGTGATGAGAACTTTTTAAGATCTACTCTCTTAGCAAATTTCAAATATGCACTACTGTATTATTAACTGTGGTCACCATATTGTACATTGTCTCCATGACTTATTTTATAACTGGATTAAAAAGTTGTTGTTTTTAACATTTATTTATTTTAGAGAGTGTACGAGTTGGGGGGAAGGGTGGGGGTGCTGAGCAGGGAGCCTGACATGGGCCTTGACATGGGGCTCGATCCCAGGACCCTGAGATCATGACCTGACCCAAAACCAAGAGTTGGACACTTAACTGGTTCAGAGTGATGTTCCTAATGAAATGGCCCTTGGATCCTGGGAGGGTCAGAGTGGGAGAGAAGAGATAGAGGGTCAGAAACACTAAAGTTTGGTATATGAATTGGATACAGATGTAAAATATTTACAAGTTTGGTCATTACTATGGAGGTCTTGTTTTCCATAACAAAGGTCCTAAAAGCATAGGGAAGAGTAACCAAAAGTCTGGCTTTGGTACCATCTAGATGATCTTCCTGCCGTTGATGCCTTTTCTTCCCATTTTAGTCTGTTGCTAGCTGGGCTCATTTTTGAATGCCTTCCTTTATTGTAACGTTACCATACAAATGCAAAGATTTTCAAATGTGGCCCTGTTCAGTGTTTTCAAATACATTTTACTACTACCTAATTTCAAATTTGGCCCTGTTCAGTGTTTTCAAATATATTTTACTACTACCTAATTTAAACCCTTATGCCGGCCTGGGAAATCTTCTTTGTCAAGGGAATAGTTGAAATAGTGAGATTGATTGAATTCTCATTGGGAGGATAAAAATACAGAAAAGTGAACTTTAGGGGCGCCTGGGTGGCTCAATGGGTTGGGTGACCGACTCTTGATTTTTGGCTCAGGTGATGATCTTGGGGTCCTAGGATCAAGTTCTGCATTGGGCTCGCACTCAGCTCGGAGTCACCCTGGTCTCCTTTTGCTCCACTGCCCCCCTCGCCCCACGTTCTCTCTAAAATCTTAGAAAAGCGAACTTTAGCACGATATCCACAGAAATCGCAGAGATGAAATGGGTGAGTGAGGAGCACCTTCGTGGTGAGCAGTCATTCAGAAATCTTTAAATGGGTGTGAGGAAGAGGGTGACTATCAGTATCATGTGCTTATAGGAGAGAGAAAAAAGAATAAAGGTGGATTTTGGCAATAGTCATTTCTTTCTTTTTTTTTCAAGTTTGTTTATTTTTTTTTAGTAATCTCTTTACCCAACGTGGGGCTTGAACTCACGACCCCCAAGATTAAGAGTCGCATGCTCTTCCAGCTGAGCCAGCCAGGCGCCCCGATGGTCTTTACTGTTACGGAAACATTCATGTTCCCTTCAGATTTAACACCCTCCTCGGTCTTGTACACGTTCTCCCTTCTCTAAACTCTTTGTGCTTATTGCTCACAGTTGGCGTTTATTATTTAAGATTTATTTATTTATTTTAGAGAGAGAGCACGTGCACTTGAGTTGGGGGGGGGGTTTGCAGAGGCAGAGGGAGAGAGAGAATCCCAAGCAAGTTCCCTGCTGAGCGGAGAGCCTGACCCGGGGCTCGATCCCATCACCCTGAGATCATGACCTGAGCCGAATCAAGAGTCGGAGACTCAGCCAACTGTGCCACCTGGGGGCCCCTTGCAGTCGGCATTTATTATTGTTTAGATGATGTGGTAAGAGAGAAGCTGTGTGTATCTTAAGTTATAACTCCCTTGTGGTCTGGATCCCTTCATTCTCCACTTCCTGTATCGTGACTGTCATCATCAGTTTGGTATGTAAATATCCTGACCTCACATAGTGCCTATTGATGGATGTTGGGGCTTACTATGGTGGATATTTTGTTTTTTCACATTTTCGCTCCACTAAGTCATCTGAGTGAAATGTAGAAGTTTTTTCTGAAAGCTCAGCTCAAGCCAAGAGTTTGTGATTTTCATTCTAAACTTAAAGATACTGTTTATTAACTACTAGTTAGGATGCATACATGGGAATGTATACCAGAAATATTTTTAGGCCAGTTTTCTAGAGCTAGGACATTTATAGTGAGTTTTTGTTTGTAGTTCCTTCTGGCATTAAAGAAGGGCTAAGAATAGTTCGTTCACTTGGCCTTCAAGTTTAAAACAAAATTAACAAAACCCTTTTTTGGCTCTTTCATTCAGGCGATGGGGAAGTTTATGTTTGGGATGTGAACTCTAGAAAGTGCCTTAACAGATTCGTTGATGAAGGCAGTTTATATGGATTAAGCATTGCCACGTCTAGGAATGGACAGTATGTGGCTTGTGGGTAAGTAAAGAGAGGTTCTTGTAACCTTAGCCATGTTGTGCTAATGAGAAAATACTGAAGAATCAAATACAGTAGGGGCACCTGGGTGGCTTAGTTGGTTAAGCATCCAACTCTTGATTTCGGCTTAGGTCATGATCTCAGGGTCATGAGATTGAGTTCCGCATCAGGCTTCCACACTAGTGTGGAGCCTGCTAAAGATTCTTCCTCTCCCTCTACTTTTCTCTCGATCGTGCTTTCTTTCTTTCTAAAATATGTAAATAAAATAAATAAAAGAATTAAATATACTAGATAGTGCTTAAGTAGTTCTGTTTATAAACTGTTCAGTAATAAAGAATCAGTACACCCAGGGCTTTGGCATTTTATTAATACAGTGTTTAATAATGTTAATGGTAGCTTATATGCTCTTTGACAAAGAAATACTGGACTGCCTTATGTTGTTGTATTTTTTCTTATATTTGAAATATTGTTTGATCACATGAAGTTTTCTTACTGCTGTTTTGGCTTCTTGCCACTGACAAGGAAACAGAATAAGTTAAACCTTGGGTTTAAGTTTTAAAGATACTTAAGCAGTTTTTTCTTTGTTTGGCTGTGGTAGAAATCAAACATAGGTTCCTTAGAAATACTGTTTAATATTGTAGAAACTTTGAAAATATTATCTAGAACATGTTATTGTGTTATCACTGGAAAGAAACGGTTCTTACACTGGGGGAAAGATGGCTCTCTTCTACTTGATTCTAAAGATGTATGGGGTGGGCGAGGGGGCATTGGAGACTTACCTGGATTCCTGAGTTAGCTACCAAACCACTCATCAGCACCTGTAACTTTAGAGCTTCTGACAGTGGATTTTTATGACTTTCTTAGACTAGACACAACTTCAGTCAGATCTCTCTGGGTGAGAGATGAAGTGGGTCTTGCCATCTGGAAGCACAGCATATTCCCCACTCTTCCTTCACTCTTTCCTTCGGGGTTAAGATTGGGGCAAATCCTTGTAAACATCCCCACCACCATTTGAAAATTGGTCACCCACTACCTTTGGGGCATGGGGGAGAAGGAAAGTAGGACCAGGCTGTGGAGCTTGGAGACCAGGTCAGAATGAAGGCCTTGACAAAGGCCCCTCCTGTCCTGTGTTCTCCCTAGTGACCACACCTACTGCAGACCTGGAGGGAGGGATGTGTCGGTGTGCGCCCAGCATCTGCCCGGAGAGTGCGCTGTGGCAGCAGTCCGTGGTCGGCAGAACTTCTGGCACTAAAGCTCCTTTAAAATGAAGACTGGTTTGAAACTAATTTTAAGTAATTTTAAGTAAAATTGCCCAAAAATGATCTTCACTTAAATTTGTGAAGTTAGTCTTTTTCTGATTCTTGCCTCTCTTTTTTGAATCACTTTTACTGTTTCATTCATTGGCCCTTTGAAGGACCCAAACAGGAAAGAATCTAATACTAGTTTAAGCTCATTTGATTTTAATTATCCTCAGCATAATGGAATTCTGATTCTCATGTGCTTGGGCAAAGACTGTTATTAGGTTTTTATTGTTATACCTGTAGGGAAAGGCCTTCACTTTGTTAGAGGAGTTTCTGAGGTTATTAGGGAGGTGGGGAAGAGTTACTGGTAGTGTAGAAGCCAGAGGCAGGAGAAGCTGAACCCCGCTGGCTGGCTCCCCTTTCCCCTTCTTCCCCTTTCTTCCATTTCTGCCCTGTTCCTCCTCTCTCTGCTCCCCTCTCTGCCCTCCTCCTAGTTCTGCTATGAAGCCCCTCTCCCTTGGCCTCTGCTGTTAGGAATTGATGCCTTTGATCTGAAAACTCATCTGTGTTGTATCTGTTAGTTCTTCTCATTCAGTGTCCTGACATAAGGTGGATGCTTTGTTTGTAGTTTTGCTCTGATAGGGCAGTAGGGAAACTATGTTGTAAATAGAGAGCTCTGTTCATTTACGTTATTGTTTTTTTTTTTTTTTAAGATTATTTATTTATTTGAGAGAGCAAGAGAGAGCATGAGCAGGGGGAGGGGCAGAGGGAGAAGCAGACTCCCTGCTCAGCAGGGAGACTGATGCGGGGCTCTATCCCAGGACCCTGGAATCATGACCTGAGCCAAAGTCAGATGCTTAACCGACTGAGCCACCCAGGCGCCCTAAGTTATTGTTTTTTTATGGCATTCGTTAATGTAAGGATTGCTATATACTTTTAAAAAGCTTTCATATTAATTCCTGTAACATCAGTGTTAGAATGTACTTGGGAAATCTCTGGACTACCCTTCATTCTGTAGACAGGGACTGATGCTCTGGAGAGACCTGTAAGAGACCCCTGAAATCACTGACGAGGTAGGGTCTGGAACCCTGCGATCTCACTTCTCCAGCTGCAGTACCTCTGTCACTCCACTGGGTGGAATCTGCAGTTGGGTCGTACCTTTGCTGCAGCTTGTGTCCGTGCAGTAGGGTATCTTGTTTTGTGACTTCCTAGCTGACTTCCTGGAAGTCAGTCAGTTAAAAAAGAAAGAGACGTGTGAATGTCCACTATGGACAAAACACTGTATATTGAAGAATGGAAAAGAGTTGAGACATGGCATATTCTCTGTCGTGTGTGACAGCCCTTTGTGTGCAGAGGCCCCTAGGACCTCAGAAGGTAGCTCACCAAATTCAGATGACCATATAAGGTGACTTGGAGACTCTCCTTTGTTTTGTTTTATTTTCTTTGCTTACAGTGAAGGAGTTGGGAATGTCTTGTCCTGCAGCCATGGCCCAGATCACTAGCTTAGGCTCCTGCTTTTACTAGGGCTGCAAGCTACAAACCACTTTGGGGTCTTTGCATTTTGAGAATTTTAGGTCAATGCCATAGGAATACCTATTTTTGTTCTGTCAGGTGATTATTAGAGATTTGTTGACTCTAGTCTTCATCAGCTTCTTATAAATACACACATTAAAATTGCCTTTTTGGGGTATCTGGGTCGCTCAGTAGGTTAAGCATCTGCTTTTGGCTCAGGTTGTGATTGAGCCCTGCATCAGGCTCCCTGCTCAGGGGGAGCTTGCCTCTCCCTCCGCTTCTCCCCCCCCTCCCCCCGCTCGTGTGCTCTGTCTCTCTCTTTTTCTCTTGCTCTCAAATAAATAAAATCTTTAAAAAAATTTTTTTAAAAATGCCTTTTTATTGTGGTTCCCATCTAAGTAGTTTTAAACTTTGAATAATAATTATAATAAACAGCAGCAATTTTTTTCCCAGCATTTACCATGTGCCAAGGACTCTCATTTTTCTTATATAACTATATATGCACATATGTGTGTGTATATTAACTATATAGGTCTGTGGTTATGTGTATATATTTTTCATATGTAAAGTAATTCTCATTTCCTACTTCACAGCATGGGTGCTGTTATCTCGCTTTGCAGGTGGGGGAGCTGAGGCAGCGTGAGTTAAGTAGCTTGGTTAGGGTTACGCAGAGACTGAGAGGGAGAGCCAGCAGTTACAACCCAAATAGTCTGGCGGCAGAGCCTGAGCTCTTACCCACTCTACCACCTGTTTTGAAGGTGCACTTCCCTGTGTTTGTGTTTTTATTTATTTTTTTTATTATTTATTAATTTATTTATTTATTTTAAAAGATTTTATTTATTCATTTGACAGAGATAGAGACAGCCAGCGAGAGAGGGAACACAAGCAGGGGGAGTGGGAGAGGAAGAAGCAGGCTCATAGCGGAGGAGCCTGATGTGGGGCTCGATCCATAACGCCGGGATCACGCCCTGAGCCGAAGGCAGACGCTTAACCGCTGTGCCACCCAGGCGCCCCTGTGTTTGTGTTTTTAAATATGTAAAGGTACAGTTCATTAGGAGTCCTGTGAATTAAGAAATCTTACAAGAAGCAAAGGAAGTTTATAGTCCAGTTTGTCTTGAGTGTGAATCCTTTTGTGCCATGTACATAATCCCTTTGGAAAATCTGCTTTAACCATTCTGCGTTTCAGCTTTTACATAGCTTTATCTTTTATCTCTTAAATCTCTAAATGTACCTTGGATTGCTGTTTCTTCTGCTTAAATCCAGGTTTTAAGCCCTTAGCTTAAGACTTTGCTGCAGGATTTTTGTGATTTCAGTCACCTCTCTGGGCTTGGAAAATATGGCAGCTAGTCTTCTGGAACTTAAAGCTAACAGAGAAGTGTCTCTGCATTGTTGTGCTGTAGGATATTTTCAGTATTCGTTCATTTTCAGCTTCACTGTCCGTTGTTTGTGTCTGGATGACATCTTAGTCTAATCCTGAATGCCCGTCACAGTAGCCACTAGCCACATGTGGTGCGTTAAATTTAAATTAATTAAAAAGTTGTTCCTTAGTCACGCTCGCCACATTTTAAGGTCAGGTAGCCGCCCGTGTCTAGTGGCTCCCATACTAGACAGCGCGGACATGGAGCATTTCCGTCATCGCAGGAAGGGGTGTTGAATCACGCTCGTTCAATCCAGTCAGTGACGTTTGAGTCTTGTTTTAAGTTTTGTTTATTGGTTGTTACTCATTAAACGGATTATTGGCGGAGCTGGGTCTGGAAGTCAGATGTCTATGTTCTTTCCACACTGCCACCCCCAAATATTTTGATTTTATATTCAGAAAATATTGGATAATTCAGGGCTACAGAAAAATATGAAATTCAGTAGGATTTAGGGCCTGGAGTTAATAGTCTTTTAATTTTAACACTCTTGTTGAATATATAAAATGCGTTTCATTTTAGTTCATCTAGAGAATCTTCAGGACGTGTATATGTTTTACGGTGCCAGAAAAACCTGTGTTAGTCAATGATGCGTTTCTTCCTTGGTTTTCTCATGTATAAAAAATTGACCATTTAGCTAGAGGTTGTGAGATAGAAGAACGATAGTGTGTCACTGCCTTCTCATAGTTCCTGGTCCCATGGCGAGGACAGATGGAGCCATGGAGCTCTTTACAGACAAGTCGTCATGAGGTCTGCCATTGAGATTCAGGGTCTCAATAAAGTGTAAGGATTGGATGAAGGCTGTTGCAATGGTCACCTGGAAAAGTATTTTTGTAGGTATTGGCACTTGAGCTAAGCATTGGAGGGCCAGGTAGGATTCAGAGAAAGGCATTGCAGGTAGTGGAAAGGAAGGGTACGGAGGGAAGAGGATTCAGGTTTGGATTCTGAATGGAGTGCAGGTGGGATGACTGCTGAGGGCTTAGGCGACAAAGGGAAGCAGGAGGGGGACAGCTTGTAGAGGTCTTTTACACTGTGTCGAAGACTGTGGACATTACATCGAGTGGAAAGAGAACACATCAAGGGTTTTTAAGTGGAGGAGAATCGTGACCATATCTAAATTTTAGGGTTTGAAGTAGATAATTCCTGTGACAGCCTTTGGCGGGGGCACAGAGGTGCAGGGAACCTTGAGGTCATCGCAGTGGGGCCATCCCTGAAGACAGTGGGATGGGAATACGGGCGAGATAGGCAGTGACGTTTGTGGTGTATGTCAGAGCTGCTCAGAAAATTGGGATGGGAGAGAAGCAGTGAGATTCTCAGGCTCCAGGCCTGAGTAGCCAGGAGAATCGACTTGTCCTAGTATGAGGGGGGAGGAGAAAAAGGAGGAGGAGTGTGGGAAGAGGTGCATCATGTCCACAAGCAGAAGTGCGGTGTGGCTTAGAGTAAAGACACTGATTTCGACGTGATAGGAGATAGGTGGATCGTGACCTGAGCCCAAGGCAGACGCTTAACTGACTGAGCCACCCAGGCGTCCCCCTGTTTTGTTTTTTAACTTAAAGTCTGCCTGCCGCAGCCCGAGTCCTGTGGCTCCCACAGAGTTTCATCTGGTCCAGCTTCACCTCATACTGTTTTTCCTCTCCTTGATGTGATAGGTCGCATATAGAGCTTAGTGGGCTGTAGTCTATCTCTTGTATTCCTGGCTGTTACATGCAGGTATGTCTTTTTCTGGGATAAATGCCTTCTGATATTTTGTATTCCTATATTACGTGCTGTTGGACATACAGTTCTCATTCAATAAATACTAATTATTCAGTGACATATTAGAATCAGTTATATCCATTTTTTTTTTCTTTAAGATTTTTAAATAAGGAAAAGATGAAATTTGTCTTAGTCCTTTTGGGGAGCTGTAATACAGACCCGTAGACTAGGTAGCTTATAAACAACAGAAGTTTAATTCTCATCCTTCTGGAGGCTGGGAGTCTGAGGCAGGGTGCCAGCATGATTGGGTTCCGTGAAGACCCTCTTCCAGGTTACAGACCGTCAACTTCTTGTGTCCTCACGTGGAAAGAGGGAGAGAGAGCCTTTGGGGTCACTTTTATAAGGGTTCCACCGTCATGACCTAATCCCCTCCCGAAGGCCCCACCTCCTAATATGGGGGGTTAAGATTTCATCATAGGAATTTTAGTGGGGCACAGATTCAGTCCATAACAAAATTAAATAAACCAAGGGTATTTGTTGTATCTCCTGAGTGGTTATGGTTAGCTCTCTGTAAGGGGTCCTGAGAATCACATGAGAAAATGCGTATGTAAGTAGTTGGAAGACTCGAAAGCACTAACATGCTGTTTGCGTGGCCGGCTGTCATTTCAGGTATAGAACCCTGTGTGTGAGCTGAATTGGCCTTGTTGATGTACTGTGTCTGGTTCATTGTAGGGCAGTCAGTACCTATGAGAGAATAAATGAGGGTGTTTGGGAGGAATGAGAGCACATTTAGTGGAATGTATGTGTGTCACCTTTGCATCTTTCAGGTTTGTGTTGCATTTGCGAATGAAGTTTGAATTAAGTATCTATCAGTTACAAGTACCTGGTCCCTGTTCCTTGTAAGTGATGCCCATAACAGGAGGTAGTCTGAACATTTACTGAAAGTTCTTGTCTGTGAATGATTCTGTTAATGGGCAGGTCATCAAGATTTACTTTTTATGAGTATTGGATATAATTCGTTGCTGTAAACATTTCAGTAAACAGAGTGCATGATCACTTCCATAATTCTTGACTGTAAATGTTCCCAGGGGAGCAGAACTGAGATACCTATTACAGCTGCTGTTTAACACTGCTTTGGCAGTTCTCACAAATATGATAGAATAAAAAGAGAAAAGAGGAACTCTAAATAGGGGAAGGACAGCTCTCATTCTCATTTTCGAATGTTAGGTCGGCCATGAACACGTGGGAGTGGCAGGCTTGGTCGCAGTCTTGTTCACCTTTACATCACTTAACTCCAGAGACTGGCATGATAAAGTTGACATTCAGTAAATATTTATTGAAGGAATGAATAATGGAGAGTCTGTGCTTTCTTGGATTTTCTAGCTCACAGTTGAAAAGCCAGCAGAGTTAACAAGAGTTTAGCAAGACTGCAGTAGACTGTGTCTGGCTTTTGCCTTGGGATGACCTCTACAGCCCTGGTCCCTTAGTAACACAATACGCTATGATTGCTGCAGATATCTGTGTGTGGGGTTCAATCTGTATTCATTTAGGTTGTGAAAGCCCTTTTGTTCTTTTTTTAATTTGTTGTATTCCCTTTTCTCTTCGCAGTTCTAATTGTGGAGTGGTAAACATATACAATCAAGATTCTTGTCTCCAGGAAACAAACCCAAAGCCGATAAAAGCTATAATGAACTTGGTTACAGGTGTTACTTCTCTGACCTTCAATCCTACTACAGAAATCTTGGCAATTGCTTCAGAAGAAATGAAAGAAGCAGTCAGATTGGTAATATATCTTTACCTTTTTTAAAAAAAAAGAAATCAGTGATAATCCTTAGGCTCCACACTGGGCGTGGAGCCTAATTAAAAAAAAAAAATCCGAAATGTACAGAAGGATATATAGCAGTTTCCTTCCAAAAAAAAAAAAAAAAATCTTAGAACTTTAAGTTGAAAACATGGAAGGATAGTAGGGAAGAAGAGTGTTGGATTATTTTGAAAAGCTAGCTTCTTTTGATGCAGAAGTTACTAGTCTTGTGGCTTTTGGGTGTGGTTGTAAAAGTGCTAATGCACCGTAGCCACCGAATTTGTCTTAACACGTTTACGGCAGACACTTTGTTTTTCTATAGTCTTCTTTCCTTATCTCTGCCTTTTAAGCCCTGCTGTCATAATGGAGTAGGGGAGGCAATTCTTAGATTTTGAAAACAAATTGAGCTTGGAAGTATATTGTGTAAGCAGATTACACTTTAAATGGCTAGCGAGGACTTGTGAGTATGCCTCTGTGCCAGGAGTCCCCAGTCCCTCCCCCAGGTTTGGTGATTTCCTAGGACTCGCAGGATTCAGTGTATGGTCTCATTCATGACTGAGAATTACTACGGGGAAAGTATACACAGCAGAATCAGCCAGGGGAGGGGTGCATGGGGCCAAGTCTGGAGGAGACCAGACACCGGCTTCCCAGAGTCCTCTCCAAATGGAGTCACACAGGGCGTGTTTAATTCCTCCACAAGTTGTGACCACATGTGTTAAGTGTGTTCTGTCAGGGAGTCCCTCATTAGGGACTCTGTGCTCAGGGTCTTCGTTGGCGGCTGATCATGGAGCTGCCCTCTGCCTAGCATGCACCAAAATTCTAGGCTCCCAGAAGTAAAGGCAGGTGTTCAGCGGAAACCACATTGTACAGATGCTTTAGGGCTGATGAGCCGTCCGATCCTTGAGGGAAAGTGTCGCATCAGTGTAGAGAACTGTTTTCCAGTTCAGTTCCCAAACATGATCTAAGGCCACCCTTGCAAGTGTGCCTTTCTGAGGATAGCAGCCTCAGGTCTGTGTTAACTCCTTTCTGCCCAACCTCAGAGCCCAGCTGACCTGTCACTGCCTCTCTGTGAAGTTTCCTACGCTGTAGGCAGAACCGGTTTCTTCATTATTTAACAGTTCTTTGCTCCAGGCACCAGGTACACCCATGGCCCAGAACTGAGTGGAGGTACTGCGTTGTGGTGGTGGTAGGTGTATGCTGCCAGATTGTAAGCACTCTACAGAGACTCTTACCTTTATCTTGTTCACTCATCAAAGGGTCTTGCATATTTTATTAGCTTCGTGTAATGGTGCATAGTTTACAAAGATTTACAAAGAGTTCTTCAAAAAAGTCATGAGCCAAATAACAGTCCTGAGAGGATTAACTCACCTGAAGTCAACAGCTAGTCAAAGGCAGAACTATGTTTCTGGATTCTCCATTCTTCCCAGGACTTTAGTGGTTTTCCAGCTGAATTCCTCGGTTCCCTAGAAGGTGTACAAAGCTTCAGATGGCAAGTAGGGCACGGAGGGGGCTAAGCCCTTCCTGTATCACAGCGAGCAGCTTCAGCTGCTCTCAGTGGTTTATATGGGCATTCTCCATAAGCTTGTCTTGGAGGGAAGAAAGAATTCTGTTGGAAAAGAGTGAAAAAAACAGCATTGTGTTTTACTGCCTTTGTGTTGAATGAATCGTTTGATGAATGAGAAGGTTCTAATTCAAGTCCGTTTTAAAATCCCCGTTCTTCTAATGGGAATGGTGGACTAGCACACATTAACCTTTTATCATTTTAATGGTAGTAAATTGTTTTAGAAAACCGTGGGCTCCGGCTCCTGTTGACATAATATATTCTGCAAGATGCCTAGTAGTTAGTTCTGCCTAGTTTGCTTCAGTGATCATGGCAGCATTTATGGTTTTTTACTGTGGCAAAATCACACAAGGAATTCATTAGTAACAGCCGAATCCCATTTTTTAAATGGTAGTCAACCATACTATCTAAGGGAAAGAAGCCAGACATAGCAGCCTCAGAATGCCTCAGTGAAACAGCGTTAGTATCATTAAATGCAGTCTCTCACAATGATCCAAACAGTTCTGTTATCCCAGCACAAAGCGGTGACTATAAATCTAAGCCATTGCACCAGGAAGAGACACAGAAGTTAAATTGTTATTGCATCTACAATCTTTGATGTAGTAGAAAGTTGTGGAACTTCTTACCCATTAAATTAAGGATGAGTGAGCTTTTTACTTGTTGAATTTTGATACCTGGGCCCTTCAGTGTAATGACAGATACCGTGTGGGAGGGAAAGGGAACTTCCTGAGGTAAAGAAGTTAAGTTTTTACGATCTTTTAAAGATTTATTTATTTTAGAGAGCGGGCGTGAATGCAGGGGGTGGGCGGAAGGGCAGAGAGAGAGGGAGAGAGAGCATCTCAAGCAGACTCCCTGCTGAGCATGGAGCCTGATGCGGGGCTCGATCCCACGACCCCGAGATCATGACCTGAGCCGAGATCAAGAGTCGGGCGTTTAACCGACTGAGCCACCCAGGCGCTCGCGGGCTTTTTCTTGATCGACAGTTCAATAATAGCTTTGAATACGAGGGCCGTAAAGAGAGGATCAGGCACAGCCGATGTCTCAGCAGGCGGGCGGAGTTGGTGTGAGGGAGGAAGTGCCCGCAGTTCAGCGGGAGAGTCCGCCGGGGACCTTCACAAATAGATTCAGCTGGGTCTCCTAGGCGAGCATTGCGAACGTGCCGGTGCTCTTGCTAGTCACGTCTAGAGGAGGTAAAACATACAAATAAGTCGTTGATGAGTCGGTGTTTGTCCTCCATCAGAAAGAGCACACTGCCTGTTGTGTGAAGCCACGGCCCCTGTGTACGCTTGTGTAGGTTATTCGTTGCCTGAGGACACACCATTTATATCGTACACTTTATGAAGTGTATTTACCACATATTTCTGACACTCTTTTCTCTTTATTTAGCCACAAAAATAACACAACGACCTTCTGGTAAAAATGGGCTTTAAAAAATTGATATGTGTCTTGTGCCCCCATTTTGGCCCCACTGTGAGCTCCCTATTTGTAATAAGCAGTTGACCTAAGTATGAAGTTACGTGAATCCAAATTAGGAGACTGTTTTTTTTCCAATTTAGGTTAGAAAATAAACAGGATGGTTTAATGTAATTATCTTTAAGAAGTCATTCAAGTGGAAAGGTCAGTTCTGGTAGGTTTTATTTTGGAAGAGTCAGAAAAGCAGCTTCCCAGACTTCAAGGTCATGCCAGCAGAGTTAATGAGCAAATATCTGGGGCATAGTTTAAAAGTACCAGGTGACATACAGGGTGGAAACAAAGGTCAGGCATAGGACAGTTCTGTTGTTGGCACGCGTAGGAATGGTTATTTCCTGATGGTCTGCTCCCATGATGCCTTGGATCACCTGTGCAAAGTTGGCGCATGCTCAGAGGTTGCAAACTTAACGATAGATAGCCTAAGCAAAACACAATTAAGAAGCCAACCACTTAGCAAAAATTCATATAATTTCCACATTCCCAAACTAAGTATAAATACATTTTGCATTATTCATATTGTGGCTTCTCCCAGAATAACTCATCTGCTTTATTAAGTACTTCTTTTTTTTTTTTTTTTTAATATATTTTTCAAGGAACCTGTGTAGAGAGTGGTGTTTCAGAAGTTTAAAAGTGAAGATCAAGTCCGGGTACTGCCAGCTTCTTGGCTGGAGTGGGTCTGGAGCAGTTTTCATTAGTACTGACGCCTCTGTGTTGATGGCGTGCTGCGCGGGAAGCGCCGGCTTTCTGGGGAAGTTGAGAATAATTGAGATGCCTTTGAGATTCACTGTGAACTTTACTTTCTTGACAAAATGGTCGATGGGTGTATGTCAGAAGGAATAGGGCCTAATAAGTGACTAACCTAAACCTGTTTAATAGACAGATGTGTATTTCACTGGGTTTTACGCAGGGCTCGTCTGTGAAAATCACCTGGATTGGATGGTTTAAAGCCTCATCTAACAGTGTGGAGGGGGACAGACCACCGAGGGAAAGAGCTGAGTGATAGCTCTCCGCACGGATTGGAACTGTATTTCTTAGAAAAGGTAGAGAATATGTGAAAGCGAGAGTTGTTAAAATTTTAGTCTACTTCTGGTAACTGCTTTCGCGCTGGGGTGTTACTTACCCACAAATCGGATGAGGCCTTGTTGTGTCAGTCTTGGGCTCAGGCTCCTCCTTCTCCCGAGAAGTAGACTCTTGGAGGAAGACACTGCACCTGCTCACGTTCAGGCCTGGCCTGGAAGTCGGCTTTTTGGTTCCCCAGTTTCACTCGATGAACCAGGTTTTCATGAGTTTGTCCTCCTCCCGAGGAGATTGGAAAAGGCAAAGAATATACATCACATAGGTTGAAAAGTAAAAGTGTAGGAAGGAAATCGTATGCTACTGGAGTAGTTGGCAGGGCTTTGCTGGGCTTCAGTTATGTAAACTCAGACTCTTCATAATTAAAGTGACCGCAGTTCAGTACTGTTTCCTGTGGCGGGGAAGGCAGAGCGTTAGTGGGTACCGGTGTTGGCTTTTACCTGAGTGTGCGCGTTTATTTGTTCACTCAGCAGACACCGGAACGTCGCAGAGCCCGCGCTCAGTGCCGCGCACTAGAAGCATCAAGGAGACGCTTGCCTCTCTTCCCGCCTTTCCCTCTCACTTAGTAGCACATCAAAAAGCCGATTTTAATTTCAGAACACTTTGCTCCATTGAGAGAATCGTACATTATATGTACTACAATCAAAATGAACTTTCTGTTCCAGCAGAAAGCTAGAACAAAGCCTGAAATTTAAGAAAGACGAGTTTGCACTTGTGATTTAAAGCTTTGTGTTTATTTCCTACAGGTTCACCTTCCCTCCTGTACAGTATTTTCCAACTTCCCAGTCATTAAAAAGAAGACTATTTCTCTTGTTCATACCATGGATTTTTCTCCCAGAAGTGGATATTTTGCCTTGGGGAATGAAAAGGGCAAGGCCCTGCTATATAGGTGGGTGTTACTTACGTTTAAACATCAGAAATACCTGTAACCGTCTCTTGAAAATATGAAGAGATGTTGTTGTCACATTCCCAGTTGTGCCCTTACATGTAGTTCATGAGTTCTGTAGCTTATTGATTAGCTGCAGTGATAAATTATTAATTGTACAGTGTTTAGCTTGACTGTCATCTTCATTATCTAACAAAAGTGCATTTTTTAAAAAGATTTATTTATTTGACAGAGAGAGCGAGCACAAGCAGCGGGGAGCAGCAGGTGGAGGCAGAGGGAGAAACAGACTCCCCACTGAGCAGGGAGCCCACCCACGGGCCTCGGTCCCAGGAGCCTGGGATCGTGACCTCAGCCGAAGGCAGACGTTTAACCGACTGAGCCACCCACGCACCCCCAAAATGCATTTTTCTTTTTTTTTTTTTTTTTTTTTTTTTTAAAGATTTTATTTATTTATTCGACAGAGACAGAGACAGCCAGCGAGAGAGGGAACACAAGCAGGGGGAGTGGGAGAGGAAGAAGCAGGCTCATAGCGGAGGAGCCTGATGTGGGGCTCGATCCCACACCGGGATCACGCCCTGAGCCGAAGGCAGACGCTTAACCGCTGTGCCACCCAGGCGCCCCCCAAAATGCATTTTTCTACCATAAAATGTGACTAGCAGAAAAGTTCACCTGGAGATTTATTTATTAATTTAAAAAAATTATGTATTTGGGGGTGGTAAGCTGTATTTTGAGAATGTCAGTTTGAGGAAGAGTAGCCCCTTTAATAATAATGCCACTTTCTTGGTGCCTTATGTTTGGATTAACCTTTGTTGATTTGGCAATTCGCTATTTACTCCACTAGATTTAAGTGGTTTTTTTTTTTTTTTTTTTTTTTTTGTTTGTTTTTGAAAGAGGTGCTGCTTTCCCTGCAGCTGTAAGCTGTAAATAAGGGTATCAGCCACGGAGAGGTCTAAAAGTTATGCTCTGTCCAGGTTATTTTCTGCACTCAGTATACTTGGCTATAAAGTGGGAATGAACAAACCCTAATTGCACGGTTGCTAGAAGATACGGGTGACAGGGTGGCTCTTAAGGGGGAGCTGGTGAGCTGGGAGCCTGTGACTTCAGTCACAGCCCCTGTCCTTGCTCCCTTGTGTTGCTGGAGAATGCTGTGTAGGACCCTGTGTTTATGTATATACTTCAGGGAAGGCCTGCTTTCAAAATACTGAAATCTGATGTGAAGAAAAGGAGGAATGTAAATTGGTTTTGAGGAGATAGTTGTGAAAAGAGGGTATAGCAAACAGTAATATGGTCTCAAGTTCTACTTTGAAAGGAAAATGGGATACTCCTGGAAAATTGATACATTCCAGCATTCTCATTCCCAATCATTGTTGGAGTGATTCTTTCAGTTTGGGTTCTATAAACGAATGCAGGTTCCTACTGCACTTGGAAATTCTCTCCCAAAGCTTTGGTTTTATTATAATTGAATCTTCTCTAAGTTTGAGCACCAGAGGCCATTTGAGTTTTCTCCAAAGCATTGCTGTCTAGTGGGACTATTTCTAGTGAGTGGATTGGACTGACATGTCTGCTGGGTATGGCTGATCGGGTATTTCATAGACTCCCATTTGAGGCTTTAGAGCAAGCTTAATGCTTTTACTAACATCTGAGGAATTAGCTTTAGGATCCTTCAGAATGTCGGATTGAGGAGTCTTAACCTAGCTGCCTGGTGAGAATGATTATGATTACATCCCCCCCCCCCCGACAATCTTCCTGAGTGCCGTTCTCATTGACAGTACTCCGGGTAATCACAGAGTTGTTCAGATGATTTGTTTTTACTTTTTCAGGTTGCACCATTACTCAGACTTCTGAAGAGAATATTTGAAGTAAGAAAATCCTTTCGTATTGATTGTTCAGGTTCTAAGGTTACCCCTGTGGCTGTCACTTGGCAGAGGGCCACATTGGCTGGTCTTTGTTTCTGCCACTGGGTGGCTGTGTCTTCAGGTAGGGGCGTAGGATGGAAGTAGATCAGGAAGAACCCAGTTGGACTTGAACCTGCCCTGGGAATTTTTACTCCAAATCACAGCGGTCTGGCTCTGTTTTTCTGAGGTCAGTTCTCTAATACGGTGTTCGGTGATGGTCATCAAAATTGTTACTCCTGAACATTTAACCCACAAAGGGTAGACGTAATAGTGAGAGATGAGTATCTTCACATATAATTACAGCTTCCATGAGCTCAAACCCCCTTATTTTGTGTATGTTTCTTGAGGGATTAAAAGTAGCTTGTCACAGAGCTAGTTAATGGCTGGTCATTAGTTTTGCTGCCCAGTGGTTAAAACAGTAGGACACGCCTCCCTTCCCGTGGCTTGACTTGGAAATACGGTAGTTCTGAGGTTGAGCTTTGCAGTTGGCGTGTTCGTCTCTCTTCGGAGATTCCTACGTGCGTCTGAGATTCATACCTGTTCTCTTCACACTGAGGAGACTGGGAGTGCCTGTATGTTTAATTGTGGAGCAAAACTTAGCCCAGAGGGGAGGGCGGTCTAGCTGTGCTGCCTCCCCAAGTTCTATAGCCAGATGTTTCCTTGTTGGTGACCTGCAGCTGTACATGAAGTGTGTAACAACTTCTGTTCTTTTCTCAGATCCAGTCGAGCCACAAGAGAAGCCCATCTTGATAGATCTTCTCAGAAACTTTCGGAATGTGTGATAATATATGTACGATGATTTATTGAGCCAGCTGTGCTTATTTAAGTTAACAGAAATGTCTTAATAAACACATAGCAACTTTTGTTTGAAAATAAATATATGTTGTTCTTTCCTTCCCACCTACACACAAACACACTGTCTTGGATGCACTTCTTCTCAGACTAAGCATGAGAGATTGGAAACACCTGTCTGTTGCCAAAAATAGTATAGACAGATATTCTCCTGTTTCACAGTTTACCCTAATTACTGTTTCCCCCTTTCCCAGAATAGAGCTGTCCATGTTTCGGGGTATCAGCTAACAGAGCCTGTGTCGAGTGTCGAGGTCAGTTGGCTTGATACGAGAGCAGTGAGATCTCATGGAATTAACTTTGAACTTCCAAGTTTTCTTGGAATGGTGATAATGGAAATGAGAAGACTTTTCTGGGCGTATTACTTCAGGTGATTGTGATTGGTGTTTTGTTGGGGAGGGGTCTCATGAAATCCTGGTACATGTGTCCTACTGATTTCCTGGAAATATGTATTATATCAATTTAAGTGTTCCATTTAATTTAGGTTCCAGGGTTGATGTTGCATAATTCGGTTTAGTATAACCTTGCTTTAAACTGACATCAGACCACGTATTTAAGGTGTATTAGTTATGAGAAGTATCAAGTAGGTCTATGAACTTTCACCCCTCCTCCTTGCAAACACACGGAAAAGTCAGGTTAGAGTAGGTTTTTCCAGTGACAAAGAATGGCTCTGACTCTGCCCAAAGAAGTAATGGGTCCCACTTAACTATATTCAAACAAACAGCTCAGTGAAGGGCATCTGCATCTTCAAGGCCCTTCCAGGTCTGCTGGCGATGACCTAGAGCAGCCCAGTAGATGGTGTGTCACCGAATGCCAGGATCATTCGGAAAGGACACTTTGTATTAAGGTGGGCTGTCGGTGTGTAATTGTAGAGGCCCTCCCCGGTCTCCTCTTTTCTCGGCAGCGACTTCCATAGTAAATATCAATGCTAAAAATTTCAGTTCTGAAACCAATTGACGTATTAGTGTTATTCCTCTCGCGAAGGGCTAGAGGGCAGCATCGGACCGTGAGTCATCCAAGGCGAGGCTCTTGATAGCTGTTCACCGTCACCTTGGCTTTAACTTCACCTACATCATTGTTTATTTCGGATGTGGATACCAAACCTCCTATGTGCTCATTTTGCATACGATTTTCAGTTCCTAAGAGTGTAAAGATTTACAGGAATTTATCATTCTAGAGAAAATGATGGAAGTAGGAGTTGAAATTTTAACTACTTTTTAACACCTCTAGATCATTTTTACAGTCTACTAGGGGGCTAGGCAAAGAATTCCCAGTTTTAATCTAAGATAGATAAATGTGCTATTTGTTCTACGGACAGATATGCTACCAGACCTGTGTCTTGTCTTTGAATGTTTATTTACCCTCAATGGGAGCTGGGAATTTGAGTCAGGCTCTCATTGCGTCTTGTAGTTGGCGCCAAGCTAAGTCCTCAAGGAGATGAGAGCCGCCGTCATGATCTCATTTACACAGTTCTCTGTTGGCACTTGCTATGATAGCGTGAAAGTGGCTTCTATCTGGGGGCGGGGGGTGGGGGCATTTTGAGCTGCAAGGTGCTGTGTTGCCATCCAGAGCCTCACAGAATGTACTCAGCTTTATCTGGAATGATGAGAAGTTGAATGTAAGTGTATCCTACTACTCATCTCTCCCCATTAGCCCCACTAATGGTCAATGAACTAAACAGTTATTAGTCTATTGAAATTCTTGCTGCTGTTTGAACAAATCACAGGTGAGAAGTCTTACCTGTGTGTCTCTGGTGAGGACATGGAGCCCTTTTCAAGTCTGCACAGAATGTGTGACCTGCTGTAGGGCTTGTGGCCAGCATTTCTGCACTTCAGCTAGGGGGTGGGATGGAAGCAAGGAAATGCTCATGAAAGGAAGTGCTTGCCACACTTGGATTCAGCTAGCTCAGGCTTCTTGGCATCCCACGTGCATGCATCCCCAAATTCATCATAAAGACAAATCCCATGAGACATAAGCATTGTCTATTCTGTTTATTCTCATGAGAAAATAGGGGCTGGGGCAAGAGGTGTGGGGAGAAGGTGAAATGTAGGGTGGGAATAGCATTTCTGAGCCCCCGGCGCTGTACTTTTACTGACATCAGTGTATACGTGTAATCTCATGAAATTCTCATTGTTCCTCTGTAAGGAAAGTGATACTTTTTTTTTTTAATAGGACTTTTTTAAAAAAAGATTTTATTTATTTTAGAGCTTGAGCAGGGGGCGGGGCAGAAGGAGAGGGAGAGAGAGAGAATCTCAAGCAGATTCCCTGCTGAGCATGGAGCCTGACACAGGGCTCTATCTTGTGACCCTGAGATCGTGACCTGAGCTGAAACCAAGAGTCCGACGCTTAACCTACTGAGCCACCCAGGCACGCCGATACTTTCTTTTTACAGGGAAATAAATGGAGGTTCAGAGAGGTTGAACATCTCAGTCCCTAGAGCTCTCATCCTTACATTGATGACTGATCCTCAAAGTAGGGTGTGTGTACTCTAACAGCATACAGCGCATTAGATTGTGGAAAGAAATAGAATTCCTGTGCTGGGCAAAATATATGTATCCCACAGATAATGTGGATAACCTATAAACAATATGTTTATTTGGGGGGTATATACTCTAGGGTCTTCTACTAAAGTGCCATTAGTTTGGAGGTCCAACCTATTGCCACAGCAAACTTGACACATCCCAAACCGAACACATTTCCACACCCTTCCACGTCCCCAAACTTGTCTTTGTACTCCCCATCATGTTAACAGCTCCTCCATTAACCCAGTCACTTAAGCTAGGTACCTGAGACTGACTTGAAACCTGAGATTTTTCTCTAACTCTATTTCCCACCACAAACACTAGTTACCAAGCAATTTTATTTTTTCTCTCAAAAAGTCCTTTTTTTCTATCCTGCTGCTTCCCAGCTCTGATCAGCTCTCATCTGTTAATCCCCTGGCTGGGTGTCATTACTTCCTGCTTCACGCTTTTCCACATTGCAGCCAGTGATTTTTTTTTTTTTTAAAGATTTTATTATTTGTCAGCAAGAGAGCAAGCACAAGCAGGGGGAGCAGCAGGCAGAAGGAGAAGCAGGCTCCCCGCTGAGCAAGGAGCCTGATGTGGGACTTAATCCCAGGACCCTGGGATCAGGACCTGAGCTGAAGGCAACCGTTTAACCGAATGAGCCACCCAGGCCTCCTACCAGTGATTTTTTTAAAAAACATTTATTATGGTAAACTTCAAACATACACAAAAGGAGAGATATATAACAAACCTCTTTGGAGGGATCGCCCAGCTTCGACAATAATCAGCTCCTGGAAATCTTTATGTCCTCACCCACACACTCTCTGGTTATTTTGAAGCCAAGCCAAGATGTATCACTTCATCTGTAAATATTTGAGTATGTATAGAGATGTGTTTTAAAAATACAAATCTCAACATGCTACTCTTGCTTAAAATCCTTCAACAGCTCATTTCTCCCAAACCCTCCCGTTTCCCCATCTATGGAAAAGGCATAATAAATAGACCTGCCTTCTAGGCCTAGTTATCACGCTCAGAACAGCACCCGGCCCAGAGCGAGCTGTCAGTGTATGTCAGCCGCCGCCATTATAATCATCACGACCATGGTCATGAACAAGACGATACTCAAGCTTCTTCAGTTGCTAGAGAGGCCCATTACCTTGGCCTCTTCCCATCTCGCCAGCTTTCTCACTTACCTCGTGCTCCAGAAATCCTGAGCTACTTGAAATTTCCCTGAATAAGCCAAGCTATTTTTCTCCCCATACCTTTGTTCTTGCTGACGCTTCCTCCTTGCCTTTTCTTTTTCTGCCTTTCAAACACGGCATCTAACAAGATGGAGATGGGCTTCTGTCCTAGTACCTACACCCTTTGTTGCATTTGTTTCTTTGTTTATATGGTCTTTTTTTTTTTTTTTTAAGATTTTATTTATTTGACAGAGCACAAGCAGGGGGAGCAGGAGAGAGAGAGGGGGTAGTTCGATCCTAGGACCCTGGGATCACGACCTGAGCCGAAGGCAGATGCTTAACTGACTGAGCCACACAGGCACCCCTATGTGGTCTTTTCATGGAAGATTTAAAGTGGTTTTCCAAAACACACAGTAAAGAGAAAAAAGAGAAATGAATCAGGGCCTGGGAACAATGAAGATAAGACAGGAGAAATTAGAACCCAAACGTGTAGGCCATATGTGGTTACTAAAGTTGAACTGTAATTGTTTTTTCAAGTTTTAGTCTAAACAATACTCAAATACATTTTTTGGAAAAAACCTGTTTCAAGAAAAAAAGTGAAAGTCTTTTTCCTCCCTATCCAAGGGAGCCTTTATTAATAAATAGTTTGGTATGTGTCTTCCTAGTAGGTTTTTTGTTTTTGTCATCAAATCAATTATGTGTTCAGATGTGAGAAACAAAACCTGGCAAATAGTGGCTTGAATCATAAGGACATTAATTGTTTAAGAAGTCTAGAGGTGGCTAACTGGCTTTGGGATCCATTTGGTGGCTCGCCGATGCTCCATCTCTGGTTCTCTTTGCCTGTTTCTCATGGCTGCAAAATGGCTGCTGTACCTCAAATCCCACATCCTCACACAACGTGAAAGCATTCCGAGCTGGAATGGAGGGGATGGGGAGAAAACAGTCTCTTGTCTGGCAGGGCTCTTCCTTCTTTTTTTCTTAAAGATTTTATTTATTTATTTGAGAGAGAGCGCGTGAGAGCAAGATTGAGCAGAGGGAGGAGAAGGGGAAGAGGGATCAGCAGATTCCCTGCTGAGCTTGGAGCCCAACCACAAGGGGCTCAATCCCAGGACGCAGAGACCTTGACCTGAGCTGAAGTCAGATGCTTAACTGATGAGCCACCCAGGCGCCCCTTTTCCTTTTGATCAAAGGAGAAAGTCTCTCCTCGAAGTCTCCCTGCAGACTTTCCCTCACGTTTCCTTGGCAGAATAGGGTCACAGACTCTGGACCAATTACTATCAAAAAGGATGAATTTTCTATAAAACGAATCATGCTTCATCTGGGGGGGGGGGGCTGGCAGTGGGGCCTGCTGTCCCTGAGCACATAGCTATATGCCTGTTGCTTGAAAAAAAAAAACACAAAGCAAAAAACAAAGCCTGCTAGGCATCTGTTTGCAGGAGGACGGGGGAGTAGGGAATGGCTTTTGGGAGAAAAGCAACATGCTTGCCAAAGGTACAGGAATGCATCCCTTTTATTTTTTGTTTTATTTTTTAACATGAATGGTCCCAGATTTAATACTCTCCAACAGCTATTTTCATTTAATTTCACTTATCTGGCAGATGTGGTAGGTAATGGGTTTAGCTCACTCCTTGTCACTTGCATAGTATCTCTCTGATCCAGGAGCCCTGGGGTCGTTTCCTACCTTTTAGCATTGCGAGCAGCTTTCTTACACTGGCCTCTCTGTGCACACGTGTATTTCTCCACGAGACGTGCCTGAAGTAGAATTGCTGGATAAACACATTGAAAATTTTGATTAAAAACTTTGATAGAAATTCTTCTCTCAAGTGTCTAGGACAATGACCTTCCCACCAACAGTAAATGAGAGAATTCCCTCCCCTCTGTCTCTCGGACAGAGAAGCAGTGATAAAAATGTCACCGCTAGATATTATTATAACCTAATGAGTGAAAAACGACAGCTATCATTTTAGTTTGCTTGTGCTGTAATTTTGATTTCGCCCATTGGAAACGGGTCAACAAAAACTATGTAATTCACACTGCCTCTAAGAGAAGTTAATCCTAGTTCCTTGGAGAAAGCAGTCTCCCCTCCCTGATTCCTGATCGTATTTGTGAACACATTTCTCTCCTGTTATTACTTTATTCATCTTTGTCCCTCCGACATTTGGTTCAATGTTTGCTCCATATGTTAGATATATAATTTTATGAGTTTAAAAAAATCTGACTTGATTATAGAGAGAACAAAGGGTAAACGTGGGTAAGAATGACCAAAAGCACAGTTCCTGAATCCCAAATCAAGACACACGGATCGACCAAGGGTTTTTGTGCTGCTTTTAGGTGTGAGAAGCCAATCTGGAGGTGTAACATGAAATGAGAAATGATGAAACTTCTAAGGTATTTCTATGGTTTATACAGACAGCAGGTCAGACTATTTGGAATCAGGACTATTTTAGAGGTTAAATTGTAAAGTAGAGCTTAAGAGGGAATCCTGAGGCATAAGGAGAGATGAACTATTGGTAGCCGGAGGCGAAGCTCGAGTCAGTAGTTTTTAAAATAGATGATGAGTTGAGAATAAACCGTGAAACTTTGAATCAGCCAGCAGCCGGCAAATGCATTTTCTCATTGACAGCTAAGCGGTGATAAAATTCCCTCCTTGTAGGTCCTGCCTCCCCGTCAGAAAGCATACCTGGGGTTGGCATAGTAAAATGGAGTAACATTTCCAGAAGTTTCAGTAAGATGGTATACTGTTATTTTACATGCTGCTGTTCTCCCCTCAAACCCTTGCTTCTTCAAACATAATTTCTTCCTCCTGTTGCCTTCTTACCTGATATTTCAGATCATCCGTCCCCTTCCCTCTGTTCCCCCCCATCTCCCCGCTGCCCATCTCACTCCCCAAGGCACCTCAGCTGAGCGACTGTGTGTCTGTCATGCTGGATTCCCAGCCGTCCTGGGCGGATACCGTCCGCGCCCTTGTGGAAGGAGAGTCGCACCTTAGACAGGTAATTACAAGTTCCACCAGTGTGATCAAAGGGAGGGGCAGAGTGCTTTGCGAACCTGGAGCGGGGAAACCTGACCTGGCCCCACAGGTCCCCCAGGAGGCTATGTTGCAGTTGAGTTTGGAGGAGTGAGGAGGAATTGGCCAGGACAGGAGGAGAATATCAGCCCCAGCCCTCCAGCCGCCTCACCCCACTTCTCCCCGAGGCATGCCCTCCATGCTCTATGGAATCCCCAACCTCTAGTGAAGACGCCCTGTGCATTCCCTGACTGCTTCTCTCTATGTGGCACCCTGGGTCCTCCCTGAAGCTCTTGGGGCTCCCTTGGACCTCTCCCTCCTCTTTGATCGCTCTGCCCCACCCCGCCCCCCCGCCGCTTGCTGAGAAAGGACGCTGCAGTGACTCTTCTTAGACAGTGCCTTAACATGACTTGGAAAGGGCATGGAGTAATCATTTTGTTTCATTTCCAAGTTTTGGATAACTTGCCTTATAACATTCATAAGGCACTTTAGCCTTGAGCCCAGCACAGAGTAGGCTCTTGAAAATGCATATTCCTGCCATTATTATTTTTAGAAGACTGACAGTACATTGCACGTAACAGGCATATTGTAAGAGCCAAGTCCCTTCCTCTGTCCCAGGGCCCCAGGGCCCAGGTGGGGCAGAGAAGATGGGGCCGTTGGGAGTCCTATGTTCAATAGGGACGTTGGAGCTCACTGGGGCCCAGCAGTGGATGTCTAATGTCGCACAGCTTGTTAATGTCAGAGCAGACTTAGGACCAGGTCTTTTTTTTTTTTTTTTTTTTTTTTTTTTTTTTTTTAAAGATTTTATTTATTTATGTGACAGAGAGACAGCCAGCGAGAGAGGGAACACAGCAGGGGGAGTGGGAGAGGAAGAAGCAGGCTCATAGCAGAGGAGCCCGATGTGGGACTCGATCCCGGTACGCCGGGATCATGCCCTGAGCCGAAGGCAGACGCTTTAACGACTGCGCTACCCAGGCGCCCCAGGACCAGGTCTTAATACTCCATCTGCATGTCTTGCTGTCTCTTATCACTGGAAGTCTGACAAAGGCCTCGAGTCTGCGTTCTGAGAAGGCTCTTCTTGTCTCCTCTGCAAAAAGTGGGCTGTCTCGGGCAGCCCTGGAAACTCTCTCCACTCCAGAGAGCATCGCTGGCTGCCTCTGGGGGAGGCGGTGGGATGCGGAGAAGACAGAGTGGGCCCCTCGTGCTATTTGCAACGCTGTCCTGTCCTGAGGGTCTGGAGGACCTATATTCCTAGAGCCCCCTACGTCCCTTAGTCTTGGCTTGGAGGTGTCCCTGAAGCCTCCCTTCTGCTTTGCTTGTGGAGAAGACTGAGTGTCTTCTGTTGCCCAGTTTTACAGACACGGGACCTTCTTAGGAATGTGCTCCAGGAGGCAGGACGGCGTCAGAGTTAAGAGCACAGAGCCCGGAGTCAGTCAACTTGCTTTTAAATAGCCCAGATCCTTGACACTCTCCAAGCCTCAGATTCTGCCCCTGGAAAAGAGGGACAACAAAGCCACCCCAGAGGCTGGTGGAGAATTAAGAGGCACTATGGCGTACAAAGCCACACCCATTGCCTGGCACATGGCCAGCATTCAGGAAATGCCAGTTATAATTATTTCCTCGTGTGATTCCACAGCAGCCTTGAGAGGTAGGCAGGGCAGGTGCTATTAACCCTTTTATGCCCTGGGATGGCTCCATTTCAGAAATGTTAAATGACTTGATCTGAGGTCACAAATCCAGTAAATGGCAGTCAGGACCCCGGACGTCCTGACTCTGAGTTCAGTGCTCTTTCTGCTCTCAGAATGGTCTTTGGTATGAATGGTATTTCCCTTGGGGTCCTGCCTGACCCACTTTCATGTCTGTGAATTCTCTCTCTTTTCGGTTTCTCCTCCTTCTGCCAGAATTCTGCCTGGTGCTCGTCTCCAGAAACCCACGGGCCAAACTTCTGCCTGTGGCTCAGAGGCCGGCAGGACGGGAAGCAGGTCTCTCTCAGGAGGGATCGGGAAGGGTACTTGGTGGCTGTGAGGCTGGTAGGTTCACCCACAGAGAGGGTGAGCTGAATCTTCAGCAGGGCGTTCACTTAGTTGTCTGTTGAGTGGAATTACTTCGAGTCCCTTCAAATACCTATCTAGATGTTCGTGCATTTGAAAATTGCAGAATCATTTAATTCTTAGGCGTTGTAAAAAATATATAGGATATTGCTGAAACGATACTAATGACTTTTACACCGCTGCACTTTCTACAAAGGATGATTTCTCATGCAAGGCCTCTGGGCTTCTCACTTTTATATGTCACCAAGAACATTCCATTTCATTCTGTAAATCATTGGGTTTCATCCTTCTTCATTGTTCGATACACTGACAGGGTAGGTGCTAGTGTTTCCTTGTTCTCTTACCCCTGGAGTCCTAATTTCTGAAGTGAAAGGTTCTTTCACTTGTTGGCTAGGTGACTCTGGGTAAGTCACTGAACCCCTCTGAGCTTTTGTTGCCACGTCGGAAATGATGACAATTATCTCACAGAGATGGGCAAAGGGTTCAGTGAGAGGATGTGTCTAGAGTGCCTCCCATAGCACTATCCCCGACGTTCAGTAGGGGCTCAGTTAGCCTGAGTTCATCTTTATCTGATATTTCTATAGACCTTCACATTTATCCATCCAGAACCACATTCATTATTTTATTTTCTTCTGACCCTGTGAAGCACATGGGACCAGTATTAATTTGAAATATAGATAGATATGGCTAGATTGCCTTACAAAAACCTTTATCAGTTAATACCCTCATCTACCCTGTGTGAAAATCCCCAGTTGACTGTCTTTACTAAGGCGTTTTGTAGCTTTTTATTGAAAAAGAAAACAGATACAAAAAGCCACACGTAATAAATGCATGGCTTAGTGAATTATTATAAGGTCAATACCACCCAGGTCAAGAAATAGAATTCTGCCCCCGCTCCAGGGACCTCTCCATGTGCACTGTCCCAATCCAACACCCTCCCTCCCTATAAATAACCACTCTCCTGATGTGTATAGTACCTACTTCCTTGCTTTTTTTCATTTTCTTATGCAAATGTGTGCTCCTGGACAATGGACAATGTTGGTTAGTCTTGGTGGTTAAAAAAAAAAAAGCGATATTTCCTTTTTTTTTTTTTTTAACATTTTATTTTTATTTGAGAGAGAGAGAGAGACCATGAGCTGGGGGGAGCTATTTCTCTGAGAATCACTGCTTTCTTTGAATGAGAAATTGTATTTCAGGACCATCTATGCTGGTGGCCAGTGATGCCCATTGCTACTGAGGTCCGGGTGGGGGGCGGCAGAGGGAGAGGGAGAAGCAGGCTCCCCACTGAGCCTGGAGCCTGACGCAGGACTTGATCCCAGGACTCTGGAATCATGACCTGAACCAAGGGCAGTCGCTTAACCCACTGAGCCACCCAGGGGCCCCCCAAAAATGTGACATTTCTTCCAAGTTTCTTTCAACCTGTAAGTTCCTCCTTCTTCCTCTTTTTTTTTTTTCCGTTACAATTTATCTGTTGCAGGATTCAAGCCGTTTGCCCGGCAGAGTTTTACACAGATCTGGGCTTTGCTGATGGCATGCTCATGGTACAGTTAAGCATATTCCTCGGGAAACTGGCAGGTAGATCAGAGAGCGGATCAGAACTCAGGGTCAGTTTCTTTGGCAAAACCGTAGGGTGTCTTAGGCATGACTACAGGTGCCTAATGGCTGCTGGTCTTTCTTTTTATGCTTAAGTTCATTAAAAGTTGCAAAGTGGTGATAGTCTAATTCCATCATTTCTTTTTCATTTATTAGTTGGAACACTTCTATAGAGAGATACCCTCATTTATTATTTGGTTATCAAGTGTTGGTAACCAGTCATATAGGAATGGCAGGATAAATGCTGGGTTATTTCCCTCTATTGACCAGTTTTCAAGATGAGTTAGTTTCCTATCATCCTCTGATGGTTTCCAATCTATATATCTGTGTATATATATATATATATATATATATATATATATATATATATATTATTATTATTACAAACCTATGGATTTAAATATATTTGATGGGTTTCAATCCATTGCATTTATTGTCTTGAGCCAGTGGAAGCTTCTTCAAGTTCATTCCTGAGTCCTTTAGACAAGCTCTAGTGGTTTGCTGTTGTTTTTGCTGTAGTGGGTTTTTTAAATTGTTTCCTCACTATTTGGTATGACAGCATGTCCCAGGTTCATCTTGCATATTTCCTGCTCCAGACCTGGCAGGAGCTATTTCTCTGAGAATCACTGCTTTCTTTGAATGAGAAATTGTATTTCAGGACCATCTGTGCTGGTGGCCAGTGATGCCCATCGCTACTGAGGTTGGTTACTGTGTCTACACATTTTCCGCAGACAGAACTGGGGGCGGGGCGGTGAATTTGTTGCATGTTGATAAGATTGGTCTGTGTCTTTGTTGGAAGAGGTCACTGAGAGGACGTGACCATGGGTTGACCTGTGAGCGGCCTGGGGCAGCCGGAGGCTCCTCAGCCCCTCCCCTGTCCTTGCACCACGCCTCCCGCTTGCCCTCCCCGCCCTAGAAGGTGCCTGCAGGACGCAGCCGTGAGACAGCTCTCTGTTGCCGCCTGGACCATACACGTGGTTGAACCCCGAGAAGGCCTCCACAGAGCTTTCCAGATTCTGGTGGGTGGAGGTGGAGATCTCCTCGTCTTGCAGCTGCCTGAGACCAGCCTGGGGGGTAAGTCCCCTGGCTTACCAACCGAGCACGCGCCCCTCTGGAGCCGCCTGCCTCTTTCTCCCCGCTCTCCTTGCCCGCCGTCCGGGGCGCCCAGTTCAGCTCTTGTGCCGAAGCTCCCAGAATCACGAGCCCACAGCCTTCTCCGTGTGAAGTGAGGTTCTACCGAGACAAAATCTCGGCCTCCTGCTTTCAGTCCTGTGTATCTTAAATCCGTCGCTCCTTCTCCTTTTGGCATGAAGGGTTGCTGTTGGAAAAGTCTCAGAAGAGTCTGGATTTCTTTCCCTTATGAAGTCACATGCTCTTATGTTCCAGAGGGCTAAAGGGGTTTTTCTTTTTTGCTTTAAAAGTCCGGGGCGATCGTCCTGGAATGTCTTCGTGCTGTTCGTTCTGGGCCAGTGTTCCCAGGTATGACGTCTGCTCTTGCCGGGTGAGGTTTTGGAGTTTTTTTTTTTAAATTTCAAGGAGGTTTTCTTTGTTTCTTTCTTTCCATTAATTGTTTTAATATTTTAATTAATTGATTAATTATAATTCCAGTGAGTTCTACTAGTGTCAGGTGTACGAGATCGTGACTGAGGAAAGTGTTCCTGAATTCTACCGTGCAGGGTCTGTTCTGTGCCCTTGTGGGGGTTTCTTCTGCAGGAGCTCTACTCTCTGTCCGATATTCTTTGCCTGTCTTCAGTATTTGTCCGTCTTGCTTTTTTACCTATTCTTTGTTATTATGTTAATACCCCCGCCTCCCCCCCCCCCCCCCCCGGCCCGGCCCACCACCGCCCCAGCCCTGGTAGCCGTTTTTACCTTGTATTTCTCTTAAGAAACATGTTGTGTCCATCTGATCTTGTGTTCCCTCTGGTCTAGTCTTCATTTCTGAAACGGTGCTTTTCTTCCCTTTTCTGTTCTTTCCTGGGTTCTGTCACCTCACTTCTGAGTCTTTCTAATTCCAGCCTATAATGTTCTTGTATGTCTTGTTGTTTGAAAAATGTGTTGGAGCTTGATTGGAACCAGTCATCGTTTCATCTTGTTGTATGGACGTGCCTTTCGGGTGCGCCGTGTCTCCTCGGTGCGGGGCCCCGTGCGGGAAGTAAGCCCTCGGCCTTCACGGCCGGCCCCTTTGCTCACCCGGGCTTGGAGATGGCCAGACCCTTCCCGATGGCAGCTGCTGCTCTGAGCTTGGCCCTCAGGGCCTCCTAGAGAGCAGCTGCGGCCTGGGTCCGGGAGCTCCTGCTCTTACGTGCTCCCACACTGCTCCTCTCCACCTCCTCCTGCGTGGATACTCCCAGGGCCGACAGTGATGGTCTTGTGGCCATGGTGGTTTGTCCCCACTCATTTGTAGTTTGGGGTTCATGAGTATACCTTGTCACATTTTGGTGTAAATGTTGTGCATTTTTGGTTTTGTTATCTAGTTGCTGCTTTTTTTTTTTTTTATTTGGAGATCATTGAGAAATTATGATCCCACTGCTACCATTTTTCCAGAATTCCCTTTATAACAATGTAAACATTTTTGTGTTATAGCTCGTACTGAAATTAGGCCTAACATATAAATAAATAATCATAAGATAGATATAAAAAGATACAGTATGAAACAATAATTATATAATATATAACCATATATGTATATCTGTATACATGTATACAATCTTATCCCTACAACAAAATGTAACAAAGGGGAAGAGAACAATTACCAAAAGCCCCCAGTACATAAGCTGATTTGTGTTCTTCCTCTAGTCTTTGTCCATCAGGTTTGTTTCATATCATACTTCACTCAGATTTAAAAATGTTTGTGAAAGCAATAATATGTATATTAAGAAATCAAGTGATACCAGGGCACCTGGATGGCTGAGTCGGTTGGGTGACCGACTCTTGATTTTTGTTCAGGTTGTGATCTTAGGGTCGTGAGATGGAACCCCGAGTTGGGCCCCATGCTCAGTATGGAGTTCGCTTGAGATTCCCACTGCTCCCCCTGACCCCCCCTTCTCAAATAAATTAATAAATCTTAAAAAAAAAAAGAAATAAAGTGATAACAGAAAGGTTTACAGTGAAAGGACACTCCCTGCCTCACCTCTGCTAACCCTCAGTCCTATTTCTTGGAGGCTGCCATTTTGAATCCCCTTAGTCCTTCCTTCTGGTAGTTGCTTCTCTATCTCTAAGTAATATACTCATGCTACAATTTCGTGATCTATCCTCTTTAGCCATTTCCTGTTTTCTTCCTGCTGTAACAAATGAGGATTTATGTCTACTGCACCAGTCTCCCCTTCCCTATTCAATCCTTCCAATATGGAGATTTGGTTATTTTCAGTTAAATCGTATTTCCATTGTTATGACTAAGTAAATATTATTTACGACAAAAGGAAGTGGTGTATTTTGATTACATTTAATTTCTTGCATTGCCTTCCTTTATATTCACCGCACCCCACCCCCACCCCAAGCTCTGCCATTAGATCAGGTTTCTGCTTCCTTCCGTCTGCCCACATCTGGAATCTGGGATTCTCCTTCTGTTCTCTTGGTTGTTATACCTCTGTTTCCTGGTCTCACGTCTTCCATTTTCTTGGCTTGGTTCCTTGTTTTGCTCTAGCACATTCTCAAATAACTTCCTAAAATAAGGTGTATTAGAGAATTTTTTTTTTAAAGAATGTGGATGCTTGAAAATATCTACCTAAGTCTAAAAATTAACTCCCTTAGAATTTTAGGGCATTCTTTTTCTGAGGTACAGTATTGTTATGGAGAAATTGGTTAATATTAAAATTCTATTTCTTTCAAGGTAACTTAGAGAAAGATCTTTTCCTTGGGAAACTTTTGAAATCTGTTCTTTATTTTTGGTAACACAGGGCTTTATAATGACGTGCCTTGGTATGTGGCTTTCTGCATCCTTTGTTCTGGGTACTCAGTGGAACTTGTGATCTGGAAACATCAATTATGGGAATTACCTTGAACTATTTCATTAATAGTTTCATTCCCGCTAGTTTCTCTGTTCCCCTTTTCCAAAACACCTAAGTCAACAGGTAGACTTTGGACCTTTGGTGCACTTGCTGGGTCCAGGCACCTGGCTAGTTGCTGGGAATAGAGAGGGATATGAGGTACCCCCTGCCATTAAGAATCTCGATGAAGGCATAAACCTTTGAGGAGGAATTTATGATCAAAAAGACCTTTCTGGAAGAAATACTAACAGAAAAACCCAATAGCTCAAAAGGTGCTGTCTCATCGGTTATCTCATTTGAGTAAGTTCAGGGTCACAAGCTAGTAAGTGGCAGAGATTTGACATTGACTCCCAATTCTAAAGCATCAAGGTCTCTACTACAACTCCTCTACTCCTCCTGATGACACCTGTTCAACTGTGGAGTCTCAGCCAGTGGGAATAGACTTCCTTGGGTGTTCTTAAGATCTGATAGAAAGCATTTGATATGGGAGGATATCTGATCCCATTCTCAAGAAGCAGCAGGTCAGAGTATGCCTTTGTAAAATAACTTCTGGACATTTTCACAGTTGGAAAGGATCAAATTTTGGTCGTTCTGAAGACCCCACTTGGATTCCATTCTCCAACTCTCAAGAATCTCAGGCCGCCTCCCCACCCCATTTCTGCATGGGTCTCATTGTTTATTTTTTCCCTCCATGATGGGGAGGGATGGCTCCCCACCTCCAACCAGCCTGTGGGACACACTAGCTTGGGGGAAGATGCTCTGACCTGTAATTTTGTGACTGGTAGCTGTGATCGTTGCGCACGTTAGGGGGCTGGAGGGAGGCGGGTGGGGGAGGGGTGGCAGCTCTGTTAAAAAAAGATGAGATACACATAACTGCCGCCGACATTTCCTGCCGCTGTAAATCCTCTCAAAGAGAGCCTCCGTCCCTACTGTCCCTACTGGGTTGCCTTCACAGGGGGATGGGACCCAGCTTGATGAATCAATTGTGGCTTCATCAGTCTCTCCCTGATATTTAATGGTAGCTGATACCTCCAGGGGCCAGCTCAGGCACCCACACCAAGAGAAAAAGGGTCAGGCTGGGAGTGTTCAAGTCAACAGGGGAACGGGATGGTATTGCTTGTGCTGGGAGCAAATCCATTTTCATGCTTCATTATTGAATCCATTGCTACAAGGGAAGATTAAATACAAAGGGGAAAAAGAAATGAAAAACACAGGTGGAAAGATAGTTAGAAAGTGAGGGAAAGAAGAGCTGACATGTGAAGCACTCAATTTTCTCCGGAGCTCACCGCTCTGGACTCTTGCGGAACTTCTGTTACCTCTATCACCTCACTTGATTCTCACCAAGTTCCTCTGATTATCTTCATTTTAGAGAGAAGAAATGGAGACCCAGGGAGGGTGATGGTTTTGCCTGGCTGCCCAGGTGGAAGGACTGTGGAAAGGCAGAGTTTATGTTCTTCTTTTTTTTTTAAGATTTTATTTTTATTTATTTATTTGAGAGAGAAAGAGAGAGTGAGCATGGGGGCAGGGGGAGAGAATTTTTTTTTTTTAAGATTTATTTATTTATTTATTTGACAGAGAGAGAGAGAGGCAGCGGGAGAAGGAACACAAGCAGGGGGAGAGGGAGAGGGAGAAGCAGGCTTCCCACTGATCAGGGAGCCCGATGTGAAGCTCGATCCCAGAACGCTGGGATCATGACCTGTGCGGAAGGCAGACGCTTAACGACTGAGCCACCCAGGTGCCCAGTGGGAGAGAATCTTAAGCAGACTCCCTGCTGCGTGTGGAGCCTGACACGGGGCTTGATCTCATGACCCTGAGATCATGACCTAAACCAAAACCAAGAGTTAGACACTTAACCAACTAAGCCACCGAGGTGCCCCAGAGTTTGTGTTCTTTGAACTGTTCCAACATAGTACAACCCATCACTCAAAATCAGATGTGGGCAAACTACCGCTGGCAGGCTAAATCCACCCGCTGGCTGTTTCTGGACTGCTATGGCCTAAGAATGGTTTGTACATTTTTTAATGGTGTAAAGAGCATCAAATGTAGAATAATATTTCATGACACACGAAAATTACATGAAATTCAAATTTTGGTGTCCATAAACAAAGTTTTGTTGGAATATAGACCTGCTCATTTTTTTTGGTTTGTTTTTTGTTTTGTTTTAAAGATGTTATTAAAAAATTTTTTTTAAAGACTTTATTTGTTTATTTGAGACACAGAGAGAGAGAAAGAGCATGAGTGGGCAGGGGTGGGGTGGAGGCGTGGAAAGGGAGAGGGAGAAGCAGACTCCCCACTGAGCAGGGAGCCCCGCAAGGAGCTTGATCCCAGGACCCTGAGATCATGCCCTGAGCCAAAGTCAGACCAACTGAGCTACCCAGGTGCCCCTTAAAGATTTTACTTTTAAGGAATCTTTATGCCTAATGAGGGGCTTGAACTTTGACCCTGAGATCAAGAGTTGCATGCTCTACTGACTGAACCAGCCAGGTGCCCCTGCTCATTTGTTTATAGATTACCTGTGGCTGTTTTTGCCCTATCAGGACAGCGTTGAGTGGTCATGACAAAGACAGTGTGGCTAGCAAAACATAAAATACAAAAAACAGAAACATCTGGACTTTGATAGAAAAAGTTTCCCAACCCTGTTCAGACAGATTCTCGGCCACCCTGAGTGACAGAGGCAGAGACAAATTGAGTTCAGACATGGATGCACACTTTATTGATAACCGACTTTGTTAGACATAATTAAGCACCCGCAATTTCAGAAACACCAAACACTGTTCCATCGCCAGCCAGCACTGGCCCCGTAAGGATTTTAGGATTTGTAAGCCTCATTACAGATTGCAGTGGAAATTGTTCAGCCACTTCAGTGATTTGCCTTGAAGGTACTTAATATTTTCAAGTAAATGACAGGGATGGGGTTTTGAACAGAACTTGAAGAGTTTGTGAATTTCTTTGGTCTCTTGATTACTGTGTGTGTGTGATTACTGCAAAAAATATTTGCTTTCCCTGAAGTTGCTCAGCTCAAGGCTTGGGGCTGTCTAATTTGTCAGTGTGGGTGGGACAGATCAGGTTTGGCCGGTACAGGTAAAAGGGGAAGCAAAGGAATAAAGAAAAGAAGACAACTCATTGGAGGCTCTTACCGGGTCATGGGTTTGATCACAACATACTTTTGAAAGTGTCTCCCTTTCCAATCCAGGAACGTTTGATTCCTCTGTGCTGAAAAATACCCTGACCTGACAGGCAAACACCCAGAGAGGAGCATAAGGGAAGATTCTTTCTCTATTTTCCCAGTATGGTTTTGATTTCAAGAAAGCTCTCCTGTCATCAGCATCTCTTTCCTGCTCCCGAGCCCCATGAAGATCACAGGTTGACTGCATTTGTCCCTTGCCTTCTTCCAGTTTTACCTCCTCAGTCTCTCTTGGATTCTGGATAAATCTTCCTTCTCATGGTTGCCATTTTATCTTTAATACCCACCTGCCTTATCTTACAGTACATGTCTTATGAAACGTGTCTGGTGACCCAGCTATTTCCCCCCCAACCATGGGCTACTTCAAGCGTGCTGTCTTTAATACAAAACTGTACCCCTCTCATGTCCACACTAAATATTCACTGACCAAATGAATGGATGGGGTCAGAGGGCCTTGCCAGGGAGAGAGCCCACTGGGCTGAAATACTGGGAGGGGAATGCATCACTCTCTTCTATTCTGGATGAAGAGAGAAGAGACAGTATGTGTCAGGCCTCTGACAAAGTCTTTTGCTGACCGCAGGGCCCCTCTGAACAGAGGGCAGAGGCAATATGTCTGAAGAAGGTGTGCATGAGGACAGAGGCTTTAAAATGAGCCCACAGACGCGAGGGCAGTACCAAGACCCACTTGTGTGTGGTGGCTTGTGTTTGCCACAACCCCATTTGGACCTCATAAGGACCCTGGGGGGTAGATGTTGTTTTCTGTTTTACAGGGGAAAGAAACCAAATTCAGAAGGATTATCCAAATTCCCTGATACCATTAACTTAAATAAACATCTGAGTGGGGACTCAAGCTTGGTCTTTGTCTAGAACCTTGTAAATATTCCTTCACGAGAAAATCTACCTATCTTTGCGGCGGTGACTTCACGGAAGAATCTAAACACTGCCTGTTCTTGCTTTCTGGTAATCTGGAGTCCTGCAGATAACTGTCACATCCTCACACATTTACTGTTCTCCCCGCAAAACAAAACCAAACACTGCAATGTCCTCATGCTCTTTGTCACAGGGAGTTTAATTTGCTCTCTTGCATTTGTCCTAATGATACAAGCCCACCCTGCAGGTATGATAGCGGGATGGGCCAGAGGAAGAACAGACCCTGACCTCATGGCGTGTGATGATGGACACCCGGAAGGCCAAATACAGTCATCAGATGCGGGCCCTAAATGAGTGGCTGAGATAGGGATATGGACAATGCATGAGAATTTACTGGAAACCGGGACAGGATGGACGCTGACAGCAAGGTCACAACAGCCAAAGGAGCTGAGACAGTGGCTGCAAATGGGGCTGTGGGTCAGCATGGGAAGGAAGGTTCACCTCCACGCTAGTGTGGGAACCGTGCTTGTTTTGTCTACAGTGAATCTAGAACGGGGCTTGGCATTTTCTGGGACAGAAGGGACGTGAGATTCACTCTGGCCCGGTTCTGAGCACAGTCAGGGGAGCAGTGAGAACATCCAGTTCCCCAGATCCAAAGCCAGCCGTCTATTCTGGCACCACCTGTCACCCTCTGGTCAATGATACAGCAGTAATAGCTCGTAACTGTATCCATTGCTCTCCACCCTGTAACCACCACTGTTGTCCAGGGATATGTCATCTTTCTCTGGGAGCTCTGTGATAGCCTCCTGTCTGCTCTCCTCTGATCTCCCAGAGCACATACCTTGTCCCCTCTGCTACCACTCCCAACCTCTTGTCCCACAGCCTCGTTCCATCCCCATTCTTCAGATCACTTTCCCCAGTTGGGTCAGATCCTTCTGTCATCTGCTCTTAAAGCACCATGGATTGTTCCTTCCAAGCCCTTATCATGATTTCTCATTATATATGTATATATATTTTTGTACGTGATTAATTTCTTTCTCCTCCACTAGACTTTAAATTCCACAAGGAGAAGGACAGCGTCTATTTTTTGCTCATCTATGACTATGTTTCCCAAGCAACCAACACACTCGATGACTTGGTGATTGTTAAATACATAGATAAATACATTTCAGTGAACGAGGGAACTGACCAATACCTGAGTGCATGATGTGACAGGGAGTCACGACTCAAGGCAGCCTGCTGGGCAGGCATCAAGGACAAAACCGAACAAGGCAGAACACCGGCTGAAACCTCTGGCCTCCTGCAAGAAGACGGAGACTCATTTTTGAAGCACTTACTTAAAAACGTCTTTCATTCTTCTGAAATGCTTTCCTAAATGGATGTAGTGAACTAAAACCGGGAATCACCTAGTGGAATCCAACAACAGCAACAAAAATGGAGCAAATTGGCTCCTATCTAGGCCAAGATAAACAGACTAGAAACTGAAATGTCACACTCATGGGTCTTTTAGAACGGAGAGGCGGGGAGAGCGGGCTGAGGAAGGCGAGCGTGTAAGATGAGCTTACACCGTCTCATGTGAACTTTCTGTAGCTGCTTGGTGCTCAAACGATTTTGGCTTGGGACCAAAGGCACCTGCCTCATGGGCTGCTCCTCTCCAGAAACCACGTCCTCCCTCTGCCTGTGCCTCTGCAGGGTTAACTACCCTCAGGGCTGGGAGCGTTGACCACGCTTTACAGATGGGACCACTGAAGCCCAGCGAGCACAGTAACTAGCCAGAGGCAACAAACCCGGGTTTTCTCCTTAGTCCGAACCCTCCTTCATCCACGGCATACGTGCCACTCCATCAATGAAAACCGTTCTTAGCTGCGGCCTGGATTCCATCATTTCTCACCATAGCTGGGGAGAGAGGCACTTAGCTCTGTGTGTTGGTACCCAAAGGACCGGTCTAGTCCAGGCCCTGTTTCTAAGCTCCCTTGAGTCAGTGCTTCAGGAGCGGGGGGGGGGGGGGGGGGGGGGGGGAGGGGTCGGGCGGTGGAAGCGTAGGGGTGGGGGAGAGGGGCAGAGTATGGATACATACTCAATGAGTATGGATGGTGTGGGGGAAAGATCTCAGGATTTGGAGTCAGCTAGACCTCAGTCCAGATCACGGCCTCTCTCGTGGCGATTTGCCGAGCCTTTCTGAAAGCCCTGGCCTTCTCATCTGTGAAAGCAGTAGAGTAAGATGTCCCTTGCGGCATCCCCGTAAGCATCGAGTAGGCAAAGTGGCCAGCCCAGACACTGTGCTTCTGGTGGGGACCCGTTCGTGTGTGCCCTGTCCCGTTTCGGTCATCTCTCCTTCAGGAAGTAGCATGGTACAGAGAGCGGGTGTGGGTTTTGCAGCCAGACCCACCCGGTGAGATCCCGCCTTGGCCACGGACTAGCTGGGTGGGCCAGTGCAGGCGGCTTACCTTCGCAGATCCTCCCTTTTCTCATTTGTAAACTGGAGCTAGCAGGTGCGGGAGGGCCCACCTTGCAGGCTGAGCCTTACCCAACATAATACAGGCGCAGTGCCTGGGGCTGAGTTGGGGTGAATTCATTCCATGTAAATTTCCTCTTCCACCTTCCTTTGTGGGTTGATGAAGCAGATCATGGCTATTTGCCCTTCCAGGGGCGATTGAGTCTTAGAACGCACACATTTTCAGAAGGGAATGTGAGCCCAGGAGTAGCCACGCAGGGTAGGAACTGAGATGTCGGCTCTCGCAGCCTGTCTACGCGGAGGGCTGTTTGTGGACCCCGCTCGCATTGGGATGCCATCCGTGTACCCGAATCACGCCTCTGTACAAGGCTGAAACTCTGTTGCGGATGAACTCGGCTCTGTCTGAGCCACGCAGCTTCCGAGACGTCCTGATGACGAAACTCCCTCTCTGTTATTCCAGGAAGCGGAGCTCCTTTCATTTCATTTGTAAAAGTGGCTATGAAAAGGAAACCAGCTCTCACACCCTGAGCTAGCCCTGAGGGCATTTTTCTACATTTGTCCACCAATGGGATAAAATGTTCCCTTTCTAGAGGTGTTCTTAGTGCCTATGTTTTCTGGAAATGGGAAGGATTGAGTATCCCACGTGCTGAAGAGGCAAGTGCCTTCCTCTAGCACTGCGAGTTCTCTGGAAGCTCCCAAAGCATCCATTTCTCATCATCTCTATGTGAAAGGCGGGGAAGGGGGGGTGTCTACTAAGCTTCTGCCTGCCCAGACTGCGTTTTCGTGAATCCAGGGCTTTGGCCTCAGACCTACCTGTGTTTAGATCCTCTCTCTGCCATTTCCTTACCTTGAGCAGATGCCTTAATCTTTGTGAACCTCAGTGTCCACATCTGTAGAATGGGAGAGGGAAGAGAGCATGGAACGGTGTTGCCACTTGGCAATGTTCCTCCGTCCTTCCCCTCATTTCTTTAGGGTCTGTTGAAAAGGTGAACTATGGGACACCTGGGTGACTCACTCAGTTAAGTGTCTGCCTTCTGCTCAGGCCATGATCTCAGGGTCCTGGGATCGAGCCCCACATCAGGCTCCCTCCTCAGCGGGGAGCCTGCTTCTCCCTCGCCCACTCCCCCTGCTTGTGCTCTCTCTCTCTCTGACAAATGATAAAAAAAATGTGAACTAATTAGGTGTGATAATGCTGTGCTCCCTCACACAGGGAATGATTCTTGATAGCCCCAGAGCCAAAGAAGACAGCAGCTCTCCAGATCACTTCCGGGCATTACTTGCAGGGACCCAGGACCTGCTTGGCCAGGCAAAGCAAGGAGGTAGGAAAGTCATGATTGAGTCTGCCCAGACACAGGTCCCAGGATGACCCCCCACCCCCTGCTCCCCAGGCCATGCCTCCCCACCCAGCGCTTCTCACCACACTCTTTTTGCAGTTGTGGCCACTGGGGTTGAGACTTCCTTCTTTCCTACTTTGTAGGTGACATCATCTAGGCGCTGAGGGCTTCTGGGTGTGGGGTGGGCTGCTTTCTGAGGGCACAATGACCCACCCACTGATGCTTTCCTCAGGCTCTTTTGTCTCCACTGCCAGGCTCCACAACTTTATGTATAATTTCTGACCATTCTTTAACCTTTCTGAGTCTCAGTGTCCCCATCTGCAAAATCAGGGGAGTAGGCCTGTCTCAGCATTTTCCAAAACGTCTTCTGTGGGATCCTGGCTTGGGAGGAGGCTACAGGTGTCTCCTGAACAGAGTTATGCCATCAGGTAAGTGTGGGCAAGATAAAGGCTCTTCTTTACTCTCAGACTTCTTTTTAGTCAATTAAAAAAAATATTTTATTCATTTATTTGAGAGAGAGGGACTGAGAGAGAGAGAGAATAAGCCAGGGAAGAGGCAGAGGCAGAGGGAGAAGCAGCCTTCCTGCTGAGCAGGGAGCCCGACGCAGGGCTCGATCCCAGGACCCTGAGATCATGACCTGAGCCAAAGGCAGACGCTTCACTGCCTGAACAACCCAGGCACCCCTCTTCAGTCAATTTGAATCTTCAAGAGGGGTCTGTGATGTTCTAAACATTCTCAGGTTTCCTTACCACCATAATATCCCCTTAGACACGACAGGTGGTGTAGCGTAGTGGAGTGGGGAAGGACACAGACACGGGAGCCAGATTATCTGAGGATAAGCCCTACCTTTGCCACTTACTAGTTGTATTCATTGTTGACTGCTGTGTAACATATTCCCGCATACCTGGTGGCTGAAAATAACACAGATCTGGTATCTCATAGTATCTGTGGGTCAGGAATCTGGGACTAGAGCTCAACTGGGTCATGGCTTCAGCATCTTTCACAAGGCTGCAATCAAGGTGTTGGCCCGGGTTGGGGGTCTCAGCTGAAGTCTCTGCTGGGGAAGGATGGGATTCCGAGCCCACGTGGTTGGTGGCAGAATGGAGTTCCCTGTGGGCTGTTGGCGGGAGGTTGCCCTCACTTTCTTGCTATGTGGGCCTCTCCAACATGGCAACCTGCATCCTCAAATCCAGCAGGGGAGAAGTCTGCTAGCAAGATGGATGTCACGTCTTACGTAGCCTAATCGTGGAAGTGACAGCCTGTGCATTTGGTATATTCCCTTGGTTAGAAGTAGTTACTTGAGGGGCACCTGAGTGGCTCCGTCGGTTAAGCTCTGATTCTTGGTTTCTGCTCAGGTCGTGATCTCAGGGTCGTGGGATTGAGCCCCATGTCGGGCTCTGTGCTCAGCACAGAGTCTGCTTAAGACTCTCTCCGTCTGCCTCTGCCCTTCCCCCTGCTCTCTCTCTCTCAGATAAATAAATAAATGTTAAAAAAATGGAGTGACTTGACCAGCTCATACGCAAGGGAGGAGACTATGTAAAGGCATGAATACCAGGAGGCAGGGACCATCAGGGACCATCTGGGGCCATCAGAAAATCTGCCCATCACACTAGTTGCCTGACTTTGGACAATAACTTAACTCTGTGCCTTAGTCTTCTCATCTGGAAACTTGGGATGGCAATGCTAATATCTTCTATATAAAATTGTGACAAAATAAGTTAACATAGAGAGACAAGTGTCTGGCAGACAGCAGACACTGTCTATTTCTATTTGCTCTCATTGTTAGCAGTGCGTGGCGCAGAGAACACACAGTAAACAGTGTTCGCATGTGATGTGTGGAGGCAGCGAGCTATGTGGAGCCCCTGGCGCCGTCCCGGGCGCGGCCTGGGTCCCCAGTGGATGTTAGGTCCCTTCTCCACTCCCAGGTTTGTCTGTCCAGTCTGGGACTTACCGGCCCAGCGAGGTCAGGTCCGGTCTTCCCCTCTGTTCAGCTCCTCCCCTGTCCCGTCCCCCCACTGTCTCCTCCACCAATAGTCATTTTCTCGGTACAGTGGCTGCGATGGTGCCACGAGCAGTTGAGCGCGTCACAGGGGCTCTGGATGAGGCTGGCAATGACAATTAAGTGCATCTGAGGTGCCCGAGCAGCGATGGAAATGAGGTGAATGGGAAGAAAGAGAATAAAGGTCTAGAAAAGTGGGGAAAAAAGAGACAGGCAGGACCACTTTGAAGAGCAGTGCTATTTTTTCTCAGTGGACGTCAGAGTCTGAGGTGTTTTAATATTCATATTTACAATCTTAGAGACACTGGCCCACGTTCTTTTCTTCCATCTCAGCTGCTCTTAATCACTATATTCAAAGCGGGTGTTCCTTCCCAGGCTTCTCCTCAGCAAATGTCTACATGGCATCTACTTTTAAGTGAATTAAAATGGATTCACTTGGCAACTTTCATGACAGCTCTTGAGTTCACAGAAACCACTGATGTCGGCCCTGTGCTCTGCATTTGCCAAGTGCCTGCACGCCCAGTAGCCCAGCTGAACTCTGAAGTGACTGGGTCAGGTGGCGATGGCTCCTGTCTTTGTTTTAGAGCGGAGGGAAACCTTGGGCAGCTGAAAAGAATGACCTTGAGCGGAGGTCAGCCCCAGCACCTATATCACAGCACCCGCGTGCAGCCGAGGCATGCGTCTCATTCTGTTATTCTGTTGTCCACAGGTGGCTGCTGTTAATGGGAGGCTATTCATAAACTGTGGGGAACGGACTCAGGTCTTTAGACGGCAACGCCACTTGCTGGTTGTCATTGGAGAGCAATCAGTACCGAGGAAGAGTTCTGACACTGTTTCTGCGGGGCCTCCCTGAGTCTTCCAGTCACACTTCTATTTTTTTTTTTTTTAAAGTAAACTCTACGCCCAGTGTGGGGCTCAAACTCATGACCCTGAGATCAAGAGTCACACGCTCTACCGAGCCAGGCAGGTGCCCCTGACCACCTTTCTGTTTTAAGCCACCTTCCTTCAACAGCACAGGAGTGGTTGGTAGGGAAAGGGGAGAGTCTCCCGGGATGGTTTCCTTGGTTTGTCAGGAAAGCTGTCTGACCTCTGTTGGCCTCTATCCGCCATGTTGGCTGTCCACTGCAGAGCAAGTGCGTTGCTGGGATGCCAGCGCTGGGCAGCTTGGCCAGAGACTCAGGCTACTCTTGTTCCCCTCAGTGCCCAGGAAAGGGACAGCCTCTGAAGACGTTCCCCTTCGCTCTCTGGGAGAGGCCAGTCACAAGCACAGTTTTCTCCTGGAGATGGGCTGGATCTAGGTTGCTGGTGGGGACACCTTCCCCAGGCCCAGATTGCTTTAGTCCTGTGTTTCTCAACCAGCAGTGACTTTGCCTCACTTCCTACCCCCTGGGGACATTCGGCAATGTCTGGAGATGACTTAGGGGGACAGTTTGGGATGTTACTGGCATCGAGTGGGTAGAGGTCAGGGGTGCTGCCCAACACCCTAGAGCACAGGACAGCCCCACCACAACAAAGAACGACCCCACCCCCATGTCGGTAGTGCCAAGGTTGAGAAACCCTGCTTCGCCCTATTCTTTCAGAACGTCCAATGAGACTAGGGGTTCGGGTGGAAGAAGGCAGGATAGCCTGTGGGAATGGGCTCAGACTGCTAAGTAGGTACTTGTCTCCAGGGCACCCCATAGCTCCCCACCCCCTCCGCTTCTCTAGTCCTCCCTTGTCTGTTTTAATTCTGTTGGAAACCAGCACTGTTTGACAGGGCAAAAATGTCTTCCCCATACTTCCTACGCCTGGCCTGCTTTTGGCCGTGGCCTTGAGGCTCTGGTTGGGAATTCATGTGTTACTGTTTGGAGAGAGTCATATTTTTACAGCAACATAACCCATTTTACCTTTATAGTAATTGTTTTGGAATAAGAAGTAATCATCCAGGACTGACCAACTTGCTTTACTAAGCGTTCCTTTCTCACTCCTGGCAAATTGCTTTGAGAATTGAACAAAGCCCGGCTCAATCATGCAGGATATCCATTCCAAAGGATGCCGGGGAAGTAAATCTCTGTTAAGCCAGCCCGAGTCATGCCTCCTCCTCCTTCTGCCCAGGGATCAAACGGTGAGCGTGCGGTTCATTCCGCATGCCCATGGTCTCGGGGATGGGTGCCTTAAGCCGGGAGCTTGACCGGGGCCTGTGCGATGCTCGTGGGACTGCATAGGAAACTTGTAGTGATAGACTGTTCTATTAAAGAGCTTTTGGTCCTTGGGGCTGAGGTCAGAGTCGGCACTTTCCACGTGGCTGTGGAAATTAATTTATGGCTGTCTTTCCCCGACAGGGTTCTGTGGAATGTTAAATAGGCATGGAGTAAAAGAAGTGGTCTAATGAGTTTGTTCTTTACCGCAGGACTTCTCAGTGTCTTTACGTTGTTAACAAGCTGCGTGAAGTGTCGAGAGGAGATATAGCATGTGGGGTTCCCCAAATTTATTTGGGCTCAGAACTCTTTTCTTTATAGAGCATCTCCCGTGATTAGTGATCTGCAGACAGAATTTTGGAATATTGGAAAGGGGAAGGATGAGATCTTCTCTCTTCTCTCCGCCCCCCCCCGCCCCCTCCCGGCCCTGTCCCTATCCCTGGCGTTTATTTGAAGTCCGAGAAGAGGATGGTGATTATTTGGTGTTTGTAGAATGATGGTGAGGCTAAGAGCGGTTGACAAACCCCATTCATCACAGAGTGTCATGCTGTGGGTAGCTCTGCCCCCACAGCAGCCTCTGCCCCTGCCCAACGGTGCAGGGAAAGAGCACTGGAAGGGGAGTTAGGAGCCAAGGGCTCCAGGCTAAGTTTCGAATACCTTCCCAAGGCCCGAGGTCTGCGATTATGCAAGAGTTGTGACACCTTGATCTCCTGAGTGAATTAGTCCCATTTCTATGATTTCCTCGCAGACGCTATTATAGAGACTGCCACCGCCTTGGCTGTTAATGATGTGACTGGGGGTCGGGAGGAATAGGTAGAGCATGGACCAGCCTCCCTGCAGCACCATAAGTCTTCTGAATCAAATCTCAGCAGCCCTGTGGGCCCGTTGTCTCAGGACACCGCTGAAACCACAGCTGTTCTAGTCCTTCTCTCATTCGTTCAGCAGATACCGAATTGGGTTTGAGCCGGAGCCAGGCTCCCTCTGTGCGGGGTGCAGGGGACTCAGAATGGATAGGAAGGGGTCCTTACCTCCAGGCGCATCATCGTCCATTTCTTGAAACCAGAAACCCCACCCCTTCCCCAACCGCAGCCCTGATCCGTAGCCAGATGCCAACAAACCTCTGGAATCCATTCACTTTCCATCTCTGCTCCTGGGCATTCTAGTCCTTCTGCTTGGCCTCTTGTCTCAGTGGCCCTGCCCCTTCCTTTACAGGTGAAGAAACTGAGGGGCTTTTTCTCCTCCTCTCCCCAGGCGCCCACCTTGGCCTGGAGAGGAGGGAATGCCCGCTGTCAGGGCGCTCCGCTCAGGGAAGGGCGGCCCTGTGAGAACCCTTTCTCTGCCCTCTTGTTTTTCTTCACCGAGAATTGGTTTGGTCATGTGTGCCCAGTGGGCAGGGCTCCTGGTGTCTCTCTGTCTTCTTGAGCTGTTTGCCCCAGGCATCAAAGAGCTCTGTTCTCAACCCATGCCTGACCCAGGAGACATCCTCTTGTCCTGTGGGTTCAAAGCTCTACATTTGGGAGGGACAGGAGGCTTCCACTCCAGCCTCCGTCCCAATTGTGTTTGCCTTTCCAGCTTTATCAGAGGGCTCTTCCTTTTGGCGGTTATGGGGTACAAAGTGGCCATTAACAAATCCAGACTCGAATTCCTCGTGTGTCTTTGCTGGCTGGCTGGCCAGCCAGCGGGGAAGAAGGGCAGGCATCAGCGGTCCGTCTCCAACCCTGCCCCAGATCGCTAACCGTAGAGGCAGAGAGGAGGAGGGGCTCGCTCAAGGTCATGGGGACTCTTGGTAGATGTGGGACTCGACCTGCGGTCTCCTGACTCTTGAGGCCTGGTACTTTCCTCCCCATCTCCCTTCTCCAACGGGCAGAGCTCATCCGCGATGCTCTGCTTGCTGAAAAGAGAACGAAGCTGTCTAGACACAATAATAAAAAATGGATCCAGAGGGACCTGGGTGTCTGAATTTCCAGTCTCATCTAGGTTCCCTCCTCTGGAAGTAGGGTTAATCGTGGCGCCTTCCTCAGGGCGTGACGACGAGCACGAGCGCCCGGCACCGAGTAGCGGCTCAGTACATGTTACCGCCTTCCCTTTCCTCCCAACGAAAACAACCAAAGGACTTTCAGGACAGAAAAATCTAGGCCAAGAAAGGAAAACAGAATCCAGCTGATGCAGACGGCAGCTCAGGTGTGTTCCTGACGAACAGTGAGTCCATCAGTGAGGTGCGTGAGGAGCTGGAATTCCCATCTGGAATTCTGGGCGTTGTAACCATTCCCTGCTGGCCGTGTAGCGCCAGCCGAGCGCTCTGGGTGGACGCGTCCAGAACACCACAGGCGCTAATATCTATAAATAGGGAGGAAGCCATGAATGAGAGCTCATTAAGTTCTTACTGACTGCTGAAAAGTAAATTAGAAAAAATAAACGGAGCTGAACATTTGTGTAAACCTCAATCTTTTTGATGTTTTTCAATTAGCAGAGTCATTTTTCATGTGAAAAATTAATGGCTGTCATGTGCCACCTGGCTCTAGAATCAAGTGACAAATTTGTTTTAATGACCACTGTCATATCTCTGGATTTAGGGAGGTATGACTAGTTACAGGCCATCTGGGGTGGGAGGAGGCAAAAAAAGGGAGCTGGCCTTCCGGGAGCACTCCCTATGTGGCAGACACGGTGCTCTGCTAGGATGCACACCGTCCCTGGAATTTTCTCTGTGGCCCCGTGGAGATGTTATCCTCATTTTATAGATGAGGTTCAGAGAGGTGAAGGAACTTGCCCAAGGTCGCACAGTAAGATGGGTAGGGCAGTCTGGTTCTGGAGTCTGTGTCTCTCCCACTAAGTAACACTCTGCAGAGGGAGAAAGATGTGGCGGGAAGGAGGGAGGTGTCCTGTGAGGTCGGCAGGTGGCCTGAAGCAGGCGTGGGGTGGAATTCAGCGAAGAGGGTTGACGTGGGCAGAATCCAGCTGCAGGAACTCTGATGTGGGAGATGCTAAGGGTTCTGCGGGCATGGAGGTCTCTCTCTGAATACCAGAGCACCTGCCACCAAACTGGGGCTCCCATCTCTGGGAGAAGGACAGCAAGAGCAAGGCGGGAGCCAGGCAGAATAGGATGTCTATTGGAGGAGGGCCCCAGGGTAGGAGGCGCTCAGTAAACATTCAGTAGGACCAGTGAGCCCTTTTCGAGAGCAAGATATTACAGGCAGACACAGGGCCAAGGCCTATGCCCAGCGCTGGGACAACCTCACAGGGTGGGAGAGCAGCAAGGAAGGCTTGGTGGGGAGCCCGCTATTCCAGTCTCGAGCTGCCTTTGCTCTGGGGTATGAGGGAGGCATGTGGACTTCCTAGACTCGGGTGGGGCTGCTGGACCCAAGTGTTTTTGCTTATCCTCCCTTTTGGTAGTGCATGACTGGGCAAGGGCAGGAACCTACCAAAGTGATCCTTTAATTTCGGAGGGTTTCTCCAAGGCTCGGGGATGAGCCCTTGGGACCTGACAGTGGTGAGCCTCTGCTGTGGGGGAGGGAGGTTAAGAACAGCTCTGCTGTGAGGCAGGGCACCCACTTGTGATCTTGGGAGGATTTCTTGGAGCCGCAGGCTCCTCTCAGGAGTTTTGCCTATTGGTTTGAACTTGACCTTGAACCTGGGGGTAGATAGAGGTATTAAGGTTTTTCATAGGTCTCTCTTTCCATTTGACTTCCTCTTCTGTTTCTAATTCCTGAGGTTCATGGTTATCTTGTTTGCCATTTTGTAGTTTGGTGACTTATTTTTTGTTGCTGCTGTTTCTTTTGGCAATTTGAGTATTTTTTGATGTATACCTCGTAGTTTCCTTGAAACCACACTGTTCTTCCAGACATTTCTGGGGAGACAGTGTTTGTTCCAGCCCTGACCTTGCTTGTCGACTGTTAAACATTTATTCTCCCTGTCTCTGTCCTCTCTCTCTCCTTCTGGTATTATCTATCTACCAATTTATCCATCCATTGATTGGGTCATTCATCTAGCTAACTAGCCTCCTGTTCCTCTATGCATGCCGTGGCTCTGAATTAGCAAAGATTAAGATGCTTGGTTAAGGAATAACCCTTGTAAATCATTCATGCTTTCCCGTGGTCATAGAAAGCAAAGAGAATTAAAAGAATAAAGAAAAATTCAGTTAGTCTTAATCCTCATCTGGGTTTATAGTCTCTCTTTCTTCCCCTAAAATGTTCTCTTCTTGCCTGTGTTAGAGTCAGGGAAGAAGGAAGTCAGATTTACGTTGACTGGGGATTTAGTTACATCTGTGGGACGAGGCGAGCGTAGGGTCCTCCTACTTGGCCATCTTCCCAGCCTTCTTTGTTGACTGGGGTTTTAGACCCCAGATGTAAAGCACAGATTTTTAAGATTGAAGAAAGGAGGGGAGCCATCCAAGGATCCTGAGATAAGACAATAAGGGGCGAGAGTTGCTGTGATGACCGGGCTCATTGATTTCTCCCAATTCCCCACCTGCCAGGCTTCTGGGGCTTGTGTCCGAGGTAAGGGTTTGGGAACCGTTGCTCATACTTGACCAGCTTGTCCCTGGTTTTCAGTATAGCTCCTTGATGCCCATTTCTGACTCTGTGATAAGTAGCCTTGGACTGGGAAGCTCATGGAACCCTCTCCAGGCACTCTCTTCATGGCCCCATAAGAAGGCAGGTCAACCCTTGGGGCTGCAGTTCCTTGCCTTCTCTCTGTTCTCCCGGAATATACCGAGTTAGATGAAATAGTGTTACTTTATCCTTCTATTTCTATCAACAAGTGAAACTGGGTTTTATACAATGGGTATTAAAAAAAATCTTAAATATGTGAACTCTACTTCAGGCAGTTTTGCTGAATTTAAAGCCTCATGTTGTGGGGTTTTTGATAGTATGATATAAAAAAATAAAGTTTTATGTTGTAATTTTCTGCAGTAAAAAAGTATGTCTCGGGATGCTTGGGTGGCTCAGTCGGTTAAACGTCTGCCTTGGGCCCAGGTCATGATCCCAGGGTCCTGGGATGGAGTCCGACATCGGGGTGGGGGGTGGGGGGGGGTCTCTGCTCAGCGGGGAGCCTGCTTCTCCCTCTGCCTGCTGCTCCCCCTACTTGTGCTCTTTCTCTCTCTCTCTCTGGCATATAAATAAATAAAATCTTTTAAAAAAAGTACGTCTCTTTTATAATATGTTGTTTAAGGTTGCAAATAGTCATTTCTTGAAAGGGATCATTTAAAAGTGGGGGCTTTGAAGTCCGATCCTTTAGTTTCAAGTCTTCACTCCACCATTAATTTGCCGTGTTACCCTGGGAAAATGACCTTACTCTCTCCATGCCTCAGTGTCCTTATCCGCATGGTGTAGAAAAAGTACTAGCAACGGGCCATGGATTGGCTAGCAATGCTGTGGGTTGGCTTGCTCAGTCTCCGCTCCACCCTCCTAGGCTGCCTTCCTGTACGGCAGAGCTCTGGAAGCTGAAAGCTGCCTTTGCCAGATGCCCTTGCAGTGAGGTTCAGGTTGCTAATTAGAGCCATTTGCCCGAGATTTGGATGGCCAAGACCTTCTTCCTGCCTCTTCTGCTGGCAAGCGAGGGCATGGGGATGCGAGGTCTTGGGGTAATGTCCTAGTGTCCCGTCGCCAGCCTCCTGGGGCCAGCGGTACTTATGGAGGTAGCAGTGGGGGCGGAGGGCCCCGGATTGGGACTCACAGTGTTGGGGCTGCACTGTGGACTCAGAAGTTCTAGTGTCAGCCCCAGGGGAGCCTCTCCCAGAGTTGGCCAGTTCTTACTGTTCTAGAAACCAGTCTTGGGCCCCTAGAGGACAGCCTACTCATCCTGACCTTCCAATGACTTCGCAGCACCTGATTTCCTTTACGAAATCCCTCCTGCTTCAAAGAGCCAGAGTTGTCGCAGTCTCTTGGACTGAAACTGGATGGACCCCAGTGCCTCCCACAGTGGGTGGGAGGGTTCAGGGAGGTCGTGAAAGAACTAAATGGCCAACCAGCACCTGGTGAGCAGAGTCAGGGTTCAAGAGCCATTAGTGACAGTCACCATTGCCATCACTGTCATCCATTGTGAATGCCTGCCCTTCCTGGCCCTGGGGGTGCGGCTGAAAATGACAGACTCGGGGCGCCAGGGTGGCTCAGTTGGTTGAGCGTCTGACTCTTGATTTCAGCTCATGTCAGGATCTCAGGGTCATGGGATCGAGCTCCGGTTCAGGCTCCCTGCTCAGCACGGAGTCTGCTTGTCCCTCTTCCTCTGCTCCCCTCTCCCCCCCAACGCTCTCTCTCTTTCAAATCAATCAATCAATAAATAAAATCTATAAAAAAAAGAAAAGAAAATGACAGACAGGCTTTGTCCTCTGCAAGATCTTATAGTCCAGAGGATTAAAACTTTTATGAGCTGATTTTCATGATTAATAATAGTTCTTTTATCCTGAGTTCCCTTACCTGTTATTTTTTTCATGACTGTGGGGATCCAAAGCCTGGGCATCCCTGTCCTGGATGACATCCCCCGCTGCCTGTCATCACAGCTTCGTTCTCAGAGGCCAGGCCTTGCGGCTCTGGGAGCGGATCGTGGGCTTCGGGAAGCCAGGGGAAACAGAGAGCACGGCTCCTTCTATCGCCTGCCCGCTCTTGGCCCAGTGACTGGCAGGAGCGGATTGGGAAGGAAGTAGGGTGAATGAATGACCTTGCCTGCCACTGTTCCCAGACCTGCGTCCAGGCCAGCGGGTTTCAACATTAGAATCATCAGCCAGCTTTGCAAAAATCTGATGCCCGGTACTCAGATCCAGAAATCTGAGGGGCACCGTTGAGCTCTGTATTTTTTAAAGACCCTTGATCCCTTGCCTCCCGCCACCAACCTTAATAATCACGTGTTTAGTTGTAGGTATGTTAATCCTATTAGAATCCGTCGCGGAGGTCCCAGTCATCCGCTGAGAAGCAGTGACATTAACCAGTTTGATTTTGTTCTTTTATTGCCTTTCTCGCCCTTGGTGGGGCAGGCATCACAAGGTGTGGGGTGAAGACCCAAAGACCCAATGAGTTTATAGAGGTTCCTGTCCTCTCGATTTCCAGGGTCTGCTCTGGGGCTTCACGGAGGCAGTCTTTCTGGCACCTGCCAAAGAACTTGGCTCATTCTGACTTGTTGGGCCTGGCAGGAGTGAAATCCTTGGGAAAGACAACCCCCCAGCCCTCAGGAACATGTAGACATCCTGCTATTATGGTTGAAGGCGTGATTATTGCTGGAGCCTTTCAAGTGTTCCTAGTGCAGGGAGAGGAGTAGCTTTGCCAAGAGTCTGTCTGAGTATTTGCATTCTTGCTTCAGTGGGAGTCTCTGGTTTCTGGGAGTTGGCTCCCTCCATCTCTGCAGCTTGGTGGGCAGCAGCTGGAATCCACTCCAGTCCCTGGAGCTAGCGTTTTACACCTGCTCTGGTGGGGGTTGGGGAGTCAGAGGTGGCCATGAGCCAGTTTCTACGTTTCAAGCATTCACAGCCTGGTCCAAAAGGGCAACAATTACAGGACAGCTATAGCATCCGCAGCCCCAGACGCTTTTACAGGGAGTGGCAGAGGTAGGGAGGACTGACTCACTCTTTTCTGGTTGAAAAAAGCTAGAGCCTTAAAGGGAACATGGACATGTGCCAAGTGGAGAAGGAGGGGAAAGGCATGTCCGGCAGAAGGAACAGCATTGGCAAAGGCACAGAGGCAAGTTGTAGGGCACAAAGTAGGAGGGATAGTAGCAGAAGTGGGAGGGGGCTGGGTCATGAGGACCCTCCCAGCCAGGCTCAGGAACTGGGATTCGGGCCTGCGGGAATGGGGAGCCACAGAAGGGTTTTAAGCAAGGCAGTGACATAATAGGATTTGCCTAATGGAGAGATTCCAGGCAGAGCTGGTGTGGCAGAGAGGCAGGAGATTGGAGTCAGGTCCCCTAGGTCCTTAACCTGGCTCTGCCGTGTCACCAACTCTGATTAGCTGCCTTCCTTCTTTGACCCTCAGTGTCCTATAAAATGGGCATGAGGATCACTTATAATGTCCTCCCAAGGCTGTCCAGAGGCCGCAGGACAGCAGGAGAGGAAAAGGGAATGTGAGAAATTCTGCTTGAGCAATTGGGCCCTGTTGATGGTGCTGTGGTCCAGGCCGTAGAGTCCTTCTGAGTGCCAGCAAGCAGGAGGTAAGACGTGAAGGGGGCTGGCCCTGCTTTGCTGTGTCAGCTGCTGTGAGGCTGTCTACACTCCTGCGAGCTCTGTGCCTCCCCACTTGCTCATCCTTGCACGTCTCCTGTCCCACCTGGCTGGTTTGTCTGGGATGCCTAGATGGAGTTCACTTCTCGGGGGCACATTTCCCCTTCCTCCCCTGAGAGGGAGGGGCTGTGGGCAGTCTCCGTGACTTGATTGTCCGCCTGGTGTGAGGAAGGGGTAAACGTGGTGTGCGGGCGCCCAGAAGAACTTCATCATTCCAAGGATGCTTGCCTCAAAATGAAGGGAAACCCGGTCAAGGAGCTTCTTTGCTGAGGCCAGTGGTTTGGATTTCCCACAAAGGAGCCGAGGTGGCATGGAGAGGCCTCGTGGACAGCTCTAAAGAGAGGGCACATGGGAACTGCTGCCATCCTGGTCACGCGTCCCTGTGTGAGGCAGTCAAGACTAGCATCATTTCAAGTTCCTGCCTTGCCACCTGTTTGCTGTGTGACCTTGGGAAAGTCCCACAACCTTTGATTCTTCGTACGCAAGTGGGGTTTTGAGAATCTTTGTTGTTCTAAAGATCTGTGATAGTAATAACTGCCCCTAGTAATTGGAAATAACAACCAGACTTCAGGAATAAGAAATTATACATGAATTAAGACCCTGGAAATAAGAAAACAATTTATTTCAGTATGTTCCAGTGCCCCGATTCTTCGTTATTTTCAATTCCTCTCCCCCAGCCCCCTGAAAGACCTCTAATTAGCTCATAGACCTTTGGTATGATCCGTGATTGAACACAACGTGTGTGAGAGGCATGCAGGCCCACCGTGGAGGGAGCCCCTTCGTTTTCAGACTGCTGCAAGCTCAGAATAATCAATGCCTAATACTTGAGGGTAGACCCTCAATACTTGAGGGAGACCTTTGCTGTATTAGTCTGCTAGGGCTCCACACAGGGAGGCTTAAACAACAGACATTTATTTTATCGTGGTTCTGAGACTGGAGGTCCCCATCAAGGTGCTGGCAGGCCTGCTTCCCCCTGACCTTCTTCCCTTGGCCTGCCTCCACTTCCTCGCCGTATTTTCACATGGCCCTTCCTCCGTGTGTGCTCTCTCCTGCCCTCTCTCCCTCTTCGTATCATCGACCTTATAAGGTCTGTTGCATCAGGACCCCACCCTGACGGTCTCATTTAACTGTAATTACCTCCTTAAAGGCCCTACTCCCCAAATAGTCACATTGGGGGTTAGGGCTTCAACCTGTGAATTTGGGGGGGGGGTGGAGACACATTTAGTCCATAGCACTTAACAACTGAAGAATTGTAGCATTGTGGGGAAGTAGAATTAAAGCCAGAAGACCCAAGTTCAAGTTGATTCCTTCTGACTCCATGGTGGCCTCTAGCTCCTCCCCTCTCTGGGCTTGGTGTTCAGAGTGAAATGAGGGGATCTGAGCAGAAGACCCTGAAGGGCCCTTTTGGCCAAGCCATTCTAGCATCCGAAGGGTCAGGATGCAAAGTAGGGCATGGGTTTCTTTCTCATGCTCGTAGCTTGATGGTTTCTGAGAACCAGTCCCAGTCAACCCCACCTGGACGTGATGATCTTACAGAGGCGAGTGAAGGAAGGATTCTTCCAGGAATTTTGCAGCGGCCTGGGGCTCAGAAGTCTTGGGGCCTAGCTCTGTTACATATTTCCTTATACAGCCTTGGACTTGGACAGCCTTCCTGGCTTTGGGCCTCAGTCTCCCTGTTTGTAAAATGATTTCGGTGAACTCGTTGCCCTCTCAGCAGGGGGAATGGGAGATGGTTTATTGAGACATACGGTCATCTCCCTTTATCTGAAGTTTGTTTCCTGTGGTCAAACACAGTCTGGAAATAGAGGTTCCTTCTGATGTCTCGTCAGAAGGTCAGTAGTAACCTAACACTAGCTCAGGATGCCTACGTCATTCACTCACTTCTCATCATGTGGACATTTTATCATCTCACATCCCCACAAGAAGAAGGGTGAGTATGGCACAATACGATATTTTGAAAGAGAGAGAGAGCACATTCACATAACCTTTATTACAGTGTATTGTTATAATTGTTCTATTTATTATTATTTATTATTAGTTATTGTTGTGAATCTCTTACTGCGTCTCCTTTATAAATTAAACTTTAGCATAGGTATGTATATGTAGGAAAAAACATATAGGGTTCGGTACTGTCTGGGGTTTCAGGCATCCACGGGGGGTCTTGGAATATATCCCCCACGGAAAAGGGGGTCTGCTGTGATTGACACACGACATCGTGTAAGTTTCAGGTGCACACTTACATACTGCGATATGATTACCACCGTAGTGTTAGGTAACACCTCCTTCGCATCCCGTAACTACAATCGCTTTTTTACGGTGAGAACACTTCAGATCTGCTCTTTTGATAACGTCGAAATGTATAACGCAGTATTATTAGATCCCCGAAACTTATTCATCTTGTAACTGGAAGTTTATACCCCTTGACCTTCATCTCCCTATTTCCCCCCAGCCCCTGATAACCACCATTCTAGTTTCTGTTTCTAGGGGTTCGGCTCCTTTAGGTAACATGTATAAGGGAGATCATACATCCATCCGTGTTGTTGCAGATGGCAACGGACTACGTTCCGTTGTATGTATTATAGATACCCCATCTTCTTTATCTGTTCATTCACTCAGGGACGACTCTTGGGCTGTTTCCCTGTCTTGCCTGTTGTGAACGCGGCCGCCGTGGACAGGACAGTGCGGACAGGGGCCGGGGAGGCAGCTTTTGCGTCCCGCGTTTACTGTGCCCGTGTTACGATTCTTCACTCTGAGAGCCGTTCTGTGTTTTCGTATTCAAATCGTCTTATCCCTGCATCTCTTTTCTCATTTACCCCATCCAGTTGGCATCACTCAAAATTCCTTTTAAGATCTGACGACTTTTCAGAAATTATTTTCCGAGTCTGACTAGCTCTTTGATCCGGCCTTTGTGCTTTACCCTGGCGGGGCAGCGGGGAGGGGAAGCGGGCCTTTCAGGGTGAAAGCTTCCTTCTGCGCCCGCTGACAGTTGCTGTGGCCACACTGGGGTCTCTCTTCTGTCTTCGTGTATTACCCTGCAAAGAATTGCCCCTGCCACTTCACACTGGACCCTAAGCTCTGAAGGAATGGGCCGCTGCACTGCCATCATGTCTGCGTGCGGAAAGAGGACTGGAAGATCAGAAATTGGGGCACAGGACCTGGGAACCCCCCTTTTTATTGATACTTTCTATTTGTTGGAAACTTGATGTTAGCTCCCTCCTTAATTATTATTATTATCATCATTATTATTTTAAGTGGACTCCACGCCCAGCATGGAGCCCAAGGCGGGGCTTGAACTCACAACACTGAGATCAAGACCTGAGCTGAGATCAAGAGTTGGGAGCTTAACCGATTGAATCACCTAGGCGCCCCAGAGCCCTGGTTCTTGAACCCCACTTGTGTTGGTTTCTCAAGGCTGCTATCAGAACGCCATGACCTGGGTGGTTTGGACTGACAGAAGTCAAGGTGTCACAGGACCACACTCTCTGAAACCTGGAGGGGAGAATCCTTCCTTGCCTCTTTCTCCCTGCTAGCGGTTTGTGGCGGTCCCTGGCGTGTCCCTTGGCGTGCAGCCGCCTCCCTCTGATCTCTGCCTCCTTTCTCACGTGGCATCCTCCCCTCGTGCTCCTGTGTGTTTCTTACAGACATCAGTCATATCGGGTTCAAGGGCCCATCCTACTCCAGTAGGACCTCATGTTAACCATTTACATCTGCAAGGACCCTAGTACCAAGTTCACATTTTCTGGTGCTGGGGTTTAGGACTTCAGTAAATGTTGGAGGGGGGGGACATGTCACAATTTAACCCATACCATCACTATAAGCGAGGTCCTGGTTTTTACAGTTGAGAAAACAGGCTCAGAGAAGTTTATGACCCCTATAAATTCATATGTGTGACAAGTGGCAGAGTCACTAGTCCTAGAGGCAGTCCTATGTGAGACACAGTAGCTGATGAATCAAGCGTGGATTCTCGATTCTGGGTGCACATTTGGACCCCTGGTGAAGTTGTGACATACCCATCTCCAGGTCCCATCCCTAGAGTGTATTGATTTTGTAAAAACCCCTTGGGTAATTCCATTGTGTGGCCAAGCTTAGGGACCAGGTGATGTGCCTAAGAGTGCACATGCGGAAGGGGAGGCCAGCTTTCTTGTTGATCTGCGCTTCCTCTGTTGGAAAGTCCATGTCTGACTGTACCGACGTCTGTTGCTGAACTTGACCGTGACTTCGGAGCCAAGGAACAAGGTCTGGCTCACCTGGCTGGAGGGGCTGTCCCTGGGCCCTAGTGCTATTTACGTTAAACCACTGGGTGCCCAGTGGCAGGCTGGGGCGTGTGTGAGTTTCCCCAGGGGTCCTGGAACGCAGAATGTTGTTATTTTCCGGCTGGAGTTCAGGTCCCTGATGATCACCTAAAGTGTCACCTGCCTCGTCCACCAACCCCCTGCCCTCACGTTCACCAACTCACGTCCCCCACTCCTGCCTTTGGATGGCTTCTCAGATGAGCCCCACCACACCCAAGGGCTTTGCACTGGCTGGAGTCTGCTCCAATGTGCGATGCATGGGTTGTGATGATTTAACCCCTCTCCCTAATACCCCCAGCCTGTTTTACCTGGGTTTCACCCCAAAGCCTCTGCTCTCAACCATCATATTCTACTAAAACTGTCTGTGGGACCCTGTAGTGGGAAGCGGCTCAGAGCAGCAGTCGAGAGCTTTGGCCTCAGGCCTGTCTGGGTTTGCAGCCCGGCTCTGAGGCTGGCGGTATCCCTATCTCGTCGGGAGGATGAGAACTGAGCGGACTGATGTATGGAAAGCGTCCTTCCGATGGTGCCTGCACACATGAACACCAGTGTGCCAGAGCCGGGGTGAGGCTGATCTTTAGGGGCCCCCGCTGCCCCAGGCTCAGGACACCGCCTCTCTGCTTCTGTGCCACGAGAAAGGGCCACACGGGCAGGTTTGCAGAGGGGTCTTGGGTCAACTCATTTCTCATAAGATCTGTTTCTTTCTGCTTTTATTTATTTATCTATTTATTTTGGAAACCACACTTCTGAAGTAAATGAAATTGTCACTTGGAGACAATAGGGTGTAGTGATTAAGAACGTTTTCTCCGGAGGGGCGCCTGGGTGGCTCAGCCGGTTCGGCATCTGACTCTTGGTTTCAGCTCAGGTCATGATCTGGGGGTCCTGAGATCGAGCCCCGTGTGGGGCTGTACGCTCGGTGGGGAGTCTGCTTGTGGATTCTCTTTCTCCCTCTGCCTGCTGTCCCTCCCCCTGCTCATGCTCTCAATTTCTCTCTAAAATAAATAAATAAATCTTAAAAAAAAAAAGAACATTTTCTCTGGAACCCATCATATGGCCTTGCCATTCAGAAGCTATGTCATCTTGGGCAAATTCCTAGCTTCTTGGTGTCTCTTATGCCTCATCTGTGGAAACAAAGATAATAATGATGCATGTCTCCTGGGGTTGTCGAGATAGTGCAGGTAAAGTGCACGGGGCAGGGCCTGGCTCTCAGAGAGCGTCCAGTCTCTGTGGGCTTTTATGACCGACTGCTCACCCTCTGGCAGCCTGTAATATGAGGTTTGGATCTTCTTCAATCCCACAACTGCTTGTGAGCTAGGAAGTATCATCTCGTTTGCAGATGAGGAAACAGAGGATTGGGCATTTGGGAACGGCCACGATCATATAAGTAGTAAGTGGTAGCGTCGAGATTCGAACCTTGGACTTTTAACTAAAAAGCCCCAGGTCTTTTTTTTTCTCCAGAGTTTTTAATCTGGGTCCCAGGAACATCTAGTGGATTATTTGTAGGTTTCATTGGGCTTGGGGATTCTTTGAAAGAGTTTCAAAATTGGGCGTTTGTGTTTGGGGGGCAGGATCCGTTGCTTTCTTTAAACCTACAGAGTGAACCATTGCATTATGCTGACTTTCTTATATGGTAGAAAAATTACTTAACTCCAAATATATGAAACTGCCATTGCTGAGATCGTGCAAATAATTGGGCTGTAATGCATCTGGATTGCTAGAATTAATAATTTCCACGTTCATACTCTGTGCACACTGCTCTAGTGCCTCTAGCACCATTTGACCCCCGTGGTTTTGGAAAGTCTGCTTCAGAAGAGAGGACAACCTGGAAAGCCTGAAGTCACTCTTGGAGGTAGACCCAGAGTCCTGGGCTTCACTCCCAGCCTTTCCTCTGCCTCCCAGGGCTTTATTTCCCTTGCCTGTAAAACGTGGGGGTTGTCCAGATGGCCACCAAGTCTCCCCTGACCTTCTGGGGGCCATTTTGCTTATTTTTTCTTTTTTTTTTAATTTTTAATTTAAATTCAATTTAATTAACATATACTGTATTGCTAGTTTCAGGGGTAGAATTTAGAGATTTATCAGTTGCAAATAACACCCAGGGCTCATTCCATCAAGTACCCTCCCTAATGCCCATCATCCAGTTCCCCTCATCGCCCTCCCCGCCTTCCTGCTTATGTCTTTCTTATATGAAGTCAAGGCAAAGATCTGGAAGCTCTTCTTCAATCAACATGCAGGCACGTTTTCGGTAGACAGGGTGAGCGCCAACACAGCCAGTCAGTCATTCGTCTGCTACATCTGGGGATGATCTCAGTTGAGCAGAAGCCCCACTATAACTCCCCCTTCCCTATCCCCTCACCTTGGTCACCACCGAGGACTGTAGAGTCCGATTCGGAAGAGGCCGTGGAGGTAGCTCTTCATTTATCCTCCTGTGCTCCTGAGCAAACCAAGGCACACCGATGGCGAGTGACTTGTCAAGGTCACATGGCTAGGAAGTGTGGCTGGATTGAGACTTGAACCCAAGTGTTCAGACTCCAAATCCAATGTCGGTTTACAAATCCAAGTTAGTACACAGAGCCCTGGGAGAGCCCCTCGAATGGGATTGATGCCCTTAAGAGTTGAAAATTAGTGTCCATAAAAGGGACCCGAGAAAGTTTCCTTATTCCTTCAGCCTTGTGAGGACACGGTGAGGAAAGAGCCATCCGTGAACCAGGAAGCTAATTCTCACCAGAACCAGAGCATAGTGACGTCCTGATCTTGAACTTCCAGCCTCCAGAACCATGAGAAGTGAATTTCTGTTGTTTATAGGCCACCCAGTCTGCGGTGCCTGGTTACAGCAGCCCAAACTAAGGCAGTGGTCGTGTCGGCAGTAGATTTAGAGAAGAGGGAGAAGAGGGTCACTCCTGCATCCATCATGTTTTCTTGGATGATCTATGGTGACTTATTTTTAATATGACTCTTTGAAGAAGTTAGAGTTACCTCTTTGATGTAACTCAACTAACCAACCCACCCACCCACCTGCCCACCTATCCAACCCAATTTCAGAAGGATTCTAGATGTCTAAGAGTTTACTCTACAAAGTGCTAGGCAAAAGATGTAAGGATCAAACAGCCAGCTTCTAATTGCCCCTGGGATTCCTTGGGTAGACTGAATGTGGGTTGTGGTCAGATGTAGAAACTACCTGAAGTTCTTTGGAAGTAACAAGCAAGTGGGTTGGTTATTACTTTCCCTTTGCAATAAGAACGGGATCAGTTGGAAGAGCTTGGGGGTCAGACAGCATGGATCCTGAATTTAAATCCCCAGCTTTGCTACTTACTAGCTGTGTGCCCCTAGGTAAGTTTCTGTCTTTCTGACCCTCAGTTTACCTAACTGCAAGATGGAGACAATAACGTTTAGCTCAGAGGGTGAAGTGACAGGTGCGTCTGAGGTGCTTTCTGCCGGCATTGGGTGGGAGCTCTCTGTTATGGACCACGCGTGTTGATAGAAAGCAGGAATTCTGGCGGAGGGACTTCTCAGTGGGGGGCATCCCCTGGAGGGGCTTTCTAGGCTTGGCCTTCCAGGCCCACCTGCCAGCCACTGGTCCCTTCACTACGTGTGACTGAGCATCCATGAGAAGCCAGGTGAAGAGAGAGGAGCTGGGACAACAAGGTGTGTGAGAGCCAGCGTTTGCCTCAGGGACCTCGCAGATTTGTGCCAGCAGCGGGATGGGTTTTGTCTCCTAATTCTGTTTCTCCCTGGTTGGTTTTTAGCACTCCTCATTCCTCCTGAGTGGTAACTGCTTCAGTGGGTACTGGTCCTGCTGGGGGCAGCCTCCCTGGGGCATGCTGGTGGCTGGGGATGAAGAAGCAGCCAAGAGACATACGGCTGGTCACCTGTGGACCCAGGGGGATTCAGCTACTCAGTTCTTCGCCTCTCCAGTTGTGGGTTCCCTAACCCTGCCCTTTCCGTGGTCTGCACATTTGCTTTTCTTCAAGTATTATTGCAGATAACATTCTGTTAGTTTCAGATACACAACATAATGATTTGATATTTGTACATATTGTGAAATGATTGCCACAATAAGTCTAGTTGACATCCATCCCCACACATACTTACAGATCTTTTCGTGTGTGATGAGAATTTTTTTAAAAAAGATTTTATTTATTTGAGAGAGAGAGAGAGAGAGAGAGAGAGAGAGCGAGAGCATGAGCGGGGGAGGGGCAGAGGGAAAGGGAGAAGCAGACTCCCCACTGAGCAGGGGACCCCAGGGAGGCCCCCCTCTCCCGCCCCGACACAGTGCTTGATCCCAGCACCCTGGGACCATGACCTGAGCCACGGGCAGACACTTAACCAACTGAGCCACCCAGGCGTCCCCGTGTGTGTTGAGAATTTTTAAGATTACTCCAAGTAGCTTTCAAATACGCAATACGGTACTATTACGTAGAGATGTCACGCTATACATCATATCTCCATGACTTACTTGTTTTGTAACTTTTAACTTATTTTATAACTTTTATAACTTTTGTATTTTTTTACCCCTTCACCCATTTTACCCACCCCTGGCCCCTTGCCTTTGGCAGCCACCAGTCTGTTCTCTGTATCACTGAGCTCGTTTTTCTGGCTTGTTTGTTGTTTGACATTACACACAGAAGAGCTATCGTACGGTATTTGTCTTTGTCTGGCTTATTTCACTTAGCATAATGCCCTCAAGGTCCATCCGTGTTGTTGCAAAAGGAGATCTCCTCCCTTTTTTAATGGCTGAATAAAATTATATTGTGTGTATATATATATATATATACGCACTACATTTTCTTTTTTTTTTTTTAAAGATTTTATTTATTCATTTGACAGAGATAGAGACAGCCAGCGAGAGAGGGAACACAAGCAGGGGGAGTGGGAGAGGAAGAAGCCGGCTCATAGCGGAGGAGCCTGATGTGGGGCTTGATCCCATAACGCCGGGATCACGCCCTGAGCCGAAGGCAGACGCTTAACCACTGTGCCACCCAGGCGCCCCACACACTACATTTTCTTTATCCATTTATCTCTTGATGGACACTTAGATTGTGTCGATATCTTAGCTATTGTGAATAATTGTGCAGTGGACATGAAGGTACATATGTCTTTTCATTTTCTTCAGACTAATGCTTGTCTGATGTGAAATTGCTTGTTGTGAAATTGCTTGTTCAAATGGTAGTTCTTTTTTTTTTTTTAGAGAATGCTCGTGTGAGAGAGGGTGGGGAGGGAGCGTAGAGGGACCGGGAGAGGAGGAACCTCAAGCAGACTCCCCGATGAGCATGGAGCCTGACATGGGTCTCGATCTCACGACCCTGAGATCATGACCTGAGCCGAACTCAAGAGTCAGACGCTTAACCAATTGAGCCACCCAGGTGCCCTGGTAGTTACCTCTATATTTTTTTGATGTAAAAAGTAACATGCATAGTTAAATATCCTTCTCCTAAAAGTCTACCTTGGGGGCGCCTGGGTGGCTCAGTCGTTAAGAGTCTGCCTTCGGCTCAGGGTGTGATCCCAGCGTCCTGGGATCGAGTGCCACATTGGGGTCCATGCTCCACTGGGAGCCTGCTTCTTCCTCTCCCACCCCCACTGCTTGTGTACCCTCTCTTGCTGGCTGTCTCTCTCTCTCTGTCAAATAAATAAATAAAAGCTTAAAAAAAAAAGAAAGTAAATACTCTCTTTAAAAAAAAAAAGAACTAAATTCTACCTTGCTATCTGTCTATTCACCCATCCACCATAATAATGGCTAACGTGTGAAGGTTTTCCACAGGCTGGGCACCGTGCTCCATATTTCAGGGTTGAGCCCTCACAGTAACACTGAGAGGAAGATAAGACTATTACCTGTGTTTAAGATGAGAAAATGAGATACAGAGAGAGTAAGTGGCTTGCCCAAGGAAGTGGCACAGCAAGCCAGGAATCCCTGCAGCCCGGGGCCCCGGCCCCAGCCCTGAGCTGCTAGAAGGCACGCTGAGTCTCTGTTTGCGGGAGGCAAGGAGAGACGCCGGCGGTGACTTAGCCCAGGTACTCACACTGGCAATTTCTGAGTGTGATTTGTGACTGTCTTCTTTAAAATCTTCAGTGGTGTTTTGACTTTTGAATAATGTGCGTCTATCAGTTTTATAATAATGAAATAAACTAAAAGAGAGAGTTGCAGATAATCCGCAAAGTGTATGATTTGCGGGAGGCTAGACAGGAAGCAGGGATTTTTTTTTTTTTTTTTTGGCCAGGCAAAGGAAAGGGCTTTGAGAGGCAGTGGGAAGAAGCAACGTTGATTTTGACCATTCTTTTCTTTCTTTCTTTCTTTCTTTCTTTCTTTCTTTCTTTCTTTCTTTCTTTTCTTTCTTAGTAAGTTTTTAAAAAAAATATGTTATGTTCGTCACCATACAGCACATCATTAGTTTTTGATGTGGTGTTCCATGATTCATTGTTTGCATGTAACACCCAGTGCTCATTGCAATACGTGCCCTCCTTAATACCCTTCACTGGGCTAGACCATCCCCCCGCTCTCTTCCCCTCTGAAACCCTCAGTTTGTTTCCCGGGGTCTGTAGTCTCTCATGGTTTGTCTTCCCCTCTGATTCCCTGCTTCATTCCTCCCTTCCTTCTCCTAATGTCCTCCCTGCTATTCCTTATGTTCCACATGGAAGTGAAACCGTATGATAATTGTCTTTCTCTGCTTGACTTATTTCACTTAGCATAATCTCCTCCAGACCCGTCCATGTTGCTGCAAATGTTGGGTAATCGTTCTTTCTGATAGCTGAGTAATATTCCATTGTATATATGGACCACATCTTCTTAATCCAGTCATCTGTTGAAGGGCATCTCGGCTCCTTCCACAGTTTGGCTACTGTGGACAATGCTGCTATGAACATTGGGGTGCACGTGCCCCTTCATTTCACTACATCTATATCTTTGGAGTAAATACCCAGTAGTGCAATTTCTGGGTCGTAGGGCAGCTCTAGTCTTAACATCCTGGGGAACCTCCACACTGTTTTCCAGGGTGGCTGCACCAGCTTGCATTCCCACCAACAGTGTAAGAGGGCTCCCCTTTCTCCACATCCTCTCCATTTGTTGTTTCCTGTCTTGTTAATTTTTGCCATTCTAACTGGTGTGAGGTGGTATCTCATTGTGGATTTAATGTGTATTTCCCTGATGCCGAGTGGTGTGGAGGAGCTTTTCATGTGTCTGTTGGCCATTTGTATGTCTGTTTTGGGAAAGTGACCATCCTCTTCTGCGCTTTGCTCGTTGGGTCCGCTTGATGCTCACCGGGGACGCTCCGCTGCCTCGTGCCCTTTCTGCCACAAGATGGCAGTCACAGCACATTGATGGACCCGGCCCGTGGTCTCTTCGGGGGACACTTGAGCCTCCCCAGCATACAGTGGAGGAAGCCGCTTTTAGAGAGGGAACACGAAGCCGACGTGCCCCGCTGACCCAGACCCTGGGCCGCCGGGCAGTCGTGCTCCAATGCTCGCAAACCACGGCTCTCCCCAGAACAAGGCTGCATTATCCATTTTACTTTCTGATGAAAGAGACATAGAGGTTTCTGGGCATGGAAGGAGTGCCGGCGAGCCTGGAGAATGCGTTATTTGTAATCTCTGGGGTTATTTATCTCGTGACTTGTGTAGATTCTTTTTGCTCCGGGGAAAGAAATTGGTGCTGGCCTCCCAGGTGCAGAGGCTACTGGGCAAGTCCCAAGACAGGACGCTGGTAGCCTTCACCAGAGTCTTCCTGGGTGAGAAGTGGGGTGAAGCAGCTTCAGTTTGGGCTCAGCTTCTTGGCCAGTCCCCAGGGAGGAAGACTGCCAGGAACAAGCCTGGGGCCTAGGCTCTGTGGTGAAATTGGGGAAAGGCACAGGTGACCGGGGATGGAAGCCTGGAGTAGGAGGGGGGGGACACTGCATCTCTAGCCCCTGAGATGCCCAGTAGGGACTAGATTCAGGGTGGGCAGTGGGGGCAGGATTCCTGTATCGCTCCACACCAGCTGCTGAAACAGATGTAGCTTCAAATCTCAGCGGCTTAGGGCAAGAGGAGTTTGTGTCCTCTTCGTGTGATGTTCAAAATGGGTGATCCTGACCAGCAAGGAGGTAGCTCTTCTCCACGTGGTGGTTCAGGGACCCAGCCTTCTTCTAACTTGCGGTCCTGCCATTTTCAACACGTGGCTTCCAGGGACCCTTAGAAGAAGGGGAAGGAGGGGCACCTGGGTGACGCAGTCAGCTGAGTGTCTGACTCTTGGTTGTGGCTCAGGTTGTGACCTCAGGGTTGTGGGATTGAGCTCCGTGTCAGGCTCCACGCTTAGCCCGGAGTCTGCTTGGGACTCTCTCTTCCTCTCCCTCTGACCTCCCCCCCATCCCGCACTCTCTCTCACACAAATAAAAAAAAAAAATAAATCTTTAAAACAAAATTAAAAAAAGAGAGAAGGGGAAGGAGCATGGGAAAACATGCACGGAAGGTTTCCTGGGCCAGGCCCAGCCCGAGACATTATTAAGACCCCCAGAAAGGAGTCTCATGCCCACACCTAACTACAGAGGGGACTAGGAAATGTAGCTTAGTGTGTGCCCAGGACGATGAAGTGGGTTTTGTGTATAACTAGCCAGTCTCCACGAAGACTCATTATTGAAATAGACTATAGAATTTATCCCAAAGAAATAATCAGGTTTGCACACACAGATATTCATGCATGAAGATGTTCATTGCTCGGTTTTTATAAAACCGAGTCTTTAGAATCGACTTCAGTATTTAGCAATAAGGGATAAAACACCCTACGGTCTGTTCACACAAAGGCATTCTATGCTGCCCCTAGGGATGGTGCTGTAGGAGGCTGCGTTTTGGGCCCACAGTCCTCAAGTGCTGTATTAGGTAGTAATTCCCGGAAGCCAGCACTCCTGTGGATCAAGGATAAAATGCAATCAGGCCCTATCTATTTTCATTGAAATGTTCTACCACTTAGAGTGAAACACAAAATATTTACTTTCAGTGTAACTCTTTAAGATGTTCTCTCTGCATTTTTAGGAACAGATTTCCTCAAAAGCAAAATGTACAATTGAATTATACGGCAGACTTGGTCGGGAGACTGTTTCTCTTCTTATGGCCCTGGTTTCACGTCTGAGCCCCACCCGGAACCGGCAGCCTCGCAGGGCAGAGGAAAGGCTTGTTTACTGCCCTGCGCAAAATGCAGGGCTGATCGTAGGCATGTGGTGAATATTTATTGACGGAAGTTGAATTGAATGCAATGTCGTCCAATGAAAAAAACAATCTGAGCAGGAAAAAAAGCAGGGAAAAAACCCCCTCCAAACATTCAGCCTGATGCCAGCTATGTAAAAAGAAGTCCATAAATGTGTCTAAAAAGATGGCAAGAGAACCTATCAGCCTCCTTGCGCTGTGTCATGTTCTCTTATTTAGAATTTTCTCTAGTTTCTATTTTTTTTAGGGTGACTCATTTGCATAATCATTCACATCTATCATTTGCATAGTCAAAATGAACAGAAGCAGTTATTCTTAGAAAAGACTGCTGTAGGGACCAGAAATGCAGCTCCGAGGCTGTGCCTTGGAGACGATGTCACAGGGTGAGGGGCACGGAACCTCCTGGCAATGATGGCTGAGGGGTGGGCGGCTGTTTAAGTCATTTACGCTTAGCTCCTTGGTCTGGGTGCCGGAGCACCCAGCCTGGCTGTGAGGAGCTGGGGAACACGGAGGCAGGGGAGGCGGTGGGGAGCCCACCCTTCTCTCTTGGATATTCATCCTGAGACCTTCTTGACATTCCCTCAGAAGTGTGAGTATGTCCCTCATCGGTGCTGAGAGTTGTGTGGGTTGAGTCTCTGGTGACAGTTGTAGGCTGGGGGAGATGTCATTTGGGCATTCGGTTCTGTATCCCTTTTGGGAGCTTCCCCACCCTCTTAGGGTTGCTAGATAAAATGCAGGATGCCCAGTTAAATGTCAATTTCAGATAAATGACGAAGCATATTTTTGTATAAATATGGCCCAAGGATTACACCCTTCACATAACCCTGGCGAGCTCAAGAGCCCTGTTTTGGTGAAATGGGACCTGAGGCCCAATAAAATGAACGTCCCGCCTCTCTCTGCCTACCTCCTTCCCCTCTGCCCAACCTCTGCTTCTGCCTAGGGGACTGCCAGCAGCGCTGTCTACACCCAGGGCTGCACTGCTAGTTTCAGGGTGTGTAAATTCAGGGTATTTTCCCTGGAAAAGTCCCCCTGAGATGCATCAGATCTTGCCGACTCTTCTGGGAGTCTTTTCAGAGCTCACCCCCTTTACCACCCTTTCCTCGGGAGGACTCGGCCCCTTTCTGGGTTGCCAACTACCAGGCTTCCCTTCCCTGGGTCCTCAACAAGGTTGCAAGGCTCCCAGCTTCCCCCGAGCGTCCTTTTCCTGAAAGCAGCATGCAGCCTATTTGAGGTGATCTCCACACTGCCCACATTTTTAGGGGAACAGACCTGGATAAAAACGACGGGCATTTTCCCTGTAATACATTTCTGAGGTATTTAAAAGCAGTTGCAAAAGCCGTTTGCCCGTGGTGTGCCGACAACGAATGGGGCACGCCAGGGAGTGAGGGAGGTGGAGGTGGAGGGAAGCAAGGCCCAGACACTCCCCAGCTGAGAAGCCAGGGCGGGCTCGTAGGCCCAGCAAGAGGTCTGCACCGATCCCTGGCTCTGGCCCTGGTGAGGAGACATGATAATCTTGCCAGCACAGGAAGCCAACAGGGGTTCGAAGCAGAACAGAGAAGGGTCTGACTTGACTCCAGCAGGCGGAGCGTCTGAAAGGCCTCCTGTGAGCCCCCCCACCACTGGAGCCACCAGGTCCTGGGTGTAATTGGGAGCAGGGCCTGCTTCTCCCAGGCCCATCGCTAACACTTGTCAAATAAAAACCAAACAGTTCTTTGGGGTTGCTGGTTGGTTTTGAAAAGCAAATCTTCAGAGGAGGGTGGTGAATAAATCATCCACGAATATGGAATTTTCCCTTTTTCAAAACATGAGGTCAACCCAAGTGAAATTGCCAGTAGTTCTCTGCTTCGGACTTCACACAACCAGCAGTTTAGATGCCCTAATTATAAAACTACACACGTCCACGAGATACCCATGCGTGCACAAACACGTACTGTCGCGTTCAGACACATTTATGTTACGGGGGCTTGGCAGAGGGGCTCGGAATGACCGGCCCTGCCGCAGACAACTGCTCCAGCTGCCATGGTGACAGGCATCTCCTGGCGTTTTTCACAGAATTGTAAATTGAATTGAACAAGTTTGCACAATCTCCTCTGTTTACTGAGTGCCTTCTTCTGAAGAAAGCACTGGGGTCAAGTTCTCTTTGCTGCAAAGCCATGACTTCCTGAGGTGTCCACGGGTGAGAAGGAAAACAGTAAGAGCCTAGACATTCCCGAGAATGTGGGCAGGATGGGGCAACCCCATCGGGCTGGTAAAGCAGGCTTAGGGCCCACGCCTGATAAGACAGCAGGAGGCACAAAGTTTCAATGAGGCTGATGACAGAATGATCTGGAAAAGTCCAGAAACCTGGGTAGGAGAGTGTTTGGTCTATGAGTTATTTATGTCGAAGCAGTCTGTTGGGATGTGCTGATTTCTTCTTTAACTGTCCTACCATAGCTCCTTTATTTGTAAGCTGTGTGACCTGAGGCCAGTTACTCAGCCCCTCTGAGCCTCAGTTTTCTCATCTGGAGAGAGTAATTCCTACCTCACGGAGTGGCAGTGAACATTTGACGAAGAAAATAAATGAAAGCGTGCTATAAACTGTGAAAGCTCTAGGTAATTGTCACGTACCATGAACAGTGAGAATTCCACCCCTGGAGGGGAGTAAGGGGAAGGAAGAGGTAGTTTCTCCGAGGCTTGGAGAATCAGACCATCAGGGAGTGATCCCAGTAGCCTAGGGAGGAAGAATGGACTGCAGTGGCAATGGTGGGTGGACAGGAAGGGAGCAGAGTTGCTAGGGAACGAGCCTCAGCCCTGCTGGGATGAAGGATGTGATAAAGGGTACCAAATGTTCATGATTATTCCAGTCCCTTCTGAGCTGCCAGCATCGACTGAGGGTTCCCCTGCATGGCCAGGACCCGTGGTGTGGCTCCAGCTTGCTATACTCTCAGGTTTCTGGAAACACAGAGGCCCTGGGAGTATCCACCTTACAGACTCTTCTCCGATGGCCTACGGTACGCTGTGGTGTAGTGTTTCTCAAGCATCATTGGCCTTACACATTTTAGAAATCATCATGTAGTGATTTACAGCAATAACTGAGCATAAATGTTCAATAGTTGATACTGAAATCTCGAAGATGCATGTAAATGACAGGATGAGGTACCTCACACAGCCCGTGATCTTCCAGGAGATGCTCCTGCTAGGAACTTCTACGTCACACTCCCTGCTCGCCTTGCTGCAGTGCTTGTCCTCCTTGGAGGAAAAAGTCTTCAAGAAAAGGGATGGAACACAACCCAAACTAGCTTAAGCTAAAAAGAAGAGAGTTTCTTGTCTCAATCACTGGAAACATCAGCGGCGCAGCTCATTTCAGGGCTCTGGGTCTCTCTGAATTTCTTGGCCCAGTTATCTCCACGGATGGGCTGGTCACTAACCTCCAAAGCTTGCATCCTGCTGCCTAGCAACACCAGCGCAAACATAAGGTCTTTCCGGATAGTAATGGCGGAAAAGTTCCAGGGGGATCCTGATTGGCTCATCTTTGGTCACGTGTCCGGTCCTGAACCAATGACTGTGGTCAGGAGGATGGGGGGGGCGTCCTCTGAGGGACCTCTTGGAGGGAGTGGGCAGAATCAGCCTCCTTTCTGTGCCACAGAGAATGCATTCCCTGTTGGAAAGGGAATGTTCTACTGTTAGAAGAAAGGGAGGAGTGGGTACCAGAGGACAAAGCACAGGGTCCCCTTGCCATACTTTAATATTACAGCTTGTTAACTGTGCGCTCCGAGCCCTCACTATAGAGCCCTCGGAACAGCGGTGTGGAGTCAATGCTTCATCTGTATCTGTTGAATTAATGAATAAATGAACAAATGAACAAGTGAATGAGATACTTCAGCCAGTTAGGTGGTAAATTCTGCATCTCTAATGGGACCTCTTGTTATTCATAGGCATAGCACACTGTTTCCTTTTTTAAAGTGAGGTGAAATTTATATAACATAAAAGTTAACCATCTAAAGATACAGAGTTGGGTGGTATCTAGTACATTAACAATGTTGTGCCCCCAGCACAATTCGAAAACATTCTCATCATCCCCCCCAAAAAACCCCTACCTATTAAAGCAGTCACTCCCCATGACCCCCATCCTCCCCCCAGCCCCTAGCAACCACCAATCTGTTTTCTGTTTCTATGGATTTACGAGTTCTGGATATTTCATATGCTATCCTAGTTCTTAAGCACATTTATGGGGTATTTTTCTTATAGTTACCAAACAAACTGAAGAAAAAACATTCTTTTTAAAAAAGATTTTATTTATTTATTTGACAGAGAGAGAGAGCCCACAAGCAGGGGGTGTGGGAGAGGGAGAAGCAGACTCCCCTGAGCAGGGAGCCGGATGCGGGGCTTGATCCCAGCACCCTGAGATCATGACCTGAGCCAAAGGCAGATGCTTAACTGAGTGAGCCATCCAGGCGCCCCAAACATTCATTCTTTTATTTTTTTAAAAGATGTATTTATTTATTTTAGAGAGAGAGAGAGAGCGTGTGCAGAGGGAGGGGCAGAAGAAGAGGGAGAGAGAGAATCCTCAAGCAGACTCCCCACTGAGCACAGAGCCCAACATAGGGCTCTATCTCATGACCCTGAAATCATGACCCGAGCCCAAATCAAGAGTCTGACGCTTAACCAACGGAGCCACCCAGGTGCTCCAACATGATTTCTAATATATGGCGGCAAACAACCCAGACCAGCTTGAGCCAGCTTAACTGAGAAAGGAGGGGGGATTACCAGCCCACCCGATGTCAAGCCTGGTCCAAGGGTCTGGTTGCCAGGGTCTGAAGACTTGCCGGAAATTTATCTTTTGTTTCTGCTTCTTCCCATCCATCAGCTGCTTCTTTCTCTGCTCAGATTGGTTTCTTCTGCTTTATAGAGCATGTGGCAGAAGATACCCTCTCCCCAAATGCCAGGTTAATATCCATTCTGTTCTCACTTCATTCAGAGGCCCTGTGTCCACTTCCTAATTTCTGGAAGAGGGAATCAAGTGGTCCAGCTTGGGTCAGGGGTCTCACCCTCTCCTGCTCCCAGCCCCATCACCTGCTGAGGGTCTTGGGGGTGGGACTATCCTATAAGCGGATGAAATTGCTCTAGCAGGGCAGAGGGGGACAGGAGTCCACATTAGCAGGGAGAAGCCCAGCAGCTACTCAAAGGTGAGGGCTTCTCATCAGGAGACCTGCCTGTTGCTCATAACCCCAAGGGCTGCTCTGGTCTCCCTGAGCATGGCTGTAATTGATTTTTGCTTCAGAGGGTTTCCTGACCCTTCTTAAGATAAGAAAAAGGACTCACATGAAATTCTCCCAAACAAAATCAATGACTTTCCTTTTCCCACCAGCAGACAGAGGCAGTCTGCCATCCCTCTGAGTGAGCAGACTGGTGAAGTGTGGAGCCCAGGGCCCAGGGGAGGCAGGCTGCCTTGGTCTGGAAGGGGTCTGCACCAGGGGGAGACAGGTTTCGGGGGGGCGGTCGGAGTCACATGGGTCGAGCTGCATGCCCCTCGTTGACCTTTGCGCTATTTCTTGGTCCGGGCAATTTTCTACGCCTCTTGACAGAAGTCTTTGAAGTTGGCCGGCTTCCTAGTGCCCGAAGGGTGTGCACCCAAGGGTCTAGCATGGTGGGGAGAGGTTTAAGGTGGGGACTTCCGGCTACTGGGTTCATAAAAGGCACCTGTGTGGCAGCGGTCAGGAGAAGAGCCTCAGTATCGTCAGGTGGGCAGTTAGCATCCAGCTGTTGCAGGTTCCCCTGGCAGCTCAGCGGAAAGAGGTCCCCGCTCCCAGAGCGAGGAGCACGTGCTCAGCAGCCTACCTGGAGCTGTACTTCCAAAATCCAGATGCCCCGCGGCCTCCACACCAGCCCAGCTGAGAGCCTCTCTAGATTCCCCAGGTGGAAGGAGGGGACAGAGTGTGCACTTTGGAGCCTGGCTGAGCCATGGACTCTGGTCCTGTTACCTACTCGTCAGGGGACTGGGACAACTCAGCCTCAGCTTCCGCATCTATAAAACGAGGCTAATCGTATCTGTCTTTTGTTCTCTTGACGTAAGGATCACATAAGGCACAGAGCTTAGCTGGGTGGTACAGAGGAGTTCTGTTTATCCCAAAGACACCCAAAGTGTTGAATATATTATTGTAGTCGGGCAGGGCCACACCTGCTGTCTCTCTGCTGTGTCCTCGCTCATACCTTAAGTCGCTGGTTATCTCTGGGCAAAAGGCTTCCACGCTTTTGGCCTCAGTTTTCTCATCTGTAGAATGAGGTTGTGAGAGAATGAGGTCCCTCCTGGCCTCAGTTTTCTCATCTGTAAAATGAGGTTGTGAGAGAATGAGGTCCCTCCTGGCAGGGAAGCTCAGGTCCAGGGGGTCCTCTGGGAAAGCGCACGAGCTCCCCAGAGTCCAAGCCTCAAAGGCTGACCACTTGCAAGATGGCTAGAGACTGAGGGTGCCTCCCCCTGAGCCCCATGGTCTGGAAAGACCAGAGCGCGCGTGGAGTGTTTTCTGCGTGTGCAAAGGAAAGAGGCTGCCCTGCCACTTGACTGCCCAGATTTGGTGCTTTGCTTACAGAGCCTGAAGCTGCTGGGCCAGAAGCTTCATGAATTACAAAGAGTTTTCCAAAACCAAAGGCCGCTTGAATATGCTGTTGAAGACGACTACGTTCACACTGGCGGTTATGGTGAGTATAGGGCATTATCCTTAGAAAATGACTTTTCCATGCAGTTTCGGAATGGAAAATGCAATATGGTGAAAGATCGTTGACCAGAGAGCCCAGAACAGCAGAGCAGTGTCACCTTAATACAGTCTTTTCCTTGGATGGCTATGAAGCTTTGTTTTCAATATTCAAGAAATGGGCTTGGGTATCATGCAAGAGCCAATTTATTTGCTCCGTCCCTCATGAAGCTCAGTTTATGGTGGTCATGCGATGAGGTCGATCATTTCTCCTGGGACCCCAGGCCGACCTCAAGCCTGGTGCGTGGCAATGTATCTATGTGTGTCCTGTCTGACCGGCACTTGTAGGCGCTGGGTGAGGAGGCCACCCCGCAGAGGGGAGGGAGCTGGAGACAGAAGCTCTCAGTCTAATTCCGCAGCTCTCCTTCACTATGTGGTTTTGGGCTGTTTCATTTCTCTGAGTTTCTGCTTCTTGGTCTGTAACGCACGGAGATAGCCTTGTGCTCCCTCCCTCCCGTGGAAGGTGGTCAGGAGCCGGGCAGGAGATAACACACGTTGAAGACGTTTTGCAAGGTGTAAAGCTCTATACCTATCCCCACACCTGTGCTGTGAGGCACTCTGCTTTTTGTATTCACTGTCGCTAGTTGATTATTACTGTTACTTGTCAATGAGGATACCATCAATCTTTGGAATGAAAGGAGGGATTCTGGGAGGACATGGGGGACCTGGGGGCAGGTTGTTACTTTGTTACATCATTGATACGTGGTCACCAAAGAGAAAGGGATGGTGTCAGCCTTCGACCTCGCCTACACCCACGCCAACTCAAATTCCCCAGTGGGTTTCAAACTCTGCTCTGTGGAACCTTAGATTGCTGTAGAGGCTTCTGGGATTCCGCAAATATCTGAGCATCACTGTTGTAGAAGCTGGGGATATAGTGGTGGTTATATTACTTAATGCCCCAGTGACAGTTCTCGTCCCAACTGGTGGAATTTGAAGGCACATGCCCCGTCTGTATCCCCGGTTATCCCTGATTATGAACATCCTGAAGGATCCATAAATATCATGCTCAGGAAAAGCTTCCAGACCTCTCCGGCTGCATAGAGTTCCTCTCCTTCTCCTCTCCCTGGGCTCTGGTGATCTACCGAAGAGTGCACGCCCAAACGGTACCGCTCTAAGTTTTTTAGGCGAGCAACGCGGGGAGACAGCAGAGTGCTAGTGGGATGCCCGTCCTTGCAAAGTGCAGGAGTAATGAATGTGGCAAGAGGAGGGAGCACAGCAATTTGGGCTTCATCGTTTGGCAGCTTTGCCTCCTGAGAATACCTTGTGGTTTGGGAAATGACCCTTTAGGCTCACTGTAGCATTTTTCTTTGAATAAATGACAGACATCCATCATGTAATACATCCCTGGCAACATTTCAGCCTGTCACTAATGACCTTATTGGAAAGAACATTTAAGATTTAAACCTTTCACGACAACCTCTCTTAGCTCGGGTACATACATTTGAAATAAAATAATTATGGTTTTAGCCTGCGGTCAAGTAGTAAATCCATGACTTTTCCAGAAAAGAATCAGCAATCTCCTCTCCCCCCCGACCCCCTTCAATTCTTTAACACAAATGCGCTTAAATCAACCCCCGCTGGGTCCTGGAAATATAGTTAGATGACTTCAGCCATTTTTTGACCAACTGATGGTATATTCTCTGAGGTGTCAAAAGAATTATTATCTTATTTTAGGAGTCAAGGTTGGAGCAGGAAGTGTCTGCTATTCTCTCGGATAGCTGTACATCAGATTCTAAACTGATGGTCTTTGTGGCCGAGGAAATGATCGGAGTCCGGGGAAAAGACACTGAATATTATAGTGGCATCTGATAGCTTTTGTAAAGCTGAAGAGATGTTGCTTCTGGTAGAACTTTTACTTCAATTAATATACGCCCATCCGCAACACCTTTGTGCGAATGTTTTAAATCTCCGATGGGAGAGACGTACCCTGACCTTGCGATTCTCTGCTTCGGGTGTGCAAGTGTGTGACTAGGTGTTTCCTAGCCAGGCCCATTTGTGCGTGGTAGGGACACGAGTATGGCATTTCTCTGCTTTGATGGAAGTGCAGCCTCTTCTGGCTTCCTGCCAGCTCCTTGGGGCGGTCTCTGGCACTGGAGGGCAGCGAAGGTGAGGGGCCTTCCCCGAGGAAGGAGCCGGCTCCATTGTTGACAGGGGATCGAAAGGGGGAGCGTGCCTATACTGGTACCACGGCGTTCTGGTTCTGTGCCAGCCATCGTGATAGGTGCTCTGCAGAACAAGGCAGGTGTGGTCCCTGAGCTCATGGTCATGACGTCCGGGGTTGGGGGGGGAGGGCAGATAAGTCAACGGGCAATTGCTAGAAAGTTGATGAACTCGGAGAAGGAAGCATAGGGTCCTATGGGAATATTTGGCAAGGGAACTTACCTGGTCTGGGCTTCCTGGAGGCCCTCTTGGAGGAGGTGACGTTTATGCTGAGGCCTGTGATATGGAAGCATGGAATGTAGGCTACGAAGCAGAGCTGGCTGCTTCTCACATTACCTTGCAGGGATTGTCACGTGGCTCTTATTCCAGCCAACTCCTCTTCCCAGAGCTGTGGCCAGAATTGTCCCCATCCCCACCAACCTTTCCCAAAAGTTTATAGACCTCACTTCCTCTTCTCTTAGGTGGAGATCCCTCCCCTCCCAGGGATCCCCCCCATTTCTTCTTTGCATACGGATCACTGGTGCGGTGGTGTCAGTAACTTTGGACTTCCCAGATAAACCTAAATCTTCTGTGTTTAACCATTCAGACTAAGACCTCTGTCCCAGATGGAGAAAGGATACAAAACTGAGGGCTCAGACTGGTTTAACAGTCAGGTTATGAGTCCAGAAGACCAACACAAGCTCATCGGGGATCTCATGGGGGAGGCTTTGGGACTGGCTGGGCCCCAGATCAGCCAGCGGACTGAGCTCCTTCAGGGCACAGATGCGTGGACCAGGCAGTCCTTTGTTGGGAGGCTTTGGCTGAGTTTGGGGTACAGTGTTTCTTCTGTATAAAGGAGAACAAACGGGCCCTGTTTTTCAGAATTAATCAGAAATGCTCTTCCTGAGTCAGCCCAGGACCTCCTTTGCAGGCAGACCAAGAAGACCCCCTTGCCTTGTATCCCATTGCCCAGGGCCGGGATGGAGGGATCAGGCCAGTCTCCTCCAGGGCCTTTCCCAGAGGGGCTCTCTGTCTTGTTGCCTCCCCTTGCCGTCCATCCTGCCTGGGCTCTGTCCCTGCTCCTTGCCGCTTTTGGTTTCCCCTGGATGTCCAGTCACTCTCAAGTCCTGGAATCTGACACCAGGTCCTTCCCTTGCCCAGCCTTTCATGCTGAGCCCCCAACCATGTCCTGAGCATGGGGCCTTTTCTCCGGAAAGCCTGGGACAGGCTCTTGGGGACCAGTCCTGGCCCTTACAGCACAAATACGGGGCGCTGAGAGACACCAAATGGCGGCAAGAACTCCAGGTGGGAGTGAGCACCTGCCCTGGAGACTGAGATTGCTGGGAGATCTGGATGTGGGGAGTGGGAGCAGGAGCTTGGCCATCAGAGGGCGAAGCTGCTGAGGAGTGGGTTGCGAGCCAGGCCTAGGGAGGGAGGAACCATGGAGGAGCTAAGGGAACGACCTCTGACCCTCTAAGGTTTGGCTCCTCCTTCCTTACCTGGTCCCCTCTCAGCTCCCGCGCTCCCCCATTTGCTTATGTCGGAAGCAGGGGGCCTCCTTGCACCCCGCCCCCATCCAATCTGTCCCTGGACTCTTCCCCTGAAACTTCTGGAACCTGGTCACCTCTCTCTACCCAGCTGCCTCTCGCTTGGCCCGTGTCCCTGTCACTGTCACCTCTCCCCAGACCTTCAGTCACATTGTCATTCCTGACTTCTCTTTTTTCTTTGCCAAGAGCCGCCTCAGTCTGGATGAGAAGTCCCTCTTCTACTCTCTTGTGCCACCATCCTCTTCCTTAATTGCACTTACGATAATTTGCAATAACATACTCATCAGAGTGAGGATCGTCTCTCCTACCTCTGTACACCTGTGACTAAAAGGACGAGGAATGTTTTGTTCCCTATCCCCGAGCCGAGCCTGGCACACGGGAGACCCTGATATGTACAGAACGACAGACTGACGGAAGGAATGACACTCGACTCTGTCATCCCCGACGGTTAGCCACTAGCCACGAGTATTTACATTTAAAGGATGAAAGTTAAATAAAATAGAAAGATTCAGTTCCTCAGACACACTGACCACATTTCAAGTGCTCACCAGAGCCTTGTGGCTCATGGCCACGGCATGGGGCAGTGCAGAACGTTTCCAGCACTACAGAAAGTTCTAGGGGCCTGCAGTGAACAAATATGCCTCTGGGCCCATTCATGCAGTGGGCTAAGAAATTTAATTTTTAGCTCAAGCTCCTGTTCTGCTGGGTGTGGGACACTTTCTGTTCTGTCTGGGGTCCCTCTCTCCCTTTTCCTGTGGTGGGACAAACGCTAGGAGTTTCACGTAATGCCAGAATTTCCGGTGGGGTCTTGGTGCCGTTCACACGGTCACTCCGGAGGATGCCTCCTTCTCCTCTAGGCACCAGCCCTGAGGAGCAAAGAATGCTGAAAGTCTTGTAATGAAAAAGAGTGACGCCAGCCTCCCTGTCTCCCTCCTCAGCTTCTTCTCATTCCCCAGAGGCATGCTTTTCCATTAAAAAAAAAAAAGCTATTTCTCCAGGATCGTAAATAATATGTGTTTATGACTCTCTCTTGATTTGTCCACTTCAGACATTTTCTGCTTAATTCCTATTATGGTAGATGAGAATTTTTTGTTTCTGTTCATCTCTTCAATTCTCTCATCCTTTCAGTTTTCTTGTCTTAGAGTTTTTTGACAGCACAAGGTGTTACTATAACGACACTGTTACTGTTCACTATTGAATGCACTAAGCCTATGTTTTTTTTCTTGAACAGCTTTTTAAAAAAGTAAATAATTGTGGGGTCCCTGGGTGGCTCCGTCAGTTAAGCGTTGGCCTCTTGATTTTGGCTCAGGTCATGATCTCAGGGTTGTGAGATCGAGCCCCTCATCAGGCTCCATGCTCAGCGGGGAGTCTGCTTGAGAGTGTTTCTCTCCCTCTACCCCTCCTTCTGTCCCTGAAATAAATGAATAGATCTTTTAAAAAAAGTTAATGATCGTGACATTTTCTTTCTTGTTTTCTTTGCATTCCTGGCAAAACCTCCTCACATCCTCTAATAATTTGCTAGGACAGTTTTTAGTGCAAATTTGCATATAAACCTTTTATCCTCCCCACCCCCGGAAGAAAAGGACTCTTGGAGTTCCCCATGCTCCTGGTCTACCCTGTCCTGGGGTTCCCCTTACTCCTGGGATTCTCCTTACTACTCACCTGTGCTGGAAACTCTGTTTCCTCAACCCCGTGGCTCTGTTTGTCATGATTTTGTCCTTCATGTTGGCCAAGCACAGCTTTCGGCAGCTCTTGAGACAGGGGGCCATTGGAGGTAAACTTTTTGAGTCTATGAATGTCTAAAAATATCTTTATCCTAACTTCACTCTTGGTGGATAGTTTCACTGGGACAAGAATTTTAGGCTGAAAATAATTTTTAGTCAGAATGTTAAGGTGCTGCCTCATTATTTTCTGGCTTCTGGTATTGTTGTTGAGAAGTCCCAAACTAGCCCATGGGGGTAGTGGTGGGAGACAGAAAGAGAAAGAGAGAGAGACGCCTACATGGAAGCTGCAGTGTGTCTTTTATAACCTAATCCTAGAAATGACTTACTGTTGCTTCTACCATGTTCTGTTGGCTACACAGACTGACCCTGGTCCAGAGGGGGAGGAGACAACACAAATGTGTGGGTAGCAGGAAATGGGGAACATTGGGGACCATCTTGGATCTTGGCTATCATAGTATCTTGGTCTATGTGTTCTTTGTATGGATTTTCAAGAAGTCCACCATTTACAGGGCCCCATGTACCAGGCTGTCTTTTGCCTTCAATCCTTTTTGCCTTTCTGTGGGTCTGAGGTGATGAACTGGTTTGCTTCTTGTGATCTCTTTCTCTGGCACTCAGCTTTGACCTTTCTCTGCTGTGTCATTTTTCATTCCTTTATTCTTTATTTCTATATGTCATGGTTTGACTTTACAGATAATTTGTAGCCTCATTAATACAGAGTTTCTGTTTCTGTATCTTGCTCTTCTTATTATCTTGGGATGAGTTTTGAGAAGAGAAGGGAGGGGGTAGAAAGGTTTTTTAGCTCTACCATTTTGGAGTCAGAAGTCTTTCCAGGAAATCCCCAGTTTTGCTCTTCTTCATGGATCCTCTATGCCTCAAATCTACCTAGGATTTATGAATTTTCAGTTCAAAAGCCAAGAATGAACTCATTTGTTTTCTGTATTTGGCTATGTGATCCCTTCCCGGAGATGGTTAGCATAAAATGAACGCTCAGATTTGTGAAGAGAGAAGGACAAAGTGTAAAAGAAATGTATGGAGCTGGGGGGCACCCTGGTCATTCATCAAAATGTGTAATTCTGTTATAACAGTTAAAGACGACAAAAATTAAAGATCAGGAACACTGCAACCTCCAGAGAGAAGCTAGGCATGTAGTCATGAGATGTGCTTACAAATTTAAAATGGAAACCACAGGAGAGCTCCAATTTGAATGTTAGAAACAAAGAGAAGGAGAGCCTAGCAAGTTAACAAAACTAGAATTTGATGATGCAGGCAAAATCTAGCTAACGTGATTATCTTGTCGGACCACTCACTTTGCAAATGGAGAAACTGAAGCCAGGGAAGGAAAGGGACTGGACCAAGGAGGCTGAGTCCGTTAAAAGCAGAGATGGGATCTGAACTTTGGCTTTCACTTTGGTGCTGTTATCATTGTAACAAGAAGACTGACATTTTTATGACATCCCTCCTTTCTTTATCATTTGGGAATGGTTCCGACAATTCTCTACCCACCTCTTTATTTCTGAAGAGCAAGAACATAATTTTTACTGAGAGCCAGATGGCCTTTTCTCTGCCATCAGTCTTGGTAATGGTAGTTCTGGGCGGGGAATACAGACTTTGGGAAGTGCAGTCTGAAGGTAAACAGTCGTCCTTACGGCAGGACTTCATGGAGCCTCTGCCTTGTTGGTGTTCACGGTGAGTCTTCAAGAGACGTATGGTCAGTGGATTGGTCGGTTTGGGTTACCATCATAACGTCGCACAGACTGGGCGGCTACACCAACAGAGATTTGTTTCTTCACAGTCTGTCGGCCGGAAGGCCAAGATCAAGTTGCCATCAGGGTTGGTTTCTTCCGAGGCCTTTCTCCTTGGCTTTGAGATGGCTACTTTCTTGCCGTATCTGTCTTCATGCGGTCTTCTCTTCTGTGTGCGTGCCTCGTTGGTGTCTCTCTGTGTCTCCAAATTTCCTCCTCTGGGGTGCCTGGGTGGCTCAGTTGGTTAAGCATCCGCCTTCGGCTCAGGTCATGATCCCAGGGTCCAGGGATCGAGCCCCACATCGGGTTCCCTGCTCAGCAGAGAGTTTGCTTCTCCCTTTCCCTTGGCCTGCTGCTCCCCCTGCTTGTGCTCTCTCTCTGACAAATCAATCAATCAATCATCAATCTTAAAAAACAAAAAACAAAAAATAAGCTAAACAAATTTCCTCTTCTTATAAGGACACCGGCCAGATTGGTTTAAGACCCATTCTAATGGCCTCGTTTTAACTTAATCACTTCTTTAGAGCCCCTATCGCCAAAGGCAGGTACATTCTGAGGTCCTGAAGGTTAGGACTGCAAAGTATGAATTCTGGAGGAGATACAGTTCAGCCTCAAACCGTCAATGTTTCCCCGTCTTAGTGGGTGGTGGACTCCTTCGCAGTATTGAGGAATTTGTGGTTGAGGGAACGTTCTTCAGGAAATGGTGCTCTCGGGAAACACAACAGGCAGGCCAACAGCTGAAAAGATACAGGACCCTATACCAATGTCCAAGGTTAGTTATGACTGGTCTTGTGATGAAAATCAGGAGCGTGCGATGGTGGGTGTCTAGGGGGAGGGACAGAGCTGGCTAGAAACAGCAGCTTTTTAACAGTTTTAAATTTTATTTATTTGTTTTTTAAGAATATGGAGTGGCACATAGAACAGAAGACATGACCCTGGGAGCCGAGGCCCCGTTTCTGTGTCTCTAGGCCTCTTAGAATCTCTGTGATCTCTGTCTCTCTCTGCTTGGCTTCCTTTCTCTTCACTCCCCTTTTCCTGTGGGTAGCTTTCTCCATGACCCCCAAATGAGAGAGTATTCCTTGTCAGATCCAACGTAAGAAGATTCTCATGGCCTCAGCTTGGGTTATGTGGTGGAGGGATATTTCGATCTTTTATTGGCTGCAGGCTGGGTATCATCCAGAAGCGGAGGAATGAAAGAGTATGGGGCAAATAAAGAGAGAGAGGGCCTTCTCATGTTGCGGTGATATGGGAGGAAGGACACAGCGATCCAGCCCCAGGGCATGCAGAACTGTCCGGAAAGAGACGCCTCTTTCAGTATGCATGTTGTGTGGGTCGGGGCTTGCTCTGTGTATTCTTTTAGGTGATGGTCAATCAGGAGTAGCCACAAGAGGAGACACAGGAGAGGCTCAGGAAAACAAAGTTTATTAAACTCCCAGGTCACAGAAGTAGGAGGCATGCCATGCAGGGCCAAATGCCGAAGCACTAGTGAATCGTCGGGAGGTAAAAGGGCAGGAGCGAGGGGAAAGTCAAGGCCACGGCCTTTACTGGCATTTCCATGGGAAAGGCAAGGCAGGGCAGGGTAAGCAGTGGAAGATCGGCTCGTTTAATAATTCTGATGGGCTCCAGGCTACAGAGGTGGTCCCTAGTTGCCTGGTACCTGGCCCTGGGGTTGATTAAAACAGAATATTGCCTCTTGGGGTGTATGGGTCAGATGGGGGGTATGGCTTTGGATGGGTTAGTTTGCACATCAGAGGCATGTTCCTGGCTTTGTCTTTTGTTGTCGCTGAGATTTGGCTAGGTTAGGCACGAGTGAGAGTCCCTGGTAAGAGAGAAGATAAAGGCAACACATTTCTGGGTAGCAGGCCGAAAACACTTTAAGTGCCAAAGAGCGGCTCTTGACAAAGGATTTGTGGCTGAGTGGTGGAGTCAATTTGCACTTCCGTCCTTCCTTCCTCCTTCCTTCCACTTTTGGGGTTTCTGCCTTCAGAATCACCCTGGATCCTGCCATACTCAGTGGCCACTAAATTAGAGAACGGCAGTGCCCATCTTTCTTTGTGTCCAAGGGTAGATGGCCTCCATCATTCATCCATTCAACAGGGTTCTTTTTTTTTTTTTTTAAGATGAATTTATTTAAGAAAGAGAGAGAGCCAGTGGGAGGAGAGGCAGAGGGAGAGAGAGAAAAGCTTGAGCAGACTCCCCACTGAGGGCGGAGCCCTATGCGGGACTCAATCTCATGACCCTGAGATCATGACCTGAGCCGAAATCAAGAGGTGGATGCTCAACGGACTGAGCCCCCCAGGCGCCCCTCCAACAATTTTCTGAGAGCAGATTGTATCTTCGGCTCTGTGGGAGGTTCTGGGAATACAGTTCTGACCCTTGGGAACGTGTGGTCAAATCAGGGGGCAAATGAAGTCTAGGGGTCCCGTTCAGTGGGGTGTGGAGTGATTATTGGTCTTTCTCTGGGTTGCCATTGCCCTTTTCAGAGCAGTTCTCATTCATCCTCATAGAAAAACACCTTCCTCCTCCAGCCAAAAGGTCAGAAAAGCTTGAGAGAGGAATTGTCAGTGGGCCAGGCCTCAAAGGATGGGCAGTTCTTCCAGCTGAAGAAGATGGGGGAGTGGCTAGAGAGGGAGTCATAGAGACATAGCAAGGAGCGGGTCAAATATGTCATTAGAATTTTAGGCTGCTGGGCACAGCTCTGTTTCCCTTAGTTTCCAATGAGATTATCCCTCTGGCACCAGAAAAATGCCCCATTGCCCATCGCCTGGGGGAATATCTTCCAGTTGAAGCTTTCTCAATCTACTTTGGAGAGTAATCCTTTTCTAGGAAATTTTGTCCTTGAAGGCAGCAGAGAAAGAAAGCAATGAACTGCGGGGGTCCATTTAGCATTGAGACCAATTTAAAGTGGGAAAGGTACAAGGATAAACGGCTTTGTGCAAAGTGGGGTTCTTTTTCACAATTGTGTTTGCATAGATGGTTCATGGCAGAAGATTTCCCTCCGGAAAAGGTCGAGTCTTTTTTTTTTTTTTTTTTTTTTACCAATCCCAAAGGAAGTGTAATTGACATGAAGTTTGTAGGCTCACTCGTAGTTTAACCCATTTATAAAAGCAGATCTTAAATTAAAAAAACAATAACAACACTGGCTTGATATTTTCTGAGTTGTATGGTGGTTGATCACCCATAATTTCAGGAACACTGATGCAGTATGCAAGAGAAGAAGCCTTTGATTAGATTTAAATGGACATCTTGAATAGAGTCTAAAATGGGAAAAGAAAGCAGAACTGCCCTTTGATTCTGCAAAAATAAAACCAATTTGCCTTGAAAAAACTTATCTCATTTTCTTTCTCTTTTCACATTTGCAAGTTAAACAGGATTAAATCCTAATCAGCCATTCATTATATACTTGCCAAATACGTGGACTTCGACCTGGCTGAGTGTCAGATTTCCTCAAGGCCAAGTTGAGTGTCAGGTGCTTTGATTTACAGGGAACTTCAGGAGCCACTCATGGCATCCTCTTTTCCTACTCAGAAAATGTGGGTTTTTTTCCCCCCGCACCCCTCATAATTTAGATCTCCATCTCTTACATCTATAGACAGCATATAACTTTTGAGAATGCAGAACATGGCCAAAGATATTGGAATGCATAACGTGAGACAACCTAAAAGGAATACATAAATTCAAGATATCTAAAATCAATGGCTACTCACCAAGATCTAATATTCTATATTTGGATAATTATTTTAACTTCTATTTAAGCTTTGAGACCCCACATAGTGAGTACTTAGGGTTGGTTTTTTTTTTTCCTTTGCCACCATGGATAAGATGTTTTGGAAATGAAGAATTCACTTCTGCGGTGGCCAACCTCCAGTGATAAGCAAAGTCCTTTCCTAACATGGTCACCTGGGGACTGAGATGTCAGAGTAGATAACTGTTGAGAGAGGAAATGAGATCTCATCAGCCCTCTGTGCACCTTCAGAGCATAGTCGGATGGTACTTATTGGATGGAAATAAAAATGACTCTTTTTTTTTTTGAATGAGAATTTTGGCTAAAATTAGGCCAGGAGGACCTCTATGCTGAGGACTTGGTAAAGGGACACACAAGGGATAAATGTACGTACATAGCTGGTTCACTGTATCCAGAACTTGTTCTCTGTATTCATAACCTGTGACTGCCCTAAAGGGGCAGATTAAAATTCAAAGCATACAGATCCTTGGCTGTTTGATTTCAGACACAAAATTGGAAACGGGCTGATAAACATACACAGCACGCACCCCACTCTCGCTCCCTCTGTGTTCCATTACACTGGGCTCAGCAGAGGCAGAACCCTGTCAACTCTGGCTGAGAAAGGTCCCCCCTTTCCTCCCTGTTGGCAAGAGTCTGGTTGTTCCAATCAAGTCTCCTAAACTACCTCCATTTCTCTTGTGTGTTTGAAACAGATGAGGCTTGGAGGGGCCTGGTTGGGAGCAAGCTCACATGTATTCCTCTACCTTTCCATGCGTTGGGGGAAGCAGGGAAGGCTTACTCACATGAAGATATCCCACCTCCCTTTTGGGAGAATAGCCATGTGGTCATGAGACTCCCAAGACCTTAAAGATATGTGATGCCATTGGCACGGTGACTCCATCCGCCATGATTTTGGGGGTGTGGCTGAGGTCTTTCATTGATCCGATTCTTTCTCTTTCCCTGCCTGCCATTTAATTCTCGGCTTAATGAGGTCAAGACTCAGCTCTGTATTTCCTTCTGCATTATCATTGGAAGCTCAAACATCAGGGCTTAGGTTACTTGTCTTGTTGGACAAGGACTGTCTTAGGTCTAAGATTATAGACGGACATTCCTAGAGTCCTGAGATCAGGCACTCTCATCCATGTTTTAAGCTTCATGGATCCTGGGAGGAAATGGACAGCTTTGCTTTTAGGGACAGAGCAGCTGGCAACATTAGACTCTGGACCGTGTTGGTGTCTTTGACTATATGAGGCTGTCAGCTGTAGGGCAAGGAAGTGGGGATTTGTGATGAACAACTCATGAAGTTCTCATTCTTAATAATTAGGCAGTTTATTATTAACGATTCCTGGGTATTCTGAGCACTAATAAAACTAATGATTACTTTTGAATATTAGCAGAGTTGTGTGTCCCTTTTAGAGATGGATGGTTGTCAAGTACCTATGCTTTAGAGTGAGTGTCTAGCCCACACTGCCTTTTTGGAAACTGCTCTCTCTCTCCTAAGAGCCGAGATTTGTGCCCAGTGATCTTGGCCCCGTAACTACATACTGCTGATGGAACCATGGTGGATTCCTAACGCAGAGAGATTATTAGGGACCGAATGTTTGTGTCCCTACCAAAATTCATATGTGGAAAGCCTACCCCCCAATGTGATGGTACTAGGAGGTAGATCCTTTGGGAGGTAATTGGGGTTAGGTGAGGCCCTGAGGGAGAAGCAAGAGCACTTGGTCCGGAGGGAGAGTTGTGGGGACTACCCTCAGTCCCCTGTGGCCTGGGGTCCTGTCCCTGGATGCTCACCTGTATTGTTTCCTGCAATGAATGACTCCTTCTGGTTCGAGTGAGTTTCTCTTCCTTGAAGGCAGACAACCCCTGACCGGAAGAATGGCTTTCCTGGCCAGAGGTGACTCATCACAGGGCCAGGGATAGTCTGTCTCAGTGAGAGGATATGCAGCTTCCAGACAGGCCAAAAAAGTCCGTCTCGGTGCTGGAATGCCCCGATCAGGGCAGGGCATGCCGGGCGATTGTCACTCTGGGCACGGGTGTCCTGGGGGGAGTGGGGAAGAGAGAAGGCATGGGAAGTGACCATGGGCCTTTTGGGGGCTGGGAGCTGTGTTAGGTGCTTTGCACGTATGTCTTCTTTTGTCCTTTTATGGTTATGGTAGGTTGAATAATGGTCTCCCCTAATATGTCCACACCCTAATCCCCAGAATCTGTGTAATTTTATATGGTAAAAGGAACTTTGCTGATGTGATTAAGTGAAGAATCTTGAGGTCGACAGGGTCCAGGTGGGCCCAGTGCAATCACAAGGGTCCTAGTAAGAGGGAGGCAGGCCGGTCAGAGGCGGGGAGAAGGCCGTGTGATGAAGCAGAGGTCGGAGTGATCCGCTTTCACGGTGGAGGAAGGGGCCATGAGCCAAGAAATACAGACAGCCACTGGAAGCTGAAAAAAGCAAGGAAATGGATCCTCCCCTCAGAACCTCCAGAAGGAACCATCCTGCTAACCACCTTGACTTTTATTTTTTTTTATTCAGTGTTTTATTTTAATTCTAGTAGAGTTAACACAGAATGTTTGTATTAGTTTCCGGTGTACGACAGAGTGGTTCAACACTTCCACACACGATTCAGTGCTCATCGGGACAAGGGTCCTCTTTAATCCCCATCCCCTAGTTCCCCCATCCCCCACCCACCTCCCCTCCGGTGCCCATCGTTTTGTTCTCTGCAGTTAAGAATCTATTTCTTGGCCTCTCGCTCTAACTCTGCTCTTTGTTTTGTTTCTTAAAGTCCACATAGGAGTGAAACCATATGGTGTTTGTCTTTCTCTGACTGACTTTTTCACGTAGCATCATACTCTCTAGCTCCATCCATGTTGCTGCAAATGGCAAGATTTCATTTAAGTGGTTGAATAATATTCCAGTGTATTTCTGTACCACATCTTTATTCATTCATCTATCGGTGGACACTTGGGCTGCTTCCAAAATGTGGCTCTTGTAAATAATGCTGCAATTAACATAGGGGTGCATGTATCCCTTTGACTTAGTGTTTTTGTATTTTGGGGGTAAATACCCAGTAGTGGATTACTAGATTGTAGGGTAGTTCTATTTTTGAGGAACCTCCAGACCATTTTCCCAGAGGGGCTGCACCAGTTTGCATTCCCATCAACAGTACAAGAGGGTTCCTTTTTCTCCACATCCTCGCCAACACTTGTTGCTTATTGTGTTGTTGATTTTAGCCATTCTGACAGGTGTGAGGTGGTGTCTCATTGTAGTTTCGATTTGCCTTCCCCTGATGATGAGTGACGTTGAGCACCTTTTCATGTGTCTCTTGGCCGTCTGGATGTCTTCTTTGGAGAAGTATCTGTTCATGCCTTCTGCCCATGAATATTTGGACTAGATTATTTGCTTTTTGGGTGTTGAGCTTGATACTAACCCTTTATTGGATATGTCATTTGCAAATATTGTTTCCCATTCAGTAGGTCGCCTTCTAGTTTTATTGATTGTTTCCTTTGCTGTGCAGAAGCTTTTTATTTTGGTGTAGTCCCAATAGTTTATTTTTGTTTTTATTTCCCTTGCCTCAGAAGACATCCCTAGAAAATTGTTGCTACAGCTGATGTCAGAGAAGTTACGACCTGTGCCTGCTTCTAGAATTTTTATGGTTTCTGGTCTCACACTTAGTTCTTTATTTTTTTTTAATTTATTTTTATTTTTATTATTGTTAAAGGTTTTATTTATTTATTTGACAGAGATAGAGGCAGCCAGTGAGAGAGGGAACACAAGCAGGGGGAGTGGGAGAGGAAGAAGCAGGCTCCCAGCGGAGGAGCCTGATGCGGGGCTCGATCCGAGGACTCTGGGATCACGCCCTGAGCCGAAGGCAGATGCTTAACGACTGAACCACCCAGGCGCCCCTCACATTTAGGCCTTTAATTCACCTTGGATTTAATCCACCTAGACCAACTTGACTTGAGCCTAGTGAATCAGAGTTCAGACTTCTGACCTCTAGAACTCTGAGAGAGTAAATCTATGTTGTTTTAAGCCACTAAATTTGTGGGAATTTGTTATAACAGCAATAGGACACTAATATGATCGTATTCTTATATTCCCCATTTTTACACACAAGGAGGCTCAGTGTGGTGAGTAACTTTCCCAAGGACACACAGCTCTTAAGAGATGGAAGAAAGCTTGTGTTCCAAGCCTTTCAGACTCAGAACCGCTGTGGAAAGTGTCCCACCATCTGATTTTGCTGCCCGAGGAATCTTCTTTCCTAAGCGCATCTTTGAGCACATCAAAAACTCAGTCTGTGTGCAGCAGGTGAATGCAGGCTCCCTGGGGCCAGAAAATGGGTGGGATGACCTCTCACTATCCTTCCTTTCAATATCGCCAGGAAGTGGATATTTGCCACCTTGTGCAGAAGTGCACGTGACCTCCCAGGGCCCCAGCGGCTGGGCCTTCCCAGCTAGATCTGGCATCCGGGTCTCTCAGGTGTCTGCTTCTTTGAGGAGGCAGGAGTAGGTCTGATTTATTATGGTGCCTTCCCCAATTTCATGCCAAATGATTCAATTACAGTCACCCTCAGCGCTCAGGAGAGGTTTCCTGCTGGCTCACAGAGATGAGACCCCGGGTGGCCTGGAGCATGTAGGAAAATTTCACTTTATTATTTATTGGAGGGGAAAGTGACATTTCTCCCACTTCAGAGTAGGTTAGTTAATCACCACGGATGGGAGAGGAGGAAGGACAAATCTCCCCGTTTCCAAAGCGAAGCCAGGTTTTAATGAGGAATTATGGCAATATTTTTACTTTATATTCCCTGGCCACCCCGATGCCCCTCAGCTCAGGGTTACCTCTGCTCCACTGAAAGGGATGAATGTTTACTGGCTTCTCACTAGCATAAAAACAATGGTTTCCATTTATAAAGCCCTTACTATGTGTCAGGCACGGTGCTAGGCCATTTACAAGTGATCCCGCACCTGAGCCTGCAAAGTCAAGGTTACTATGCTCACCTCCTGAACTGGGAAGCCAAGGCTCGGATAAATGAAGGACTCTGCCAACCACACCCAGCAAGCAGGTCAGCTAGGATTCACAACTAGGTTTTCCCGAAACTTGAGTATTCTTTCCAGAAGTGAGGGCATGGTTTTTATCCGGGTATTTTAATGCCTGCAGGTTCCAGATGTCACTCCTTCATGCAGTCTGACGCCTCGAGTCCAGGTCCTCGTTGGTGCTGGGTGCTTGTTCACTTGGTGCTATGTCTTATGCTGTATTGTAATTGTCTTCCTGCTGTCTGTGTCTGCACTATGCCATAGACCCCTGAGGGCAAAGCCTTTGTCTTTTCCCCCCCGTTGTGCGTCAAGTGCCCAGCCCAGAGCAGGCACTCAATGACTGCTTGTTGACTGTAGAAAGGAACAGATGACACCCACGCTTAACACAAATGCTGTCACGTGAACTTTAGATATCATTTGGAGAAGACCCCATAATTTGCCAAGTGCATTAAAATGTTATCACTTTAAAAATGTATGGCACTGGGCGCCCGGGTGGCTCAGTCAGTTAAGCATCCAACCCTTGATCTCAGCTCAGGTCTTGATCTCAGGGTTGTGAGTTCAGGCCCCACAGTGGGCTCCATGCTGGGGATGGAGCCTACTTAAAAAATTTTTTTTAGTGTATGGAACTCATAAAATGGGATAGAAATGACTCATTATGACGAGTTTATTGGAACAACTTTTTGGTGTTTAGCTAAACCTTAAAAGACTTAGGGTACCACATGCAAGAAAATTCCCCGATTTTTGATGAAAATTTATCACATTGGTTTTTAGCACCAACATTCCCTACACACCGGCACAGAAGGACTATAAAAAACATTACTTTGCTCCCAGAGCATACTTGGCCTTTTGTTTTCAAAGCAAACTTTTGGATGTGCTCATCCCATTCACTCACCCTATTTCTGGCTCAAAATGTATTCCTCTGGGTGCATTTGAAAGCAAGCATATTAAGGGCAGGGCTCTCTTTTGTTCCAGGCACCCAGGACAGTGTCTGGCTTATGGGAGGTTCTCAATTCATATTTGTTGCCTAACAATGGGCTCCTCCTATTCCATATAGTGAAAGGGTGAGAGAAGGGGAAAAGGTCACATGCAGGAGTAGTGGATGGACAGGGGAGAACTTATCAGGATCTCATTCCCTGATGGAATGGGTGCTGCTCGCTCAGTTTGTCTACTACTCCCAGCCTACCCAGCCAGGTGGAATCATCCATCCACCATGCCCCATAGTCCTCTACACCAAACCAGTCGTGAATGCCAGAGAAGGTTCTAGGCATTCACTCAAGTCTTCCCTCATTACTCACTTTTGCCATTGACCTCTCCCTTTCATTTTGTCTCCTGGTGCCAAACCCCTTGACATGGCCACAAGCTCTGGTCCTCAACTTTATCCTGGCCCATGGTCTTTTTCCCTTGGAGCCAGAGTGCTTGGGTTTGAATTTAAGCCTGACTTACTGTCCAGCTACGTGGCTTTGGGTGAATGTCTTAACCTCTCTGCTCTCCAGTTTCCTCATTAGTAAAATGAGGATAATAGCTGTGCCCCTCAGAGGGCTGTTGAGAGGAGTTGATGAGCTAGTATTTGTAAAGTGCTTAGACCAGCACCCAACACACAGTAGGCGTTAAATCCCTGTTTGCTGTTATTATAATCTCTATTGCTATTATTATAATGATGTCCTTCTTGGGCTCTCAATGGGCTATCAGAGAAAGGCAGGCAGAGTGTCAGCACAGGAGGGAGCCCTTGCTAATATCCATGACATCTGCAGGGGTGTGGTGATGCAGACTATTGCCAGAAGAAAAATCTTACCCACAGCCAACCACGAAGAACACACTGAGGGTGAAAGCTGGTTCTTTGCGGCTGTTTCGGATCACTTCTCAGTCCATGCTGAACTCTCTGTTGCTAAGTCCCTGGAAGGCTCTTCTCTCTCTGACTGTCCCCCTTCTTCTCTGCTTCCACTTGGGGATCCTCCTGGTCTTTTCAGGCTCTTGATTCTATCCAGAGAGTCCTGACTCCATCCTCTCATCCTTCATCCTCATCACAGCTCCAAACCTACTCCTCCAGGTTCTGCTGAGTCATCAGAGTGAAGCCCCCATAAGACCAAAAACAAGGGCTTTGCCATTAGAGATAGTGTCTTACGGGCCAACCAGGGGGCATCGTTATCCTAGCAAAGTGCCTCTTTTTCTGCCTTACCAAGGACCTGTACTCAGGAAGGAGGGGGCATGGGCAGAAGGGCATGAGGGAGCAGGGAAAGCAACCTCTCCCTATCTTGCAGAGCACAGGGAGAGTGCCTTTCCTGGGGGTGGTTCTGGGGGTCTGGTCTTCAGCCTGGAGAGAGTGAATCGCTTGGGATCAAGCTGCACCCTGGAGTTTCATTTCCAGCTATGCAGCTGGAGCCTGACTCTGCTACTAACAGCCACCTGCTCTCATCACCATGCAGACCCTGATGGAAAGAGGCATTAATTTACAAGAAGGGCGCCAAGTAGCAGACGTGTGTCAATATGCGACTTTCAGCTCAGGAGAGGAAATAAATCTCATTTTGGAATTGATGTCATGATTGACTTTAGAGCATATAAACTTGTTATGTAATTGATCTCTGAGCAAAGTGGGAATGTGACGAGCTGGTACAGGTTGCACGTTTGACATTTTGTTCCCTGCCTCTCTTCCCCATTTCAGCCTCTTTCCCCCCTCTCCCAGGGATGGATGGCCTGGACCAATGAGAACAGATCTGTTTTTTCTTTTTCATGATACCCTGGGGGAAGGGATGCCAAAGTAACGAGGACTCCTTAGCCTACTGTTTGACCCCTTGTTCTGGCTACAAAGTTACGCTCTAGGTCTACATGTGGTGTCCTGGTTAGTTTCTATTAATTTCAAATGGCCAAGGAGATGAACATCAGTAGGTCGGAACCTCTGAAAGGCAGCAGTGGTGGTTGTCTGGTGGTCTGTCCATCCCTAGACCCATCCAACACCACCGCCGTCGCACCCCCCTCCCCTCTGCTGCCTCCCTTATTTCTACCACCATCCTAATCCCCTCCCTTCTCCATTAGACCAGCGATCGGTGATGGAAAACGTGGGTCCCCCTGATGGGAGCATGGTGTTAGCCGTGAGGAGAGGCATACCATTAAATTTTAAGGAGCCTGAATACACTGGCTTTGAAGCTTGGTCTGATTTATTTATGGGCTGGCCTCTGTCACCCAGGGTACAGCATTATATCAGCCAGCGTGTTGAAGGTGCCCCCAGTGGTTTATGGCTGTGATAATGGAGTTGTTACGGGCCCTGGTGAGCTGAAATTTATCAAGGTCCAGGTTCTTCCCTGTGTAGCTGGCTCTGAGATGTCCCTTCACCTCTGTTCACAACAATAACAGTAATAATAATAAATAATAATACTGTAGAGGAAGTAATCATGATGATGATGATGATGGTGATAATAATTATAATAATAAAATAGGTCATGTCTATCAAGCTATTGCTATGGGCCTGACACATATGTTAACACTTATACATTATCTATGTTCCTCAAACCATCTTTAAGGTCAACATCATCCAATCATTAATTTACAGGTGAGGAACGTTGAGGTTAAGCAACATCCCCAAGACCACAGAATTGATAGGATTTGAGCTGGGAATTCAAATCCAGTTTGAATCCAGTGTTTTTTATTTTGTTATTTATTATTGTTATTATTTTAAAAGATTTTATGTATTTATTTCAGAGAGAGAGAGAGAGAGCATAAGGGGGGGTGCGGGGGAGGGAAGGTGCAGAGGGAGACGTAGACTCCCTGCTGAGCAGGGAGCCCGACTCGGGTCTTGATCCCAGGACCCTGGGACCACGACCTGAGCCAAAGGCAGATGCTTAACCGACTAAGCCACCCAGGGGCCCCCATTATTATTATTATTATTTACTTATTAATTTATTTTAAGTAGGCTCCATGCCCAGTGTGGAGTCCAGCGTGGGGCTCGAACTCATGACCCTGATATCAAGACCTGAGCTGAGATCCGGAGTCAGATGTTTAACCGTTTGAGCCACCCAGTCACCCCTAATTTTTAAAAATTTTTATGGGTGTTATTCTGAGCTCCCCAGACTAATAGCCACTGTGGAGATAAACAGAGGGGACCAGAGGGAGAATAAGCCCTACTTCTTGACAGCCACGGAGTCAGCCACTGCTACTGCTTGCATTTGGCACAGCCTCCTTAGCCACAGGCTCTTCTAATTTGACCTTGTGTGCCCTGGTAACAGGGAGGGGTGTATGCTGCTTAAGGGACTAGAACATTCTGGTCACAAAAAGAGGAATGATGTCCCCCATGAGAAACAGGCATCTTGCCATTCTGATTTATAGCTAGTTCCTTATGAGCCTGGTTACTGGGAGTCTGTCCAGTGACTAGCTAATCACCTCTTGGTCCTGCATGCTACTAGCCAGACCCAGAGGTGTGGTGGTGAGGCTGACGACCAATCTGGCCAGAGCTGGCCAGCTGGCCTTTCCCTGGCAACATCTCTCCTTGGGTGAGTGATAGGCTGGAAAAAGCTTGAACTTGGAAGTGGTGGACCCACAGTAGAAACCTAGCTCTGTCATTTCTTAGTAATGTGTGTGAAGCTGCTTACTTAACTCCTCTGAGACTTGCCTTTTTCATCTGAAAAGTGGGCATAAGAATACATCTTAGAGTTCCTCTGAAGATTAAATCAAGTATGGAATGTAACATTTGTGGTCCCTGGTTGGCACATTATAGTTGTTGGTTAGTTCCTGTTTCCTTGTTTTTCTGCAATATCAGGGAGCACAGGAATAAGAGACAACAATATCCCTGTCCTCCCTGATCTTAGATCCAGAGAGTGTATATGCTTTGTTCGTGTTGACAAAATAAAACCAGAGCACAGCTCAGATCTCCTTGTTGCCTGCTCTGGCTTCCAGTCCAATATGGCCTTGGTTCAGTCTAGAGCGGATGTTGGCAAACCTATGGCCCCAGGGCCAGATCTGACCCATTGCTTGTTTTTGTAAGTAAAGTTTATTGGAGGATGGCCATGTTCATTCATTTCCATATTGTCTATGTCTCAACAGCAGAGTTGAGCTTGAATGGCCCCATAAAACATACAATTTCTATTATCTGGCCCTTTGTAGAAAAAGTTCGCTGATTCGTGATGTAGAATGTCATTGCCCGCTTAGGTGGGAGGAATTGCAGAGCAGGGAATCACAGAATCAGGAAAGTGAGGAAACCCTCAAAAGGTTGAAGAAGAGAAGCATTTGGGAGAAAACACTGGCTTCCAAGGAAAGGAGGGAGGGGAGTGAAGGGAGAATATAGACCTTCAGCAGACCTGGCAATAGCCCCAAAAGACGAGCCAAGAAATATTAGGAAATCGATAAATCTGCTCCCTTAATTCCTTTGTCTCTGCGGGGGATGCGAAGCTGTTTGCAGAGATTATGAGAAAATATGTGTTGAATGTCTGGCAAAAGGCCAGGTCTCGAGATGGTCCTTCTGCAAGCCTGGCTGGCGACAGGGCTCACATCTACTATTTGTCTTCCCTGCCTCTGGGCTCTGACTTCAGGACCCCGAACTGGATATTTCTTGGAAATCCATCATCCTCTATAGCCAATTGGTCCCCAAGCCCTGTCTACTCTTACTCCTTAAATATATCTTCAGTCTGTCCCTTCCTTTCCATCTCTACTGCCACTACCCTAGGGCCTCATCATCTCTCATGAGGATTATTGTAATAACATTGGCCTGCCCATCTGTTCATCCGTCCATCCACACATCCATCTGTCCATCCATCCAGATGTACTGAGTGCCTGCTGTGTGCCAAATACTGAGCTAAGCCCTGGGATAGAATGCTGAGCATAATACAGTCCTTGTCTTCAAGGCCTCATAGCTGATGATCTTTAATAACTGAATTTCCCCTTCTGGCCTCACCTCCACCCAGGTTCTTCTTCCACCTTGTTTTCAGGATGCTCTTTTGAAAGCACACATTTGATTCTGCGATTCCTCTAGTTAAAAACTTCTAATAATTTCCCAGTAATTTGCCTATAGGACAGACTCCTCAGTCCTTAGTGAGACATTTACGCTCCTTTGCAAATTGATCCTTATTTATCTTTCTAGCCCGCCCCCATATATCTAAATCTTTGTGAATAATTTCTAATTACAGTTCAAGCCCAACATGAGATTTCATACTGTATTAGGGTAAGTAATGGTAGGCTCTGCAGAGGTAACAAACCCCAAAATCTCAATGCCTTAACGCAGTAAAATTTTATATATTACTTATATACAGTCTTTTTTTTTTTTTAAAGATTTTATTTATTTATTTGACAGAGATAGAGACAGCCAGCGAGAGAGGGAACACAAGCAGGGGAAGTGGGAGAGGAAGAAGCTGGCTCATAGCGGAGGAGCCTGATGTGGGGCTCGATCCCATAATGCTGGGATCACGCCCTGAGCCGAAGGCAGATGCTTAACCGCTGTGCCACCCAGGCGCCCCTACCTATATACAGTCTAATGTGATGTTCCTGGTCAGCTCTCCTCCATGCAATGACTCAGGGACCCTGCCTCTTTCCACGTTTAAAAGTGTCTGCAAGCTCATCCCAGAGTCATCCAACCAGCAGAGGAGAGGATGAAAGTGCATGGAGGGGTACTCAGGAAGTGTTAGGAACCAGATCTTGCCCCATTTTCATTGGTTAGAGCTCAATCATGTGACCACAGTTACCTGCAGTGGAGGCTGGGAAATGTAGTTTAGCTGTGTGCCCAAGAGGATGAATAGCATTTGACGATTGAATAGCATTATCTCAATCATTTAAATCTTTGTGTCTTTGTCATTAGACTCTCCTTCCCCTGCTGTTCTGGGCGTGTGGGCATCTCCTTAGTCTTCCAGGCCTAGCCTCACATCAGCTCTCCTGAGAAGCTTTCCTAGCCCCACACAGGCCCGGGTCCATTTCTTTGCTTCCACAGTGTAACGTCTATTATTAACACTGATCAGATTTTTCTATGTGCAAGGCCCTGTTCTGAGCTCTTTATATGCATTAACCCTTCTGACCCCTACACAAACTCTATGAAGTAGTTACTGTTATTCTCCCCAATTCAAAGATGAGGAAACTGAGCCTTATGGGATCAAGCAAATGTCCAAGGACTTTATTATAATATCACAGTTCACTGTACTGATTTGTTTTCCCATCTGTCGCTCCTCTGGGACCATGGACAGGCAGGAGCCTGGTTTTATTCATCTTCTATGCCTGAAAATGGTGTGTCCTAGCAACTATTTATTGTATGAAGAAATGTTACCATTCAATACGTTGATATATATTGGTGAATTTATTTCATATGGACCCATAATGGGGTTTGCTCAACAAATGTTTATTCCCGGTTGGTTTAAGAACTGAGTCATCAGTCAGTGATGGATGGCTCATTCTTTTAGAAGGAGCACATGACCAGCTGGACACTTCAGTGGCATTTGCAGATGCTGCAGCAGAATTCTGCTCCTGACACAGCACTTGCTTTGCAAGCTGTTTCCTCCTGGTCATTGTGGGCTTTGCATAGTGATCTTCCAACAGCTGGGCTCCATTGCGATCCGTCATGTGCCAAGCTCAGATGCATTTGCTCCTGACTGCAAGACTTGAGACAAATCAGGTGTCGCATGCCTTCAATTTGACCTTTGGAAAAGCTTTGATTCCATCACTTAATAGGGTAGCCAACAGCACTTTTGGGCTCAAAGAACTAACAGTGCAGTTAAATCGATTCAAATGAACCAAGCCTGAATTATGTGCCAACCTTGAGGGAGGTATTGGTGATGTGAAGATGGGTAAGGCATATATGGTTCATGAATTGTGAGTGCTCACAGCCTGGGACGGGAGGAGGAGACAGATTATCAGCAGCGCCTCCCTGAGAGGGTTGCCATGAGCCATGAATGAGTGCAGCAGGGGGGAGCCCATAGCGCGGTGCCGGCCACATTAGTACGTGCTTGATTAGTGTCAGCTGGTATATCATTATGACTATGTGGTGAGTGTTATCCTGGTGACATAAATGAAATACTTTGGGAGCAGAGTATCCAGTTGTGTCTGGGGAATTCTGGGAGGCATTCACAGAGGAAGTGAGCTTGGAATATGGCTCCAATGGATGAGTAGGATTGCTTTTTAGAGAAGACAGTGGTGAGGTGGGGATGGGCATTGGAGGCTGAGAAAACTAGGGGGACAAAATAAATTTTCTTTTTCGCTAAGGACAACAGGTAGCTTTGGCAATAAGTGTAGCAGGTACTGTGGGAGAACAGGAGGGGAAATGGAAAGTATGGTGTGGTAGGCAGAATACGGCTCCCCTGCTGCCCAACGCCCACGTCCTAATCTCTGTTACCGGTGAGAATGTTACCTTACATGGGGATGGGGAGTGAAAGTTGTCAGTGGAATTAAGGTTGCTAATCAGCAGGTATTAAAATGGGGAGATTATCCTGGATTCCCTGGGGTAGCCTCTGTGTAACCATAAGTGTCCTTAAAAGCAGAGGCAGGAGAGGGAGTTAAAATGATTCAGCATGAGAAGAATGGAGGAAGGAGCCATGAGCCAAGGAATGTGGTCTCTAGATGCTGTAAAAGGGAAGGAAATGGATTCTCCCCTGAAGTCTCCAGAATGAACACAGCCCTGTTCACATCTTGCTTTTCCTTCTGTGACACCTGGGTTGGACTTTTAACTTCTAGAACTGAAAAATAATAGATTTGCATTGTTGAGGCCACCAAGGTTGTGGTCATCTGTTACAGTTGCAGTAGGAAACGGATACAGATCAGGAGGACAGCATGAAGGAGAGGAGTCTGAAAGGTGGGCCGAGCCAGACTATGCAAACCTTCCTAGGTTTCGTTCTCTTTTCCTGTAGGACAGAGATTCCAAACAAGTGTTCTGTCCCTTGACATGTTCTGCAAATGGTCCAGAGATCAAATGACTTTGGGTATCATCACATGCTCTAGTCCTCAGTTGAAAATTCATCATGAACATTCATAATTTAAAGGCCCCAAGAAGTTCTACAGCAAAGAGATCTGTTTAACTTTGTTTAATTTGTCAAATATTTCCAAAATTTGCTGGATCATCAACTTCTCTTTTTTTGCATTAAGACTTGTTAACACCCTTGTTTTTTCACATGTGATCTGTTACTTTGGAGAATCCTGCTGTAGGTGATGAGAACCCATCAGAATTTTAATTTTAATAAGTAAATTTGCTTTTTTAAAGAAGTTGAAAGATAGTGTAATCTCATTCTGAAAAATAGAGATGCCCAGTGTATAGCAGCAAGTTAAGGAATTGTGACCTGGAGTTGAACAGGGTTATGACCAGTTAGCACAAATCCTCCAGGAAGAAGATGACCATCACGGAGTCACTTATCGAAGACCTCCAGACTCATGTTGTAGGTAAGCAAGGAGGGAAGGAAGGGTTTGTTCTTTACTTTTGCCCTGAAGTGAGTAGGAGCTTTATGAGAACTTATCAGAATTCAAAAATCAGGGTGCCTGGGTGGCTCAGCTGTTACGCGTCTGCCTTTGGCTCAGGTCATGATCTCAGGGTCCTGGGATCAAGCCCCGCATCAGGCTCCCTGCTTGACGGGAAGCCTGCTTCTCCCTCTCACACTCCCCTTGCTGTGTTCCCTCCCTTGCTCTCTCTCTGTCAAGTAAATAAATAAAATCTTAAAAAAAAAAAGAATTGAAAAATCATTTGGTAACAAGGATACGGTGAGGGGATGGCATGGTGGCAAAGAGAGGCTGGGGGCGGCATAAGGACCGCACGCAGTGTGAAGCTGTCTGCTCTGCTGAGGGGACCAGACACAATCCTCTTTCTCAGATGTAGTGCAGGTGGCATGAGCTTGCTGGATGGCATCTTGGATATTGAAATTTTGGAGCCAAACTGCTGCCAGAAAGTATTGGGTTACAGTCTTTGTTTCCATGGGGTTGGAAAACACATCAAACCTGAAGTTGAGCAGCCCCATCATCCTCTGGTTGAAGTAGGAGTGGGGGCAGGTGTATTGCCTGACCAACTTGTTCTTGTGGATTCAGAGAGGCATCAGCTAAAGTCTTGTCTTGATGTGGCTTTTCTAGCCACCGGCAAACAACCTACGGCTCCCCGTTGACAATTCCTTCAGTGCACCTGTGTAACTACTCCAGGGTAGCAATGGAACCATCTCCAGTGTGCCAGAGGAACTGCCTACAGCGTGCCAGGCTTTGTGTTTGTTTCTGGGGGGATTTGGGAGGATGAATAAGACATGGCCATCCTGCAAAGACCTCAGAATCCAGGACATCTAGAAAATCTAGAAAATGGAGTCACAGCTTGTCTGACAAAGCTCGAGCATTCGGAGGACAAGATGGGGGCTTGTCACATAATGTGGGGGTATTGAGGAAGGGTTCCTGGGAGAGGTGACGCCTGAACTGGGCTTTGAAGGATGTGTGAGCATCAGCCAGGTGACACGTGTTGGCAGATGAGGATAAAGGGCATTATGGGCACAGTTGAAGAACACCACCACAGAGGGGCAAAACAGTGAGTGGGAGGCAAGAAGGGGGTCTATGTTGGTGGCAGGAAATGTGTGAGGTGGGAGAGGTAAGAATCAGGTTATGAGGGATCTGATTACCATTCTAAGGAACCAGGGCTGGCCTTAGTCTACAGTGAGTGTTCTTTTCAAAGTTTTATCCCCATACTCTCGGCATCAGAATCATAGGTCTTATGTGCAGGTTCAAAATTCAGGATCTACTGGGGCAGAGCCTTTGGAGGAAGCACCCAGAAATCTGCGTTTTAGAGAAGTTCCCAGATGATCCTGGTATACACTGACCTTGAGAACTGCCACTTCTGGAGACAAGAGCCATGGAAGAGTTTCAAGTGGTGATGATGTTACATCTGTGGTTTAGATCACTCGCCCTAGAGTCCTAGAGTCGAGTGTTGGGTAGATTAGATAAGAGCAGGGAGACCATTTAGGAGTCTCTTGAGATAATCCTGGTGGAAGTTGAAGATGATCTGACCACAGAAGAGGTAGCTAGGATGCAGAGACACGCTGATGCGGCCACGGAGGCAGAAGTACAGGTGAGCACTGAGCACTCACCTGGGGCCCCCATGGCTCGTTCTGGTTTAGGAAAAGACATTCAGCATGGACTCCCTTGGCTGTTGGGGGGCAGTGAGTAGGGTAGAGAGTAGTGGTCTTTGGAAGATGTGGATAGTAAAGTGAATCCAAGTCAGTAGAACTCAAAAGTCTGACTTGAGCTCAGTGTCTAGGTTAAATAAAATAATACTTTAGAATGATGGTGGTATCTGAGAATCGCCAACTAGCGGGATGCATGGGTACACACGTGTGCGTGAAGGAGCAGAGGACATCGTCTTCACTCATAAAAGGGAAGATGTTCAATGTTGATGGAAAAGGTTAGAGACTTCCCACGTGCAGAATGGGGCAAATCGGAATGAGCTGAACACAGAAGTTCCCAAGCGGTGGGATCTGATTTCTCCATGCACTGCCCCCCGCCCCCCCCCCCCCCACCAAGGCCAGTCTCCTCCCCGGATGCATCTATGATTAATTGTTTGGTGTCTAACCTTTCTGACCTTCTTCTATGCATGCACGTACATATATTTCTATGCAAATATGTAGTTCTATTTTGCATGTGTATGTGGTTTTTTATGGTCGATTTAAGAGCTTTTCTTTCTTTATTACAAAATCCACCACCCTCCATTTTATTGAGATATGATTGACATATGACATTGTCTTAGCATAAGGTGTACAACATAATGATTTGGTGTGTGTATATATATATATATATATAAATATAAATATATATATATAAATACATTTAATATATGTATTTGTTATATATACAATATATATTTGCAATATATGTATTTTACTATATATATTTACAATATATAAATTGTAAATACAATAAATATTTACTATATATATAGAGTAAATATATATATAGTAGTATATATTGTATATATAGTAAATATATATTGTAAATATATATATATTGTGTAAATATATATATACACAATATATATAGTATAATATATACATACATGTCTACATACTATATATATAGTGTATATATAGTAAATATGTATTGTAAATATATATATATTTATATATATCTATACAAATATATATATATATTGTAAAATGATCACCACAATAACCTTAGTTAACATTTATCACCTCACAATTATGAGTTTTTTCTTGTGGTAAGAAGTGTTAAGGTCAACGTTCTTAGGGGGTGCCTGGGTGGCTCAGCGTTAAGTGTCTGCCTTTGGCTTAAGTCATGATCCCAGGATCCTAGGTTCGAGTCCCGCATCAGTCACCCTGCTTGGCGGGAAGCCTGCTTCTCTCTCTCACACTCCCCTGCTTGTGTTCCCTCTCTTGCTGTCTCTCTCTGTCAAGTAAATAAATAAAATCTTTGAAAAAAAAAAAGGTCAACGTTCTTAGGAACTTTCAAATATACCTCACAGTATTGTTAACTATAGTCGTCATGCTGAACATCACGTCCCCAGGACTTATTTATCTGGAAATTTGTATCTTTTGATCAACTCCACCTATTTCCCCCATCTTCTACCTCCTACCTCTGACAACTATCAATTTGTTCTCTGTTTCTGTGAGCTTGGTTTTTTAAGATTCCTCATATAAGTGAGATAATAATAGTATTTGTCTTTCTCTGTCTGATTTATTTCACTTTGCATAATGCCTTCAAGGTCTGTTCATGTTGTCACAAATGGCAGGATTTCCTTTTTTTGTGGCTGACTAAATATGCCATTATCTATCATCTCTCTCTCTCTCTCTCTCTCTCTCTCTCCATCTATCTATCTATCTATCTATATCTATATCTATCTAGCACAACTTCTTTAATGGTTCGTCTGTTGATGGACACTTAGCTCTTTTCTGTGTCTTGGCTATTGTAAATAATGCTGCAATGAACGTGGGGATACAGGTATCTCTTTGAGATAGTGATTTTGCTTCCTTTGGATATATACTCAGAAGTGGAATTACTAGAACATACAGTTGTTCTATTTTAATTTTTTGGAGGAAGCTCCATACTGTTTTCCATAGTGGCTGCACCCATTTACATTCCCACCAACAGTGCACAACGGTTCCCTTTTCTGCACGTCCTCACCAACATTCTAACGGTGTGAGGTGAGGTCTCATTGTCGTTTTGACTTGCATTTCTCTGATGATGAGTGATGTCGAGCACCTTTTCATGCACCTGTTGGCCATGTGGATGTCTTCTTTGGAAAGATGTCTACTCAGTTTTTCTATTTTTAAATTGAACCTTTTTTTTTCCTGTTGGGTTGTATGGGTTCTTTATAGATTTGGGGTATTAACCACTTTTCAGATAGATGATTTACAAATATTTTCTTTTATTCTGTAGGTTGCCTTTTCATTTTGCTGATGGTTTCCTTTGCTGTGGAGAAACTTTTTAGTCTGATGTAATCCCCCTTGTTTATTTTTGCTTTTGTTGCCTTTGGTTTTGGAGTCAAAATCATGTGTGTCTTTTGCATGCACGGAATACTATAGATAAATAGACACACTTTTTTTCTTTTAATGATATGTTTTGGAGGTGTTTCCATGTTGCTTTATGTAGATCTGGTTCATTCTTTAAAAAATGCTGCATTTCCCTCAATACAGATACACTTTTCTATTTCGTACTCAAGGTTGATCGAAATGCAGAGCCACTTCCCTTACCCCAGCTAGACCCAGGAACATCCTTGTCTTTTCTTCCCCAGAGCTCCCCCTGACGCCAACGCCAACGATAGGGTTTCCCTTCTTGTTCCTTGCGGTCTTCATCTCACTGCAGTTAAACCTTTCCCCCTGGCAGCCAGCCAAGCCATACCTTTGAGATGCCACCTGGCTATATCTGTCTGAGTGGGAACAAGAGCGCTTGCTGTCTGCATTCCTGTTCTTGAAGAAAGCCCTGATGGGGAAAGATTTGGGAATCCTATCTGTAGCCCATTGACTTGTGGGCTTTGAATAGACACAGTACATCTGGCCCATTCTCATCTGAACTGAGACGTGGAATCCCATTTCTATTCTTTTACCACTTACTGTTCTGTAAATTCAAGAATCTGCGAACAGAGGAAATTTATTTATTGGAGAGCGAGCCCACAAGGAGAAAAAAAGACAAGTACTTGATAAAGGATTTCATGATTTGGAAAAGCATATTTATAATTTCAGCCCTTGAAAGAGATGTTAAGGTTACAGAAAATTTGTCCTAACCACATCTCCTTACACAGACATTGGTGTGGGTTGCTTGTAACAACACCACGCAAGGAGATGAGATATTAGCTGAAAATAATTGGAAGGTCTAAGTGAACCATGGAACGAGGGTCACTGAGACATCTCTGGCTTCTCCACCCACATGCTAATGGAAGAGTTTTGTGGGATTTAATTTAATTGAGCCAGTCAGAGTGGAAACCGCTGAAAACCTGCTGCTTCTATTTATTCTCTGGGTTTCAATGGAGAGATGAGCTCTGAGGGGTGATTCTTTAAAAAGAGGGCTACAGGAGGAAAATAGTTCCCTGGTGGTCTGGGAGGAACTTGGGCTTGGGTGGAATTGGTGACTGTGGGTGACTTGAGGGGTGCTCTGTGGTGATACGAAGGGGAGGAAAACAGAATTTATGTCCCCTTGAGTTTCATCAGTAGTAATTACAATAATAAAATACTAATAGTTCTTTTTTTTTTTTTTTTTTTGAGTACTAACTGGTTTCTTTCACTGTCTCAATCCTCAGACATCTACGAGGTGGGCAGGGCAAAGTTGTTTTCCCCACTTGACTATTGCAACTCAGAAACATTAAGTGAATTGTCTGAGGTCACCCAGCTAGCTGGTAAGGGACAGTGCCCAAATTTGAGAATAGGTTGTGTGATTCTATAACTTTTGCTCTTAATATCTATGTTACATAGCCATAGACATAGAATTTCAAACTGGGGGAGGAGAAACCACAGAAGGACAGCAAATTGACTATGCGGGATCAGATTTAACTGACTGCAAGATTATCAGCCATCATTCTAGGCTCTCTGAGGTCACTGGTAGACAGGTGTACGGATCGCACAGTCCAGGGGCTCTTTTTAGGGGTTTGCAGTATTTCATCACCCTCTCCCACCCCTTGACATCATGAGCACCCTGGAAAGTGTATTTTGGCTTAGGATTCCTGAGTTGTCCCCTTTCTTTTTTAGGCATCAGGAGGACATGAGCACTAAAGCATCTTGAAAGGAGTGTTTGAGCATTCTGATTCAGAGGGAGGCCCTGCATCATGTGGACTGAGACAGGGTGGCCAGGGGTAGCCTTCACAATGCAGGATAGAGGCAGCGTCATAACCAGGAAGGTTGCAAGTCAGAACAGGGAGGAGAGACAGCGCCATGAGGTCTGGAGGGCTTGGGATTTGGAGCAGGTTGGCATGTGGTGTGCGCAGAGCAGGCAGTCCTGAGGTTATGAATGGACAGTGGATGTGAAGGGTCTGCCTTTGAGGTCATGGTGCTCTCATGGCAGATGGGATTGCTCCCTTAACGGGCTGAGCGGGTGGACAAGGCCCAGGACAATGCCCCTAACACCGCATTAATTGTGCCTGCTATCTCTATGGTGTTTCCAAATCAATTCCAAATAAATTTCTAAAATAATTCCATGCAGTATATTTGCTGCATTAAACTGAATGAAGTGGGGTCTCTGTTACTCTGGAAGTTGATACACGCCCACGGCCATTATAACGTTTTGGAAGAAGTCAGAGACTCTCATGACGTTTGGCACACACATCAATTTCAACTTGTGGGGTAGCTTATTATTTTGAAACAAAATGGTGGCAAGTTTGTCCCTGTGACTGCATTAGAACCAAGTCTATAGTCCAGAGAACCATAGAGGAACATACCAGGGCTGGCTCCCTCTTGGGGAGAGATAGTTAGCAGGATAGAGCTGAGAATTACCTTTGATGGGAAAGGGGGACAAGAACTTCCTGGCACAGGGAGTCCACAGAAGGACAATCCCAGTCACTGGTGACCTCTTTCATCTCCAACTCCACCAGCCTTTCATCTGGTTCTCTCTCTCTCTCTCTCTCTCTCTCTCTCGTGGCATGTTGAAGTGGAAATTCCTTGTTTTGGGGCCACCCAGGCCCGTTCCTCCTTCCTCAGGTGACAGCACCCAGAATCCCCTTTGGGTGACCCCTCCTCCTTCACTCTCAGGCCATGGCTTTGGATGAAGATGACTTCATCGTGGGCTTTGGAGAAGGAACATGTGACATACACAGTGATTCGTTCAGGGATGGGCCCGTGACCAGGATTTAGTGGGCACTTCGGGGAGGAGAGGAACTCTCTGAGGCCTTGGGCCTTGACGGTGTGGGGATGGGGGGCTGTGGAGGTCAGTAGCCACCTTGCCCTGTGAGGAGAGTGGGAATACTCAAAAGGGCTTAAGTGAAAAGAGGCTAATGTCAGACTATTTACAGAGGCGTGGGGGAAGGTGTAGGGAGACTGAGAAGCACAGCCAAGCACCCAGGGGCTGGCAACAGTGGGGACTATTGGTACCCTGAGTCCTGCAGGGGTGGGCTGAGGGAACAGTGTCATTAGGACCTGGCAAGGACTAGAGTCAAGGTGAGGGGGGGTGTCGGGGGGCAGCCACTGCCAGACTGACAAGGCAGAGAGGAAGTGGGGATGGGCTGGGAGGAAGTAAATACTCTGATGTCACCCCCCTCAAGCCTTCCAGTCTTCTGCTGGTACTTACATTGGCAGGTCCCCATCAAAGACAGAGATCAAGCCCAGGTCAGCCTCCTCCCTGCAGAACAGGGCAGAGAATGGAACTGGGATTGGGGTGGGGGTGAAATGGAGAAAACCAGCACAAAGCTGCTCTTGATGTTCTATCAGTTAGGAGAGGCAATCATCTTCCTTTTGGCTCAAGCCAAGTTTGGGTGGCTGTTCTATCATCCGTACTGCCAGAGTCCCATGTGCAACGTGAAGCTTACTAGCTGGCTATTGTAGTCAGTGCTGACAGTAGTCCCCCTTGATCCACGGTTTCGCTTTCCGTGGTTTCAGTTACCTGTGGTCAGCCGTGGTCCAGAAGCACGTGATCTTCCTTCCGACTTAATGTCAGAAGGTCAGAAGTAGCCTAATGCTACATCGGGATGCCTAGTCCTTCAGGTGACCTTGTGTCATCAGGTAGGCGTTTTCTCTTCTCACGCTATTGCAGGAAGAAGGGTGAGGATAGTATGCTAAGATATTTTGAGAGCGAGCGGGAGACCACAGTCACGTAGCTTTTATTACAGTATATTGTTATAATAATTCTATTTCATTATTATTGTTGTTAATCTCTTATTTATACATAATTTATAAATTAAATTAATTTATAATGTCTAATTTATAAATTAAACTTCATTATAGGTATGTATGTATTGGAAAAAACATCGTATTTGTAGCGTTTGGTACTATCCACGGTTGCCAGTATGTTTCGTCCTCCCGGCTGTGTTCTCAGTGAAGGGTCTGGCACCAAGTAGGAGCTCGGGAAATGCTTGCTGAAGTGAATCAAACTGAAGCCTAGGGCAGAGCGATTCGCTCGTCCAAAGACACAAGGTGCACCCACCGCGGTACACCACGATGTCAGTCAATGCGGGTGTTGGGATGGGTGGCACTTGGTTGCAAGGTAGGAAGACAGCCTGGGGGGCTTCACTCCTGCCGGGAAAGCTGAGAAGACCTGAGCTCCCTGAAGAAGTAGGAGGGTGGGAGGGAGTGGGGAGAGGAGCCTCCGAGCGCCGGTCTCTGGGGAGTAATTCAGCCACATGGACTCTGATGGCAGAACAGCCAAGGTGGAGTTTCACAGGGGCCGTGAAGTGTTCAGCCGGAAAAACTGGAGCAGAACCTCAGAGTTAAGAGAGCCCATAGAAATCGTCTGATAGAATCCCCGACGTGTGAAACTGTAAGGGAGGGGTTAGGGCGGGGAGGGCAGGATGAATAAAGTCCTGGCGTGGGGTTGATGATTGGGTATAACATGCTGATACTTCAGGAGAAAAAGGAGTTGCCAGCCAGGGTGAAAAAAGTCCAGGAAGGGTCCTGCTTGGGCTGACTGGCTCCGGTCTCTGTCCATTCTACAATCCCAGAGGCCAGGAGATCTCCCGCTTCTTTCTGTGCCGGTTACCAGAAGTGGTGAGGGCAAGGGAGCTGGGAAGACACAAACTAGGTATCCTGATATTTCCAACCATCCCAGTCTGGAGCTGGGATCCGTATCTTGTGTTTTGCAGACAGCATGGCAAAGATGGCATACCGGAGGGGGTAATCCGGGGCTTTAGGGGAACATGAAATGCTACAGGCCAGAAAGACGTGGGATAGTCTAAAACAGTTGGCTAGCAACACGGAGGAACCCAGTGAAACCCTGAATGCTTTTGGGGCATTCAAAGGAGTATGCCCTAAGGCAGTGTTTCTCCACGTGTGGTCTGGGGATCCCTGGGGCACTCTGAGACCCTTTCAGAGGGCCCTCAAGGTCAAAACTATTTTTATAATAATATCAGATGTTATTTGCTTATTTCACTCCATTCCCTCACGAATGTAAAGTGGAGAAGGAGAGTGAGATGTTCCAGGGAGTTCTGATGCGACACATTGAATCCAGAAGTAGGGATGAACCCTTCTCCCTGCCCCCATCCCCTGATGTCTCCCCAGACATCACAGAGATCTGCGAAGATGTAAAGCAGGGCCGCTCTTCGCATTCTCTTCTGTCTTGTTTGTGAAAGTAGTTACTTTACATAAAATAAATGATTTATGTTAGCCATGCGATGGGTTCCTTGTTATTTCTGAGATTAATTGATAGATAAATATTTTTTAAAATTCTCAGTTTTAGGTTCTAATATGGTGTTAATAGATATAACCCACATAAACAAAAGCTCTTTGGAGTCCTCATTAATTTATAACAGTGTAAAGGGTTCTCGGACCAAAGAGTTTAAGAATTGTTGCCTTGAGTTCTTGTTAATTCCCTGGCAATGAACAGGGGAGGGGAATTCATGTTTTCCCAGTTTACGTTTCGATGCCGGCAGTTTGTTTTAATGCTGAGGTTATACTGAACGAATGATAATACTTGCCATCCTATGGAGAGAGTCCCATGCGGGGACTAGTGGAAATTTGGGCAGACCATCTTGTCTTTAACTTCCTGTTTCTTTGGGGGACGGGTCATGATCAAGTTACTATTTCTGAATTGCAATTTCTCATCACTAAAATGTGGATGGAAACAGTTGCCCATTCCACTGGAATGAAATGAAGTGTTCGTGAAAGCATCTAATCAATTGCCAGGTATTAACAGGGGTTCCCTCTTAGGTGACTCAAACTTCAGGTGACTTAGTCACTTCAGAGTCTCCAATAAGAGTTCTCGTTCTAAGTGGTTCCCAAAGATAGTTCTGCCTGGTGTCAGGCCTCATCTGGCCCCATAAGTCTCTTGCCTCTGAAGAATCAATTCACTGGCTCATAGGACCTTTTTTTTTTTAGAGGCCAGTGCCACTGAATATTTCCTGGATTTGCTTACTCTTGGTGGGCAGAGGAAGGCCACAAGGGGAAATTTACATATAGATATATCTTTGGGGGATTTTGCACAAACACCCCGTCCTATTTCTTTGGGATCCAGATGGGCCTGGAAGGGAGGGAAAAAGCCCCCAAGAAAGTTACCTAGCAACTGTTGGAGTTCGGGTGAAATCTGCTAATTAGGTCGGTACGAAGTGTGGTTGGAGAGGGATTGCCTAGCAACCGGCAGCCTCCTGGACCTCACTGCAGATGTTGGTGGAGGGGTATCCATACCCTCCAGAAGGGTTCCCCCAAAGTTGCTGGCTCCCGGAAGATTTCAACCAAATCGATCCACCCTGACAGTCTCTTTCTGATTCTCTCCATCCCTTTCTCTCTCCTACCCCATCGCCTTTCTCTGTTTCTCTTCATCAACCAGTCAACCTGGCAGCTAAAAGAAAGTCGAACTTTGAGGGGAAGCAGCAAGGCCTAATGGAAAGAGCATGAGTTCTGGAACCCAGTAACTATGGCTCTCAAACGCATTGTGCCACTTACTGGTTCCGTGAGCTAGATAAGCTGCCTTATCTCTCTGAGTGAGTTTCTTTGTCTTTGAAACAGAACATGATAGAGTCAGGCTCAGAAGGCTATGGTGAGGTTTAAATTAAATAAGACCCAGACTACCCGGCGCATGGCGGTACTCACCAAACGTTCCTTCCTGCCTTCCTTCCTCTCCTTGCAAATTAGATATATTCCTGACTCTGTAGGGAATCCATCAGAGGGATTAAACTATTAGAAATACATGCTTAAGACAAACACCAGAGAGCAGTATACTGCAGTTTTTTTCACATAATACTGTATTTTATATAAGTATATTGGGAACCACTTCTCCTGCCAGTTCTTCAAAACTGTATCTTCAGAAACGGAAAGAGAGGACAAAATACGTTTGAACACTGGTAAAGGTGTTTTTGTTTGTTTGTTTTTTGTTTTTTACCATCGTGCCCATAGAAGATGCTGTCAGATCATGAATCTGCTTGCATCAGAAGCATTAGGATGCTATGGTAGACAGAAGAATGGTCCCCAAAGATGCCCATGTCCTAATCCCCACAATCTGTGAGTAGGTTTCTTTACATGGTAAAAGGAATTTTGTGGATGTGATTAAGTGAAGGATCTTCAGGAGATTATCTTGGATGGTCATCAGGGTCCTTCTAAGGGAAAGAGGGAGGCAGGAGGTGGGCGGGTACAGAAGATACTATCCTGCCGGTTCTGAAGAAGGAAGGGGTCACAAGTCAAGGGATGTGGTGGTCTCTAGAAGCTGGAAAGGGGAACCAATTCTCCCCTACAGCCTCCAGAAGGAATCCAGCTCCGTTAATGACTTTAGTCCAGTGAGAGTCATTTTGGACTTTTCATCTCTGGAACAGTAAGATAATAAATTTATGTTGTTTTTAAGCTAAGCTTACGATAATTTGTCACAGCAGTGATAGGAAACTAATAAGATGCCTTTGAGAGCCTTGGGGGGGCTCAGACACCTGGAAACATGACCCCGCTGTGCTCCCACACCTGCCCTTGACTAGTTGAGACAAGCTGATTCTTTTCTCCGAAGTCGTTTTTTAAATCTTATTTATTGAAGGTATTGGACTAAAGCAGCATCTCTCCTGGGCCCCTTCCAGTGTGACTTTTGTCTGGCTCTGTGCTCTGGGACTGTCTAGTGGAGACAGTTGCAGCGCATAACTAAAAATGTTCCTAGGTTCTTGGCGGGGGGGGGGGGCTTGTGTTCATTTGACAAACTGGTACTTAATAGGTGCCAGGTGCTGTGCTAATTGCCAGGAATATAAAGACAAATAACCTATTTCTGCTCTTGCCGGAATCATAGTCCAGTGGGAGAGGGAGACAAGAGGGTAAGACACAGATGCCAGGTCAGGGCAATTCACAGGGTGGGGGTAGGGGGCTGGGCTAAGGCGCCCGACTGGTGTGAAGATGGCAGCAAGACTGACCGGAAGCGATGAAGGATGAGGCTTGTTTAGCAGGAGGGTAGAGGAGGGGCGGTGTGCCCCATGGGGAGGCAGGGAGATGTGACCGTGTGGCTTTCGGCAGAGCCAATGCAGCTGGATGAATGAAGGGAGGGAGTCTCGAGCTCAGGCTGGGGTCGAAGGCAGGAGTCAGAGCCTGGAGGGCCTCAGAAGTCACACTAAGGGCAGCAGGGACCCCCTATAAGCTTTCCATGGGGCAAGGCAAGATATCCTTCATGTGCTGTGATTATTTTTCACTTTGATATTTTCAAACTAGAGAGACTATAGGATAAAGAGACTTGCCAACGAATTACTATTCCATTGTAGATATTAACAAACGTGAAGACCTAGAGAGAGATACGTCGGAGCATTAACTCTGGAGCTAACTTGCCTGGGTTTAAATCTTGGTTCTGTTGCTTGCTAGCTGTGTGCAACCTTGGGCAAATTGCTTCGCCCTTTGGTGCCTCAGTTTCCTTGTTTACAAAATGGGATAATAATAGAATGGCTTCCTCTGAAGGAATTCTATTCTATATTCATTAAATGAATATAATAAAATGCTTAGAACAGTGCCTAGAATATAGCAAATGTTCTGTAAGTCTTTGCTATAGTAATTTTTCATATGGTCCTATGCATTTGAGTGCTTTTGAACACGACCCTCAAAAGCACACTGGTATAAGGGAGGCGGTTGTCCTAGACCATGTCCAAGGGGCCTCATTACTGCTCATGGTAAGGTCACCAAGGTGGTCTTTGTTAAAATACCTATTCTCTTTTAACGCTGTTTGGCAGGAAAGACTCCAAGGAGACCATTAAGGTGACACTCTGGGGTACTTCGGGAATGTTCTCTGTATCCTGGTGCCCCCACCTGGACAGGCCTGCCAGGGTAGCCCACGGCAAAACTTGTGTGGAGGCCACACTTATCTTTGCATACCTCTACTCTCCATGGAGAGGGTCTGCCATGCTGTCTGACCTCAGGCAAGGCACTCTACCTCTTCGAGGCTTAGCTTTCTCACCCATAAGCAGAGGACAATGATAATACTGCCCTTATGTAACTCAAAGAACCATTCATTCGTCGTATTAGCTCCCATCACTGCATGCCAAGTTGTACCAAACTGTAGTGGCTTCAAACAACAAGCATTTATTATCTCTGGGTTTCTGTTGGCTAGGACTCTGGGCCCAGCTTAGCTGGCTGGCTCTTCCTTTGGGTCTCTCATGAGGTTGTCATTAAGCTGTGGACCAAAGTGACAGTCATCTCAAGGCTCAACAGGGGTTGGAGAATCTGCTTTCCAGACCACTCCCATGTCCTTGGTTCCTCTCTTAATCTGTAGGGCTGCCATAACAAAAATACCACTGGCCGGTGGCTGAAACAACAGAAACTTCTTTTCTCACCATTCTGTGGATTGGAAGTCCAAGATCAAGGGACCAGGAGGTCTGCTGTTTTCTGAGGCCGTTCTCCTTGGCTTTGCAATGGCGGCCTCCTTGCTGTGTCCTCACATGGCTTTTTCTCTGTACGTGAGTGTCCCTTTCTTTTACAAGGACAGTAGTCATACAGGATTCGGGCTTCTCCCTTGTTATTACTATTTAGCCTTAAGGAGATCTTTAAAGACCCTATCTCCAAGTATAGTCATACTGGGGGTTAGGGCTTCAAGCCTTGAATTTGGGGGGAACACAATCTGGTCCACAACAGTTCCTCACAACCCGGGCATCTCCATAAGCTGCCTCAGTGTCCACATGGCATGGAAGCTGGGGATCCTCGAGGGTCAGAAAGTCCACCCCGAACATAGTCTTTTGGTCACCTAATCATGGAGGTGACCTCCTGTCACTTTTGCTGGAGCCCCTTTGTTAGAAATGAACCCACACTTAAGGAGGGATGAAGACATGAAGGCACACAGACCAGGAGGAAGGATCACTGGGGCCGGCTTCGAGGTCGCCTATCACAGTCGTTCGTTCCTACAGCAAAACTTAACTGACTGCCTGCTCTGTCCCCTGGTGTGGCAACAGCAAATAAGACACACGTGTACCTCCTAGACCTTGCATTCTGGGAGGACAGATAGACGATACAGCTAGAGCTAGAGCTAGAGAAATATCTAGATCTGTATCTACCAGAAGAAGTGGATCGAGATCTGTCTAGAGAAGTAGCTACAGGTAGGGGTCTATTTATATTTAGGGTCAGGTGGTGACCGGTGCTCTGCAGGCATGGAGGGCAGGGTGGGAACGGTGTAATGGAGAGAGCAGTGTCTACTGATGTGGGAGTCACTTGTTAGGATGACGGAGGTGTGCAGTAAGGGGAAGAGCCTGGGCCGTTTTGCTGTACAAATGCAGCAAAATCGCAGCTCAGGACGTCCCTCGTGCACGGAGAAGCATCACGCAACTGTAACCTGGTGTTATTATTATTACTGTTGGCAGCTTGTGCTGCCTGCCCACTCGTGCCCGCTCCATGCAGTCTGCCCTGTGAAGAGATGAGCTAATAAATGCTTAGAAGGCTATTTGTCCAGAGTTATTGCTTTTTTTCTCTCCCTGTAGAGAGAATATCCTTGTTGTTGCTTCTGATTACATAGTGATACATACTCTGTATACATTGTAAACCAAATCCAAACAGTACGGGCAGTTAAACTGTCAGAAGAATTTTGTGACCAAGGAAAGCCTTGACTTAGAGAAATAAAATATACTGAGTGCTGCTGATCCTGGGTCCTGCTTAGGTGGAAAATCACAGGGGAGCTTCACCATGCTCTGAGAGCTGTGTGTGATCACCCCGGCTTTACAGAGGGGGCAGGGCGTGGTCTTGTTTCCCATGTCCACAGTGTCGGATATAAACCAGAGCCCCCATCCATGCTTCTTCCTCCAAATGGTGCTGTCCTCAGTGAATAGACATTGGTGAGTAGACATCTGCAGACAGGGACATCGATAAGATGTTATTTTTTTTTTTAATGTTTTTTTATTATATTATGTTAGTCACCATACAGTACATCCCTGGTTTTTGATGTAAAGTTCGATGATTCATTAGTTGCGTATAACACCCAGTGCACCATGCAATACGTGCCCTCCTTACTACCCATCACCAGTCTATCCCATTCCACCAACCCCCTCCCCTCTGAAACCCTCAGTTTGTTTCCCAGAGTCCATAGTCTGTCGTGTTTCATTCCCCCTTCTGATTACCCGCCCTTTCTTTTTTTTTTTTTTTTTAATGATTTTTTATTATATTATGTTAGTCACCATACAGTACATCCCCGGTTTCCGATGTAAGGCTCGATGATTCATTAGTTGTGTATAACACCCAGTGCACCATGCAATACGTGCCCTCCTTACTACCCATCACCGGTCTATCCCATTCCCCCACCCCCCTCCCCTCTGAAGTCCTCAGTTTGTTTCTCATAGTCCATAGTCTCTCATGTTTCATTCCCCCTTCTGATTACCCCCCCCTTTCTTTATCCCTTTCTTCCCCTACTGATCATCCTAGTTCTTATGTTCCATAGATGAGAGAAATCATATGATAGTTGTCTTTCTCTGCTTGACTTATTTCACTTAGCATTATCTCCTCCAGTGCCGTCCATGTTGTAGCAAATGTTGAGAACTCGTTCTTTCTGATGGCTGAGTAATATTCCATTGTATATATGGACCACAACTTCTTAATCCAGTCATCTGTTGAAGGGCATCTCGGCTCCTTCCACGATTTAGCTATTGTGGACATTGCTGCTATGAACATTTACCCCCCCCTTTCTTTATCCCTTTCTTCCCCTACCGATCTTCCTGGTTCTTAATGTTCCATAGATTAGAGAAATCATATGATAATTGTCTTTCTCTGCTTGACTTATTTCACTTAGCATTATCTCCTCCAGTGCCGTCCATGTTGCAGCAAATGTTGAGAATTCATTCTTTCTGATAGCTGAGTAATATTCCATTGTATATATGGACCACATCTTCTTAATCCAGTCATCTGTTGAAGGGCATCTCGGTTCCTTCCACGATTTAGCTATTGTGGACAATGCTGCTATGAACAGTGGGGTGCATATGGCCCTTCTCTTCACTACGTCTGTATCTACCCAGTAGTGCAATGGCTGGGTCATAGGGTAGCTCAATTTTTAACTTTTTGAGGGACCTCCACACTGTTTTCCAGAGTGGCTGTACCAACTTGCATTCCCACCAACAATGTAGGAGGGATCCCCTTTCTCCACATCCTCTCCAACAATTGTTGTTTCTTGCCTTGTCTATTTTTTGCCATTCTAACTGGCGTAAGGTGGTATCTCAGTGTGGTTTTGATTTGAATTTCCCTGATGGCTAATGATTTTGAACATTTTTTCATGTGTCTGTTAGCCATTTGTATGTCTTCATTGGAAAAGTGTCTGTTCATATCTTCTGCCCATTTTTTGATTTGTTTATTTGTTTCTCATGTATTGAGTTTGAGAGGTTCTTTGTAGATCTTGGATACCAGTCTTTAATCTGTAGTGTCATTTGCAAATATATTCTCCCATTCCGTGGGCTGCCTCTTAGTTTTTTTGACTGTTTCCTTGGCTGTGCAGAAGGTTTTTATCTTGATGAAGTCCCACAAGCTCATTTTATCTTTTGTTTCTCTTGCCTTTGGAGATGTGTCATGAAAAAGGCTGCTTAGGCCGATGTCATAGAGGTTGCTGCCTATGTTCTCCTCTAGGATTTTGATGGATTCCTGTCTCACAAGATGTTATTTTGAAAAGGGGTGGCCAGGGACTTGCCAGTTCCCCTTAGCATTGACCGTCTGTCCTCAGCCAGTCTCGGCTTCTCCTGAAAGGGAAAGGAAGGGAATGACAGCAGGGTGTCTAGAGTTCACACCCTGTTTTCTGACTCAGATGGCTCTATTGCTATTATCCCCATTAAAGTGTTTTCTGTTACTGTCCATAGAAAAAGACAGAAGAGAAATTCCTTAGTGAGGATGCGGTGATCACACGATTTGATCTGCTGTATAATGTACATCATTAAAATACGAGACCATATAATAGGGCAGGGCGACTTGACTTCCCAAAATCATCTGGCCTCTCTGCCACCAGCTCCTTTTTTTTTTTTTTGAAATAATAATAGTTAACATTTACGGAGCTTGTATTGTGTACCAGGCACCGTTCTAAACCCTTTTTAGGAATTGATTATTTAAATCTCAGGTAGATACCTACAGATGGAATGCCTGGATTAAAGGGGTAGATATATGTTTAACTTTTTAAGAAACTGCCAATCATTTTTTCCAAACTGAATATCCCATTTTACATCTCACCAGCAACCTATGAGAGTCCTGGTTACTTTACATCCTTTCCAACATCAGGCACTGTCAATCATTTTCATTTTATCAAGTTTAGCGGGTACAGAATGGTATTTCATCATTGTTTTAGTTTCCCTGGGGATTAATGATATTGAGTATTTTTACATGTGTTTATTACTTGTGCAAAATTCATTTTTAAATCTTTCTTATAATTAAATAATAATTTAGGGGTGCCTGGGTGGCTCAGTTGATTAAGTGTCCGGCTCTTGATTTCAGCTCAGGTCATGATATCAGGGTCCTGAGATCGAGCCCCATGTTGGGCTCTGCTCTTGATGCAGAGTCTGCTTGTCCCTCTCTGCTCCCCTGCTTGCTCTCACGCTCTCTCTCTCTCTCAAATAAATAAATAAAATCTTAAAAAAATAAATAATTTAAGGCTATGAATTTTCCTCTGAGTATGGGTGTAGCCATATACCAAAGGGATTGAAAAGATATGCTCTAATTTTTTTTGGTCCTAAATAATTTTGTCATTTTATTTCTAATAATTGTTTCATTTCCTTAATTATTTATTTAAAGGATCATTTCCTATTTACTGAGTGGTTAAAACTTTTAGCTTGCTTCTCTTAAAATTATTTGCTTCTGAATTTATGACATTATAGTCAGTGAGCATGACCTGTAAAATACTAACTTTTGAGAAAAACATGCAGTTGTCGGCAAGTACATGGTCACTATTCTTCAATCTTCTATAGGCATGAAGAATATATATATATATATATATATATATATATATATATATATATATTATATATATATATATATTATATATATATATATATTATATATATTATATATAATATATATATATTTTTTAAGCATACATGGCTCTCTTTCTACATCTCTATTAAAGTGAGATTGATAATTATGTTGTCAAAATAATTTATATACTTATTCCTTTTTTGTCTGTTTAAATAAAAAAGTTGAAGAGAGTTGTTTTATTTTATTTTTTTAAAGATTTTATTTATTTATTTGACAGAGAGAGAGAGAGACAGCCAGCAAGAGAGGGAACACAGCAGGGGAGTGGGAGAGGAAGAAGCAGGCTCCCAGCAGAGGACCCTGATGTGGGACTCGATCCCAGGACTCTAGGATCAGGCCCTGAGCCAAAGGCAGACGCTTAACAACTGTGCCACCCAGGCGCCCCAGAAGAGAGTTGTTTTAAACTGTCTTGCTATGCTGTGCTATGCTGTCTTTCTTTTTCTTTCTTTCTTTCTTTCTTTCTTTCTTTCTTTCTTTCTTTCTTTCTTTCTTTCCCTTTCTCTTTGAATTCTCTTTGCATTTGTAAGAGCTGGTGACTTGAATATTGTTTGCTGCATAATTTTTCATGTATTTATTATTATAACTTCTTCATGGAGTGACTGTCATTTATAATATCCTTCTTCAAGTTGTTTAAATTTTTGGCCTAATATTTTATCTTCAGCCCTTAATATTTTTATCCCTGCTTCTTTTTGTTTGCTTTTCTCACTATTTGTTTGCTTATCTAATGTTTTTCAACTTCACTGTGTCATTTTGTTTTAGGTTCATCTCTTTTAAAGATTTTTATTTATTTATTTATTTGAGAGAGAGAGAGGGGGGTGGAAAGAGCAGAGGGAGAGGGACAAGCAGACTCCCCGCTGAGTACAGAGCCTGAAGACATGGGTTGATCCCATGATCCTGAGATCATGACCTGAGCTGAGATCAAGAGTTGGGAGCTTAACCCACTGAGCCACCGAGGCACCCCTGAAGTTCATCTCTTTTAAACAACACACAATTCCATTTCTGTTTTTCAAATCTGTTCAAAGGATCTTGACTTTTTATTTTATTTATTTTTATTTTTATTTGTTTATTTAATTTTCCAATTTATTTTTAATTAAAGAAAGTTTTTTAGGATCTTGACTTTTTTATAGCAGAATTCAACTCTCTTACATTTATTTGGCATCCAGGATGCCTGGTCTTATTCCTGCTGTCTAATTTTATGCTCTCTCTTTGTTATCCTTTCTATTTGTTTCCTCATTTTCCCATTGTTTATATTTATCAAATTTTTGTAATATTCCTTATTTCTTTTCTTTTCCTTTCCAGTTGGAAATTGGAAGTTCTAATATGCATTTATATTCTACTAGTCTTTACATTTAAATATTTAATATGCATATTTAAACTTACATTTTGCTAACAGTTACAAAAATGAAATAATAACCATGTCCCTTCAGTTCTGTTGAAATAATTAGGAATTTTAGTTTTATGTTAACATTTCCCTCCTTCCTTCTTTTAGATAAGGAGAGAGAGACAGAGGGGGCAGAGGGAGAGGGAGAGAATCTTAAGCAGGTCCATGCCCAGCATGGAGTCCAGTGTGGGGCTTGATCTCACGACCCTGAGATCATGACCTGAGGGGAAATCAAGAGTTAAGATGCTTAACCAACTGAACCACCCAGGTGCCCCATGTTAACTTTTTTCCTTAGAGCATGTCTTTTATAGTTCAAGAATCCATTAATAATTGCATTGCAGTTTTAAGTCACATTTTCATCATTTACTCAGATTTAATTATTAATAAGGGTTTATTCAATTGATTGTAGGGGCCATTTGGCCTCTGTTCATCTGCTTGAGGACAGGAACCATTAAGAGAATAGTTTCTTATATTCCCCCAGGGCCTTACACACAGTAAGCGGTTCATGCTGGTAGCGTGATGTTGGAGACATAGCACTGACCCTGAAGCTTGCCCTGTGCTTGTCTCAGCTCTGCCAGTTGTCCGCATCACGAGCGGAAGTAAACTGCTAACATCACTGACCTGCAGCTTCCTCAGCTCTAAGACAGTAATAACTTGTCAGGCTATTTAATAAGGATGGACGATCAAATCTGCAACAATTTTGAGACCCACAGTGCACAACTGCTGGATAAACCAGTGGACGTGTGGGAAATGGAAAAAAACAGAGACAAGGCCAGGAGACTTGGATGAATCCTGAATGTGAAGACCGCTCCCTGGAGCCTCTCTTTGCAGCCTCTGTTTTCCAGCCGGAGTGGTCTGGGTGAGCTCGGCTGAGAAGTGGCTGCACGGGGTAGGTGGAGGTGCTGGCAAGGGGGGCTTTGTGAGCCCACAAGGCAGCCAGGTGGGGCCCCCGTTCAGAGGCAGCCTGCTCACCGCGCAGGGTGCCAGGCTGTGCTGTCCTGCTGTTTACCAGGGATCAGTCTGGTGAGAGTGTCGGAAGGGTGACAAGGGCCTGCTTCGTTGCCAGGGAGCTCGTGTGCTCAGATTGATTTCTGCTCCCCCCTGATCTGAGGGGCCTCCGTGTTCATCTTCCTCCCCTCCCCACCATTTGTTTACCTGATCCCTTGACTCTATTTTTTTTTTTAAAGATTTTATTTATTTATTTGAGTGGGAGAGCACAAGCAGGGGAGCTGCAGGCAGAAGAAGAGGGAGAAGAAGGCTCCCTGCGGAGCAGAGAGCTCCACGTGGGGCTCGATCCCAGGATCCTTAGATCATGACCCGAGCCGAAGGCAGATGCTTAACTGACTGAGCCACCCAGGCGCCCCAGCTAATGTCCTTTTCTGTCTCAAGATCCAGTTCACAATTCCACATTGCATTCAGTTATCATGGACCCGTAGCCTCCTCCCATCTGTGGTAGTTTCTCAGTCTTTTATTGCTTTTCACGATCTTTTTTTTTTTTTAAAGATTTTATTTATTTATGTGACAGAGAGACAGCCAGCGAGAGAGGGAACACAAGCAGGGGGAGTGGGAGAGGAAGAAGCAGGCTCCCAGCGGAGGAGCCCGATGTGGGACTCGATCCTGGAACGCCGGGATCACGCCCTGAGCCGAAGGCAGCCGCCTAACAACTGCGCCACCCAGGCGTCCCTGCTTTTCACGATCTTGAAGGTTTTGGAGAGCACCTCATTTTAATTTAGGGGAACACAAGTTCTCTTGCATTTGGAAGTGAGGAACAATTAATTCATTCTTTTCCACTTTCTCAGAGTAGAAATCTCCTCTCGCATAAGCCATTTTCCCGGTAGCAGCGTCAACATTCTCAGAACATTACGTAAAAGGCAGTTGGGGCAATGAATTTTCTTCCCCCTGCAGAAGTCTGGCTGGGCGGTAGTTCATTCTTTATCTCCATGCCGCTGACTTAGTATGTGAGTAGAGAGGGCACGGAGCCGACAGGTTACTGATGCCCCTGCCTGGTGTTACAGATGCTCGTGCGCACTCCCCCACGGGCTGCCTAGCTGGGCTGGGATTTGCGAAGATGTGCGTCTTTGCAGGGAGCACACCCCCTGGCATCTGGGGATAGACATTTCCCTCTGTGTCCACCTCTGTGGGGATGCAGAGTCTAAATCAGCACGACAAGCAATGGCAGCCCAGACGTCATAATCCGAGACCAAGGACCAACAAGGCCGACCTTACCTGAGTGTGGCCGCTGGGGCTGTCTCATGGAGGGCGCCCTAGACCTCCCCACATTGCGATCCTGGGAAATGGGGTTACCGTGACTATCAAGGTCCCCTGAAGGGGAAAGGATGGTAAGATACAGCAAACAAGCACCGGCATGAACCTGGTAGGGAGAAGGAGCCAGCACAGGGAGCAATTGCTCTCCCCTTTTGGGTGGAATGCGTGCCCATGGATTTCCTGGGCTGGCTGAGGTTCCCCCATGCTGCTCCCCTACACATGTGAATGGCTGGCTTCTTGGGAGAAAGAGGCTCTACAAAGTCCAGAGTAGGATGATTGGTCTGATTTTCCAGAAGGACCTCCGGAACTGCATCGAGTCCGGATTTGGGGCTTGGAATGGGTGGTGCTGCTTCTGGACGGTGAGCAAGGTTTCACACTGTGGAAGGAGCCTGGCTGGTGCTGGCTCTACCACTCAGCGGTGGTGAGATCCTATGCTTAGTTTCCTTGTTTGTAAAAAAAGAAAGGGGGGTGTACCAGATAATCCTAACTTTCCTTCCAAGTCTGATTCTTCTTTAGCTCTGTCCACCCCCAAGGCAGCTTGGCTCGCCCCTCACCAGACGACTCCTTTTCTCTGAGTGCATGATGTGAGAACTTCGGGAAGCATCATGGTAGTGGAGGGTGTGCTTTTGGTCATCCAACATCCGCTTTCCATCCTTACAGCACCCCAAAATCGTTTTGGACAATTACCTCTTCCCCAATGCCTTCTAGTGGCATCTTGTCCTTCCATACAGAGAGGGACATGTGACCAAACCATGCCAACCAGATGATCCTTTTCAGGAATTTGAATCTTGAGCAAACAGGAAAAGGCTGCAAATGCCTGGTGTTGCCCACTCCACTGGTGGTGTCTTGATCTGGCCATTCCTGTACCTCCCACTTGCAGGAGCTCTCTGTGCCCTCGCAGTGTCCGGGCCTGGGTCCCAGCCTTCCCGCTGACTCTGAGAGCCCCTGATCTCCTTTGGTGTTACTCCTTTTTGCATAAGTTAGGCAAAATCAGTGTCTATTGTTTGCAACCATAGATCTGTAAATAGTAAAGAATGTTCCACTTCACTTCTGAAATGTGAACTGGTAGCAAGACTCTTTACTTCCCATTTCAGAGATTTCCAGAGTTCTGGAAAGTTCTCGTCATGCCACCCAGTGATACTCAGCTACTGGAATGAAACAGACAGAAGCCGAATTGATTGTGACATCTAGTGGCTCCTTGGCTTGCTGGTGACTTTGGAGAACTCTCTGAAACTCCCCAAACTTAGGTTTTCTTGCCTGTTAAATGGGGAAATAACATACCAGCCACATAGAATGGTTGTAAAGATTAAAAAGATATTCATACTAAGTGCTCAATAAACACTGAATCTGGTTTTTTAATAGAGCTGGAGAGGGGGAGGGACAGTGGGAGAGTGGAGAGAGAGAGAATCTCAAGCAGACTCCCCACTGAGTGTGGAGCCCGATGTAGGGCTCCATCCCACAACCCTCAGATCATGACTTGAGCCGAAATCAAGAGTTGGATGTTTAACCAACTGAGTGCCCTCCCCCCCCCCCCGGTGCCCCTGAATCTGGTGTTGATTGCAGTCATGAAAACGTGGATGGATTGCGGTACCATGTGGGATCTCATCACCTCCACTGTATACGGGAGGAATTGAGGTATGCAGCAGGCACATAACTTACTCATGGCCTCCCAAAGCACTTGACGTGCTCTGATGTTTTCTGCCAGAGAGCTGGGCAGACAGGGCCACATCACGGGCACACTATGGGATCCGTGTGCCTTCTCTGCATTGCTCTGGTCGTCTGGGGAAGGCACTGTTGCTGCTGTCGGGGGTGGGGGCAGCCTCATCAGCAGGCAGGACTCATAGCCTGAGCTGCTGGATTTGTTCTTGAAGTGAATTTCCATTGTGTTTATTGCAAACAGTCAGGCAGCTCCCGTTTCCTGTTGGCTCAACTTCCTTCTCATTAAGTTACCAAACTTCAAGGATGGGGAGGGCGAGCAGGAAGCGAGGTGAGACAGGGTTAAAAGAGGACTCTGTTTTCAGCAAGTAATGAATTTCCCGGGCAGCTGTTCCCACTTAGTCCGGATGCGTTGACAGGATGTGAAGATGGGCTTCCTCGCTCTGCCCTGGTTGCCGCTCTGAAGATAAAGATCAGCTGTCCTCTTGGGGCGCTGGCCCCCGGACCAGACATCTCCTGCCGAGGCCAGAGGGAGGACTGGCCAGGGCTCTGGCCACACGCTGGCACGGCCAAGGGAGCTGGAGCAGAGCGTGGGGCGTAAACATTGGCTTGAACAAGTTGTCTAGTCAAGCAGCTGGAGGGAGTGGCGCACTGAGAGCGCGGGGAGGGGTGTCCACACATCCAGAGCCTGCTGGGAGGGGGAGACAGTCCTATTCAACACTTACTTCATTTACTCTGCGTGTCAGCCCCCCAAACACAGTTTATTTTCTTACTCTATAGACAGGAAACCAAAGCTTGGGGAGATTACGTGTATCTGGGAAGGACATACAGCAGAATCAGGATTCAAGTTCAGATCTGCAGGACTCCAGGGCCGTTCCAGAAATCTGCCTTTCCTTTGGACCCTGCAATAGGATGGGCTGGGTCCTTTCTGCTAAGATTTCCATCTCTGACCGTCCCTTGAATGAAATACTAGAACACAGATAACCGGTGAAACCCACAGAGAGAGGGCAATGTCCCGGTGTTGGATGTGGTTGTTGAAGAGGAGGTGATAGCTGACTTGAGGGGCTGTCTGTCTCAAGCTTGGGAAGCCCGGACCGAAAGCTTGGTGCCTGGGCTGGACAAGCCGAAACAGGTTGGAGGTCCTTAGAAACCATTTGGGGCACTGGTTCTCAAATGGTGGTGATTTTGGTAATGTCTGGAAATGATTTTGTTTGTTGTGCGGCGGGTGGAGGGGTACGACCAGCCGTCAGTGGGTAGAGGCCCCAGAATGCGGCTAAGCATACCGCGGGTGCAGGACAGCGCTCCACATCACAGAACCCCCTGACCTCATATGCCAATGGTGCCGAGAGCGAGGAAGCCTGGTCTTGGTATTTATAGGGGTGTAAGCAGCTTTTAAGAGGTGAGGTGCCCTGCCCCAGGTAACAGGGCTCACGCGAGGCAGAGAGGAGACCCGAGCCTGCTTTGTCGCAGCCCAAGTAAGTGATGGTCGCATGGTGCCGAGTGACCTCAAGCAAGGAAGGTAGGAAGGGGCCTCCGATGGGAGCAGGGGTCCAGTGTGACTAGTTCAGATCGCCAGGCTGGGTAGGGCCTGCATAGGTGTCTTCGTGGGGAAGAGGTGCTTCTGGTCTGCTGATTTGTCCCCCGGGCCCAGGGTCTGTGGGGGGGGAACGGTGCTGTGGGGAGTCCTGGGAGCCAGTGTGAGCGGGGGCTTCTGAGAGGGGCTGATAGGAGGTTCAGTGAGCATGTCGAGATGCCACTTTCCATGCTGGCCTGCGGTGACCTTCATGGACATCTCGTGGGAAAATGGGCACCACCGTAGTCCCCAACTCCTGAAGAGCTCTTGGTAGTTAGAAAGCGCTTTTTAACGTCGAGTCTCCTCCTTGACCCAGTGCGGTAGGCAGAACCCGCAGGATTCTTCCCATTTCTGAGACAAAACTAACAACTAACTCTGGGTAACCTGCCGAACCAGAACCCCTTCTGACTCCTGTCTGCGGCTCTTTCCACTATGTAGCCGCTTCCATGGGAGGGGGCGCTTCGGGGGAGCGCTGTGCTAGCTTTCGCCTCCGTCCTGCGTCTCTAAATCCGGGCGTCCTCTGTCTCCCGACGGTGTGGATATCTCAGCTTTTACACTCCAATTAACGAAAACGTTTAGTATTTAATTTTTTCATTTTAATAAAGGAATCTCCCAATGGAGACGTTGGTGTTTGTGAGGCCTGGGGCTGCACAGAGGGGACACAGCGTTGACTGAGCCACAGTTCTGTCCCTTACACACTCACAGTGCAGGCGAGACAGAGACAGAGACGCAGTGGCTGGGGAGTCAGCCGAGGGAGCCACGGGAGTGGAGCAGAGCACCCAACCCAGGCAGTAGCAGAAAACCACGGACCTCAGATTATTGCTTTATAATTGGCACTGTATAACTCCTTCCTCAGGACAGAGAGCATTTTTTTTTTCACTGTTGTCTCTCTAGCCCTTAGCAGCGTGCTGGGCACACTGTTGTAGCCTAATAAATGCTTCTTCCTTCCTCTTCCCTCCCAGGGGGCAATGTAGAGCCGGGCTTTCCGAGTCTCAGTCTCGTCACGTATTTGCTGTGTGACTTTGGGAAAATTAATTAATCTCTCTGAGCTTCAGGTTCCTTGCTTGGAACATAGGGATCAGAGCGCTGGCTACATCACGGGCCTCCCGTGGAGGGTATCCATGTAAAGCGTTCAGCCCTGGCACGGTGGGTGACATGTGGGGAGATATCCATAAATGCAGCTGCTCTGTTAGCGATGGGGTAACTGGCATGGTGATGGCTCTGCCTGCCCAGCACACGGACCAGCGCTTCTTAGAGCCCGGTACCATTGGCTGATTTGGATGGGTCCGGAACCAGTGTTGTAAGAGTATGGATTTCACTGGTTAACCAACTTAGAGTGCTTTATAGTTGGAAGTGAGGTGAGTTGTCGACATGCTAAGAAGTATCTTTAATGCCTCCCGCCAACCAAACATTAAAAAATTGTTGCTGAAGCATGCTAGAGAAGGGTCTGGAAGAACCCATCTGCCACGGCTGGAAGAACATGGGGCCAGCGAGTCTTAGATCCGAGGTGGAGCTTGTTGCTTACTGGCTGGCCTTCCCCCTGCCCGAACCTCTGAAGCCCATCTCTCGTCCAGTAAGGGATCCTCAGTGCCGAGCTCCAGAGCACCTGGCTTCCATCCCAAAGGTGCCTGCAGCCAGCTCAGGGATGGTTCAGAGCCCTGCATCCTCCAGGCCTGCACTGCTAACGTCTTCTGCCCTTTCCTGGGTCTGCCACGTTCCCTTTGCTAAGCACCAGGAGACAATTTGCCTGTTGGTCTACAGCCATCTCCGCTGGTAGCCAAACAGTGGACAGGATTGCTGATCCTGCCTAAGCCTGTGCTGGGAGCCCTGGACAGAGGCGGGGACCTCTCCCGCTCCCCTGAGCCACGAGCGTCCAGGGCAGAAGCCTTGAGGCCCGGTCACACCACCTTGACATACCCTGGGATGGGCTGCTCTCTGGAGCCAGCTCAGAATTCCCATGCTGTCCCCAGAGATTGTTCTCTGACACACATACGAAGAGACTTTTCTCCCCCTCTCTGTTGGTACATGGTCAAAATGCTAGCATCTGGATGCCCCCCTCCCTCTGCATTTCCAACCACCTGCTTGAGTGTCGTTAGTCAGTCAGCCGTGGGGATTGAGGCATTGAAGCTGAGGCAGCCATTGACTTTGAAGCCGGGGACTCGGAGACTCACTGTCAGCTCCATCTCTCTGCTTGGGGGCCCTGCCAGTGTTGTGACAACATCTGCAGAGCGTGTCTAACCACACGTTGGAATGATGCTCTCCAGACCCTGCATTGCCTTTTGTTAGAATTTCCCCTGTGCCCATAGCATGCGTCTACTAAGACGAGTCCGTCGAGCCCCTGATTTCTTTCTGCACCACATCTGCCAGTCTCCACAGATGGGTGTCTCGGCAGGTAGAGCTGTGTAGGGATTTTTGATCAGTCCAAAAAAAGAGACTCCAACCCTTAAAGAAATCCTCAGTTTACGGATGCTGATTTTGATAGCCCACTTCCAGGGGCAGCCTTTCTTGCCTTTACCAGAGGGAAATTTCTGGACCTTATTCTATGCATGCCCGGCTCTTTGGATAGGTTACCCTCACCCACCCCGACGTTATAAGGTCGACCTCAAAAGGTTTTCACAACTTCCTTCTGACTTTTGGGAGATATCCTAAGGGGACTTTCCAAAGTAGTAGGAAAAAAGGGAAGGGAGGTGGGGTGAGGACAGTGAGGATGAAAGTGGGACAGATGATGCTCTTGAAGGTGGAATCCCACCTGCCGATCACCCAGTGATCCGAAGCTAAGCCCAGGGCCCCTCGGATCAGTTGATCGAACCAAGGCTTCTGTGCAGATGAAGTGACATTAATGTCAGTGGTAAGAAGAAATCCGTCTAGAAGGCAATGAAGCAGGAGGGATGTCTCTATAGGGAGAGTTAGAAATTCATCCTTTATCTTGAATCATTTTTAGAACCCCTGAAGGGTGAAATGAAGACATCACCCACATAGACCAGTGTTCTGTGGAATGTGGTGACCCTCCCCATCCATCTTGAGGCATGACTTGGGGAAGAAACTGGCAGCTTCAGCTGTATAATGTGTTTTGGGGTCCCCAATATGTCACCATAAAGAGGAGACCCAAAGAACATGACATTTTTTTTTTGAGCAGAGTTCAGAAGTTCTCAATTACAGAAAATAAATATGAGGAGGGTCTTGGGGGAAACAGAAAGTTCCAGAGACCTGGCTGGAGCCTTGAATCTGCTGGGAAAGGAATGAGGAATAATTCCCATTGCTTGAGAGAGAGAGGCAGGGAGACAAGAGGACTTTCTTGAATGGGGATTTTTTTTTTTAAGTAGGCTCCATGTCCAGTGTGGAGCCCAATATGGAACTTGAACTCACGACCCTGAGATCAAGACCTGAGCTGAGATCAAGAGTTGGATGCTTAACAGACTGAGCCACCCAGGCACCCCAAGAATGGGCATTTTTGATACGAAATTACTGCTGTCTTTCTGTGAAACAAATCCTTACCCTTTCCAACGAGACCCTCAGCAAATTCTTCTTGACATGTGGGTTGGGGTATGGCTTTGGGCAAAGTGAGGAAGAAGGAACCCTGCTGCACATTAGGATTGGTGAGAGTAGAGGAAAGAAGAAATGGGGAGGGAATTCATAAACGACACAGAGAATGTGGTCGGGGAGGGGATGGCGAGTCAGCAGAAGTCATGACAACATGTCTTTGGGGATTCACAGAAGTCTTTTTTTTTTAAATATTTTTTTATTTTATTATGTTAGTCACCATACAGTATATCCCTGGTTTTTGATGTAAAGTTCGATGATTCATTAGTTGCGTATAACACCCAGTGCACCATGCAATATGTGCCTTCCTTACTACCCATCACCAGTCTATCCCATTCCCCCACCCCCTCCCCTCTGAAGCCCTCAGTTTGTTTCTCAGAGTCCATAGTCTCTCATGCTTCATTCCCCCTTCTGATTACCCCCCTTTCTTTATCCCTTTCTTCTCCTACCGATCTTCCTAGTTCTTATGTTCCATAGATGAGAGAAACCATATGATAATTGTCTTTCTCTGCTTGACTTATTTCACTTAGCATTATCTCCTCCAGTCCCATCCATGTTGCTGCAAATGTTGAGAATTCATTCTTTCTGATAGCTGAGTAATATTCCATTGTATATATGGACCACATCTTCTTAATCCAGTCATCGGTTGAAGGGCATCTTGGCTCCTTCCACGATTTAGCTATTGTGGACAATGCTGCTATGAACATTGGGGTGCATATGGCCCTTCTCTTCACTACGTCTGTATTTTTGGGGTAAATACCCGGTAGTGCAATGGCTGGATCATAGGGTAGCTCAATTTTTAACTTTTTAAGGGACCTCCACACTGTTTTCCAGAGTGGCTGTACCAACTTGCATTCCCACCAACAATGTAGGAGGGATCCCCTTTCTCCACATCCTCTCCAACATTTGTCATTTCTTGCCTTGTCCATTTTTGCCATTCTAACTGGCGTAAGGTGGTATCTCAATATGGTTTTGATTTGAATTTCCCTGATGGCTAATGATTTTGAACATTTTTTCATGTGTCTGTTAGCCATTTGTATGTCTTCATTGGAAAAGTGTCTGTTCATATCTTCTGCCCATTTTATGATTTGTTTATTTGTTTCTCATGTATTGAGTTTGAGAGGTTCTTTGTAGATCTTGGATACCAGTCTTTTGTCTGTAGTATAATTTGCAAATATATTCTCCCATTCTGGGGATTCACAGAAATCTTGAGGGAGGCACTGGATCTACTGCAGGAGGTGGGTGTGGATACTGGCACCAATTTTATTTAAATCCTAAAGCTTAGAAAAACCTCCTGTAACACTTGAGTGTGTGTGGATGCATGTCGACAAAGGTCGGGAGGAAAATGTTCAGGGAGACCACTGTTGAGTTGGAACTGGAGGGTGTGACTTTATGTGAGTGCCCGGGAAGGTGAGGGAAACTTCACGGTTCCCACCACATATATTTCAGTATTATTTCATTTAAAAGCGGGTGAATTAAAAACGTACCATTTTATAATTTAAAAATGAAAAAAAGGTGCAAACCATCCATAATCTCACTGCCCAGATGTGATAATTTTTAGCATTTGATGTGGATTCTTCCCGATGTGTTTCTGTCCATATGCACAAGATGTCCCTGCATGTGTAAAAAGGTCATCCCAGTCTTGTCGTGTAGCCCACTTTTGAAACCTAATAATATATCCAAGGCATCTTGCCGTGTCCTCAGAATACAGTTACACACCATCATCTTTTAATAGATGCGTGATATTCCCTCGTGTATGTGTCCTATGCCCGATGTAACCGACACAGGACGTTAAGGTTGCTTCCATTTTTCCCTACTGTACACGGTGAACAACTTCATGGATGTATCTTTTCACATTTTTTAGTTATGTCGCAGAAAACATTCTGAGAGGTAGAATTACCAGATCAAAGAGCAGTCATGTTAAAAATTTTGATATGTATCATCCAATAATCGCCCAGAAATGTACCAGTTTCCACTTCTACCAGCTATCAGCTCTCATATTTTTTGAGCTCGAACTCAGAAATCATATTCCAGACAAATAAACATTACTTTTGCCCCAAGGGGGTTTACATTCTATTAGGTGGCTTGTTAGCACACGCTAAGATTCCCTGTGTATTTGACAAGTACTTACACCATCCTTACCATGAGCCGGATAGTTTTCCGAGGACCTTAAAATAGCGTCATTTAATCCTCATGACAACCCTGTAAGTCAGCAGTATATTTCCATTTTACAAATGAAAAAGCCGAAGCAAAGACGTTAAGTAGCCTGCTTAAGTTCTCACTGGCGATAAGTGGCAGACCCAGGAGTCGAACCTACAAAACATCTTGGCTCCAGAATCTGTTTCTTAATCCTGTGCACAACAGGTAATAAACCTCTTAGCACTGAGATGATAAACCAGTGGCTTGGAAACCCTATATTCAGTCATGGAGCCTAGTAGGGGGATGGGCTTCCAGCTTACCAAGACCCTCCCTTTAGGGCCAGGGCTGAAAGGGGCCTCAAGGGGCTCAATTGCCCCACGTCTGCGCAGTTGAGGATGGAGTGGAGGAGCAAGGATCATGGAGTTTTCCCTGGAATTTTCCATTACAAGGGTAGCATTGGAGGAAACCCAGGGGTGGGTAAACTACACAGGACCTTACGGCTGACCCAGGAAGATGGAGCTCTTTTTGGAGGTTTGAGTGGTGCAATGATTCTGAAGAAGGAGGAAAGCTAGAGTATGAGAGGAGAAACAGACAGACAGGCAGACAAGCAGAGAGACAGGATGAGATGGGAACTCCAGCTTGGATGAAGGTCTGACGGCTAGAGAACAGGGCATGGGGGCCAGTTGTCCTGGGAAGGAATGATCAACCATATGGCTGGAAAGCAAGCTGCAGATGGGTTAGGTGGGAGATAGGGAAGGGTAGTTGGTTTCAAATCTTGGAAAGCTCTGAGCCGAGGCAAGGGGTTGGACTGAGGACAATAGAAAGCCATTCCATTTTAGAGCAGAGAAGTGGTGTGACCAGAGCTGTTTCGGGAATATCTTGCAGGAAGTGTGGAAAGATTTGTGAGAGACTGGGATGAGAGAGACCACTGCAACGGTCTGCGCTAGAGGCATTCGGGGTTGATTTAGGGCAGAGGCAACGTGAGCTAAAAGATGGGGATGAGGCAAAGACCGCACAGAGCTGAAACCGAGTTTACGTGACTGACTCTGGTGAAGCTGGAGGGCGAGGGAGTGAGGAGAAAACATGATTTTGTGATTTTCAGCATGAGTGTGTGGGAAGCTGCTCCTGCCCTTAGCTGAGATGGGAAACCCAGGACGAGGGTAGATCGAGGGTGGGGTGAGAGAACAGAGACTCCCATCTTGAATTTGTTGGTTCAGAGTTTTGTGAGCTGTTCCAGTGAAAGGGCCACGCAGCAGCAGGACATGCAGGTTTGGAGCTAGGGATGGAAGGTAGGTCCTGAAGGAGAGTCCTGGAGTCCCCAGTCCAGGGGACGGCTGTGAAGCAGTGAGTGGCGTTGAGGTTCCACAGGGACAAGATGCAGAGCAGGGGGAGTGGAGGACAAAGGGCTGGTCTTTGAGAAGCACTTCCGTTGAGGGGAGTGTTTCTCAACCTTGGCCCCATGTTGGAATCACCTGGAGACTAGAAAAGCTCGTGGTGTCTGGGTCCAACCCCAGGTATTCTGATTTCATTGACCAGGAAGGCAGCTAGGGCATCAGACATTGGAATGCTCCCCAGATAACTACTGTGCAGCCAAGGTAGAGAGCTGTTGATCGAAGGAGATGACAGGCGAGGAACAAGCTAGAGAGCCGTCTCAGAAGAGCAGGGGAGCGTTTAGAAGTGTTTTCATTTGTTCTATAGCATTTGCCGAGTACTTAATAATAATAATAATAATAATAGCTACCATATATTGAAGGCTTGGCTCTGTCAGGCCCCATGCTGAGTGCTGTACACACATTATCTCATTGTGATGGTCACACAGTACCTTGAGATAGAGATCTTTACCCTCTTTAACAGGTAAAGAAAGTAAGAGTCAGAGAAGTGCGGGATCTGCCAGAAGTCACTCATCTGAGCAGAGGAAGCAGGAATTAAACCTACTCTATTCAATGTCTTCAAAACCCTTGGAGTTAATTACTGCCCTAGGCTGCCCACTGCCGCCTAGACCTTGTGCTCAGGGCTCTCAAGGGCCTTGTAATCAGATTGGTATTGGAACAGTTACCCACGGTCAGGTAAGCGCTGTCATGGAAGAATGTACCAAGCGCCACGGGCACCAGGAGGAGGGAGCTCACAGAAGCCTGGAGGAGTTAAGGAAAGCTTTGCCTATGCGCGAATGCCTGGGGCAACATTTCCTGTCCATTCCCGCACCCGGCAAGAGGCTCCATGTCTTGATAGGAGGTTGTCGTGTGTCTGGAAGGAGGAGAGACTTGATGGTGGCCTGTGCTGGCGTGACACAACCGTAGTGCTGATCAACACATGGACATTCTTGAGAGAGGCTTGGGGACTGTGTTAACTGTCCTTTCAGACCCTTTGGCTTCATGAAGATGACAAAGCCTCTCTGGTGGATGGCAGCCCACTTGCTCTCTGTCCACTTTTAAGTTATTCTGAATCAAGAGCCACAACCCCTGGAAGGGGAGTCTAGCCTCCATAACATGGAAGAATTCTGCATGGCGGAGCAGCCCGCCGAGTCAACCGTCCTGTGGAGAACAACTCTCAGATAAAGTTTGACATCTGTCTTGGGAAGGTGTCTTCTAAGCCAATGTGAATTTACTGTCTCTGGAAGGAGAAAGGGCACACTGAGGCTTTCAGAAATGGGAAGGTAAAAGTGGGCATTAGTCAAAGCTGTCATCCTCTCATATATCAAAATTAAGATGGTGCTGATGTCATTCTCGACCGCATGAGTCAGAACATAATAAACTTTAAAACTGCCAGCCCAAAGGCAGATGCTTATGCCTGGGATTGATGACCGAAATCACAAGGTGCTTCATTAATTTCTCCACTGCCCATTTATGTTTGCAGGAAGCGCAAGGGGCGGGAGAAGAGAAGCTGAACCCTTTGGCGGACATGGTCAACAAGACTGTGGTTTCAGAGGGAGCCAGGTTCGCTCGGTACCTCTTAAGATCTGGTCCTTGGCCTCTGGTCTTGACTGAGAATGACACCTCGGTATTAATCACCCTGACCCCTGAGGCTTCTGAAGGGAAGCAGCTGGTAAACAGGTTTAATTGAAGTTCCTGAAAAGTCAGGGAGTTGAGAACTCTTTATTTGAATGCAATCACTATGTCAATTTAAGACACAATTAGTGACTAAGCATGCAATCTCCTATAAGTGGCCCTTCCCAACTTGAGGAACTGTTTTTATTAAACTTAGTGAAATCATTCGAGGCTAAGATATAAGACATTCAACACTAGGATGATTGAAAAATGGCAAAAACGTCACTGTATTAAAATTAATCAGATACACACAATGATGAAAATATAGATGAGGATAAAACTTCAAGGGATTAATGTCAATTCTGATGACCTTTCACCAAGTGATTCATGATTTTAAAAATCTCTCTAAACATTTTTCTCAACAGTCAGTCACTGAGTGTCCGCTATGGGTCACGCGCTGTGCTAGGTGCTAGAGATGCTGAGGCGAGCAGGATGGAAAGCCCCTGCCTTCAGGAGGCTTCTGGTCCCGTGGAGGAAAGCAGGCCGTACATGTAGCTGTGTGAGGGCTACAAGATGCTGTGATGGTTGAGAAGAGGGGCGTCTCCTCTGAGAAGAGACTTTGCAAGAACCCTGTCAGGTGAATGGTGGGAATATGGAGTGTGTTGAGGATTTATGGGGGGCAGGAGCCAGTAAACGCCTCTTTTAAGAGGTATGAGAGAGAAGACCAGAAGAGGGAGATAATAGAGTCTTTGGAGGGGCCTATTAGGAGAAGGTTTAGTGTTTTGAAGATTCGTAGATTTGAGTGCATTTAAGCATAAATATGAAGGTGATAGGAGAGGGAGGCAGGCAGAGAGAGATAGACAGAGAGAGAGATTAACTGTAGGTCCCGAGAGAGTGAGAATAGTTGACAGGTCTGAGAGGACGGCATCCAGTGCACAGGTGGAGAGATGTGTTAGTCGGGATGTTGTGGTTCCAATCCACCCTTGCTACCTCAGTCTCTTTCCTGCTCCATCAGCTGGAGGGGCTCGGGGCTCTTCTTGCCACTGCTACTTCTATGATACCTTAGAATTCCCTCTGCCATTTCCAGTTCTAGTTAACAGTTCTTTATAGTAAATGCTCTTTTGTACAAACAACCGGTGTGGTTATGTCTCCTGACTGGACTGTGCCCGATACACGAGCAGTCTCTTTTGGGGGAGCTTCAGAGTTGGTTCTGGCTGGAACTGGGGATTCTGGGGCTGAGGCAGACTGTCCTTCAAACCTTCCACTCCAGCATCATCTTGCCCCTTTCTGTGGAAATCCCTGGTCCAGGGTGCCAACCAAGGCAGCTTCTGTGACCCTCTCCCTTCCCCTCCATTGGGCACGAGGGATTTTCTGGGTCTCCTCCATGTCAGGTGTGATTGGCAAGGAACCAGGAGACATTCTTTACCATTTCCCGTCTGGAACACCTGCTGCCATCTCTTTGCTGTCCTGTCCATGCCTTGTGCTGGGTGTGGCATCAGTGAGACTCTGAGTTTCTTATGTCAGTCAAGAAAGAGCACCTTAGGGGCACCTGGGTGGTTCAGTCAGTTGAGTGTCTGACTTTGGCTCAGGTCATGATCCCAGGACCCTGGGATGGAGTCCCAAGTCTGGCTTCCTGTTCAGCGGGGAGCCTTCTTCTCCCTCTCCCTCTGCCATTCTCTTGTGCTCTTTCTCTCAAATTAATAAGTAAAAACCTTAAAAAAAAAAAAAAGAAGAAAGAGCACCTTAGTCCACTCATTTACAGATACGCTCAAGCTCCTGGGCATTCTCTCATATTTTTCTTCCTTTTCCCCTGCTTCCCTCTCATTAACTGGAGGATCTCAGCCACTGTACTCTCTCTAACTTGTTTCATCTTTTGTCAACCCTTGTCTCTCATTTCTAGGCCTCTTATCTTGCCTTTGGGCAGAGGGAAGAAAAATCAATTCTCCCAATTCACACATGCTCTCCACTGATTTGTCTCAAGTGGCTCCCTGTCTACAGTGTCTAGCACCTTGGGACCATCCTCCAACCCCTTTTAAAAAAGATTCTTTGTAGGGGTTTTCTAGAAACATGACATGTGATGTCTTACTTTACCAGTTGGCCACAGATGAATATGCCAGGTAGCACTCTGCTTTTATTATAGGATGCTTCCAATGGGGGTGAGCAAGACAGGAAGTAGAGAGAAGGACAGTGTAAGCTCCGGTAGGCGGCAAATCTGTCCGGTGGCCTGGCCTTTGGGTTCTGCCAGTTTCTGTGGATTTCTCCTCAGTGTGCCAGAGCCCCCAGTGAGACTGCAGAGTCAGCTCCCCTAAGCACCCTAGCCAAAGCTCAGCCCCTCCACTCCATCCAGCAAAGTCCCCAGCTCAGCCTCTTTTCCACAGCACTTTTGTCCCAAATGCTAATTGCATTTAACTAATCCACAAATGAAACATCCACACAGAATTCCATTTTAATTAGCATACCACACTCTTTGTGCAAATTTGCTCTCAGAGGAGTCCCTTTGCAACCGTGTGGAGACAGTAATGACAGGGCCCCTTGATGTTTTCCCGATAGCTTTTAGCTGCAAAAGCATTTGGGCAGCACTCCATGAGCATCCTGCCCAACTGTATTACTGGGGAACACCTCATTGGCCAGAAGTTGGTCTTCCTGCAACTTTCTGAGTTTCTTGACACTTACTCTTGAACCCCAGATGGGCCACTTCTTAGGAGGATGCCGTGAAAGGTAGCAGTATCTAGGATGAAAAGAAGAATCAGGCTATGAACTATTTTCTTTTCTCCGGGCCGTGAAATTTCAATGCTGAAAAGAGACTTTAAAATTATTTTGTCCAGCAGGTTCATTTTATAGTTGGGAAAACTATGGTCCACATTCTTTTAGCTTGAACTGGGACTAGAATCTCTACTGAGGGCCTCCCCAGTGGTTCTTAATGGGGGATACGCGTTAGAATCCCTTGGGAATGTGAAAGAAAAACGTACCAGTGTCTCACTAAATCAGGTGTTGGTGGGGACCCGGCATTGCTGTTTTTCTTTTCTTTTTTTTTTTTTTTAGGGGGTGCAGAGGGAGAGGGAGAGAGAGAATCTTAAGCAGACTCCATGCCTAACTTGGAGCCTGATGTAGGGCTCGATCTCATGGCCCTGAGGTCATGACCTGAGCTGAAACCAAGAGTTGGAAGCTTAACCGATTGAGCCATCCACACGCCCCCACCCCTGCATTGCTGATTTTCAAAGCTCCATATTATGGGCTGAATTGTGTTCCCTCAAAATCCAATAAACGATTGGATCGATTTGTCCATGGACCATCAGACCTGAGCGAGACATAGGGTCAGAGATTGGCACACAGCGAAGACTCAAAACACGTAGCTGACCGACTGCTTGAACAAAGGAAGGCACTTACTGGTCAGTTGCTTCAATCAATTCATTTTATAGATGAGGAAACTGAGAAACTGACATATATCGCATTCTTCAGTGCAATAGCTGTGGCTCATTTTTCCATCTGAGTGGGAGGCCATCAACACCCGAACTGAATATAAAATGCAACCCCTACAGGGTGTAACGTCTAATAACACACGAGGCCCTTTCCCTGGCGAGCTGCTCCAATGCACACGCTTGAGGGAGAATGCCCCTAGCAGCCAGCTTTGGAGAGTGGAAAGATGGCGGAAGTCAGTGACAGAAGATGTGGTTTCTGCTCATTGCTCTGTGACCTTGGGCTTTCTTTCACTTCGATCTCTCCTTTTCCTTAAAAAAAAAAAAAAAAAAAGCATCAAAAAACCAAAAAACAAAAAAGGACGCCTGGGTGGCTCAGTTGGTTAAGCATCTGCCTTCGGCTCAGGTCATGGTCCCAGCGTCCTGGGATCGAGTCCCACATTAGGCTCCCTGCTCAGTGGGGAGCCTGCTTCTCCCTCTGCCTGCTGCTCTCCCTGCTTGTGTGCTCTCTCTCTCTCTCTGACAAATAAATAAATAAAATCTTAGCCCCCATCCCCCAGGAAAAAAAACCGAACCACAACAAAACAGCAGAAAAGTGGAGAGGATAATTTAACAAATACCCATAGTTTAATAGCCCAGAATTAAAAATGATTTTATCCCATTTGCTTGTCATTGAAGGTAGGAGACACCGCAGAGAAGGGTGAGCTTCCTTTCACTGCCCCGCACAGACCCATTCCTTCTCTCCCGAGAGGCAATTACTGAATTTTTTAAAAATTGAATTTGATATTCTTCCATTCCTTTTTCTCTTCTCCTGTTTTTGAGTACAGCGTTGTGTTTTGTCCTTTTGCTTTTTCAGTGCTTTATGGAGGTATAATTTACATGCAGTAAAGGCAAAAACTTAAGCATGCTTAAGGAGCAACCCTGAGATCAAGAGAACATTTCTCTTACCCTCGAAAAGTCTCCTTCCAGGCAGTACCATTTCCCCCAAGAGTTAACCTGATTCTTACCCCGTAAGTGCCGTCTGTGCTTGAACTTGGCCCTCCTATAATGTGTTCTCTTATATCTGGCTTCTGCTGTTCAACACAGTGGTTTTGAGATTCTCCCGTATGGATACTTGTTTCAGTAATGTACTGTTTTGTGTTAGTGAATGCTATTGCATTGTATGAATGTAGGATAGTTAATTTGTTTATCCTGTAACTATGTATTTTTATATATTTTAAATATTTTATCTAACATTTCTTTGTTTTTATAGTGGGAGGGGATGTATGTGTGTGTGTGTTCTTTCCTCTGTCTTTTTTTTTTAAATAAGTTTTTTTTTAAAAGATTTTATTTATTTACTTGACAGAGAGACAGCCAGCAAGAGAGGGAACACAAGCAGGGGAAGTGGGAGAGGAAGAAGCAGGAGCCCAGTGGAGCAGGGAGGCCGATGAGGGGCTCGATCCCAGGACCCTAGGATCACGCCCTGAGCCAAAAGCAAATGCTTAATGACTGAGCCACCCAGGCGCCCCTCCTCTGACTTTCTTAACAAACATTCTTAAAAGTTTGTCAAATGATTGTGCTGAACCGATGTGCCCCATGAAAGGACTGTTCCCAGAACTGGTTCTGAAACACCTGGAACCATGATTTCCAACCTCTGGAGTCGCCTGGGGGAGGGGGGAGCTCAGAATACTCGTGCTGGACCTCATCTTGAAGATTCCGAGTTAGCAGGTCTGGAGAGGCGCTCTGGCATTTTTCCTGTGATTCTCCAATGATCATAAGAGCTAGCCTGAAATTTTATTTTATTTTATTATTATTTTTTAAAGATTTCACTTAACCATTTGATAGAGAGAGAGAGAGAGCGCGCGCGCATAAGCAGGGGCAGAGGCAGAGGGAGAGGGAGAAGCAGGCTCCCCGCTGAGCAGGGAGCCCGATGTGGGACTCGATCCCAGGACCCTGAGATCGTGACCTGAGCTGAAGGCAGATGCTGAACCGACTGAGCCATCCAGGCACCCCTAGCCTGGATTTTTAAAAGAAGCCCTCAAACCAAGATTCTCCCTTATTTTACAATGAAAAGCCCCAGTAATATAAAGCTTACAGCAAGCAAACATAATAATGTGACAGGTATGAAAAATCAGTAGGAGGAGAAAGGGTGGGTGTTCTGAAATCAAACCAAACGCTTTAAGATGTGTTGGGAAAGTCCCTGGCCTGGAGTCAGGAGATCTGTGTTCTAGCTCCAGCTGTGTAGACCGGGGGCAAGTTGCTTAACCTCTCTGGGTCTCAGGGTTCCCCTGCTGTAACTAGAAGACGTGGGAGCTGGACAGTGCCTGAGATCCTCTCCAGCTCTTGTCCTCAGTGCTTCTCAGGTTCAAGAGGAGGCTGGAGTGCAAGGATTTGGCCCTCCACTCTTCTCTCACTGTGCATGTCACCCAGGCAGGGCGTGCCTCCTTCCCGCTGGATTAATTCTATTTGTGAAAGGTCTATGAAGCATGGCAAAGGCTTTGATTCACATGAATTTGTCACAAGAAAAAGTATGTCGTTTGCAGTTGTAGGAAATACAAGGACACTGCTAAGCCAGGGAGAGCAGGACTTACACTCTCTGCAACGTTGGTTCACGTCTTTGTGCAAGCGAGTAGCTGATGATTTGCTCCCAGGAGTCAGAACTTGCCCATCCCCTATGCAGTAGTGGTAACTCTGCAGAGAAATGTGTGCCACATCCTAGAATTATAGTCTGCAGAAAATACCACAGGGTCTGGCACATAGTAGGTGCTCAGTCAATATTTGATGAATAAAAGATCCATTTGGAGTTTCTTTGTGGACTCTCCTTTCTCAGCCTGGGTAGAGAAAGTAGCTGTTTCCTCTGCTGTTACCATGCAGTTTACATGTGAGTAATAAGTTTAACTGCTTGTTGTTGCTTTCCATTCACAGAGGAGGGTTTGAAGGAGTAGGTACGTTTGGGGGTGGGTCAGGGTGGGTGCAGAGATTTTGGGGGGACAGGGTTCATCCAAATTACCATCCGAGAAAGGGAGTGGCTATCATGAGACTCTCTTGAAAAGCAGCCTCCTCCCCCAAGATGCCTAGATCAAGCCCAGTCCCACTTCAAATGTCTTTCTTACTTTTTTCTTTCCGTTTTTTGCAGTTAACATGCACAAACTAAGAAAGTGTGGCATAATATAGTTATCACAACACAAGGTATTTTTTTTAAAAAGATTTGTTTATTTATTTGAGAGAGAGAGCATGAGCAGGAGGGGGAGAGGGAGAGAGAGAGAATTCAAGGAGACTCCCTGCTTCATGTGGCGCCCAATGTGGGGCTCGATCTCACAACCCTGAGATCACAATCTGAGCTGAAACCAAGAGTCAGATGCTTAACTGACTGCGCCACCCATGCCCCCCATCTTGACCATTTTTAAGTGTACGGTTAAGTATGTTTACTATTATGTAACAGAGCTCCAGAACATTTTCATCTTGTAAAAAGGATACTCTATATATCCCTTCTACTTTACTGGAAAATGCATGAAAAATACGTTCTGAGGAGGATGAATTAAGTGTGCAAGCTAGGTGGGTCTGGTTTTACCCAAGAGGTGAAAAGGAGGAAATTAACCAAATTCGTATGTATGGAGCGCCTGCTAATATTCATGGAGTCCCCTCCACACAGCGTATCCAGGTCGTGTGCGGTCCTGAGAGCCCACACTTCTCATTTTTGTTGAACTTATTGATATCATATCATATGCTACAAGGGGCTATAATTTCTTTTTTCATGATTTTTGGATAAAGCCTGACTCTCTGTGTGATATGTAGAATCTGGAGCTCTTGTCAGTTTATTTTTTTCCAGGGCTCTGGCCACCAGTGTTTCCCACCAGCCCTGCTCAGCAGACCCCCTGAGAAAGGGGCCTGGGGCGGGGGTGGGGGCGGTGTTTGGGGGGCAGGGCTCATTGTTTCAGTGTCTGTGCTGATATGGGCAGAAATGCTGCATTTGAGTCCTGGTTGTACCACTTTTAACTTATTTATTCCTTGCTCCGTTTCCGGAAAGCATTCAGATGTGGTATGAGAAACAAATACTGATCAGCAGTTTAAATAATGGATAACGGCATTTGGACAAAGGGGAAAGAAGGCAGGACAATAAGATGAAGCAGAGTAAGGATGCTGGCCATACATTCTGCGTACAGCTTTCTGGCTCTGGGGAGTTCATTTAAAGCCTTCAACTCTCTTTTAAAAAATGGCAGAAGGGCCGGATGCCTGGTGGCTCAGTAAGTTAAGTGTCCAACTCTTTTTTTTTTTTTTTTAAAGATTTTGTTTATTTATTTGACAGAGACAGAGACAGCCAGCGAGAGAGGGACCACAAGCAGGGGGAGTGGGAGAGGAAGAAGCAGGCTTATAGGGGAGGAGCCTGATGTGGGGCTCGATCCCATAACGCCGGGATAACACCCTGAGCCGAAGGCAGACGCTTAACCGCTGTGCCACCCAGGCGCCCCTAAGCGTCCATCTCTTGATTTCAGCTCAGGTCATGATCTCAGGGTCGTGAGATGGAGCCCAGCGTGGGGTTCTATCCATGCTGGGCATGGAGCTGCTTAAGATTCCCTTTCTCCCTCTCCCTCAGTCCCAACCCCCTCTAAAAAAATGAGAACCAAAACTTATCTCAAAAGGTCATGAGAATTACACTAGCCAGCACTATATCAATGAACTATTGTTATTATAACAGGGATTCCTTAGCCCTCTCCCTCAAATCAGGCCAATCAGTTTCCATTACAAATGAGTTAGATAGACAAGATTTTTAGGGTAAATTTGGTGTAGTGGGCACTTCCTTAGCCTTTTTGAGTTGTGACTGTTTCTTCCCATTAGGCTATTTAGAGAATGATCAGCAGAACAGAATTTACACTCTTTAGACAAATTATGCAAAGAAACTGGGAGAAAGTTCTGAATATCCCCAGGCCTCCACTTTTGCAATATTTTCTGAAATTGTTTTATGGATGCTCTCTACACAGCTCTGTAAGGAAAAAACTTGCATTTCCATGGAAAAGTGTGTACTGTTTGGAGCATACCCTCTTAGATTATTGTGTTCTGATTCTATGGGGACTTAAGGTTGACTTTTGTCGCCCTCCTCGGCCACCTAATTCATCTGTTGAAATTCTAACTCCCAGTGCCTCGGAATGTGACCTTGTTTTGAAATAGGGTCATTGTAGATGTAGTTAAACTTAAGAGGAGGTCCTGCTGGAGTAGGGTGGGTCCCTGATCCAATATGGCTGGTGTCCTTGAAGAAAGGGGAGATTCAGACACAGATGTGCACGGGGAGGACAAACCATGTGAACATGAAGGCAGAGACTGGGATGATGTGTCTACAGGCCAAGCCATGCTGAATATTGCCAGCAAACCACCAGAAGCCAGGCAAGAGCCTCAGAGCAGATCTTCCCTCACAGTCCCTGTAAGGAACCCATCCTGCCAACACCTTGATCTTGGACTTTCAGCCTCCAGAACCTTGACACAGTGCATTTCTATTTCTTAAGCCACCCAGCTTGGGACCCTTTGGTAAGGCAGCCCTAGACAACGAATGCATCTTTTGTTCTCTTTAAGCAATTTTTTAAAACTGTGAGTGGTGGATCACTGATAACCAACTGCAAAATAATTCTTTAAAAAAATTATTATTCATTTATTTGACAGAGAGAGAGAGAGAGCACAAGCAGGGGGAGTGGGAGAGGGAGAAGCAGACTCCCCGCTGAGCAGGGAGCCCGATGCAGGGCTCAATCCCAGGACCCTGGGATTATGACCTGAGCTGAAGGCAGACGCCCAACCAACGGAACCCCCCAGGCATCCCCAAAATAACTCTTGTCTATAGACTTGCAAATGTTGTCCGGGCCACCAAGAGGGTGAATTGGCTTTCCTCCCCCGCTGTGAGAGAAGCTAGGTTTGTTGCTATTTGCCCGTTCATTGCAATACTCTTCATCTTGAAGTGTGTGTTCTTTGGTTTGTTCTCTGGAACCGGGTATCACCTCTCACTGGTTTCCTCATTTGGTAATGAGCTCAATAAAATCCTTAACATATATTTATTTAATGTCTGTAGGAGAGACCTGATTTTACTTTTTTGTGGGGGGGCAGGGGAGGAAAGGATCCTTTACCACTTCCTCATTATCGATGAGTCCTCCCACCTGTTCCATACACTGCTCTATTTAACAGGTGTCTCTTTCCTGCCTTGGATGATCATGTCCCAGGGGGTCAGAGACAGACCGATCCATGCCAGAGGGAGGGACGGTAGTCTGTGGGACACAACAGCTTTTATAAAATATTTGTGCCACATGCAGGAGGGGCAGAGCCATTCCATGTTTTCTCCAGCAGCTGTTAGTTACAGGGAGACAGGTTTTGGTTCCATAGGAAGATGGACTCCTAGATGAGCTAATCATTACCATCGTCCAAAGACAAAATGGCTGCCTTGGGAGTAGTGAGTTTTTGTGGTTGGGGTTAGGCAGGTAGGTTTGGGTGGCTTTTGGTCGGTTGTTATACCAGGGTTTAAGGATAAAGGATTGGCTGGAAGTTTTAGGTCCCTTCTAGTCACGAGGATCAATAAGTCAAAGGTCTAAAGGTAGAAAGACACCTCTTTGCTTGCTCCCATTTCTAGCCCTGTCTTGCCTTACCTACAAAATTCCAAATTCCTTCCTCCTTCTCCTCTAGTCCTGTTTCCAGCTTCTCAGTCGTTCCATCCATTCCCCCTTCAATCTTGAGATGTCTCTTTGGGGGAGAGGCCCTGCTTTCTCTTCGTTAGCTTAGCCTGCCCTGGCTGCCCACCAGATGGAGGCAGGATGGGACGTTTAGAGTCTTCGTCTTCTGGGCCTGGACCTGGAGGCTTCTAGTTCCCAGGTTGCATTGACAAAGATGTCAAGGTGTCACTGGTAAGTGGCTAAGAGTCACCGTGGATGGGGCGTTACTGCCTGACACACTGTCTGGGGCTGCAATCTAGCAAAACTCGGAGGGTCTAATTAACGCCGTACATGTCTTGTCTAATGTCATCATAAATCTGCCTGTGATGGCTTCTCATGGGCGTCTTCTGACTCTTGGTGCTAAGCTTCAGGAGTCCCGATCACTGCTTCCCAGACATGTCATCATTCTGCAGATTATCATTTGCAAAACGAGAGAGACACCTATTTGCACGGAGCAGTTAGGGCTGCAGCAGGGACGTCGTTAGACACCACACACCTTGCAGCTTTGCAATGACGCAGTTAAAAAAATGAGAAAGAATTGCCGAAGGCAGCCACTTGACATAGATATACAGTTCCAGGCCACGAGAATCATTGATATAATTTTGTTTTGCCTCCTTTTATTAAAAAAATCAGTGAATCCTGTCTGTGTACGATAGGCTGCCTCTTATCTTCAGGGGATATGTTTCAACCCCCCTCGTGGATGCCTGAACCCGGGGATATATACCATGCTTTTTCCTATACAGACATAGAATAAAGTTTAATTTATCAATTAGGCACAGCAAGAGACTCACAACAATAACTAATAATAAAATAGAACAATTATAACAATATACCTTAAGTTACATGACTGTGTTCTCTCTCTCAAAATACCTTCCTGTCCCGTATGCACCCTTTTTCTTGTAATGATGTGTGATGATCAAATGCCCACGTGATGAGATGAAGTGAGGTGAGTGACGTAGGCATGTGACAAGGCCTCAGGCTGCTATTGACCTGATGCTGAGTCAGAAGGAGGGTCATCTGCTTCTGGACCACAGTTGAGTATAGGTAATTGAAACCATGGATAAGGGGAGGACCACTGTACATGGAAATCCCAATGCAGTTTCAATGCCTGGACTTTATAGGTATAACATAGGTAGTATCTTGTTTTTTTTTTTTTAATTTTTATTTAAATTCTAGTTTGTTAACATACAGCACAATATTGGTTTCAGGAGTATTATCTTGGGTCTTAAAAAAATGTTAATTTGCAGGGCGCCTGTGTGGCTCAGTTGGTAAGTGTCTGCCTTCGGCTCAGGTCATGATCCCGGGGTCCTGGGATCGAGCCCCACATCGGGCTTCTTGCTGGGCAGAGAGTCTGCTTCTCTCTCTGCCCCTCCCCCAACTCATGTTCTCTCTCTCTCTCTGAAGCAAATTAAAAAAATCTTCAAAAAATGTTAATTTGCTGCTCTTGCTCCAATGGAAGTTGAACCCCTTCTTCATTTATTATGGGGGATCTTTATTCTTTCAAGATGCTGTGGACAGAGATTGTGCTGCAAATTCAAAAGGTGATGGTGAGCTATGCCCTTGACTGGGGGCAGGCAGCTGGTTTTGAGTCCTCCCTGGGGGCAAGTGTGGGACTCTGCCCTAAGTCCCAGCCTGTGAGCTTAAGTCCAGTAGCACAGTGCTGCACAGCACCAGATCACCAGCGTGCCATTGAATCAACCAGAAAAACACTTAACCAGCCATCCCACAGGCAGATGACTGTCTTTCCTCATCACCTTATTCCCCCTGGAAGCCCTGTGTCACCAGCCAGGGGTCCATGGCCAGTGAGTCTTCAGAGCCAGAGTTCTGTCCTTCCTTCTTTCCAGAAACTCCTGTCTTTCTAGTCCCAGTCCCCGGATACCTTTCCTTAATTTACCATTTATTCTATCATGTCTCATTACACCTCAGCTACGATTAGAAAAGTCACTTGGAGGTTTCTTCTGCCAGGAGATGGGTATTAAGTCTTTTCTTGTGACTTCTGGCTGTTTCATCAAGGCGAGAAAATTGTTGGCTCAAAGGGTATTCACACTTAAAAACTCTTCTCTTTCTTTCATTTTTTAAATGAATGTTTAACTTAAATCATTATATCAAAAAGAATCATTTTCATGCCATATGAAGACATAAAGAGAAAATATCATGCATTTTTTTTTCTTTGCAATTTGAGTATATATTTATCCCCTCAGGGGCCATGATTCTGAAAAAGTTCAGGGTAAATGGGATTCTTATGAACTATGTGTTTTTCACTATAAGTTTACATGATTATCTCCGAGCTTAGATTTTAGCATAATTTCTCTCTGAGGGTCATTGAGTGTGTGCCCCTGATGATCTGCTCCCAGGACTCACTGTCAAGTAGTTAATGATCCACCAAGCAGCCCTTTAATTTACAAACACTTGATATTTACCGTGTAAAAACGTGTCAAGGCAAAGAACTGTTTCGTAAGGCAACAGATCATACTCAATTTCTATCTGATAAACTCAGATATGTCGGTTGGATCTTCTGTAATGGAATGCATGAACGGCGGGGTGTCAGGGCATCGGGGTTTTAGGCCTGATTTTGCTGCTAGCTTGGGATACACTGAGTATCTGTACATATTTGACATACATCCTGCTACTCCCTCCGCTTGGCCATGGCAAACATCGCTAATTGATTAGGGTTACTAGCGGCGAAAACCATTTGCCCCTCTAGCTCAAAGCAATCATTTCCTGTCCAAAATTCTGTTGTTGTGCGTGATGTATAATCAATGCCCATTATTGTTTTTTTTTTTTTAACAAAGTAACAGAAAAATGCCATTTCCTCCCATCTAAAGAACTCTGAATTTCCAAGAGTCACAATTCTGATGGGATCTTCATGGGATGTACTTGGAACCTCAGGAACTTGGATCCTGGGGAGGTGCTGGAAGTCAGGACTGAATAAGACAGAAGTTGACAGTGTGTTGGCAATCCGGTGGCCCAGGGACCCAGTGGAAGACACTCCCCTCTTCTGCCCTGGAGATTCTGAAAAGGGCCCTAGGCGAGGTTCTAAGCCTTCCAGCCGCAGTCTGTGAGGTGCAGACACCCAGTGGGAGACACTCCTGTCTGAGCCTTAGGAAATTCTGAAATGGCCGTGTTCTCAGTTCTAGATCTCCAGTCACCGTCAGAGAGCAGTCCAGGCTGCCCAGGCATGTGAAGAGAGACACCCTCATCTGTGCCTCCAAAGTTAGGTCTGTAGACCTCAGTCATGGGTATGGATCCTAAAAGAGCCCTGGGACTCAGTTCCAGCCCCTCTCAACCATGGTCCAGGGCTAGTTCTGCCCACCCAGGGACCTACCCAGTGACTCCGCAGGTAACAAGACTGTCAACTGTAGAACCCACCACAGCGGACGCATCGCCTTACAAGTCAGCCCCAGCCCAGCATGACTGTGATTCCAGAGGTAATCTCATCAGCCTGGAGAACTGACAGAAGGTCTTTACCTGCCAAAGCAAAACTGTGAAGACTGAGAAGTGTTCCATCTTCCAAATGCACAGACACCAATGCAAGACTACACGGATCATGAAGAATCAGGCAAATATAACACCGTCAAAGGAAACTAATAAACTCCAGAATTGGGGACTCAGAAATTAACCCATGCATATATGGTTAACTAATATTTAACAAAGGAGTCAAGAATAGTCAATGCGTAGCTATAGTCTTCTCAGTAAATGGTGTTGTGAAAACTGGATATTGACATTCAAAAGAATGAAACTGGACCTATATGTTATACCACTTACAAAAATTAACTTTACATGGATTAAAGACTTCAACACAAGGGGCGCCTGTGTGACTCAATTGGTTAAGTGTCTGACTCTTGATTTCGGCCCTGGTCATGATCTCAGGGTTGTGACATTGAGCCCTCCATTGGGCTCCATGCTGCGTGTGCAGCCTGCTTAAGATTTTCTCTCTCTCCCTCTCCCTTGCCCCTGACCCCCGTTCTCTCTCTCTTCTTCTTTAAAAAAAAAAAAAAAACAACACTTAAGCATAAGAATGAAAACTATAAAACTCCTTCAAGAAAACACAGGGAAAAAAACTCCTTGACATTGGATTTGGTAATTTTGGGGTGTGGCACCAAAGGCACAAGCAACAAAAGCAAGTAAGTGGGAACATATATATTTATATGGAGACTTTTGCACAGCAAAAGAAACAACCAACAAAATAAAAAGGCAATCTATAGAATGAAAGAAAATATTTGCAAATCATCGATCTGATAAGGGGTTAGTATCCAAAATATATATGAAACTCATACAACTCAATATAAAAAAACCCTGATAATCCAGTTAAAAATGGGTAAAGAACTGAATAGGCATTTTTCCAAAAAAAGACGTGCGAATGGCCAATAGGCACATGAAAAGGTACTGAACATCACTATCAGAGAAATGCAAATCAAAACCACAGCGAGCTATCACCTCACCCTCGTTAGGATGGCCGTGATCAAATGGACAAGCGATAACAAGTGTTGGTGAGGATGTGGAGTAAAGGGAGGCCTCGTGCACTGTTGGGAATGTAAATTGATGTGACCACTATGGAAAACAGTGTGAGTTTCCTCAAAAGATTAAAACTGGAACTACCATATGATTCAGCAGTTCTTCTGTGTATATATCCAAAGGAAATGTAATTTCTATCTTGAAGAGATACCTGCATTTCCAAGTTCACTGAAGCATTATTTACATTGGCCAAGCTATGGAACCAACCTAAGTGTCTGTGATGAATATATGGAAAGAAAACATGTAACACACACACACACACACACACACACACACACACACACACACACATGCATGCACACACACACAGTGGGATGTTATTCAGCCATAAAAAAGAAGGAAATCCTTCTTGAGGGCATTCACCCTAAATGAAGAAAATAAGACAGGGAAAGACAAATACTGTATGATTTCAGTTTTATGTAGAACCTAGAACAACGTAACTCAGAGGAACAGAGGGTAGATCCGTGGTTGTCAGGGGCTGGGTAGGGGCAGGGTGGGTGGAGGAAATGGATGGAGGTGGTCCAAGGGTACGAACTTCCAGTTATAAGACAAATAAGTTCTGGGGATGTAATGTGCAGCATGGTGACTACAGTTAATAACACTGTATTATATATTTGAAAGTAGCTAAGAGATTAGATCTAAGTGTTCTTACCACAGGCAAAAAAGGAAACTATGTGAGATGATGGGTGTGTTAACTAACCTTATTGCAGTAATCATTTTGAAATATATATGTGCCTCAAATCATCATGTTGTACACCTTGAACTTACATAATGTTACATGTCAGTAAAGCTGGAAAGAAAAGACAGGGGGAAGACAGAGGCCAAGGATATTGATGAAACTATAGTGAATAGATTCAATAAGGGTGCCTCGGAGATCCAACACCCATGTTGAAATGGCTGTGGAACCTTTGAGCTTGATAGAGCACGTGGTAGAACTCAGCTTCATGGGCCTGTGAGCAGAAGGCGGCCAAGGATATTCAAGAGGGTAAGGTGCCCAATTTCACATTCCTTCAGAGTTTTCAGCCAGTGAACAGAGACACAGAGAAGAGGGTTTAGCTTCCAGGGGAAAAGAGCTTGCAAATACAAGACAGATATCAGAGCCCCAGCCACAGAGGGTGGGCTTGAATGATGGCTAGAGTTGAGGTGGGGAGCTAGAAGAGAAAAACTGCAATGTTGAGTGAATGCAGGAACTCAGGACTTACCCGCAGCGCCCTCGACTCCCCCGGGCCAGGGCAGAGATGCTAAACTTGATGTTAAACTCTACAGAGAGGGTCTGAGAAAGCTGGGGCTGCTGTCACCGTCCTTGGCAAGGATTTCATAGCCCTCATATCCTGGGAGTGTGTGCACATAAAACCAAGGATCTGCCTGCCTTGCAAACATTTCCTGCAGTGTCACCAGCTCTCTCAGGGTACCCTTCACAAAAGCGTTGAGTGTTGGGAGTACAAGTGTCCTCCCCAAGCTATTTCAGAGATGCTGAATCTGAAGACATGGAGTCTTATACAACTTGTGGGAACAATTCTTTGATGGATTGGGGTAGGAAATTGAGTCCAGTAGAAAGTCTGGATCATGGTTTTCTTTCCCCAGATATCTTCTGATGTTCTCTGGGGACCGGGCTCAACTGAAGGTCTCTTGCTGAAGATGAGGCAGTCCGGAAAACTTAAGCAGCTTGACATGCTCTTTTGTAATCATTGCCACTGTCCCCCCACGATGGCCCACATTGGCAAAGCACTCTTCCTTCTCTGGATCCACTTTGGTGCTTCCCTTTGGGGTCTGTTTCTGCCTGCACCTGGAGCTCAGGTTTCAGTACCGCATGTCCTTGGTGCCGTGAATCTCAATCCAGGCTACATGCCACAAGTGCACGAAGAACTTTATTTATTTATTTAAAATTTTTTATAATAATTTTTTATTATGTTATGTTAGTCACCATACAGTACATCCTTAGTTTTTGATGTAGTGTTCCATGATTCATTATTTGCGTATAACACCCAGTGGCCCATGCAATATGTACCCTCCTTAATACCCTTCACCGGCCTATCCCAGTCCCCCACCCCCCTCCCCTCTAAAGCCCTCAATTTGTTTCCCGGAGTCCACAGTCTCTCATGGTTCATTCCCTCTTCTGTTTACCCCCCCTTCATTCTTCCTTTCCTTCTACCGATCTTCCAGCTATTTCTTATGTTCCATAAGTGAGTGAAACCCTATGATAATTGTCTTTCTCTGCTTGACTTATTTCGCTTAGCATAATCTCCTCCAGTCCCATCCATGTTGCTGCAAATGTTGGGTAATCGTTCTTTCAGATGGCTGAGTAATATTCCATTGTATATATGGACCACATCTTCTTAATCCAGTCATCTGTTGAAGGGCATCTCAGCTCCTTCCACAATTTAGCTATTGTGGACAATGCTGCTATGAACAATGGGGAGCATATGGCCCTTCTCTTCCCTACATCTGTATCTTTGGGGTAAATACCCAGTATTGCAATGGCTGGATCATAGGGTAGCTCAATTTTTAACTTTTTGAGGGACCTCCACACTGTTTTCCAGAGTGGCTGTACCAACTTGCATTCCCACCAACAGTGTAAGTGTGATCCCCTTTCTCCACATCCTCTCCAACATTTGATGTTTCTTGCCTTGTCCATTTTTGCCATTCTAACTCATGTAAGGTGGTATCTCAATGTGGTTTTGATTTGAATTTCCCTGATGGCTAATGATTTTGAACATTTTTTCATGTGTCTGTTAGCCATTTGTATGTCTTCATTGGAAAAGTGTCTGTTCATATCTTCTGCCCATTTTTTGATTTGATTGTTTGTTTCTCATGTATTGAGTTTGAGAAGTTCTTTGTAGATCTTGGATACCAGTCTTTTATCTGTAGTGTCATTTGCAAATATATTCTCCCATTTCGTGGGCTGCCTCTTAGTTTTTTTGACTGTTTCCTTGGCTGTGCAGAAGTTTTTATCTGGATGAAGTCCCACAAGTTCATTTTTTCTTTTGCTTCTCTTGCCTTTGGAAGATGTGTCATGAAAAAAGTTGCTGTGGCCGATGTCAAAGAGGTTGCAGCCTATGTTCTCCTCTAGGATTTTGATGGATTCCTATCTCACATCGAGGTCTTTCATCCATTTGGAGTTTATCTTTGTGTATGGTGTGAGAGAGTGGTCAAGTTTCATTCTCTTGCATGTAGCTGTCCAATTTTCCCAGCACCATTTATTGAAGAGACTGTCTTTTTTCCACCGGATGTTTTTTCCTTCTTTGTCAAAGATTAGTTGTCCAAAGAGCCGAGGGTCCATTTCTGGGTTCTCTATCCTGTTCCATTGGTCTGTGTGTCTGTTTTTGTGCCAGTACCATGCTGTCTTTGTGATCACAGCTTTGTAGTATAGCTTGAAATCCGGCAACGTGATGCCTCCAGCTTTGTTTTTCCTTTTCAACAATTCCTTGGAGATTAAGGGCCTTTTCTGGTTCCACACAAATGTAAGGGCTGTTTGTTCCAGTTCTTTGAAAAATGTCATTGGTATTTTGATCGGGATTGCATTGAAAGCGTAGATTGCTCTGGGTAGCATGGACATTTTAACTATGTTTATTCTTCCGATCCACGAGCATGGAATATTTTTCCATCTTTTTGTCTTCTTCAATGTCTTTCAAGAGTGATTTGTAGTTTCTAGCATATAGATCCTTTACCTGTCTGGTTAATTCTGAGATAACGTAGAATTTTTGGTGCTATTGTAAATGGAACTGATTCCCTAATTTCTCTTTCTTCAGTCTCATTGTTCATGTATAGAAATGCAACTGATTTCTGAGCATTGATTTTGTATCCCACCACATCGCACGAAGAACTTTAAAAAACAATTACATGGGGGCGCCTGGGTGGCGAAGTTGGTTAAGCATCCACTCTCGATTTTGGCTCAGGTTGTGATCTCAGAGTGGTGCGATCAAGCCCTGAGTCAGGTTCTGCGCTCAGCACAGAGTCTGCTTAAGACTTTCTCTTCCTTTCCTTCTGCCCCTAACCTCTGCTCTCTCTCAAATGAATAAATAAATCTTAAAAAAATTTTTTTTATGGTCGAAGTAATCTCTTGTTATCATCACTTCAACTTCTATAATTTGATTAATGAGAGCCCAAGGGAATTAATTTTTGATGAGTAATAATATAAAACATTACATTTCCTAAGTATTGCCAATGAGCATTCTTCTCCTCCCTTCCCATTGCTTTATTTTCATATCCCTTCCTTTCTAACAGGGTTTCCCTTTCAGATGTTTAATGAGTATAAAGTCCAGAAAGTCCTTAACAGGAAAGTATCAAGTGAACATAAATATTAATATAATTAATTAATATAGTAAGCAAATTAGGGGCACCTGGCTGGCTCAGTTGGTAGAGAGTGTGACTCTTGATCTCAGGGTTATAAGTTCGACCATGTTGGGTGTAGAGATTACTTAAAAATAAAATCTTAAGAAAATTATAATAAGCAAATTAACATGGGCATTGAAAAAAATAGCTTTCTGAAGAGAAAGTAAGGAGACCAACACTTGTTAAGTAAATTGAAAATAAAAACATTAAAATGGATGCCTACACATTTGCATCAATTAATGTTCAGTTTTACAAGCTTTGCATGAAGCAGTTTATTTTTAAAAAAGGTTTTATATAAAAAATATATATTTATATATATTTATTTATTTTAGAGAGAGCTCACATGTGAGTGGGTGGGGAGGAGCAGAGGGAGAGGGAGAGAAAGAATCTTAAGCAGGCTCGATGCTCAGTGTGGAGCCCAACTCGGGGCTTGATCTCATGACCCTGAGATCATGACCTGAGCTGAAATCAAGAATTGGATGCTTAACTGACTGAGCCACCAACGTGCCCCTTAAAAAAAGGTTTTAAATGAACTTTTTCTGCACTTTAACGTTAAAACAAACAAACAAACAAAGAAACAAACAAAAAGCCAACACGTGGACCCATCCTATGAGTTCTGATATAATTCATCTGTGATAGGGCTGACTGTTGGTATATTTTTAAAGCTCCCAGATAACTCTAATGTGTACTAGGGTTGTAAATTCTGTTGAGAATCTCTGCGTTAGTCACTAGTCTCTAAAATCAGTCATTAGTTTTGACAAGGGCTGGAATTAATTATATGATAAAAAAATGTGTTAAGGGGGCATTGACCCCTATAGTCTGACCATCTTAATATGGTGAGGGACCCAATCGAAATACAGGCAAACTTACTAGAACAGACAGCTCTGTCTTGTTTTCCCACAGTGGCTGAGTGGTGGAGAAGAGATTGTGGTACGACCATACTAGGCCACGCTACAGAGGAGTCTACTGTAATATAGCTAATTTATTCCCATGTTTCTCCTTCTTGTTCCAAATCAACATTTAATCACCTTTTTTTTAATGGTACTTTGTTGAGGAAAAATTTACATACCAAAAATGCACACATTTTATTTTTTTATTATTACTTTTTAAAAGAGATAAAAGTCTTGAATGTACTGCAAGGGAGCAGCAGGTAGGAGAGACTGTCTGCCACACACATTTTGATAGCACAGCTAGATGAATTTTCAGAATGTGACCACCACTCAGATCAGGTATGGAACATTTCCAGCACCCCAGAAATTTCCCTTGTGTCGCTTTTCAGTTGATAATACATCCAGAAGTAACCACTCTTCTAATGAAAAACCTGTTGTCATTTGAATTGGTTTTCCCCTATAGGCAAGGTTTTGTTTTCCCTGGCTGTTCAAGAATTTTTCTTTGTTTTTGGTTTTCAGAAATTTAATCATGATATTTCTTAGAGTGGTTTCTTGTGGTTTTTCCTGTTTAGGTTTCACTCAGCGTCTTGAAACTGCAGGTTGATAACTTTAATCAATTTTGGAAAATTCTTGTTTATTATCTCTTCAAACATTTTGAACATTCAGATGCCCTTTTTCTTTCTTTCTGAGGCTCTGATTACATATGACATTGTCCTAGAGGTCTCTGATGCTTTTTTTCACCCTCCCACTCCCCTGTTATTTTTTCTTCTCTTGTGCTTCAGCTTGGATGATTTCTACTGACCTGTCTTTAAGTTCATTAATCCTGTCTTCTGCTTTGCATGATCTGTTAAGAAGCCATCCAATAAGTTCTTTAACTCATAAATTTTGTTTTTCAGTTTGGATATTTTTTGGGTTTTATTTATCTATGGAAATTGTCCATATTTTTATCCAATTTGTTGGTTATTCTACTGGTTTATTTACCATGTGTATAATAGTTATTTTAAAGATATTTTCCGCTTATTCTAATATCTCAGTCATCTGTGGGTTTGTTTGTGTTGGTTGCTTTTTCTCCTGATGATGGGACACATTACGTAAAAGAAGATAGTGGAATCCTATAATATTTCCCCCAGAAGTGGATTGCTTTTCCTCCATCAGGCATCTAGGTAAAGGACTGATCTCTTTTATCTACTCAGGAGGTAAGTTGGGTTGGGGCTCATTTGTTGCTTAATTAGCTTCAGGTCTCCTCTGGTTTCAGGTGACTTGACAGTGGGATCAATCCCTCCTTTTAGCAGAGTTTTGGGATATAAATACTGTAAGTTCATGAAATATCTTTCCCTGCTTTCCAGCCTGGCCCTTGCTCATGCACCAACACTTCCTAAGCAAAATTCCCACGGAGGGAATTGGCTGGCATAAAGAACTAGTTTAGCGTTTGGATTTCTCCATATTCCAGTATGCTCTACTAGCTCACATGTGGCATTTGGCTGCTTATTTATTTATTTATTTACCCCAGCAAGTCCCTCAATCTCTGGCAAATCTGATCCTCTCCTGCCCTGCTTTGACTTGGCCAATGCTTCTGGAGACAAAAGTGATGACCGGTTTTTACTCATCTAGTAAGGGCTTGTCCTTACTAGAATTTAATTCATTTGGATTTTTTGCATTCACAGCTTTTTGATGATTTTAAAGAGTGTTTTCCTATTGTTATGGTAAAAGCAATGATTTTTTCATCCTACCCATCTGTGTTGGGAGAAATTTTGGGCAAAGACCAGTGGACATTCTCTTTTTCTTTACAGGCCTCAAAGTATAGATTCTTGAAATAAGGCAGTGAGTGAATGGTTCAGAACTCTGAGATATAGCTATTCATCATAAGTGTTTTGAAACACTTTCTTCATTTTCTGCTTAAGATAATGTTAGATAATCAGGATTTGGCAGCAGTGCATTCTCAGCTGTTTGTGGGTGTGACCTCTCGCTTTGAAATGTTCGTAATATCTGCACAGAGTTGGAGAGCACCATACTCTTAGTTCATTCTATGAGGGTAACATAGAAGGAGGGCAGTCCACCATCCAGTTCTGTAGACACGACTAAATCATTGCTGCTTCTTCATGTAACCTGCTTATTTTATACCTTGGGTGATTGGCAATGATGTCATCCAATTATAGATTTTCCTTTTCCTTTGGGTATTGAGAGTTGATATTTCTAAATTCTCTATCAGAGATTTTACAAATTAACAAGTGCACAAAAGAAAAACTATTGAACTCACAGGCAACCATTCATTTCCCTATTGTAATTTATATGAATTAGTCTTTTAATCTTCTAGTGAATATTTACCCAGGTCACAGAGGGAAGAAATACTATCTTGTGGCAAAGAGCCAAGGCTTCCTGAAAGTCTGCTATGTTGTCATTAACTACTGTCTGGATCTTGGGAGACTCTAAGTTCCTTGAAGTCAAGAGCTGGATTTGGTTTGCTCTTATATTCCCTGTGCTTGAGTAGGGACTCAATACATATCTACCCAGTAAGTGAATTGGCAAGAGACTAATTTTAATGTCTAGGAATAGCAATACATATGAAATAGAGATATCCACAGTTATGTAAAACATGTAAATTAAAGCCCAGACAGAGCGCAGCTCAAGAAATGGACCAAGAGGCTATGTACCCTATGTACCCCAGAAGGATTATTGTGCATGGACTTTCTGACTTGAGGAGCAAATCCTAGGCACAGGCATATTGCAAAAAAGATGAAATAGCCAAGATAGTGACTAGCACATAATGGGAACAGGTTATAAGCTTATTATGTATTTCTAGGAAATTGTCCTTAGTAACTAGAGGACCAGGCATGAATCTGAACTAATTTGGCCCCAAAGCAGGCAAGATCCAGAAGGACACTTTGTTGTCCTAGGAGAAATCTTGGACACATGTTTACTAAAAGAGTTCTGAATATATTAGATGCTCAGAATAAGAGCAAAAAGCTTAAATAGGATACATACGTGAAGGCCTAAATTCCTTCCTATAACCAAACCAAGAATGATATGGCCAGAGGGGGTCATCTTATGATCTGAACAAGAGAGTTGCTTGCGTCAATGTCCCTTTATGGCATTTCTTTGTGGTCCCTTTGCCCCCTTTCTCAGCCTTAGTGGGCACACAGATTGGGGAGGTGAGTACAAGTGATTAAAGAGCTTTCATCTATTACTTTTTTCTTTTTCATGCTGTAATATTTTATTTTATTTATTATTATTAATTTCACTGGCGTGATTTTATACATATAAAACTCAACAGGAGAAATTTATTGTCTGCATTTGGCCATTATTGTTACTTGTCTTCTGATTATTACTGAAAAAAATTTTGTTTGTAGAGGAGGGGTGGTATTGTGAAATTATCTGCCCCAGGTAACAAATAAGCTAAGTCTGCCCTGAGCTGGGGGCAATGGAACTAGTAAACCTTGGCCCAGCGTGTGTGAAAATGGTGACAAGAAAGAAGAAGTTTCTTCTGAAGAGAGATGAAAATTTATGTGGTTTGGTGGGTCCCAGGAGGTTAAGGTTAAGCCCATCAAATTTGTAGATTTTAGGGTCCCCAGGTAAAAACATAGGTATGTGTACGCAAATGGCCTAGTGCTGACTTATAAAGAAGTTTGCTTTTCAAGACAATGAAGAGCTATGCTGTTTATTTTTTATTATATTTTATTTTTTTTTAAAGGTTTTATTTATTTATTTGAAAGAGAGAGAGACAGCCAGCAAGAGAAGGAACACAAGCAGGGGGAGTGGGAGAGGAAGAAGCAGGCTCCCAGCGGAGCAGGGAGCCTGATGTGGGGCTCGATCCCAGAACTCCGGGATCACACCCTGGGCCGAAGGCAGACACCTAACGACTGAGCCACCCAGGTGCCCCGATGCTGTTTATTTTTTTAAGGATCTAACACAAGAAGGAAAAATTAGTCAACAAATGAATGAAGTGATTAATAGTCACTGTTAATTCTGGGGACTCTTCTGGGTTGTTACCCAGGGAGCATCAGGACGTGGATCTTTCTGCCTCAGGAGGGAGCTATTTTCAGCAGGAGCTCCAGGAAGGAAGAGATGGCCCAGCTAGGGAACATCCTCCCTATTATGGACTGAATGCTTATGTTTTCCCAAGACTCATATGTGGAATCTTTAATCCCTAATGTGATGGTATTTGAAGGTAGGTTCTTGGAGAGATAATTAGCTCATGAGTGTGGAGCGCTCATGAATGGAATTACTGCGCTTATAAGAAGAGGCATGACAGAGATGACCTCTCTTTCCTTCACGTGAAGACGCATCAAGAAGGCAGCCGCCTACAAGACTGGAAGAGGCCCTCTCCCAAAGCCGACCATGCTGCCACCCTGCTCTTGGACTTCCGGCCCCTAGAACTGTGAGAAAGAAATTTCTGTCTATGACCCCACTCATCCCCTGAGTAAATGAGGGCAATAAAGGGCAAGACCTCGGGGCGCCTGGGTGGCGCAGTTGTTAAGCGCCTGCCTTCGGCTCAGGGCGTGATCCCAGCGTTCTGGGATCGAGCCCCACATCGGGCTCCCTGCTCATCAGAGAGTCTGCTTCTCCCTCTCCCACTCCCCCTGCTTGTGTTCCCTCTCTCGCTGGCTGTCTCTCTCTCTGTCAAATAAATAAATAAAATCTTAAAAAAAAAAAAAAAAGGGCAAGACCTCCGTCAGCACAGAGTCCTTGGGTTGAAGCACCTGCCAAGAGGTGTGACGTCCCGGGCTTGGCTGTCAGACGGCAGCGTGAGCTGCGGGAAAGAAAAATCTTTCCCAGCTGCCAGTGAATAAAGACCCTATAGAACCGATGTTTGAGATATGTTTGTGCTTATTCAAGGTATGTCTCAAGAGCAACAAGAATCTCCACCATTATAACGTATAGTTTTCTCCGTCAGTATAACTGAAAAATTTCAGTGACTCTTACACAAATGATTTATGGCTCACTCATTGAGCAATTTTTACACCGGCTGTTATAGATCCTAAAGCAGTTTTACAAATTGCCTTTTTTGTGTTTATACAGAAGGCATACTAGAGTCCTTCAGAGTCTGGGTGCTGCCAAACGTGACGTTGTCCCCTAAACGTATCCAGCGTTTCGATCTCTGATAAGAATCAGTACTTTCTCAGCTGTCTTCGTTTTTTCCTCATTTTTATCACCAGCCCCAGCAGCTGACTGACTTTCTTTTGGGAGCTACTTTTCACACAGAAACAAAACTTGAGTCAGTTCATAAAGGTTACAGCATATAAGACAACAAAGGAGAGAATGACCGAATTGTGTTGAGATGCAGAATCGGGGATTTGGTTAGGGTTATTCACTAGCTACGTGGGTGACTTGGTTCAGACCACCGATCCCACAGAACGTAGGACTGCAAATTTCTGTTTAGATTGTCTACAAAGTACTACACGCCGTGGACCTTTGGTGACATTCAAGAAATGGTCAACACTGTGAATGCTAAATCCTAGAGGCTTGTCGATGACAGAAGTCTTCTGCACTTAGAAATTGTGTATAGTGGCTGTAAAGACAGAGGATAAGTAGGAGCGTCATTTGCCAAGAGCTAGCTGAGAAAGAAACAAAAGGATTCGGGGTGAATAGGAAAGCCCTGGAACCTGCTGGTTGACAGTTACTACCAGCTTTGCAGGTAGTGTGTAGGAAATGGGAATTCGGGTCGAGAACCTTCCGCATATCCTGTCGCCCGTTGTGTATTGACAAGCAGAGTAACCCGCATGGTGTCCTCACTGCAGAGAAGGAACTCAGGCATTCTCAAAAAAAAGATTTCGTCACCTTCACAAAATTTCAAGTTAAAGAATGTCTTCAGGTATTGGGTAACCAAGCTGGGTGAGTCTGAAATGATTGTTAGAGTCAAGATCCTGATCCTGGTAAGACCAAATAAGAGTTCCCTTCCCTTCCTCCTGCCCTGCAGAGTTCTGCTTTAGTGAAGTTTTTTCTTTCTTGTCTGGGAGACTCAGCTATGGCATTGTACCCTCCCAATGGCAGGCAGGGTGCAAACACTAGAAGCAGTTATTTCTATTTATGTACTTGTTGGGCTTGCTTCCAGAAATTCAAATATCCAGAGGTTTCAAGTTACACACAGTTCAAAGTTTATATTAGAAGAGGTTCGTTTAGAAATCTTTGCTCCATAAAAAAAAAAAAATCACAGCTCAATATACTTTTAAAAAAGCTTTGGCTTGCCAAACATCAATCTGTGAACACCTTTTGCATGGTAAACCTTGCATGTCGGGTCCAGGACATTTATTCAGCGCCCTTATCTTGCCCTGGGTCAACCTGGTGTTCTCCGTCTACGTCATTTTGGCCCACGTAGGCTTTTTAACTCTTGATGGTAATGGTGTCAGCTGCCTCTTCAGTGACTCTGTTCCCCCAAGTTCAGTGTGACTCAGTACCCTCAGTGACCCTCTTCTTGTTTAAGAACGAGGCCTCAGGGGCTCTGTAAAGGTGTTCCCCCTCTGTGCCCCGGGTGCCCAGGGAACTGCTCTTGGCACAGACTTCTGAGCGCGCCTGCTGCGTCTGGCCTGCATCCGGGTAGAGATCTCTAGCTTTGATTCTGTGCCGGCCTCTCTGCCTGATTCCTTAGAACGGATGATCTAGAAGGCTCCCTGCTCCCTGGAGCTCTTTGTCCTTGGCACGTTTTCCCATTTCCCTCTGTTCTGCATTTCAGCACGTGCACCAGCCTTGCCCTCTCACGCATCACACGCTCCAAAATCCCAGGCTGAGTGGGGGACCCACTTGTCTGGGAGGGAGCTTGGACACCCCAAGTGACCCTCCGGATGCTCGTGGGTTCCCGTTACGTTGGCTCTTTCCCAGGTGGGCACGAGACCACTCATGAGCATGCGGTTGAGGAAGGTGATGGAGCAGCTGCTCGTCTGAATTCTCCTCAGGAGCCTTGACCAGGCTTCGGGCTGCACTTAATTTGCTCTCATTCCAAATTGGAACTCTGCTGGAAATGTTCAAGTGAATGGAATTGTGCACCAGGGAGGATGTCCGTTCTCATTTCATTCACGTTTGGATATTTAGCTATAGTTAAGGCCGGACATGAAGTCAACTCTTCAAGAAATCTTGGGAGAATTACTACTTATGGTTTGGGGTGTGTGTGTGTGTGTGTGTGTGTGTGTGTATGTGTTGGAGTTTTCTTTCCTATACCTGAGATTTCAAATTACCTTCCTTTCTACTGAATTGTTATGCCTGTGGCCTGGCTGCAAAGAAGGGGGGAAGCAAGGTTCTGATTTCTCCCTTGGGGAGGCGGTAGCCCTAAGGTGGAAACTTTATTCTGAACTCAGGAAGGCTATTCAAACAGTACTGAGTGCCAGAAATTATGAAACATATCCTTGGTACTCACCGTTCAGGGTGTTGGGTCTCTTCTGTGTCTCAACAGTGACTTTGAAATGGAGATAATGCCTTTCACCCCTCATTACTGCCTTAGGCTCCTACCATCTTACATAGATTTATTGTCATAATTTTAAAAAACTACTAGATAGAAGAAAAAGAGACTACAAAGGAGTCCTACTTTTTAAAGAGTATTTTTTATTTTTGTTAAAAAAGTATATGCCCATAATTTTAAAAAGTCAAGCAGTGCTTAAAGACTTCTCTAAAAAATACTTGGCTGTCCCTTGCTTAACAGACCTCCTTCACCTCTCCAGAAGCAATGTCTTTGAACTTTTAATCTTTTCTTCCCGTATTTGTCTCCATATTTCTAAATATGGTTACACTGCTCTCTCTTGATTAATCACCTTTAGACATTATTTATTGCCTTCCTATGATGGGGAAATGAGAATTGTAAATCTCTACTATTCTTTCTCTCTTTTCACACTGCCAGCGTAATGAGAGCACTACGCATTATAACTACAGTGAAGTCCATATTTACTATTACTAGTATAATTTTAATTTTGCCCACTTCTGGATTAAGAGCACACTATTTTATTTTCTACGTGGGCAAGTTATTTTTCCATAGAATTAATAGTTAGCTCATTCATTTTTACTTCCTTGACTTTCTGGGATCTCCGGCTAAATCTTCTCATATCTTCACATGGATCTACGAAATTCAACTCTACAATTTTCTGTGCGTGCATCTCTCAGATAATCTATCAGTTAAAAATGTAACCTTTCTTGCAGTCTGCTTTCCTGGGGCCTTCTTTGCTTGTTTCAGTCATACCTATCTGTTCCCTGAATGGTTTCCCATCCTGGACATTCCCTTTGCCTTTCTTCTATGTTGAATCTCCTATTTCCTGGACCGCGTGTGTTCTGTTTTTTTGGTTATCTCTGTTATTTTGGTGAGGTACATTCTCTTGTAGTATTCTGAGAAAAGTAAGCATGAGAGATAAATTGTATGAAGCTCTGCTTACCTTATTCTACTTTCGAAATGGAGTGATAGTTTAAATGGGTATAGAATTTTATGTTGGAAACCCTTTTACTCATAAGGTATTCTGCTTTCTTCTAGCTTCTAGTATAGCTGTTTAAAAATCTGATGCCCTTCTCATTCTCAGTTTTTTGTATGTGACTTTTTCCCCCCCTCTCTGGAAGCTTTTAAGATCTTTCAAGACCTTCTCTTTATCCATGGCATTCTGAAATTTCACAGATGATGTGCTTTTACTCAGAAGTGGTGTGTACTTGGTGGGCTCTTTTATTTTTTATTTATTTTAAAAAAGATTTTATTGTATTTATTTGTTAGGGAGAGAGAGAGAGAGGGAGAGAGAGAGCACAAGCAGGGGGAGCGGCAGGCAGAGGGAGAAGCAGGATCCCTGCTGAGCAGGGAGCTCCATGCAGGACTTGATTCCAGGACCCTGGGATCATGACCTGAGCTGAAGGTAGACGCTTAACCAGCTGAGCCACCCAGGAGCCCCAGTGGGCTCTTTTTATCAAAACAGTTGTGTCCTTCAGTCCTGGAAAATTTACTTGTAGTATTTCTTTGAAATAATTTTCCCTACAATTTTTTTCTGTTCTTTCTTTTTGGAATTCCTATTGGGAAGATATTAGGGCTCTTGGACCAATCCTCTGCTTTTATTATCTTTCTTTTTCTAGTGTCCATCTCTTCATTCTTTTTGTTGAATATTTTAAGGAAATTAGACATAATATTGAATTTTTTAATAATAATTTTTTATTATGTTATGTTAGTCACCATACAGTATATCCTTAGTTTCTAATGTAGTGTTCCATGATTCATTATTTGCATATAACACCCAGTGCACCATGCGATACGTGCCCTCCTTAATACCCATCACCGGCCTATCCCAATCCCCCACCCCTCTCCCCTCTGAAGCCCTCAGTTTGTTTCCCAGAGTTCACAGTCTCTCATGGTTCATTCCCCCTTCTGTTTACTATTGAAATTTTTAAGAGCTTATTTGTCTCGGATTATTTTAAGAAGATAGCAGGCTATCTTTCTTCATTCTCTGAAGTCATTAATTATAACTTTCTTGAATTTTTTGTTTTGCTTATTTTGTTTTGTTTTTCTTTTTCTAATTTCTTTCTTCCTGTTTGCCTTTGCCTGTGTTTTTCAAGTTTCCAGCTGCCTCCTAATACCTGGTGTCCATTCATATTTAAGAATGAGGCACTAAAAAGGTAATTAAGTTTGGTCTGGTCTTGTTGACTTCTCTGGCTTTCATGTAGGAAAATCTGTTGGCCAGCCAGATTGCTCCCAAATGTCATTGTTTGCAGGTCTTTTTTTTCTCTGCTGAGGGTGTTTATTTTCTTAAATCTTCTTGAGGAATATAAAATTAGATAACAGTGTTCTAAAGCTGAGATAAGGGAGAAGGTTGCAGGTCTCACCATCAGAATACAGCTTTCAGTTAATGCTTCCTGATTTGAAGTTAGCATCTCCTGCACCCCTCCTCTGTACCTTGTGTCTCTGAGATGGAGCCAGTTTGATTCAATCCATCCAGAGAATCTACATCTATCTCCCAATGGGATGGGGAAGGCTAATTGCTTTGTAGCACACAGTGATGGTTTTACTCTTGCCTAGCTGTCACTTGGTGACTCTAGTTTCTTTCTTGGGCTCTTTAGGTGAATTAGTTCTCTTCTCATTGGTTTCTCCCTTTGAAGACTTGGGTTTTACTTTACTCTGTCCTTCTAAGAGTGCTCCTTTCTCTGCTTTCTAGATTCATCTGTTGCGGTTTTGCTTTACAGATGTCTTCTAGTCTCATAGAAATGGGACTTGTTCATGTTCCTCTTTTTTGTTCTTATTGTTCTACAGTGTTTTCCAATAAGAGGCTCCCTTTATGAACACATGGACATGATGTGTTAGAAAATGAGTGTGTGAGTTACCATAATTTATCTCAACAAAGTCCTTAGAACTAGGGTGACCATATAATTTGTTATCTGAACTGGGACACTTTAAAATTCATCTGGGAGAGGGAAGAAGTTTCCATGTTGAGACAACAGGTGTAAACTTGGACTGTGCTGAGAAAACTGGAATATATGGTCTCCCTATATAGAACTCAAAGTTTCCTTTAATCTCTAGAATACCAACTTTATCCTAAATATATTTATTTAAATAAATATGCACACAAATGTGTGCATATATGTACATATATGCACACATATATATAATTTTTTTAAAGTAAAATATCTCCCGTTCAAATTTATTCTTTAATGTAGTGTGCAGTGTCCTTCATATTGGCTTCTGGCGTGAATCCACAGGACCGGACTCGACAATGAATTGAAGCACAGCCATTGTGCTCTGCTCAAAATTGCTCCTCCTTTCCTGACTCATTATTCTCTTTAGCCCAGGCCTGTTCCCTCCAACTCCTTCTTCCCTTGGAATAGATTATGTCTCAGGGGACTCCTTAGTGCTTCTTGCAAACTGACCATTGGAAGGTTTGCCCACCAACCTTCCTCTCATACCCAGAGGTGTTCGAATCATAATGAATATAGCTTAGGGTTTTAAGCCTGGACCTCTGTGAGTGTCATGCTTGTACTGCTGCCTTGGGATCTGCAGGGAAAAAAGGGATGGCAACCGGCTGAATTCACCAGTGCTCTTGGAAAGTTTATACCAGGCAGCAGATATAAGTCACAACCCCATTACCCAGGCACATGCGCGCGTGCGCGCGCGCACACACACACACACACACACACACACACACACAGACACATACGTCATTATACTGGGACCTTGAAGCTCCTCTTTCATGAGTAGCTCCCAGACCCATATCACCATTCCGCAATTCGATATAATTCAGTTTATTTAATTCAGATGCATTTCAACATATATCAGTGCCTACTGAATGTCAGATACTAGGTGGGGACTAACCACATGAAGGGGAACTCTTGCTATCAGGGATGTTGTAGTCTAGCTGGGTGTAGATGTAAGAGGGTCAATATTTTTGAGAGACATTTCTTAGAGGTCATTCCTTTCACATAGACAGAGGAGGAAGAAAGACTCCCTTCTGGTGAGTACAGAATTTGGGGGTAGAGAGAAGAAGCACCCAGAGAGGTTTGGGAAAAACCTTGTGCGGGAAACATCTTCCTTATTCTATACTCTCAAGTAATAGCCTGAGACAATTGTAAGACCCTTAAATTGTTCTAGTTTCACTGTGGTGCCTGATAGCATGGTGCTGGCTGGGGAAAGAATGTAGATTAGAAATGGCTGGGGAAGTGTCCATATACTGGGCCTGAGACAGTTTCCATTTCTCCAGAGTCGACATGTAATGTCCGGAAAATCAGAGTTTCCTGAGTGCTTCAGGGCCGGGATGGGGGAGGGCGCGTCAAGAAAGTGCTAGAAAAGTGATGGGCTGAGGAGGCCTGATGCTCTGGCAGGAAGGCCATAGTCTCAGCTATGGATGCCATTGGTATGCCCAAAATGAACTGGGCAGAATTAGTCACATGGTGGTAGATGCCAGCATAGTCCTCAGTGGCCAGACCAGGTCAACCATTCCTAAGAGTATCTGATTCATCACATTCATGGTTGGATCAATACTCAAGCTGGAGATAGGAGACAAGCCACGAGCTGGTAGACAGTATGGTAGGTTTCCATTAGATGGTGACCTAGAGCAAGAGTACAGAGGGATGGGTTGGAGAACAAGGAAGTCACATGAAGTGAAGTATCGGATAGAAGTAGACAGTCTCAAAATAGAGCTGGTTTGGGGGTGAATGTGGGTCTGTGGAATGGTGACCAGAAGCACTCCCTCTGCTCTCACAGTTGGATGTTGTTTTAGTTTCCTATTTTTTTTTAAAGTAGGCTCCACACACAGCATGGAGCCCAATGTGGGGCCTGAACCCACAACCCTGAGACCAAGATCAGAGCTGAGATCAGGAGTCAGGCGCTCAACCGACTGAGCCACCCAGGCTCCCCTGTTTTAGTTTCCTATTACTGCTGCACTAAATTACCACCGACTCAGTGTATTGTCTTACAGGTCTGGAGGTCAGAAGTTGAAAATGGATCTCACTGGGTGAAAATCAATATATCAGCAGGGCTGCATTCCTTCTGGAGTTTCTAGGGGAGAATTCCATTTTTTTTTCCATTTCTAGTTTCTAGTGACCATGCATTTTTGGTTTGTGGCCCCTGCCTCCATCTTTAAAGCCAAGAACATAGGGCCACATATTTCTCATGATGCCATCTCTCTGGTCTCTTTTCTGCCTCCCTCTTACACTTACCCTCATGATTACACTGGGCCTACTAGCTAATCCAGGATAATCTCCCCAACTCAAGGTCAGCAGATTAGCAACCTTAATTCTATCTGCAACCTTTACTTCCGTCTGCCATGGAACCTAACACATTGGGGAGTTCTGGGACTTGAACATGGGTATCCTTGTGGGGAGGCATGGTTCTACCTTCTGCAAATGTTTCCACAAGGCCACACACATGACTGTAAAGTAGCAGGCACCTGTCTGGCTGATGGCTTTATGGAAGAGGTGGCAATTTGGCAGTGTTTTGAAGGAAAGGTAGAGGTTGGCGATGTTGGGAGGTGAAGAGAGTGAATTCCAAGCAAGGGAGAAATGTGAGTAAAGGATCAGAGCTGGGAACGTGAAGAACAGAATACAGGAAGTTTGATGACAACAGAAGGTACCTGTGGGGGAAGAAAGAGAGATGAGGTTGGGAAGGACGGTACGAGACAACTGTTTAGTGCCTTAAGGTTTAGATGCAAGGCACTGGAGAGACATTGAAAGCTTACATGGGATCAGGTAAGAAAGGACCACAACATAAATATGTAAAGATATATGGTCATTAAATCATTTGGTTCCCCTCACTCAGGCAATCTTTGATTTTCTGCTCTTGGCTTTTGTTGGGATTGTCCAATAAGACTCACTTTGCATGATTTACCAAAATGTAGTTGAAGAAGTTCATTTTGTGGTTTCCCAAAGATGTGGTTCCATGTGATGAATGTTCCCTGCACTGAATGCCAAAGTTTGTTTCTTGACATTTATGTGTTTTCTAACTCAGGCACCATGAACTGTATCAGCTAGTGATTTTTGGTTTGTTTGTATTTGTTTGGCTTCCATGAAGCTCAGAGCCAAATACTAAATTGCTAAGTGCCTTATTTCTCTTTCTTGTACATTGATATATTGTCTAATTCCAAGTGGTCTCCAGTTTTTCTTTTATGTCTCTGGGAGGGGTAATGCCAGCTGTTAACCCCCAAATATCAGGGGGTTAAACACAGTGGATATTTCTGTCTTTCTCACATACAGTATTCCTGATTCCAGGTATTCCTGATCCCAAATCCCTCCAAATTGTGATTTTAGGAACCCATGATTTTTCCTTCTGGACACTGCATCCTCACGTAGGCCTACGGAGTGCTCTGGATGCTGGTGGCAGATGAGGAAGAGAAGGAAGATTGTGTATGGGCTCTATGAGGAAATGGCACATGTAACTTCTGCTCATTTCCCTAACATTTAGTCACCTAGAGCACCTCCACCTAACAAGCAGGAAAGCTGGGAAAGGTAGACAACTGTGTGCTGAAAGAAAAGGAAACTTCTCTGATGAACAGTTAGTCAACCTCTGTTATTATGGACTGAATGTATCCCTACAAAATTTATGTGTTGAAGCCCTAGCTACCAATGTGAAGGTCCTAGGAGGTGGAGCCTTCGGGAGTTAATTAGGTTTAGATGAGGTCATGAGGGTGGGGTCCTTATGATGGCATTAGTGTCCTTCTAAGAAGAGACCAGAACATCTCCCCTTTCTCCCCACCATGTGAGGATACAGCAAAAAGACAGTGGCCTGCATGCCAGGGAGAGAGCTTTCACAGGGACTGGAACCCAATCATGGTTCCTTGATCTCTGACTTCCTAGCTGATCCAAAACTGGGAGAAACACGTTTAATTTTCTGTCGTGTAAGCCACCCATGTAATGGCATTTTGTTATAACATCCTGAGCTGACGAAGACATTTGTCATATCTATCCTCTGGTTAGAAGGTACCTATTTTGTCCTTGCCACACGTGGAAGATACTCTCTCCAAGAGAGGTCACCCAAAGCCTCATCCAGTCATGTCCTCAAACTCCAAGAGCAGGATCTCTGGCTGATGACAGGCACTTGTCTCCATTACGTTGACAGGTGGCTCTTATGGACCTGCAAGGATAAACTGAAAAGATGATTGTCATGCCCTCTTCCAACTTCCAACATGCCATGCACAGCAGGGACCAGATAACTCACACACACAAAAAAAAACATTCATGAAAGGGAAAAGTGGGAACTGTGAGTGGCTGGTCCAGAGCAAGGAGATTTTGGCAGGGAGATGGGGTGAGGCCCCTTTGCCCGGCAGTGAGAAGTTCCTTGAATTGACCTTACTCTGATTTGGGTGAAGAATGTCCTTGTTCATTATGCTCTATGACTCCCATTCTACCCTCTGTGAGGGTCTACCAAGTCCTTTTCCTCCACAGCCCTCTGAAGTGGGCTTTGGGAGGATACCCCTTCTTGGGAGCTGTAGAGTTTTCTGGACTTGTACCCAATCACACAAATCTGGGCAGTCACAGACATCTTTGGGGGAAAAAATCTCAAAAACTCAATTCTCTTTTTGTCTCTTTGCTTCCAGGGGTCCCAAGTACCAGGGACCATCCTCCAAATCTCTTCTAGCCGCACTTCTCCGATCTGGCTTATTTCTTTGCATCCTTGTCTCAATTGGATGCCATTTGCAAAAATATGCTTTGGTGGGAAGGTGCATCTCCTTAATCTAACCTTTGTCCCAGGGCAGGGTCTTGTTCTAAAAGGCAACCTACAGAATGGGAGAAGATATTTGCAAATGACATATCAGATAAAGGACTAGTATCCAAAATCTATAAAGAACTCATCAAACTCAACACGCAAAAAACAAAAATCCAGTCGAGAAATGGGCAGAAGACATGGACAGATATTTCTCCAAAGAAGACATACAAATGGCTAACAGACACATGAAAAAATGGAGAAAGGGTTTGGATGGTCATGCCAGGGAGGTATCTATGGGCCAGCCCTGGAACTGGCACACGTATTTTTGCTCACATTTTATTGGCTAGAACTCAGTCATTCCTATTTGCACAGGAGGGTACACCTAATTGCAAAGGAGGTTGGGAAATGTGGCCTAGTTTATATCCAGTAAGAAGAGAAAATGAATTTGAAAGTCTGAGCCAGATTTTGCCAAGCATCTTTACTTAACTGCCTTGTGCGTGTGCTTTAATATTGTGACTTACTTCAGATCCTTTTGGAAACAGGCATGTTATAAATTAATTTTAAAAGACACACAATCTGCCTCTCTTCTTCCAGAATTTTTTTCCCTATAAAATATAAGACAGGGAAGAATTATTTAATGGTTTGTTCTCAGTTTGGGAAGTCTATCAATTTGGGTCCATCCGTGGTAATGGTGAGACCATTGGAAGCCTTCTAAGCACCTAATTCCAGTTTAGAGACTTTTTCCAGGGTCAACTTTCTTCTTCCTTTTCAAATGGCCTTATTCTTCTGCATCTCCTTAATCACTGATCAACCTCTCAACTGGCTTGTTTTGAATTCAAAGGTGAGGCTTTTGTCTACATACTTTCACTTTGATTAATCACTCTTGCAATCTCTTCTTGGACTCACTACTTCACCCAGTTAGCCCTGTGTCTTTGCTCTTGCCTGTCTGGGGTAAAAAAGTGTGAAGACTCTGGTGTTCCAAGACAACCTGTCCTGGGCACAACATTTGGCAGGCTGTGTACTGACGAGGTCTGGTGGGTGGCAAGATCCTTGTTCTGGGCTCATGTTCACCCCCTCCTGCACCCTGTCCTTTGGTCTGGCTGCCCTTGCAGCACTCAGGGACTGCTCAACTGCCTCCTGATGGGCCATCTGTAGGCACATTTGCTTTCTGGCAAATTTCTTTGCATAAGCGGCTTTTAAGCATGATTTGTGTGACTCATCCAGGTTTCTGATTTCAAATCGCATCCTGAATATTTACTGTTCCTCTTTGGTTCACTATTTTCTACAAAACTGGAACCCTTTTATTCCCCCCGTCAATATACTCTTCCTAATCTTTTACATAATAAAAAGCTTGGGTTTCAGCATTAATCGTTGTGATTAATGTGATTCCACTAATAACCTTTTTCTACTTGGGAAGGCTCCAATTATGACTATATTTTGTGTTTGGCCTTGGGCCAGTTTCTAACCCAATGATCCAGGGTTTCATTGGTTTCATGATTCCACAGCATGGACATTAACCTCTCCTGATCTACCTTCTCCTACATATTTCAGGCAGAGCCAGTCCTCCAGACCTTCTGCTGACCCACCCTTGGATATAATGAGGCTGGCTGCTTGGGGAGGGAAGGTCTGCCTCTCTTACATTCTCAGTATGTTCAGACACAAGCCTATTCAATGATTCTTGATGTTTTCCCCAAAGGTGTTATCGAGCCACATTTAGGCTTCATAATTCTTTGGCTTACCATTCACCCTTATAATTAATAATGGAACTCTGCCAGAAACTTAAAAAAAAATAATGGTCTTCAAGGAGAATTTTCAAAGGACTCTTCAGTTTAAACTCTTCAAAAGCTTTGGACTCCTTCTTTCAGACACAGTAGAGGAAGTAGGCTAGCTCTTCAGAGACATAATAGGGGAAAAGAACATGGTCTTCAAGGTCAGGATTAGTGGTGAGACCTTGAGAAAATTATTTAACTTCGGTGAGTCTCAATTTCCTCATTTGTGAAATGGGACTATGATTATCTTGCAGGAATGGGATAGGATTAAATTGAATAATGTATCTAAAGAGACTTGTGGTTCCATTTCCAATAATATAATAATCTAAGTAGTCTGAAAACCTTACTACTAGAAAATGCCTAGAAATGCCGAATAGACAATAACAAACATCCTTTGAAATGCCTAAAAAGTAAGAGGGAATTCCCAGGAGCTGAAAACAGAGGGGACTAAACACAGCGGCTGATGGTCCAGTAGTCTTGGGAGGTAAGAGTTTACTGTTTCTGATAAACAAAGGTTTTGGATTCTAAAGCTCACATAGAGATGGGAGATGAGGTCTTGGGCTCCTGTGTGGCAGGGAATTGGAACTGGGACCACTGAAAACATCTGGGGCACTTGAAAGGTTATATCTTTGGAGAAATGGTTAGATATGATAGCCCACTGCAGAAATACTGTGATGGAATTTATCTGTCTCCTCCTGGACTCTGAGTGGGGCTCAATTTCCTCTTGAGAATTCATAACAGTAGACCTTTATAACAGACGCCTTGCACAAGTTTGGGGTTCTGATGTGTACTGCCTGCATGGTCTTGGAAGCCCCTAGCCCCCAAAAATGAACATACCACATGTTCCAAGCAGGTCAGACCCTTGGGATGACTACAGTTACAAATATAAAACTACCTTAGAAGCCTGGGTAGATTTTTAACTCTGCCCACTTAGTATTTCCTCAGATAAAGCCCCACTAGAATTTAGCTCAAAAACCAAATTACAAAATGCATGAGGAAACCACTTGCCATACCTAAGAGTTATCAAGCAAAACATACTGTGGGATTGGAGTCCAGAAGCTTCCAATCACAGAGCTATTCGATGGAGACCATGAAATGAGTATACTCAAAAATCGTCAAAGTTAAAATGGAGAGAAGTGAGAACCTGGAAAGAGAATGAAGCAGGATAGGCCAAGGAGAACTTGTAGAAGTGAAAAATGCAGTCACTGAGATTAAAACTCAGTGGGCAGGGCGAAGAGTGGATTAGCTATGGCGGCAAGAATGCAGGTAAACTCAAATGCTTCCAATCAGTAGGTGCTCAGAAATTCCCTCTTTGGGAAACATTGAGGTGTTTACTTTCTCTTCATGGTAAACTTGGGAGGTGAGGAAGGGTTAGAAATGTCCATGTCTGTTATTTTCAGATCTGTAAATGAAACTGTAAATTGAATGTATCTTTAGTGCGGTGGACCACTACCGTGGTCCCATTTTCCCTATGGTGGCTCTTTGTCTTTCATCTCCCTTCATTCTTAACAACCCTAGGTGTTCATGGCCTTATGCTTTCACTCCACTTCCCCTGCCAGAACGCCATCCCAGGAAAGGATCTCACAGATCGACATACAGCATAGGTGCTGGGAAGTGTTCAGGATTACGAATCAGAAAACCTGGGCTTGAGAAGTGGCTCCATCACTGAAGAGGTATCTGTAAAATTGGAATCATATTCCCTTTTCTTATTCTACAGAGTGATTGACAAGATCAGATAGATCCTGTTGTGATAGTATATTGAAAGTGGCAAAGCGTAATACAATGTTACGAAGTTGCTATTATTGCTGCTCATATCAAGAAATAATGAGAAGAGTCAGGGGTTATTTCTCTCATGACCATTTGCTTTCAACAGGGAAGTCTATAAACTAGATGAACAGGTTTCCTATGGGGGGAGGTCAGACATTAGTGGGAAACATGGGAAGCATTTCGTGGTGCCTTCTTAACAACCCCGAAATCATACCAAAGAGGCAATTATCTTCCTTGTTCAATTTGTAGCTTGTGTACTTCACATGTGATTTGGGGGTAGGGTAGGGTGGGGTGATATATCGGCTTCTACAAAGTGACTGTGCATATAAAAATTGACTTCCAAAAGGCAAAGTTGGGCTTAGGGAGGGTAAGTGTCTGTTGTCTCTGTTCCTCCCTAGCACAACTGAGTTCTCAGAGTTGAGCATTTTCATGTTTGTTTTCTTTTTGCATTACCTCCTCCATGACTAGTCATGTTCTTATTCTTTGCCAGTTTTCTTCCTTCTGCTGGATTGTTGGTCTTCTTTTTATTGATTTTGCAGGTGCTCTTTATATATGAAAGGAATTATGTCTTTATTTGCAATACTATTTACAATTTTTTCTCCGGTTTTAATTTGTCTTTTACCTTGGTTAAAGTTTCAAAGATTTAGAAACATTTTTACTTCCAGGCTTTGTGCCATTTTTATTTTCTTACATGGATTTTTTTTCTTTAAAGATTTTATTTATTTAGAGAGAGAGCGCATATGTATGCGAGCAATGAAAAGGGGCAGAAGGAGAGGGAGAGAGAGAATCTCAAGCAGACTCCCCACTAAGAAAGGAGCCCAACACAGGGCTCAATCTCATGACTCTTAGATCCTGACCTGAGCTGAAATCAAGAGTCAGATGCTCAACTGATTGAGCCACCCGGCGCCCCTGGCATGGATTCTCATGAAACTTTTGTGGTTTCACTTTGGTGTGAGATATGAAATATGAGTCCGAAAAAAAGTGAAGAAGTTCATTGTATCTAGATGAAGTTTCTGTTATTTCTCCTTTCCCTAAAGAGCCCTTAGAGGTCTGAGCAATCTCTTTCCTGTCGGAAGCTTCAGAGATTTCTGATACTTCGGTAGATCGGGTTCTAGCCTGTGCAGTGGTACATGGGAAAAGGACATTTTTTTTTAATTCTTCTATTTGCTGTACTCCTTCGAGAATTCTTTTCAACAGAGTCCAGGTTTCTCTATTATTAAATCTCTAAAAAGTTTAGTGGGTGATATAAAGTCATAGTTGTTTTTCAAAGCCCAATTTATCAGCGAACCAGAAGCAGCTACCATAAGTCTCTGTTCACCAGTAAACGTGATGCCGTGATAGAGTGGGCAGGCAGAGCTGATGGAACTGGAGGACAAAACTCCTGGAATGAATGGGGTTTGCCCACAACGGTGTAAGTAGTAAAGTGGGGTCCTGATGCAGCGTGGAATCGGTCCCTCTTGCCTATGACAAATAGAGCCCTCCTCCTTTTTCCAGCTCACTGGAAAGGGGGGTTAGCTTTGTGTGGGTGAGGTTCCTGGGCAGAGGCAGTGGGATGAAAGAAAACACTGTGGACCCCGTGGTGTTGTGTATCTGAGCAACACCTCACATGTGACCCTATACGCTTTTCTCATTCCCCTCTTCTTTTCGTTTCATCCCTTTCTCTCTGCCTGAGATCATGACCTGAGCCAAAATCAAGAGTTGGATGCTCAACCGACTGAGCCACCCAGGCGCCCCTTCTAATCTTCTCTTTATAGGGGATGGAAGGAGCTATTTTCATTTCTCCAAAGCGTGATGATTCCTGAAGTGACGCTGCTCCCAGGTCCTTGATAAAGACACCACAGCAAGGCTCCCCTGCCTGCTGGGAGCAAAGGGTGGGGCACGGGGTCCAGGAGAGCAGTATCATATAACCTGCAAATATTCCGGCTAAGGCTGTAGCATGGAAGCATAGAATTTCAGGGTCTTTGCAATGATTGATTTCAGTTATCTCATTTTACTGATAAGCAACAAAAGTAAATCACTTAGTTGTCCAAGGTCACAGAGTGAGTGGCAGAGCCAGAGCTTGATCCCAGGTCTTTTAACTTGAACTCATTTAGTCTTGTGACAGATCATGCATGACTTGAGATCCTAAATGGAAAGCTGGCTGATTATTACTATAAAGTGTCAGAACTTCTAGATGTGTTAGATGGGAAGGGGATATGATCATTGCTTACCCGATATCTCTTCTCCCTTCTTCATTATTTTTTTTTAAAGATTTTATTTATTTATTTGACAGAGACAGCCAGCGAGAGAGGGAACACAAGCAGGGGGAGTGGGAGAGGAAGAAGCAGGCTCCTAGCGAAGGAGTCTGATGTGGGGCTCGATCCCAGAACGCTGGGATCACTCCCTGAGCCAAAGGCAGACGCTTAATGACCGTGCCACCCAGGCGCCCCTCCCTTCTTCATTATTAATAGAAGCCCAGCTAAAAGGTAGTGGTGTGTCCACAAAAAAGCACATTTTCCAGGTTTCTTTGCAGATGGGATGAGCATGTGATTAGTTGTAGACGTGTAATGTCTACTTTCTGGCTTGATTAAGCCACTATAAGTAGATCTTTCTGTTATTTGCATATTCCTGTGATATCATCCAAAAAGAAATCTATCTCTCTGTCCTTGTATATGCCCTAATTCCCAGAAAATAGCCTTATAACATTATTAAACACCACTGAATATGTTAGCAAACAGATTATTAGAGGGTGAAATTATTTACATTACCAGAAGATTTTTCACATTACAAGAGGATCACAGGACCCATTTCAACTGCATCTTTCAAAGTGTTTGTTTATAGATCATTTCATACTTAACAGAGGAGAAACTAAAAGCTGACTTGTTCCGTGCTATTGCTGATTAAGAATCAATCAGAAACAAAGATAAAACAAATCTGAAAGTATAATGCTCAGAAAAGACATTCATATTACGAGTTAATTATTCTCCTCCTTCTCCTGCTCTCCTTCCTCCTCCCCCGCACCCCATTTCTTTTTCTCTTTTTTAACCAGGCAGGAAACTCAAACATGATGTGTCCTGTTTCAATGCCAGATGTCTGGCTTCCTAGCAGAGTGAAATTGAACACATTTCTCACCACGCGTCATTCTTTACATGAAACTTACTCTTTAGGTTATTTCCCCCCCTTTCTATTAAAAGCCCCCTACCCTCCTGGATGCCCAGACTTGAAATCTCCGTCATCTTTTCTCTCCCACCCCAACATTCAATCAGTTGTCAAACCTTGGGTGGGCGGGGTGGGGCATGGAGGAGAGGGTCCCCAAGTGGATTTATCCAGTCGTTCTCCATAACCTCAATCACACACGCTCTTTGGTCTGACCACTCATTAGCTGCTTGCATGGGAAATATCAATTTGTGTGATGGTGACATTTGAGGCTTACATGATTGCTTTGATATATTAGTTTTGGAGACCAAACACTCCAATTATAGCCAACAGAACACTTTTAATTGGGACTCAGAGGTAAAAGGACTTTCTGTTGCCATAGTTTCAGAGGCACATATGTGGTCAAGCTGCCTAAAGCTGGATTTATTTTCAGATGTAAGATATTACTGACGGCGAGCTCTGGTGACTAAGGGACACCTGCTGTTCTGGTAGGGGTGCAGTGTGATCTCGAGGCTCAACTAAAACCAAGCTCTTAGAAAGGGCACGTTCTGTAATGGTGGTGCTTCCAATGCCTTCAATTCCGTATCATTGGATGGTGAGTGTATGTCTGAAGAGGAAACATGAGCCCAGACCTCTATGAGTACTTTGCCAATAGACGGATGTTCTGAGCTTCAGTGGAAGGAAAGAAGGAAGAAAGAGGGAAAGGAAGGAAGGAAGAAAGAAAGGAAGGAAGGAAAGAAGGAAGGGAAAAAAAGCAAAAGGCACTTCTAAGCAAGTTAGTGCCCTTGGGATCTTGATCTATTTCCTACAGTTGGAGAATCGCATGGAAACAGGCAAGGGTATAAAAGGAAGGAAGAAGCTGCACTGGGTACTACGCATGCTTCTGGCCATACACCTGTGAGACACCACACACTTGCTGCTAGGAATGGATCAAAAGAAGGACTGAGTGGCCTCATGACTTCTTTTATGCTTAAAACCAGCTTGGCTAGGAAGTGAGTAGGAGAGACTTCTTCAGAATTTAGCAACACCATTTTATTCCGAGAGATGCCAACCGGAGGCAAGGGTGGGCTGCAGGCAGTTAGAGTCCTATCGGGATCCTGCATGAAGAAGCTCGCTGAGTGCCCTGTGCCCGCGGTACCTCCTTCCAGATGGCACTTGGCACAGATGGCTCCGTCAGGCAAGACACGGGCCACTCCCCAGCAACTCTTGGCGGCCCCTCCGGCCTGGCAGAGATTATAAACACAGAGACAAAACTTCTGCTGTGGGATTTGACAGCTTCAGCTCCTTTCCTCAGGCTGCGGACTCTCTGGAGTTCTGCGGTAAATCTCTTCTCTTCTCCCTTCATCAGGGTTCAAAGATGGATTAAAAACTGGGCTACAAAACCGTCTAAGATTCTAAAATAGGGAAATTGCATAGGTCATGTTTTCCAAGCACAACATTATTAATAAATAAGAGTTGCACTAAAAACACAAACACTTGAAGATTAAAAGCAAAACAGAAACAATGCCTAGGTCAAGGGGAATATGAGAAGTGCAATTAGAGTGTAATTAGACAATGATGGCATTGAGGACACTGAATAGTAAAACTTACAGGATGACTAAAATTGTACTCAGGGAAAACACATAGCCTGAAACACCTTGCTTTTAAATAAGGAATAACCGTGCACAGGATTTAATTCAATAATTGGAAAACAAAATAGACTTATGTAAAACAAATCAAAATCAAATCAAATCAAAATTATGGCAGACTTAAAAAATTTGTACTCTAGTAGACAAGTTGCTAGCCACTCAAATTAAGAATTACGAGAAAACATAAGCACACAAAATGAGGCATTAGAAAGAGGATATAGCAACTGATATTAAAGTGCGATATTCCGTCGTACTACATAGAAACAAATTTGAGATTCCAAGAAATGCGTGAATTTCTGAGATAATATAAATTATAATGATTTGCTTAACAAGAAGCAGAAGCCCTGAATAGCCCATTAATCAGAAAGAAGTTTTATTTATTTTTTTCCTAGCTTTATTAAGATCTTATTGACATAACGTTTACGTGCACAATGTGATGATATGTATTTATATATAAAAATGATATATGTGTCAAAATTGTGTCTATTTATCAAAATGATTACCACAAGAAGGCTCGTTCACACCTCCATCTTCCCACAATTTTATAATTTTTATGTGTGCCCTTATCAAAGAGACTCCAGGGTACGACATTGCCCTTTCTGACGTGGTGAGGACACCGGGAGAAGACAGAGTGGATTCTCTCCAGACACTGAAACTGCCTACAGACTTCCCAACTTCCAGAACGGTGAGAAACACATTTCTATTATTCAAGCCACCTAGTCTATGCTATTTTTATTATAGCAGCCCAAATGGACGAAGATATGGACCTTAATGGGACAATTGGTGAAATCCAAATAAAGTCTGGAATTTGGTTACTAGGAACCCAACAATGTCAGTTGCTTGGTTTTGATAAATGTACCCTGGTGTTGTTAAAAGATTGAGGTCGGGAAATCTGGTCAGGATACTGGAAACCTCTGCACCATCTTTGCAACTTTTCTGTAAATCTCAAACTATTATAAAATTAAAAGTTGATTTTAAACTGGAGATGTCACCTCACTTTCACAGATATTGTGACAATTAAGGGTAATACCATAAGCAAGCACATAGCAGAGACTCAGTGAGAAATAGCCGTACTGGGCTAGCTTCGCCTTGGGCTGGAGAGACATTTTTTCTCCCCATTGGTGCCTCTCAATGAATATCAATGTAGGAAATAGGTGCGGTAACTTTTCCTCTCACCCTGAGTTCCTTTCTCCCTGCTCCCTGCCAAGCCCCTTCCCAAGAGGAGAGCAGTAGAAACCGTCCCACAGAGCTATGGCAACTTTTTAGTAGTTTGGACCAAGATTTATTGTCAATGGCCAACAGCCTAGTAATAGCTCTTTGCATTCCTTATCCGCCATTGTCTCTTTTTCTTTTCTCCCTTCCTTCCTTCCTTCCTTCCTTCCTTCCTTCCTTCCTTCCTTCCTTCCTTCCTCCCTCCCTCCCTCCCTCCCTCCCTTCTTTTCTTTCTTTCCTTCTTTCTTTCTTTCTTCTTTCTTTCTTTCTTTCTTTCTTTCTTTCTTTCTTTCTTTCTTTCTTTCTTTCTTTCTTCTTTTAAGATTCCACATATAAGTGAGAACATATGGCTTGGGTTTTTTTTTTTAATAATAATTTTTTATTATGTTATGTTAGTCACCATACAGTATATCCCAAGGTTTTGATGTAAAGTTCCATGACTCATTACTTGCATATAACACCCAGTGCGCCATGCAATATGTGCCCTCCTTAATACCTATCACTGGCCTATCCCCATCCCCCACCCCCTCCCCTCTAAAGCCCTCAGTTTGTTTCCCAGAGTCCGTAGTCTCATGGTTCATTCCCCCTTCTGTTATTGGTTTTCTGTCTGACTTATTCACTTAGCATAATGCCCTCAAGGTCCATCCATGTTGTTGCAAGTGGTAGGATTTCTTTTTTTTTTTTTTTTAAAGATTTTATTTATTTATTCAACAGAGATAGAGACAGCCAGTGAGATAGGGAACACAAGCAGGGGGAGTGGGAGAGGAAGAAGCAGGCTCCTAGCGAAGGAGTCTGATGTGGGGCTCGATCCCAGAACGCCAGGATCACGCCCTGAGCCAAAGGCAGACGCTTAACCGCTGTGCCACCCAGGCGCCCCGGATTTCTTTTTTTTTAATGGCTGATTAATTATCTGTCTATCTATCTATCTATCTATCTATCTATCTATCTATCTATCTATCTGTCTATCATCTATCTATCTACCACATTTCTTTATCCGTTTGTCCCATCAATGGACCCTTAGGCTGCTTCCATGTCTTAGCTACTATAAATAATGCCGCAATGGACACAGGAGTGTATCTATCTCTTTGAGTTAGAGTTTTAATTTCCCTTGGATAAATACCCACAAGTGGAATTGCTGGATCATTTTTTAATTTTTAATTTTTTGAGGAAGCTCCATACTGTTTTCCATAGTGGCTGCACCACCAATTTCCATTCCCACCAACAGCGCGTGGGGGTTCCCTTTTCTCCACATCCTTGCTAACACTTGTTATTTCTTGTCTTTTTGAGAATAGCCGTTATGACAGGTGTAAGTTGATGTCTCCTTGTGGTTTTGATTTGGATTCCCCTGATGATGAGTGATGTTGACCACCTTTTTATGTACCTGTTGGCCAACTGTGTATCTTCTTTGGAAAAATGTCTATCCAAATCCTCTGCTCATTTTTTAATCACAGGTTTTTTTGTTTTTGTTTTTTGTTTTTTTTTTGTTTTGCTATTGAATTGTAGGATTCCTTATACATTTTGGATGTTAAGCCCTTATCACACATATGATTTGCAAACATTTTCTTTCATTTGATAGGTTGCTTTTTCATTTTGTTGATGGTCTCCTTTGCTGTGCAGAAGCTTTTTAATTTGATGTAGTCCCACTTTTTGATTTTCCTTTTGTTGCCTTTACTTTTATCAAATCCAAAAACTCATTGCCAAGATCAAGGTCAAGGCGCTTACCGCCTATGTTTTCTTCTAGGAGTGTTATGATTTCAGGTCTTAAATTCAAGTCTTTAACCCAGTTAGAATTAATTTTATATGTGGTCCAGTTTCATTTTCTTGCATGTGGCTCTCAAGTTCTCCCACTGTCATTTATTGAAGAGACTGTCCTTTCTCCATTGTGTATTCTTGGCTTCTTTGTTGTAGATTAATTGACCATATTTACGTGGGTTTATTTCTGGGCTCTCTATCCTGTTCTCTTGATCTATGTGTCTGTTTTTACGCCAATACCATATTGTTTTGATTACTATAGCTTTGAGTATAGCTTGAAATCAGGAAACATGATGTCTCCAGTTTTGTTTTTTCTCAAGATTACTTTGACCATTTGGGGTCTTCTATGGGTCTATAAAAATTTTAGGGTTATTCTACTTCTGTGAAATGTGCCATTGGAATTTTAATAGAGATGGCACTGAAACCATGGATTGCTTTGGGTAGTGTGACATTTTAACAATATCAATTCTTCTATTCCGCGAACACCCAGTATCTATCTATTTGTGTCTTCTTCAATTTCTTTCATCACTGTCTCATAGTTTTCTGTGTGTAGGTCTTTCACCTCCTTGGTTAAATTTATTCTTAGGTATTTTATTCCTTTTGATGCAATTGTAAATGGGACTATTTTTTAAATTTCTCTTCAAGCCATCTTTACTATTTTCTGTGTGATCTTTAACAAGTTTGCCGCTATGTTCATAACTTGAATTTCCTCATTTTTAAAATGTGATAATAGCAGTACCTACCTCACAGTGCTGTTGTGAGGACACATTAAGGAACCACAAAATATTGGTATTGCTTGAATGTGGGAGCATGACTTCCATGAAGGGAGAGGCTGTTATCACTGTGCTGCCTTCCAGGGGAGTGGGAATAAAACATTTCCACTAAGGTTCTGCAAGGAAGAGGTCCTGTGGGAAAAGTCCTATGTGCAGAGTAGGGGATGTGTTTGTAAAAATAAATAGAGAAAACCTCATTTAAAACGGAGCTCTCATGCACATCCCACTCGTGGCAGCCTGTGTGACCAGTGGGATGATAAGAATTATTTTGACGAGAGAGGATATTTTACACATAGGAATCTCATCTCATCTCATCTCCTGCTCTTAAGAAAAGGGAGAAAGATTGCTCGCTGCCCCAGCAACCACGCACTGACCACTACCGACAGCCAATCAGGAAACCACCACAACCTCAAACTTTTCTCCTTCTCCAGTGAATTTTTGTTCAGAACCATCCTCCCCAATTTCATTCTAAAACCTCATAAAAGGGGCGCCTGGGTAGCGCAGTCGTTAAGCTTCTGCCTTCGGCTCAGGGCGTGATCCCAGCATTCTAGGATCGAGCCCCACATCAGGCTCCTACACTGGGAGCCTGCTTCTTCCTCTCCCACTCCCCTGCCGTGTTCCCTCTCTCGCTGGCTGTCTCTCTGTCAAATGAATAAATAAAATCTTAAAAAAAAAAAAACCTCATAAAAGCTGACTTCCTATTTTGTCTCTTCAGACTTACCGATGGTTCTCCATAGTCTGCCTTTCCCAAATTGCAATTCCTCTCATATTCCTGAATCAACTCATTTTGACAGTAAAAGAACTGGCTCTTTTAAGGTTGATGTGTTTTACCAGTAATGATATCACGAGTAAAATGAATCCCAATTCACAGCTCAGAGGGGCCCTCCCACATCAAGAAGTTTTTTATTTTTCTCCCTGTGAAGTTCCATGATGGAGGGAGAGTGTCTTCTTTTTGAATTGCCATCAATCCCTATTATCCTAGTACAATTCCTGGTACATAGAAGGTGCTCGATCAATACAACCTATTGAATGGATAAATGAAATGTTAAGAGGATGGGGCTGTGAGAAGGGAGAAGTAGGAGACCTTCGTAGGAGCAAGACCATATGGTCCAGCTCATGTGGATAGGGAAGGAAAATCTCTCTTTTCTTGACTTTTTCCCCATCAGTTGGAAGCTCAGCATTGTAGTTGGTGTCACTGGTGGTGGCACAAGGGGAAGAAGAAGTGGACTGCTGAGAATGGAGACAGCTGTCACTAGTGACACCTCAATGCACAGAAGGTTGTGTGAGGACCTCCTCATACTAGACATGACCGCAAGAGACCCTCACATGCCATAGGTCCCCAAGCAGAGTGCCACCGGGCTTCAGGTCATCATGTGATTTGAGTAATTTCAGTTCCATGAGAGTAGCTTGAGGATTTCCAGAGGGTTGCGTGAACTAGTCCTTAAAGAAATGCGTATTTTATTTTTTTGTCTTTCCTTTGCTGCCTGTCATGAGATAAGCACTTGGTTTCCAAGCAGTTATGGCAAAAGGACTCATACAAGGCTTGAGATCAGCTAGTTGAGAGCCATCTGGGTTTCAAAGAGCTTTTTAAAAGATGTTGTGTTACTGGAAATTGATGGGCCAACTATTGTGTGCTTTCATTTGCTGGACACGTGCAGCCAAGTGGAACAGAGAGTGCTTTTCTTTGTGGTAATTGTTCACTTATTACCTTGTTTTCCATTTATTCTAAGTTGCTAGGGGTTAGAGGGGAACAAGCTATTCAAGAGACATCATCTATCAGTAGTGTCTTTAAAAAAGGGAAAGAAACCAATATTTTATTATGGGTTTATAATGTCAGGCATTTTACATGTAGTCAGTCAGCTGACTCTTCCAGCTCTTTTAAGATCTAGATACGATTGATTCAAAATGCTATTCCACGAAGTATGGAACATCCAAAGCCCTCCCCCAGACTTACGAACATTTCCTGGGGGCTTAAGCTCTCATAGTCTGCTCTGGCTCTGAGCTCACATTCCGGCTGAAAATCATCATGTTGGTCGGATCATCCTCTTCCCTGTTAGGCACCTTCCCAACCTAGATGTGGGACAGTTCTCTCCATGGTCTCCTCTCCACCCTCCAGTGACGAACGGCCTTGCTGGGGCAAGAAGGGCAGAAGGAAAAGGTTGAGGAGAGAGGCCGGAGTTCTATCATATTAATGTAAGTCATTTCAAATTACTATTAAATTTCTCTATTTTTATGTCTCTGTTGCCCACCCCTATGAGGTTGCTGGTTAAGCCAGGTCACTCTGCCCTTTCTTTGCTGTGTCTTGCCGGCTCATGGGTTCTTCTCTCTAGGTAAGACTCCATTTATTTACATGGTTTTAAACTTGTTTTTCTCCCCCACTTAATTACACACATGTTATCACATTTAGCACATGATAACTGTGGGAAATATATACCACTAGTCTCATCTTGTCGATGATATCTTGGAGCTCAGAGAGGTAAATAATTTAGCAGAGGCCACATGGCTCATTGTTGAGAAATTGGATTTCAGAGTGAGCTTTATCTAGCTCTAAAGTCCATGTTCTTTCTGTCTTTCTCTTTGTATTTATAAATGTGATTGCTTTTAAAAAGTGGCCAGGAGAATTCCAAGACCCTCCATCATTTTATCATAAGGAACACTTATCTTTGAAGTCACTGTTTGAGCAACACTACATTTTTTTGTGGGCTCATTTCCCCCTCCGTGCACTCATTCAGCACAGTTCCTGAGTGCCTCTACCGAGTGATAAGCTGTGAAGGCTGTTAGATGCCTTACACGGTCCAGAAATGGGTCTGTGGCGAAAGAACTCATGAGTTGGAGAAGATAGTGAGGTTCTGAAAAGTTTGCTTCTTTTGGTCAGCAAAAGATCAGCTCATCCAGCCCCCCTGCTTCTACACATGGCATCATCAGGAAAGACGGGAGAGGGATCTCAGTTCTTTAGGATTTTTAGTCATGTGTTAGCAGAAGAGGGTACAATGGCTACGGTGTGGGCCCCTGAACACCAAGTTCCATCCCCATCCTCCCACTGGGCACCGTGACTCGACTTCTACCTGTCAGGCATTGCTGACAGGATTCTCTGAGCAAGGTGGTGTTCTATGCACCAATCCATGAGTGCCACAGAACTGTGGGAGTAAAAGCTGGGTACCTGGGCCTTAGAAGACTAAAGAAAATTGAAAGTAGTAGAGTCCTCCAGATAACTGTAGGGGTAGGGAAGAGGGGAACTTACAATAAGTGAGGTGGTTTTGCCTGAGAAAGAAGTGGTGCAAAATGATTGACTGGATTCTAGTCCCTTTTTCATCTGCATCTTCAAGATCTTGGGTCAGTTGTTTTGTCTCTCTAAGCTTCGGTTTTATTTGCAAACCAAGATTCTCTTGAACTCTTCCAGATCTGATGTTTTCTATCTTTTTCCACGAGTGTTGGAGACATGGATCCTTGCCCACTATTGACTGGGAAGACCTGGTGCCCTGCTGTTCTCTGGAAGCATTTATTTTGCTCTCTAGTTGGCTCTTAGTTCTGCTCTCTTTTCTTTGCTGTCATTGGGTTGGATTTCTTCTCTCTCTGTTGGAATCTCTTCCCCCTTCAGTTCTTCCTTCTTTGTCTTCTGATTGACAAATGGTGGAGAAACATGCCTGCGGCAGGAATCCGAGCTGCCTGTGGCTGAAGGGGGCTCTGTTCAAATCACTGCAAAATTTTTAAACTGCGTGCCCATGAAAGTATTGATTCTGATTTTATTTTCTCCTTTTGGTGAGGAATCTTAAATGAACTGTGGGCAGCCACAATTACCATGGGCTCACCCCTATCAAGCCCCAAACACACACTCTTAAAATTTCTGCTCAATCAATACTACCTAGTTTCAATGAGAAGAGAAAGGTTACAAATTTTATATATAAAAGTGGGTATTGAAAAATTCCTCTGGTTGGCTTCAGGTCAGCATCCAATTCACAGCACTTTATGAGAATAATTCTTTCAGAGAGAGATTTTTCAGCCCATGGAAGTGACTTTCATGAGATTTGGGGGCCCGCTGGGATGTCAGCATGAAAACTCTTCTTTGTATAAAAAGCTGATGGGAGTGGGAAGAATCAGCCAAGCCTGTCTGTGTCTGGCTGGGTTTGGAAAGAGCCAGAGGCTGATGGTGGTACAGTCCTATGGACACTTAGATGGGGGCTGCCAGATGCCTGGAGGAAATCTGCTCTCTGTTCCCTCCTCTGTTTTCTTTAACCGCCAGAAGGAAATAAGTCTTTGTCAAGTCCCTCCTAGCTAATGGTCAGACAAACTTTATTTCATTTCATTCGTCCAGTAACTATTGATGTTCACTGTGAGCCAGGCGTGGGGCGTCAAGTGGTGTTTCCTCTGTGTTGGGGAGCACAATCCTAACACAACACTATAGCTTGAGTATTATCATCTCTAAGACTCAGATTGCTCTCTTGTTGCAAAGCTTGTAAGAACTTTGCTTCTGGAGGAAGATGTGTTAGTTTGAGTCCTTCAAGATGCAGACACAAAATGAGTTAGACTTGTAAGAAATTCATTGGGGGAAAAATGGTGAAGGAAAATGGAAAGGGACCCAGAGAAGGCTGGGAGAGCCATCTGACTTGTGCAGGTCTGGCCCCTACGCAGGAGAGAGAGAAGGAAGGAAGGGAAGGAGGGAAGGAGGAGGAAGACTGCAGTACAGTCCTCAAAGCCAGGTTGATGGGGAATCTTGAGTTAAAGTCACCCATGAGAGGAGTGCACGTTTCCCAGGAATAGGCCTGCCTTTAGTACCCCTGCCATGCTCAGTCATAGACTAGGAGCCGCCTATGGCATGCATTGCCTTGTGGGAAAGCACTGATGAATTCTAGAGTGCAGCACTGGGGCTGCTGGTCAACCCCACTCCCAGCAGTAGGAGATCTAAGAGGCACTGCCATAGTCCAAACCGCTGTCCTGCCACTCACTATCTGGGTGACTGTGGGCAAGTTAAGTAACCTCTCTAAGCTTCATCTTTCCCCTTCTCTAGAATAAGAGAATTCATACCTCATGGGATTATATGGAGGAATACAGGAGATGATGCATATAAAAAAGCATTTTGCACAGTGCTTGGCACCATAGAAAGCTGTTGAATGTTAAACAATCACTAGGTTTTATTATATCAATGAGTCAAGCTTTTGTTTTCTTCTCTAAATGAAATGTTCTTTAAAAAATAAACACACAAAAAAAGTCAGAGTGGAACATTCTAGTTGAAAGGGAACGGGAAGCCGGTCTGCTGGCCCTTCTCCATACTTGTCCTGTAGCCTTTGGGGGCTTCTCTGAGGAGCCCTAGGGGTTGAGGAAACATCAGGTGGAATCATATCATATAGATATTTTATGTGTGTGTGAGTGAGTATATTTTTAATTTTTTTATGTTGAGGAATTAAAAAGTATTTTTAAAATGAACACACAGTAAGAGTGACCTTGTCAGAGTGTATGGTGCTGTAAGTTTTAATACATGTACTGATTTGTATAACCATGACTATGAGAGAATCATAGATCAGTTTCGTCGGTATCATTGCACCCTCTCCCGCCCCTCACCCCTGGCAGCCACTGATCTGTTCTCCATCACTACACTTCCGTCTTTCCGAGAATGCCAACAAGTAGAATCCGATAGTAGTCAATCTTTGGGGCCTGGCTTCTCTCATTCAGCGATAATGCCTTTGAGAGTCATCCAGGTCTCTGTGTGTCAATCGTGGATTCCTTTTTTGGCTGAGTACTATTTCGATGTATGGGGGCACCCTAGTTTATCCATTCTCCTGATTAAGGAAATTTGGGTTGTATCCGGTTTAAAACAATGCCTGGCGCAGAGTTGCGGGGTCATAAGCAAAGGCTGCGGGACTAAATTGTATCTTTGAATGTAGCTAAACGTACTCCGAGGATGGTAGGACTGTAGCGCGTAGCACTTAACTTTCTCACCCAGATGCTTCGAGTTTATATTCCTAAGCCACTCACCAACAGTGTGCCCTTTTATCCATCCCCTCTGACATTTGTCAAGCATTTCAGTGACTCTGACCTCATTCCGTGTTTAGCAACTTCACCCCTTCAGTCCCGTGCTGTTAAAAATTTATCCTCACTGATACCAACGATCATTAGGTTTATTTGAGTAATGAAGACACAGGATGGTATTTAAAACTGCAACTGGCACCTCAGGAAAGTGGAGCTGTTTAAACTGAAGGCCTTGCAGCTTATGGAGCTCCCAAGGGGTTTGGTCTGGCTCTTCTAAGTCAGTCTGGAGCAGAGTTTGCTGTTCGGCCTTGTGGGAAGTTGAAAGCTCTACTTAATGGAGAGAGAAGAATTTGGGGGTTCCGGTGGTGGTCCTAGAGGTTGAGGCCCAGGAGGAATAAAGGAAGGTAAAGCAAGAGAGAAGAACCTGTGATATGCACTAGGCTTGGAACCACAGGGGATGAAATAACCAGTGAACCCGCCCTTCCCCCCAGAAGTGGGACTTCACTCCTTCCCTGTTACTCTGTCCGTGATCCAGTAGTCACACTTTCGTACAGTGCTGGGGATATAAACTATCAGTTAACCACCCCTCCTGCCCTCTGGGCTCTAACTGGTTGAGAATAGATACCAGGAGTCAGATGTAGTAAGGATGTTCTCCTAAGAACAAGGCTGCCTGGAGTCCAATTTGAAATTGTTCATATAGACTCATTTGCCATCTCTTCTCTTCTTGGATTTCTTAGTAACATCTAACACATACCCGCATGGCGTCTGCAAATAATCTTACCCTGGGAGATAGGAGAGCTGGCTCTCATTTCTATGTCGACAGTGGGGCAGAAAGAGTAGATGGACACAAGATTAATCCAAGGGTTTAATCTGGTGAAGGCAGGAGTTTGGAGCCGGAGAGGTGCAGTTCTCCCCCTTGCTTCCCACTCCCACAGGATTTGGAATGAGGGGTGTTATGGATTGAATTGTACCCTCCCCCAAACTCATATGTTGAAGTCCTAACCCCTGGTACTTTACAACGTGTATTTGCAGATAGGGTAATTAGGTTCGATAAGCCCATAAGAGCGGGACCCTAATCCGAGAGGCCTGGAGTCCTTATAAGAAGAGGAAGAGGTAACAGGGCTGATTGTACACAGAGGAAAGGCCATGGACACAGCAAGAAGGTGACCATCCACAAGTCAAGGAGAGAGGCCTCCGGAGAAACCAGCCTTGATCTTGGACTTCCAGGTTCCAGAACTGTAAGCAATCAGTTTCTTTTGGGTAAGCCACCCAGTCTGTGGCATTTTGTGACGGAAGCCCTAGCAGACTAATACAAGGCATTCGACAATCTCTCCTAGCTCTCAAGAGGCAAGGAGCTAGCTCTCAGCTGACATCTGAGAGATTTCTGGTAAGAACTGATGTCTCCGTCCTGTTTATATAGTGCAGGACAAAGAAGAAGCTGTCGAGGTAAAGGGGGCAAAGTGTTGACTTATGGAGCCAGGAGACCCGGCTCTTCTCTTGGCTTGGACACTCACCAGTTTGTGACCTCAGATGGCAATTTCTCTGAGCCCCACTTTCCTCCAGCAGGAACACGAGGATAGTAAACCCGGCCATGACTGCTTTAGAGAGCTCTGTGGCTCCAGGGAGAATACGTGAAAGCTTGTCATTACTTGGGAAGCATGATAACTTCTGTCCAAGCTCTTGTGGAATCATTCGGCTGTTTGACCAGGAAGAGTGAGACACAAATGCCTATCACTGTCTAGAGGACCACCTCGAGAAGTACTTCTGTCATTTCTTACAGACCGAAGACATCCCCTGAAGAAGAATAAAAGCAGCATCCCTTCTACTGCTAAAGTGTGTGAGAGCCAATACTGAGTGGTTACTAGTAAAGAAGACTCCAGGCTTTGGGCTGCTTTCATAAATTATTATGGCTTTAGTTGGTAAAATCGTTTTCAAACAGCAATTTGGAAAAATGTATCAAGGCCCTTAAAAATCTTTGTATTCTTTGACAGAGTAATTCCATTTATCATAATTTATTCTAAGGAAATAATGTGAAACACAGAAAGCTGTATACTTTGGGTGAGATGCTCCTTGCAACTTTATTTACTGTGGTGTAAATTAGGAAATATTTTAAATCTCTGACATTAGGAGAATGGCTAAGAAGTCGTGGTATATTCGTATGGTGGAAGATTACGTGGTCATTAAAAGTATGTATACAAAAGTATATACAGTGAGATGAAAAAGGCAGACTGCAAAAAAATTGGGAGGAAATACAACAAAATGATAGCAGTTGATGCTAGAATTACGTGTTTTTATTTTCTGCCTTATGCTTCTGTTTTTGGTAAATTTTCCATAGTGAACGTGTATATTTTTTATAATCAGAAAAAAAAGTAAAGGTCAAAGACGAAGATAAGAATGACAATGTACAAATAATTTCCTCCCCTGTGACATGGAGTCCACTCCGCCTACCTTTATGCTGCCTAGGAAGTATTGTGAAATTCAAATGAAATAATGTGCAGCAACATTTATTCTCTTCCTACATCCTTCCTCAGCCCAGAAGAGAGTAAGCGGAACACCATTGCCTAGCCAGCAGGGAAGAACTGAAAAGAGACCTTCTACTTATTCGTTTTTCACCTCTTTCCAAGGGGTGGGCATCGCTAGCCTGACTCTTGAAGCAGGTGAAGCCACTGACATCCATTAGCCTGGTTCATCATTTGGGTCAAGTTCCCATTTCTTTCTGCCATCTTGGACTAATTTGGAGATTACCAGCCCCGGCCTCATGTTAAAATTATCTGGAGGAGCTTTTAAAAACTGTTGATACGAGGCCCCACCTCCAGTGATTCAAACTCCATTGCTCTTGGGTGAGGTTGGGCAACAGTGTTTTCAAAGCTCCTAGGTGATTCTAACATGCAGTCGTGGCCACGAACCACTGGATTGATTGAATCAGGCTCTTTGAAATTCCAGCCTCTAGAGGGTACACAGACCAGGTAGGACCTGCCGCTTGGTCAGCCTCCAGGTCTTGGCTGTCAATGTTCCAGCGTGTGAATGGTAGAAGAAGATCATATCAGGTCTTTACCAGGGGCCGATTGTCTTCACTTTGTAAGGCAGAGAGCAGGAAGCTTCCTTTTGGGGCTCCCTTCATTCATTTATTTTAATTTTATTTTTATTTTTAAAAATTAAAAAAATAATGTTTTATTTAAATTCAATTCAATTTAGGTAACATAAACTCTACAATTAGTTTCAGGGGTAGACTTTAGTGATTCATCAGTTGCATATAACACCCAGTGCTCATTCCATCAAGTGCCCCCCTTAATGCCCATCATCCAGTTACCCAACCCCCCCTCCCCGCCCTCCAGCAACCTGCAGTTTGCTTCTTACAGTTAAGTGTCTCTTATGGTTTGCCCTTCTGTCTGTTTTCATTTTATTTAATTTTTCCTTCCCTTTTGGGGCTCCATTCAAGCTATGTTCTCCAACCTAGTTTTATCATTAAGGAGCTGATTTGACTCTGAGCCCCATTTGATTCCTGGTATCTGTTCCCAGTTAGAGCCAAGAGGACAGGGAAGGGAGTTACTTGTCAGTTTATATCTCCGACACTGTAATAAAGTACAATTAGTGTATCAGAGGTAACAGGGAAAGTAGTGAAAAACTTTGCAAGGGAAGCAAAGGAAGGATTCGCCAGGTTGGGTTTGAATGGAGCATACAGATCGGCGAGGCCGAGAAGGTAAACGAGGAAGGATATTTCAGAGAGAAAGCATGGGGATGTGAAAATCCTTACAGGGTCCTGGGTCAGCAGAAAGTCTTATGATTGGCGCACAGAGTAAACATTCAGAGAATGTCACACAAGAATAGAAATGTATTTTTGGAGTCTCGAGTGCCACGCTAATGAATCTAAATTCTGTCATGAAGAAACTCTCTAGCCATTAGAAAAACTTATGCAAGAGTCACATCTGTATTCAGAAGGTCATAGCAGTGGCCAAGGGGAACATGGATGCCTATGTTTTATGCGGGTTTAAAACCTGTTTGCTGTGTGGTGCCAGACAGTACCAGAACCGGTATTTTTCATGGAGAGTGTCTTACTTTTGCCTACTTTCATCTCTCAGCCCCTCTCTTCCTGTTTTTTCTGCGGAAGTTCAGGAAGTAGATGAGTCATTACAAGCAGAGCTCCTTACAAGGCTGACTCTAGGCAAGGCTTTCAAGTGGGCCATTCTGGGGGCACCTTCGGCTCTCTCCAGCCTTTTCACACCTGATGGGTTCCTCTCCCTCCTCGTACAGATAACCTACCAACTGCCTCTATCAACATCTTCTTTTTGTATGCATCCATCTATATGTGTATTAAATCAACTGAGTTCATATTGATTTCTCTGACTTTCTTGTAGAATCACGTGGGTCATTCGAGCTCGTCCTTGCTTATCTGTAACCACCCAGTCCAACAGTGAGAAACCTGGCTCCTTCCATCTCCCACCATCTCTTAATTGTTCCATTCTAGTATTCATGTATAGTGGTTTCAAGTTAACTTGTTCTTACATGGGAAACAGCTTTATCAATTATAGTATAGTGCTAATGTGCAATTCCTTTGGCCTTTAGTCCTGGAGACAGTATTCATTTTCAATGTTATTTAGTTCAACGTCTTGTTCTTCCATCCCCTTCAGGGAGGTGAATTCATACATTTGTACAACAATACAACAGATCCATTCTGGGATCTCCCAAACTCCAAAATGAATTTTTAAAAATTTGATATCTTAAGATTTACTCTGTATTGTAAAGCTCTGTGGGTTTTGACAGGCATATAGTGTCATGTATCCACCATTAGAGTATCATACAGAATTGTTTCACCACCCTAAAAAAAAAAAAAAAATCCCTCCTTTTCCTGAACCTGTGATCTGTTTACCAAGTTTTGCTTATATGACATTCTAGAATGTCATCTTAATGGAATTGCATAGTACGTAGTCTTTCCAGACTAGCTTCTTTCACTTAGCAATGTGCACTAAAGATTCATTCATGGCTCTGGATGGCTTGATAGCTCATTCTCTTTCTATCACTGAGTAGTACTCCATTGGATGGATGTATCACAGGTTGTCGGTCCATTACCTGATGAAGGATGTCTTGGATACTTCCAATTTTTGGTGATTATGAATAAAGACACTATAAATATTCATGTGTAGGTTTTGTCAAAGAATAATTGCACAAGAGAAGTTAAATAGCCAAGGAAGACTTTATTCAAGACTATTGCAATTGGGGAGAGAGATTGGCCTCAACTCCACTGAAACAAAAGGTGGGAGAATTTTTATGTGCTGGGACTCACTGCTGGAAAAGTTGGGGGGCTTGTTGGGGAGATTATTGGGGGAGATTGTTGGGCTGCTTGGTTTGGTTAAGCCATCTGTTTGCTGGTTAGTACTTACTAAAGTTAGACTTACCCTCCCACAGAAACAGGGAGATAGGGGACCTATCTATCTTTATGATTACATTTCAGTGGCATGGCTCCCACATCCTTGGGGAAGACATTCCTGGCTTGTGAAACTGGCAAGAGGCTGGGAGAAGATTTACATCTCAAAGGGGCAGAGAAAAAATTTACAGTTGCATGTTTTCTAATGTAAATGGTCTAAGAAAAGGAAGGGCAGGGTCTTATGGTCAGGAAGAAATCTGTCTAAAGTTTAGTTCAGCTGAGGGGATTATTAAGCTATTCTTGTCAGTGTTTGTATAGAGTTAAGTTTTCAAATTCTTTGAGTAATACCTACGAGCACAATTGCTGGATTGTATGATAAGACTATGTCTAGTTTTGTAAGAAACTGCCGAACTGCCTTCCAAAGTGGCTATACCATTTTGCATTTTCACTAACAATGAATGAGAGTTCCTGGGGCTCAACATCCAGTCATTGGCATTGTCAGTTTTTTGGATTTTAGCCATTTAAATAGGTGTGTAGTAGATATTCTTTTAAATGGGACACCAACCTCCAATGCCTTGTGGACTTCCCTCTCCCAGCCTCCCCTCTCCGCACAGGCTCCTTTCTTCCAGGTGTCTGGTCTTTTCAGGCTCACCTCATGGACTCCTTCTCCAACATTCTGCTGCTCTTGACACTGAGACCCAGGACTCACCCCTACCTACTCCAAGCCCAGGGCTAGATTGCTGAATGCATTATTTATTTGCAGGCTAATGTGTACCTTCTGTGGAAGCGAAACAGATAGGCCATGAGCTGGTACCCATAAGTTCAGGGAATGAGGGGAAGTGACCAAGAGGTTTCTGAGTGGTCAGAGGGGTGAGGTTGAGGTAGCTGAGCCAAATGGTGTGAGCTTCGGGGGGAAATGAGGAGAGAAGGATAAAATCTAGAAAGCAGCAGGGGATCCAGTAAAAGTCCAACTCCTGCTTGGTGTGAAGCGAGCTGTATGGGATTCTAGAGTGAGGGTCAGATTCTCATGAAGGTGAGAACGAGGAGCTTCTGCAAAGAGGTTTGGGAGACAGGTGGGCCTGTTAACATTAACGATGGAGTGAGCTTTGCAGTGGACATAGTTATGAGATGGTTTGTTTTTGTTTTTGTTTCATTTTTTACTAGGCAGGCTCTATTCTGGAGTCAAGACTGAGGTATCATAAAGCAGCAGTGGGTTGAAATACAAGAATGAAGAGATGAGAAGGCTCCGCTTTTCTCTGGGTGATCAAGGATGAGCTGTCTAGTGGCCAGTGACTTGAGTCCAGCTCCCTAATGTTGGCAAGAACCAAAACATTCTGGATGGGAGATTTGGTCCCAGGAAAGCCTGAGGATCCCACAGAGTAACATGGCCTGGTTTTGGAAAAGTAGTGAAAGTTGCCACGTGCCTTGCAGATAGAGACAGAAAGAGCCCACCTGTGGGCCCACGTTGTCTCATGGTTTGAGATGTGACAGCAAAGGTCCAGACTGGGGAAAGGCTTCCACGGCGACGGAGCTGCACGTCTACACCCGTGGGCAGGTGTGGCTGTGGCGAAGCGTGTACATCAAGATGGTGTATTACAGGGTGAGTAGTTGATTGACAGCTGTCAGTCCATGAACGTGGAGGCTTCCCTTCCCCCAGGCTGCTTCCAGCCAGTGATGAGCACAGCAGGCAAACTAGGACAGCCCCATTTCAGCCCAATGCAGGATTCCTCTAACGGGCCGCTCTGCTTGGGGACACGCCATTGGCCCGATCAAGATGGTCCCAGAATGGCACTGCAGCCTGTGGCTCTTCCTATGCAATTCTTCATTCCCTCTCTCCTTTCCCACTTGTTGGTCTTGCACGGTGGACTTGCAGGCCCTGCCCCATCTACTCACCCCTCATTCTTCGCGGCCATTCCCCTTGCACATTTATTTATTTATTTATTTATTTATTTATTTGTTTTTCATATAATAATATTTTTTTTATTGTATTATGTTAGTCACCATACAGTACATCCCTGGTTTTTGATGTAAAGTTCGAAGATTCATTAGTTGCGTATAACACGCAGTGCTCCATGCAATACGTGCCCTCCTTACTAACCCCTTGCGCATTTAATCCTGGGTTGGTGGCTGCTTCTCCGAGGCCCTGAACTGACAAGGTGCGGGAGCGCCGGGAGGCTGCCTTGGACGGTTTGGAGGGGCTTCTTTCTGTTCATCAGTTTGTCTTTGTCATCCCTGAACCCCTTGTATTTGACACTTGGCATTGTCCCGCCATCTATGCCTGTGACTTCTCTGCCCTGCAGAATTTTCCTTGGGCAACCTCTCCTAGTGCACCCTGGCTGTGGAAAACTCCCCACATTCCTCCTACTTGGGCCTCTTATTTGTGGGAGGCATTCCTTCCAACTTACAGGAGCCCATGAGCAGGAATCAGATGCTGTTACTAAATGTGTGTAACTCTTGCAGACCAAGGACTCAAGTGTTCCCACCGTCCTACCCGTAATGTAAGCTGCTCCTACCGTGGACTTCTGGCTGTCCTAGAGCCTGGGCCTATAAGGAGATGGCACACCTTGCAAGGTGACAGGAAGCTCTCAGGAGGATGCTGGGAAGTTTTCTGGTTCTAGAACCTAGTAGTTACATAGGCACACAAGTAGGGACCCAGAATGCTCAGGGGTTCCAGGAGGGATAAAACCCTAGGAGCACGGCTAAGAAAGCTTCTCACAGGACCTCTTGGGATGGTCATCCCTCCTTTCTCATCCCCTCCACCCAGGGCCTGTGGTCCGATACCCTTACAGCAAAAGCAGTTCCCAGACGGACATCTGAGGAGTAATAGGACCACTGATGGGAAATGGGTTATGAATCCAGAAACCAGAGGTCTTAGGGACAGTGGCAAACGGGCTGGTTCAGGTGTGGTTCACCATGGGGTCTAACCCTCCCGAGAGCACCAGGGTCTGGTTTACTGGCTGCTGGCTGCGTGGTGTGGGGATGGACTTGTTGGTTGATAGACTCAGGAAGGGGCCGTTGCCGGGAGCGTCAGTGGAGACAGTGACTGCTCGGGCAGCTTGTACATGGGAAGGCCTGTGCAAAGTTAGCTACAAGAGTCCTGGTCCAGGCGCTCACTGGAGTGGGACTTCTCATGAGTCATGGCCCCACTCTGTTTCCCAGTCTGAAATCCTAGCCGCAAGCCCCTCCTTCCTCGGAGCCCGGTGGAAAGGAGTCCGTGAAGGAGCAGGCAGAACAGAACATGGTTTCTTCTCTGGGCTTTCCCACAAACACAGGCTTTGTGAAGACGGGGCACCTGTTACAGAGACGGTTAAAGGCTCTCGAAACAAATCAAGCTGCACAGTGTGGCACCTTCCTTCCTGCCAAGTGAGCAGGCCTGGCATTGGCCATGTCTGGCCTCTGCGGCCTCCCAGAGGGAATCGCAGGGTCTGCGAAGGATCCAGGGCATCTGAGCAGATCAGGCCACGCCGTGCTTTGGCGAAGAGTGAAGGAAAAGACTCCTGTATCTGGTGTTTCTTCCTTTCTTCCACTTTCTGGGTCTCATTTCACTCTGCCAAGTTACTCTTATTTAAAAAGTGGCTTGATTATGTTTAGTAAAAAGTATGTATTCTAAGAGTTGTTTTTGAGACATAATCATAGTTGATATTAATGAGTGCTTCCTCTGTGCCAGCCACTGGGCGAAGCACTCTATGTGCACGAGGGACACTAGAAAGGAAAATTATTCTTATGCCCATTTTACAGATGGGGAAATGGTAACTTAGAAAACCAGGTAATTTGCTTAAGACTCGAGCCAGTATTGTAGAGGAAGGGATTGAAACTTTGCTTCAAAGGCCCTTCTTTTATCAACTACTTTAATGCTTTTTCCATCTTTAGAAATAAAGGTTGTTATAAAGAAAGAAAAGCATTCAGAATTCGATCAAAGGAAACCGTTAACATCTTGGCATATAACCTTCCAGATATTACCTATGCTGTTTCAGTGTTTGAAGTGTTCTTTCATAATGTTTTATGGACATGTTTCCAAATCAATAAATATCATCTCAAATGATGATTTCTTAAAAAAAAATGACTTCATAGTGTTCCATGATATGAAGGTACCCCATAATTTCTTTTAACCAATCCCCACTTCTTTGGCGCTGCCAAGAGTTTGTTCCTATGAACAATGGTGTGATGTAGATTTTTTTTTTTTGAACTCATGACCTGAGCTGAGATCAAGAGTGGGACACTTAACTGACTGAGCCACCCAGGCGCCCCTGTGATGTACGTCATTGTTCATGCATCTTTGAAAACAAGTCCAGCATTTTCCATAGCATACTTTGCCAGAAGCAGATTTGGGAGTAAAGTAGCTATGCACATTTTAGGTGGGACCTGTTGACAGGTGACCGTCCAGAGGGGCCATGCAGATGACATTCCAGCAGAGAGACTCTTTCTGAGAAAAGTTTGAGATACACCTTTTCGAGTGACCTCTCTTTCATTTTTCCTTAGACTCATGGGCACTCACTTTGGAGTCTTTTCCTCTTACTTTACGACTTTGCAACTTTGCAAAACCTTCTGGTGCTGAGGCTGCCTGAATGTTTCCCTGATGCTGTTTTTGTTTAAAAATGGCTTCATTGAGGCATATTTTGCTCATCACATAATTCACTCTTATGAAGTATACAATTTCATCATTTTTTATTAAATTTACCAAGATGTGCAGTCATCACCATAAATCAAGTTTGGAATATGCTTATTACTGCAGTAGGATCCCTCATGCATATTCACTGTTAATTCTCCTTCCCCCCTTCTCTGTCCCTGCCCCAGGCAACCACTAATCTACTTTCTGTCTCTACGATATTGCCTTTTCTGGACATTTCATATACATGGAATCCTACAATATGTAGTCTCTTGTCTCTGGCTTCTTTTAATGAGCATAATGTTTTAAAGGTCCATCCACGTCGTAGCGTGTAGAAGTGGCCCATTTCTTTTTATTGCTGGATAGTTTGTCACTGTATGTTTATACCTTATTTTGTGTAGCCATTTACCAGTTGATGGACGTTTGAGTTGTTTTCAATTTTTTAGTGTTATGAATAGTGTAGCAAAGAACATTCATGTGCAAATCTGTGTGCACATATGTCTTTATTTCTCTTGGGTAGATACTGAAGAGGGGAATTGCTGGATCATATGGCAAATTTATGTTTAACTTTTTAAGAAATTACCAAACTGTTGTTTTCTAAAGTGGCTGTGCCATTTTATATTCCCGCTGGCCATGATTTTGGGTTTCTGGTTTTCCACATCCTTACCCACATTTGTGACTGCCCATCTTTTCCATGATAGCCATCAGTAAGTATGAAATGGTATCTCGCTGTGGCTTTAATTTGTATTTCGCTAATGACTAATGATGTTGAGCATTTTTATGCCCTTTAAATATTTAAGAATTAAAGATATCCACTGCAGAAAATTTTAAAAAATACAGAAAAATCAAAGAATCAAAGAAAGAACAACCCCAGTGTATTTCCATGTCTAGCTCTAACCACTTGCCATTTGAGGTCTCTTCAGTCAAAGTATGCGTGTGTCCTTTTCACAGATGGGTGTCTTACTGTACATATGGCTTTGAGAATTATTTTTTTCCCTCCACATCATTAGACATTGCTCTACAACCCCTCCCTCCTCAATATAATCAATTTCTTCACATCATCAGACATTCTTCTACAACCCCTCCCCCCTCGATGTAATCATTCTTACAAATGAAATCTGTCACGGAATCTCAAGCTACCACATGGGAAGCAGAACTTCTCTGAGTAGAGGGTGGGTGGAGTGTCTCCTGCCAGTTCACGTGCCCCCCCCCCCTTTGAAGGCCAACTTTCAAACTGCTTTTATAGATTACGTTTAATGGATGCAACTAGTTCCCTACTATTGAATCTTAAGATTACGACGTGGCTAAGAAGGCGGGAGCCAGTCTGCTGGGGTTTGAATCTCAGCTCCGCCAGGTATTAGCTGTGTCTTCGACTGTGCCCTTGGCCTCAGTTTCCTTGTTTGTACAATGGGAATGATAATAGTGCCCCACGCACCCTGTCGTAGGAGAGCTCTGTGGGCACATATGCACAGTTACAATGGTTTTGCCCATGTCAGGTTGGAGTTACTTAATTTCATATATTTGTATAACAAAACTTAAGGACGACAATTAAAAAACATGTCTTTAAGTGAGCATAGTAACAATCATTGCTTCTCTTGGAGGCCATACGAACCGGTCAACGGGTTAGTTCAGAGAGAAAATCAGTGTATGCTTTAATTTGAATTCTCTCTACAGAGTGGGATGTGAGGTCTTGGGTAATTTAACTTCGGGATCATGGTAATTTCTGCAAAGGCAATTTTTTTTTTTGTGATGATTTGTTAGAGAAGAGCGACACAAGTGAAAAGGCATGATGCTCAAGTTCAGAAATGGCATTCCAAACGTGACTGTGCGTCTACTATGATATTGGAAGGAGGATGTGCCCAGATCACCAGGTTGCCAGTGTGTCTTCAAAACTTTTTTTTAAGAGAAGGGTTTCCTACTGAGAAAGAGTGCTAATGCCGACATGGACGGCTTGTTTCGGAAGGAGGTGCCGTCAGCATTTTTTGCTCATTGTATTTTTACAACATGTATTAATATTTACACCATACAGATCCTTAAGTTGCTCCCCCTTGATTTCCTGTGAGGCCTTGATTTTAAGGCCAAGGGTTTGTTGATGAAATGAATGAGTAACTCTGTCCTTTGTTCATATCTGCTCGTATGTCCTAAAGGAACAATGTACCACTTCTGTCATATGAATCCTGCATGTTTGCTATATTCCCAGATGTTTTATAGTACTTGGTCAATATTATAAATGGAATTTTCCACCCAATATTCCATTCTATTTCCAACTGGTTACTGTTGGTTTTGTTGATATGTAAATACAGCCGAACTGCCTGAGGGCAGGTGTTAGCAGTGCCACAGGGAGCCAACACAGGGGTGATATTCAAAAACACTGGAAAACAATTAAAATCTTCCCTAAAGGCTCACAGAAGGGTGCAAGGGGAGCATTACGTGGCACGATGGCAGCAACACGTGCTGGGTTCCTCTGCATCGGTCTTCCATCGTGCCAGCGTGCTTCTGTCTCTCCACTCTCGTCTTCCAGATCCAGTCTGCTCTTTCTGGGGTAGCTCCACGCCCTTTTAAGGTCACCCAAACACAGTTATTTCTAGGTTTATTCCAACTCTATTATTCTGATCAGTACCACTCCAGCCAAGACCCTTGGTTGCTGGAGTGATAAAGAACCCTGTATTAGTTATTTATTGCTCTGTGACAGATTACTCCAAACACAGTGCCTCAAAACATTTATTATCTCACAGTTTCTGTGGGTCAGGAATCTGGGAGCAGCTTGGTGATTCTGGTTCAGGCTCCTGAGGTTGTGGTCCTGCTGTTGATGCGGACTATGGTCGTGGTCATCTCAAGATTCAACGGGTCGGGGCTGGGGGTAGCTGGGTCCAAGCTCTCTCATGGGACTGTTGGTGGGCCCTATGTCCTTGCCATATGGGCACCTCCATAGGCAGAGAGAGAGAGAGAAGGAAAAGACAGAGAGAGAGGGAGAGCGATCCCAAGTGAGAAGACAAGGAGAGCGGAATTAAGCCCACCTCTTGAGAGAAGAGGTTTCAAAGTATTGTGGCATATCTTTAAAACCATCATGAATCTTTTTTATAATGGGCTGGGAAAAAATGAAATTATTATAGGCTATTTTTCCCTACTTCTCATGCATAGGAAAGCTATTGATTTCCGTGTTTGCATTTACCATTAGCCAGCTTGCTAAACTCTTATTAAGTCAAAAAGGTTTCAGTGAATTCTTTTGGAGTTTTCAGGTAGATCCTTGTGTTTTTCTTTTCCTCTGCTATTTGTACTGTGTTTTTTCTTCTCATTTTCCCTATCATTGACTAGAATTATCTGAATAATAACCATAAATAATAAAGATAAATAATGGTGGTGGTAGTGGGCATCCACGTTTCATTCCTCACTTTAATGGGGATGTCTTTAGTGTTTCAGTGATAAGAACGATATAGGCCGCTCTTGGTTTATTGTGTTAAGGAAGCACCTTGCCTTTGCTCGTTTCCTGAGAATTTTTAACTCTTCCTGGTTTTCAGAGCTTGACTTTGTTGCAAAGTTTCAGGCAGTGCGCCCTTTTGGATTTCCAAGAGCTTCAAGTGAAGAAGTCCGGGCTTATGGAAACTTAGCACTTGGCTAGGCTGGGCCCATTTCCATAGGGTAAGGCAGGGAGATTCAGATGTTTTGCTTTGAACTTAGTGCTCCCACGTTCCTTTTCTCCTCTGTCCTGCCACTCTCTTTAAAAGAACTCTTTGTCATATTCCATCTGCTGGCCCTGGAAAGCTTGGAACTAAGGAAGAAAAGTAAAGAACCATATGGACAGAGGACTGCTCCTGTCTCCGTTGACGCAGTTAAGATTGGAGCCATCTATGGCTGTGCTCGCCCCCTCTGTCTGTCCTCTGGAGGGAGTTGGGTGACTCTAGCCAATGCCGGAGATCCCCTCATGTCGTTGGTTAATCTGTGGACTCCACGGCTAGCTGTGTGGTGTCCAGGGGAGCCCTGCATCTGGCCTTTCCTACAAATCACCCTCCAGGAGACTGAATGGTGGGAATCCCAGCTTGTACAACTTGAGGCCTCCTTTGTAGAAACCTCCTGTATCCTACCCACAGGGACCATGTTAGCCAGTTCAACCCTTGCTATATGGTCATCTCTTCTTTGCTGACTCAGGGGAAAACGGACTTGCTACAACAGTTGGATCAAATGACCCTCATGACTGGCTCAGTTAAAAGATGATCTTTAGCCTTTCTCCTCAAAGGGTAGACCAGCAGCATCGGCACCCTCTGGGGTGGGGGTGGGGTGGCTTGCTGGGAACGCCTCACCCAGACCGACGGAATCAGACTCTGCATTTTCACAAGATCCTCAGGTGATTCCCATGCACAAGAAGGTTTGAGAAGCTCTAGTCTAAGGCATCTTGGCTGCCCACTGAGTTATCTAGAGAGCTTTAAAAAACCCTCAGTGCTCATGTCACACCCTAGACCAGTGGGTTTCAGCCATGTTGATTTTACCCATCCCAGCCCCCACGTTTGCTAAAGTCTGGGGCCAGTTTTGGTTCTTATGGCTGGGATGCGGGTGCTTGGGCTCCAGTGGGGAGAGGCCAAAACTTCTTCTGTGCACAGGACAGTCCCCCCAAACAGAATATTATCTAGTCTAAAATAATAGTAATTCCAAAGCAGAGAAACCCCACTCTGGAATTTCTGAGGACAGCGTGTAGGCATAGCAAGTGGTTTTCAATGTTCCTGATGTTAAGAATCCCCTGGGGTACTTGTTAATTACATAGCTCCCCATGCCCTTCCGTGAATGAGGCTCAGTCATTGGATCTGGGATAGGGCTGGGATTCACAGTTTTAGCAAGTGTCCCAGGGGGATGCTTATCATCAGGGAAGTCTGGGAACATTTGCCCAGGGCCAGGAAGGGCACAGATGCCAGGTTACAAGTTAATTTAGGAAATATATCCCTAAAGATGTGCTTGAGTTGAATGCAGGATGGAGATGCCACTGGGACCCAGTCACACATTCTCAGGAACCAGGTATAAGGGAACACTGCCCCCTCTACCCCAGCTCCATCCTGATTTCCAATCTGAGGGGTGTGTGTGTGTGGTGGGGGGGATTCACCTAGAAATGAATTCAGAGGCATTGGCGACCTGACAGAGACAAAAACAGGACAGTGTCCTAAGTGTTCACAGCCTTGCTCTCTGCAAGGCTTTCCAAGAGGATCCTGTAAATCATTCACCTCGCTCCTGGCCTCCTGGAGCTGATTAGGGTAAAGAAGGGGGAGCCTCAGCAGGAGGCTGGAGAGTCTTTACATTGATTTACCAAGAGAGGGCGGTAGTGAGAGACAGCAGTGATTTTTCAGCGTGTGTATTTTTTGCATTACAGAGTGAATGTTTTTTTTTTTTTTAATGTAAAGTTGAAGATGGCCACAAGGTTTATACTCAAACCAGCTCCCATATAGGTGCACAATGGACTGGACTTAGAGATCCAGGAGGTCCTGGTCACTCACGGCATGACCCCATTTGACAAATAGCAGTTGGGTTGGTTGGGGAAGAGGGAACTTTGAAGGGGAGGGGTATCGGAGTGAATGAGTGAGACACCTATACAGACTGTATATACTTGCTTCCCCTGGTCTTGAGCAGTTCCTGCTTTGATATCCACGACTTTTCCATTTCTGAGAACCCTTTATACATTTGAAGATGAAGGCTGCCAGTGAGGTTGCGTTCCCCACCACACCACACTTAAGTTACCTCTACACACAAGAATCTGGAATATTGGGAGGTGTTGGCTCTTGACTGAAAAGACAAACTGAGGTAACTGTCCTTGCTAGGATCCTGATACCTTGATGTTGTTGCCATCCTAGGGAGTTTTCACTCCAATGATTCCCTGGCGTTTAGGGTGAAGTAGAACTTCCAGGGCTTCTATAAGCCCTTAATTAATCAGGATCAGAGAGGGAGGTTAATAAAAGACAGACTTGAAGACAATGTGACCTTCTAATATCCAGTGACGCCATTGGAGCACATCCTTGGCCTTCCAATAGCTGATACACAGGAAACAGCATGGCCTTTGGGCACTGGGATCCTACTGCTTATCTTGAGGACATCCCCAAACGTGTTTTGCGCCTGCGCTCGACTGAACCCCTGGTCAGGAGAATCATGAACTGAGCAGGACAGCAGAAATCCTGAGAACCCAATTTTCTGAGGTGTAGATGATGAGTGTCTGACAGATCGGTCTAGACAAGACATCTGTTCAGTCTTGCTCAAGGAGTTGGCTTTCTCGAACTGGAAGTCCTCAATCCCTCATTCTGCCCATGTCTACTCTCTGAAGTTCATCTCCCGATTTTCCATAGTCTCTGACCCTAGAATGGGCTCTATAAAAAGAAGACATCTTGCAGGATTTACTTCCATTTACTCTGAAACTTACCAGGCAACCCACTGACTGTTATGTCTAATTCCACTGTGTGGTAGACAAGAGATGCCCCCCACCCCCAGATCTCCCCTCAAGGAAGGATTTGCCCCTAACCATCAGCAACTTCAGGGTCTGCCACTGCTGAAGAGCCTCTCACCCGACGTCTCTGGTGACGGAGAGAGGCGGGAATGTAGGGGGTTATGAAGGCCTGGAACTTCCGGCATGACATGGACACTCCAGTAGGAAGTACTTGATCCCCACCTGCATTGCAGTTTGAGTCTTTTCTGCTGCCTGATCCTGAGGCCCCCTCCCCGCCTTTGGCAGGTGTTGATCCCTAATAAACAAGTTTCATCTCGAATTGCATCTTATCTGGAGAACCAACCTGTGGCATACGAAGTGGACCCCATATTGCTATGAGAGGGTGTGTGCCCCTGTGCTTACTTTTTGAGAAAGCTGGTCCTAGCGGATGTCCATTTCCAAGTACAGAGGTGGTAGCTTCTGGTGATCAAGGCTATTTTGCAAGGGAAGGCATTTTCTTTCTTTCTTTTTTTTTTTTGACTTTGTTAAATAATATTTTTTATTATATTATGTTAGTCACCATACAGTACATCCTTAGTTTTTGATGTAAAGTTCCATGATTCGTTATTTGCATATAACACCCAGTGCACCATGCAATACGTGCCCTCCTTAATACGCATCACCGGCCTATCCCATTTTCTTATCATGACGGTGTTCAGCGGGAGTGTGGTCTGACTATTGCAGCTGGGTCAGCCAAGGCGAACCCAGAGACCCCCTTGGTTATTAACATTTTCCTAGTGCAAAAATATCCCAAATTGAGCTAGGGGTCATCTCTGACCCTCCTTCTTTTTCTTTTTCTGCTTTTTCTTTGGGTCCTGTTTCTGCCCTTTGTAATTTTCCAGGCTTGTATCCCGTTTCCTCTTCTTTCTGTGAGGGGTGCGTGTGTGTCATTTCAATTTGCAATTTCAACATGGGATGAGGAATTTTCAAGTAAATCTGGGCTTAGTGAGACAAATTAAAATCCAATTAAAGAAATAAAATAGTGAATGGTGAAGTACCCATGAGACGTTGTTGAGGGTGGGGGTGGGGGTCGGTTTGAGCTCAGAGAAGCGTTGAAAATTCCCTGCAGGAGGCTGAACTCCACAGTGCAGGCTTGGATGGCAAAGCCGAGGATGGGGTGATTACAGGAGAGAGTCTGTGACTGCGCCATAGAGAAGATGAGAGGAGCGGGTTGCAGGGGAAATTCATTTGATTAAAGAGCAGGTTAGCGTCTTGAAGAAGGCCAATTTGAAATAAAAAAGCAAAGCAAAGCAAAGCAAGCAAGCAAGTAAGCAAGCAAGAAAGAAAAAAGAAAGCTATAAAGTTGCCATAAAAGTTGCTATGAGGCAAATGGCAGAGGGAAAGTGTAAGTGAAAGTCCTTGTTTGTACGCTCCCCGCTCCCCCCCCCCGCCCCCCCCCCCCCCCCCCCCGCTCCGGCCAGGAGCTCTTAGGGGACTTGAATTGGTTTGACCACCTGCTTGAGATCCTGTCCTGTTCTAGGTGCTATGTGAGGTCCTAGGGATACAGACTACAGGTCCCGTCCTCATGGGCTTGCGGGATGGTGGGAGAGATGCCCTCACTCCCTGCTCCCAAAAGGGTGAGCCCCAACTGGTTCAGGCCACACTCTCTCCGACGAGCAGATAGACCCCCAAGTATCTGGTGGCAGGAGCTGCTGCAGGTCTGATGGGAGGAGGCTGTGGGTGCTGGCTGCGGGGGGAGACAGAATGACACAGAGAAGAAGGACTCGACTATGGCGTGGTGAAGGAGGCATTCAGCCCAGGTGCAAAATTTAAAGGGGGTGCCAAGAAACTTGGGAATCAAGATAAATAATATTCTCATGCAATATTTTTTTATGTTTTATTTTTTTTTAAGATTTTATTTATTTCTTTAACAGAGACAGAGAGCGCGCGCACAAGCAGGGGGAGCGGCAGGCAGAGGGAGAAGCAGGCTCCCCGCTGAGCAGGGAGCCCGATACGGGACTCCATCCCAGGACCCCAGGACCCTGGGATCATGACCTGAGACGAAGGCGGATGCTCAATCGACTGAGCCACCTAGGCGCCCACGAATGCGATATTTTAAAACATAAAAATCAATGCAAAAAAAATCAAAAAATCAAAATGTTACATGAAGACAGGATCACATTCCAGATTTGTGCTTTGCCTCAGGCTTTAAGATGGCTTGGCAAGCACTGTTACTGACCTTGTCTTCATTTAAAATGTTCGCATTTTGTTCACCTTGGCATTTTTTGCATTCAAATTGACTTTTTAGAATATTGCATACAAATATTATGTGTCTCGATTCCTGAGTTTCTTGGTACCCCCCTTAAAATTTGCACCCAAGGCCAGTCCCAGCCCCTTGTGATAAATAGATGGTGTTTGACCCCAAGGTGGTTCCCGGACCCATTCTGAGCCTTCCGCAATGAGAAGAGCGATCAGCTCAAGGTGAAAGGACTGTTTTTACCAGATCTCACGGGATCTGGAAACCAGAGAGGCTTTACACCCAGTGACAAGGTGTGACAGAGCTTTGGGCAAGGGGCATTTTCCGTCTCTTGCAGGAGCCAGGGCGACTCAGTGTGCTAGGACTGAAGAGGTAGGGGTGGGAGGGTCGGCAGCTGTGGGAGCGTGGCCTCCTTGAAGCACATGCCTTGCACGATGTGTGGTTTACCTTCTCAGTTGTAGTTCTTACCACCTCATAGGCACACCCATTCATCGAGCGAAAGGATGAACGCAGTTTGTGGCGTGTCCTGTGGTGTGATTAGACCTCCTAGTACCCAAGGAGGGGTCTTGGAGGAGATCCGGCTATCTGCAACGGTATCATATCACCCTGCCCCTGAAGTGCAGGGGATACTCTTCTACCTGAACAATCTTATATCTATAATATAAAATTCACCATTTTCACCATTAAAAAAATTTTTCTTTATTACGTTATGTTAGTCACCATACAGTACATCCTTAGTGTTTGATGTAGTGTTCCATGAGTCATTGTTTGCGTATAACACCCAGTGCACCATGCAACATGTGCCCTCCTTACTACCCATCACCAGTCTATCCCATTCCCCCACCCCCCTCCCCTCTGAAGCCCTCAGTTTGTCTCCCAGAGTCCATAGTCTCTCATGGTTCATTCCCCCTTCTGTTTACCCCCCCTTCATTCTTCCCTTCCTTCTCCTACCGATCTCCCTGCTATTTCTTACGTTCCACAAATGAGTGAAACCATACGATAACTGTCTTTCTCTGCTTGACTTATTTCACTTAGCATAATCTCCTCCAGACCCGTCCATGTTGCTGCCAATGTTGATTAATCGTTCTTTCGGATGGCTGAGCAATATTCCATCGTATATATGGACCACAGCTTCTTTATCCATTCGTCTGTTGAAGGGAGTGTACCGGTCTATGGCATTAAGCACATTCACACCGTTTGTACAACTTGTCTCCACCCTCCTGTCCTGAACTTTTTCATTTTCCCTAGCTCATGTTCTATGCTCATTAGGCACTAGCTTCCCCTCACCGCTCCCCCAGCAGCCACTGTCCTACTTCCTGTCTCTACAAATTTGACCCCCTGGGAACCTCATATAAGCAGAATCGTACAGTACTTGTCTTTCTGTGACTGGCCCACTTTACCTAGCCTAGCACGTTCAATGTTCATCCATGGAGTAGCAGGTGTCAGAATTTTCCTTTTTAAGGCAGAACAATATTCCACTGGATGTATATATCACATTTTGCTTATCCACTCATCCCCTGACGGCCAGGTGCGGTACTTCCACTTTTTGGCTATTGTGAATAATGCTGCTTTGAACAAACTCTCCCACTTTTTTTTTTTTTTTTAAGTAGGCTCAATGCCCAGCGTGGGCCTTGAACTCATGACCGTGAGATCAAGACCTGAGCTGAGATCACGAGTTGGATGCTTAACTGACTGAGCCACCCAGGCGCCCCTAAACGCTCCCACTTCTTCCTCTTAGAGGAATAGAAAGGAAAGCAGCCCCCAAAAGGCTGTACTTGTGCTGACTCTATTTTACTCTTGCTTGCAGGCGTGGCCTCCTGGACAGAGTCGGGCAGCTTGCTTTAGACCCTTTGAGGACCCCCTGTGTTCGGAGGCACTTCATTTGGTGTTGCAGGTGCAACGTCGACCAAGACCCGCCCCTCCCCTCGAGAACTTTGTTTAATGCAGGGGCCGATTCATCAACAAATGACTCGGCTTGGATCCTGTTTCGGTGGGAGAAGCAATTGTTTCTGTTTATTCTTTCGGCTCTTGAAAGAGTAGGTAACTCCTGTAAGAGAAGGGTTAGCTAACGTGGAAATTATAAGACGTGGAATCTTGATCAAGATCCTCTTTTCAATTCTGAGCCACGATACTGGGGCCTCTAGTGCTGGGAACAGAGGGGTCTAACGTTGTAACCCCCATCTGGCTCTCCCCACCTGGGGGTTCCCAAGCCAGGGAGACGAGGGGGCTGCTTAGCAGGGAACTCTGCCCACGTGTCATGCCCCCGTTGTCACTCACAGACACACACACCTGTTCGTTGAAGGGAGACGAGCGTCAGAAAGTCCTTGAAACCAGGAGTCCGTAGGCCGATTTCACGGGAATGCTTCATGGCTGAGGGAAAACCATGCAGCCTATTAAAAGTCATATACCCTCTTTAATGTGGGTGATAAAACTTTAATTAAAGTGGTGATTAGAAACAGAGTAATAATGACCACTAATAAAGTAGTTTATAGGGATCGATAGCTTTACAAAGAGCAGTCTGTCCAATCGCTGAGGGGCCGCTGCGGGCGGCCCCAGAGCATGAGCTCTGGGCAGGGTAAAAGGATTAGGGGAAGGGTTTACTGGAATAGAGAGATAACATAAAAGGCAATTTATAATGTATGACTCCAAGCAATGAGCTAGGGAAATGGAAAGCTGTGATGTGGATGGAATCCGTTGTACCTTTGCATTATGAATGAGCTTTACAAGATTGCAGGCTAGAGCAAGGATTTGGTTACTTATGTACAAATGAGTGTTATCTGCATTGTTTTTCTTTTCTGTTGTGGTCCATGTATCTTATGGTGAAGGGAGGCAGGACAAGCAAAACCACATCTGAGGAAGCCTTTAGCCATTGATGCCGTACTAATAACGGTAATAGTAATAAAGGCCAGAGTCATAACAATAACAATAACAATAACAATAATAATAATGATAGAGAGATAATGAGCACCTCAGTGCCAAGCATGTCCTTATTTCATCTTTAATCCCAGTGTCTCTCCTGCCAGGTGAAGAGTATCGCCCTTGTACCGAATGACGCAGAGGCCGTATGTTGAGAAACTGGGTTAGAAAGGGAAGCCAGGGAAGGGTTTCTGGAGGGTGCAGTTTTCATTTAGGATCTGCAAGGCAGGAGAGGGAACACGGAGAGGGCATTCCACGTTGGGAAGAATTTCTGGAAAGTGTCCTCTTACCTTCTCCCATGTCTAACCCAGTGCCTCCTACTAAAAATGCGGTGTGGGTCGTGGCGGTGTCTGGAATCTGGAATCGGGCAGGTGTGAGGTCAGATACCAGCTCGGACACTCCCTGGCTACTAGACCTTGGGGGAGGCAATAGACTCTTCAAGCCTCGGTATTGCCATCTAGAAAATGGGGCTAATATTTATCCCCTGGGGTTCTCGTGAGGATCAAAGCAGACTTTAATGAGAGCTACTGGTAAAGCATCTAGCAGACTCAAGGGGCTTGAGGGTTGTTGGTTTCCCACTTGGGCAGGAGCAGGGCTAGGTCCCAGAGCTCCGTGAATGCGGCTGGGGCTGCTGGGCTGTGGGGACTGAGGTCTTTCTGGCTTGAAGTAGCCCTTTTACTGTCCAGCTGCTCTTTGTCACTTTGCCATTGTTTTATTTCTAATTAACACTTTTTACTCTTAGAAATTTTCCTGTCTACGTCCCTGTATCTTTATTGTCTCCACCCTCCCTTTGCAAATTAAGCTTTCAGAACAAACTTGTCAGTTTTGCTAGGGAAGTGTCCTTAACCCGGTTTAAGACTAATACTTCCACTTGAACCCCGGATCCTGTCCTCTCTCGCCCCCTCAGGGACTTTTTGCTCCAGGATGGTCTTTTTTTCTCTAGGTAATCGATTTCTCCCTCATTGTGGGGTTATATCCACCAGCGCATAAACCGATGCAGGGCTCCATCCCAGGACCCTGAGATCATGACTTGAGCGAAAATCAAGAGCTGGCCACTTAACTGAGCCCCAGGCGCCCCTCTTGCAGCAACTTCTTAATGTGTCTCTCTGTCCCTGTTTCTTTTTTTTTTTTTTTAAGATTTTTTAATTTATTTATTTGACAGAGATAGAGACAGCCAGCGAGAGAGGGAACACAAGCAGGGGGAGTGGGAGAGGAAGAAGCAGGCTCATAGTGGAGGAGCCTGACGTGGGGCTCGATCCCGTAACGCCGGGATCACGCCCTGAGCCGAAGGCAGACGCTTAACCGCTGTGCCACCCAGGCGCCCCTCTGTCCCTGTTTCTGCCTCTGTCTCCCCACTCTCCTGCCTGCCCCTGTCCCCCATCCATCTTCATATGGCAGCCAGAATAACCTTTCCAAAGTAGGCATTGGACCATGACGCTTTCCTGCTTAAAACCCTTGGATGGTGTCCATTTCATTTAGGAATCTCGCTCTCTCTCGCTCTCTCACACACACACACACACACACACACACTCACATGCTGTCCCATGACCTACAAGACCCTATAGGATCTTGCTCCTGCCTGCCTCTCTAGTCTTTTCTGTCTCTGTTTTGTCCTTATTCTTTCGTCCAGAGACAAAAGAATTTCTGGCCCTTGAACTGCCCAGTTCTTTCCCGCCTTTCATTAGAGGTACTTGCACGGCCTCCGGAATACGCTTCCCTCAAGCCTTTCCACAGACCCCTTTCCCCTCCTTCAGGTCTTAATCCAAATGTTCCCTCCTTAGAGGGGTCTTTTCCCTCAGCCTGGTTAACCCCTTCTTTTTCCAATCTACTCTTTACCTTATTACTCTGTTTTGTCTTCTTGGTTGCACTTAGCACCTGTAAGTATTTCATTCATTCATTTTCACTTGTTTGATGTTTGCTTCCTTCCACTAAAATATGTATTTTTGGAAGGCTGCAGCCCCAGGTTCTGGGATAATTAACCCCCTGCACATAGTAGGAGCGCAGTAAATGTAGAATGAATGAACAAGGCTATTTGACGAGCCTGTTTACCCTGCGACGTAATGTCAGATTCCTAGTCACCTCTAACTATTTCCCTTGACTCTCCATGCTTTTCCTGCCCTCCCTTTATTCACTGAACACAAATTTCATAAGGATTTGGACCACAACAC